>NC_080583.1:42405157-43044157 GCF_029962835.1 Magnolia sinica
GTAAAACAACTGGTTAATACCTGCAAATCAATATTCAATATTCAACATTCAACCAGTTTCAACAGTCAACCATTTTCATTCAACAAGATCAAACATATACTCCCCCTGACTCCCCCTAAGTAACATAACCAATGCTACTCCTCTCACAATCACATTAAGAACAAATCTCCCCCTTTTTGTCACAATATGATAAAGGAGAACTAAATAAGGAATTCATGAGAGTAAACATGAGGAGATAAGCATAAAACATGAGTATAGCAAAAGAGTGATAGCATCACATAGAACAAATATCCAGCATAAAACATAAATAGAATCCAACTCAAAATCAGCCAAATGCTAAGTTATAAAGTTATTACAGACCAGAAGTCTCATAAAAACTACTCAGAACTAGAACTTGAAGACGGAGCAGGAATAGAGGGATCAAGTTGGTGCATGCCTTTGTTCAAGCGCCTAAGATATTTGTGCATGTACTTGAATTGCAAATCATGAGCAACAGATATGTTTTCCATCTTTACATTTATATTCTCAACTTTATCCTCTAATGCACTCAGACGTGCATCAACATCAGATGGTACAAAATCTGGATCATTTGCTAAGTCAGAATCCAGTTCCTTAAAAATGTCATCCATATTAATGTCATCACCAGCTTCTTCATGACCACCACCACCACCACCACCTTGTTTAGGAAGCAGATCCAACTTCATCTTATTAATATTTGTATTGTTGAAGATCAGATGATGGATAGGTGCCTCATCAACTGGCATATCGACTAACATATGTGTAGCCAATACAGTCATAAAATAGGCAAAAGGAATGTCACTATGACCAGGATGGAGTCGAAACTGAATAATGAAATGACAGATTAAGGATGGTAAATAAATCTGAGTACCATTGGAAATAGCATGGATAACACGAACCATAAACGAAGTCAAGTCAGATTTATTACCCGAACGAGGATACAGATTAGACACAAAGATTCTGTGGAGAATTCTGTACTTGGGTAACAAATACCTTGCGGGAAGCGTATTCCCTTTTTGAGTCCATTGAACATCCATGTTGCACAAGTCTCTAATGAGCATGTGTTTTTCAGACATTGAGGGTTTATCAGTTAAGTTATGGATAGGAATACCCTCATCATTCACAGGAATTTCCATAAGGGCTGAAATTAAATGACGATCAACGTCAAAAGGCCCTTCTCTAGTAGAAATTTGAAAAGTTAAATTATCCTGTGAGAAAGCACTAATACATGTAAACATGGATTGGGTAATGGACCGGTATGCAGGCCCACCCCAATGCAATAAGTTAACCCAACCTACAGCTTCAAGCATAGGAAGGATGTCAAAAGGTGCAATATGATTGACATCAACAGGATGTTCAACGATAACATTACGTAATCTAATGTCCCTAACATATGATGGATCATCATTGGGAACAAGAAGATGACGTTTAGAGATAGCTGTCGATCTGGAGGAAGAAGAAGGACCACGTGAAGTAGTTTTTCTACCTCTAGAAGCCATTTGCAACAAGGATTTCAAGAAATTAAGAAGTTGCAAAGGATTGAGAAGTGGGTTTAATCAAAACAGATTTTTCACAATCCAAACCCCAAATCTCAATGATTTTCAAAATAGAAAGCTACAAGAGAGAAAAGGAAACAATCTAGACACAAATCTGCAAGAAAAATGGGATTTGGAACACTAACCTTGAAGAACTTGAAGGATGGGTTCGACAAGTCGAAGTTCGGCTCTAAGGAGAAGAAAGAAGAAATGAGGAAGAAAGTGAAAAATCCCCAATTTGAAGTGAAACCCGTGTTCCACGACTGGTCGTGGGTATCTACGACCGGTCGTAGGACGATTGGTCGTGTATACTCACGACTGGTCGTATCACTACAAGAAATTTCATTTTTACCTACGAAACATTTCGTAGGTAAATGATATTATTTCGTAGGCAAAGGGTTTTACCTACAAAATATTTCGTCAGTAAATTCGTTGGTAAAAAGCCGTGGCTAAAGACTTTTACCGACAAAAAAATGTCATCGTTGGTAATGGTAAGACTTTTACCAACAAAATTAAAAACCTTGTTGAGACTTTTACCAACAAAGTGTTAAGACTTTTACCTACGAACGTTTTCGTAGCTAAAAACTTTGTTAAAACTTTTACCTGCGAACATTTTTCGTTGTTAAAACTCTGTTAAAACTTTCACCTATGAATTATTTCGTAGGTACAAACGGTGTTTAGAATTTTACCTACGAACATTTTCGTAGCTACAAACATTATTAAAACATTTGCCTACGACATGTTTCGTAGGTACAAACTGTATTAAGACCTTTACCTACGAATGTTTCCGTAGCTATAAACTTTGTTTAAGGTGTTAAGACTTTTACCTACGAACGTTTTCGTAGCTACAAACTTTGTTAAAGCTTTTACCTACGACATGTTTCGTAGGCACAAACTGTGTTAAAACGTTTACCTACGAATGTTTTCGTAGCTAATAACTGTGTTAATACTACAAATGGAAAATACAAATTAAACAGCTTTTTTCTAAAAAGAAACAAAGATCCCACATGAGGAAAAAGAAAAAGAAAGCAAATCCAACAATTCATGGGCTGAAGTGAATGCTTCCCCATACTTTTGTTCAAATATTAATCTTTCCCACTCTTTCTTTAGATCCATAGGTGCCTCAAACCTATTGGACAGTCATGGCCTGAACAAAATCAGCAATGCATAGCTTCCAAAACAGATAGTATTCAATTATCAACTTTCTTTCAGAAAGTTTTAAATCTCAAGTTTGTAACACTGGAGTAAAATGCGAAATATGGCATGGACATTTCAAACATGAGAATTATCTTCAAATTACCCCACATTATGATCCCAACCATTGAATGAGTGGGCCTTTCTAAAACTTGCTGTCCAACTATTTTTGGGCACTCAGAAACATCCAACCAGTAAGATATTACAAAGTGTGACCCATAGATTGGTAGATTTGGAAAAGCCAAACAAATGCACCAAATGGACAGAAAAGATAGCTTCTGTGTTCAATGTCTTGTGCATCTATTTTTATTTCATGTTGGGAAAACACTGCTTTTGCAATTGGTGCAATATTTGAATGGAAAGTTCTGTTCTCGCACCTTATGTTATATTGGTACATGCAGCTATATGTTGTTGCAGAAGGCTCTACCCATGTGTGGGCTTAGCAAACTTCACCTAGTAAAAACATCCATGATGTAATTTGAAACATTATTTATCTGACTTGCAAACCTGACTGTAAAAACTAAAATCTATAATGGAATACTTCAAAATAAAAAGATAATTCAATGAAGGTCCGTCAAGCAGATGAAGAGCTCCACAATGTGATGGCCTTTTATGCACCTAATAACAAGCAACAAGTAAAAAATAAGAACAAAAACATGTGAATAAATTGAAAGAACAACAATCAAATATCAAAACAGTCTGAAAAAAATTGTGACAATTGAACATACATATGGGGGACTGTTGTTAGTTGACTCACCTGGTTTTTGGACATGCTCGATGCACTCTTGACCCGAGGGGAGCTCGTTCTAGACCAAGCGAGGCAAACTTGTTCACTTGCTAGGTGCGAAAATGCATCTCCTGTGAAATCTATAACAACATAAGAACACCTATGGTAGTTCAACAAGGAAACTTCGGCAATCATCTTAACTGAAACTTGTAATGCATATAGAACTAGCAAAAGGTAGAGATGCTGAAAATTTCTGCTGAGGAATGTTCAAAATCCAGAATGTAATACTCTAGATTCTTATGAGAAATACATCGCGTACATTGTAAAAAGATATTTGGAATGGCATTGCAGGTATAATTGGACTTTCCAGGCTGATTTGGAATGGCATTGCATGTATAATCAAGAATTGAAGTCAGACCAAAGTTCTGAAGTTTTCTAGAATGTATTTCTGAAGAGGAATGGGTTAGAAGCATTGCCTTCAGCTTCATCTTCCCATCATTAGCCATAAACCAGCAGATTACATTAAAATATTAGTTGTCAATGCACACATATCTCCCATAATCCAAAAAGAACCAGGCTAACAAACTGATAGCCCCTTGGGTGGAACTTTCATAAGATCCACCCCATTAAAATATTAGTTGTCAATGCACATGTATCTCCCACAAACCTGCAGATTACATTAAAACCATTCTTCTAATGTTCCTTGTCAAGATGAAAGAACTACCTAAAAAGTGCAGTATTCCAAAAACTAGGTAGGCCACACCATAGGAAACAAAAGAATATTGATGACTTGGAAAGAAGAGAAGGAACACTGGGGCTCCACAATGAGTTCCCCAGTTATTAAACTTTCAAATCCCAAAAGCGGCATATGCATGAAGTTGGAAATCATCATTAGTATGGTTTCTATAATTTAACGGACAAAAAAAGAAACAAAAATTATCATTAGTATGGTTTTTATAATTTGAGCAAAAATTATGTTGATGAACCTGCAAAGAAGTGTCACGAGAAAACAAAAATTGAACATAAGGAGCAATAATAGTTCTTAAAGAAAAATAAATTTGATTTAAATAGCCATTCATTTCTTCAACAAGCTGGCTGGTGGATGTAATGGAACTAGCTTCAACAAGCTGGGTGGTGGATGGAATGGAACTACTCTTCATTTCCTGAAAATAGGAGTAAAGCAAGCAAAGAATTCTAGTTAATGTAATGGAACTAGCTTCACAACTATTGATTGCTCCAACCATTAACAAAAGGCATATACTGCACCTATGCATCATGTTTATCAAAATATCCCAAATATCACAAATCATATAAGATTCCAAACAATTTAGAATTGATCAATCATTGTGAAATGCCAAGTTATTTACCTAAGGCATGTTTTGTTCCACAGCACTATAATGCAGATGTATAAGAGATTAGGTTATCTAGCAAGTAATGCAAATGCATAAGAGATTAGGTTATCTAACAAGGCATGTTTTGTTCCACAACACTCTAATGCAAATGCTACCTTGATGCCTGGTGGAGATGCTGAAAGTAATGAAAACCAATAGAAAAAGGTTAGCATTTCCAAGAAATGAGCTTTTCTCGAGATATAACCATGAGAACATTGTATTAAGTTACTATTGTAAAACACAGTTTGTGAAGCAGAGCCCTCTCAAAAGGAAATTGAGGTTTTCAGCTTTAAAAAGAGATAAATACATCTTGGTTTTTGGTTGGCATGGACGAATGGAAAATCAAGTATACTCATGATGAAAGGATTGAATTCATCATCTGGAACTCAGTTCTGGAAACTGTTGCAAATTTCATTCACTGAAATGTCCTGTTCACAGCCATAAACTTTCCTTGTCATTCAGTTAAATACCTATGCCCATAAAATCTATCAAGTTCTACCATGCATCACAATATTATGCGAATCCACCGCATCCAACTTATGTGAATCAGTTGGATCATGCCACAGTTAGAAGAAAACAGATTTGATAAACACGTGACTGTTAATGAAGGGAAAGTACCATAACTCAAGTCAACAAGTCCTACTAGTTATATAATTGGATCAGAGAAGGCCAATGCATCTCCCATGAATTGAGATGCCATACAATAATAAAGGCTTGGACATGACAATATGCAGTTCTAAGACATATAGGAAGAATATTCCTGCAAATAAAAAGGGTTTAAGTTTGATTGACTTGTAATGAACAAATTCACTTGATCAAGTCAATTCAAATTGAGTCAGACAATACTTACAGCAAGCTAGCTTGGTTTTCTCTAAACCTAAAGAACCTAGTCAAAAGTACTTTGACATTTTGATCAATAGGTCAAAAATTCAAAAGAGTACTCAAAGACTAGATTAGATAGCAGGGTAAAACAACAATCTATAGCTATTTGAAAACCAGCCAATCTTAAAAGTAAAAAGGGAATAGTACAAACATTATTTTAAAAAGATAAAGAAAAAAGAAAGGGAACTTGTTCACCTGCACCATGGGTTGTTGGTCCAATTCTATTGACCATTCATTTGTTTTACATACACACAGTCCACCTATTATAAAATAAAAAAAGAAGAGAGATTTTGAAAAAAAAAAAAATTTAAAAACAAAACAAAATTCTAATTCCAGCGTCTATGTTGTATTGGATGTATTTGACTGATACCGGCGATGTACCCAATGCATGCCCCTGTTTTTTTTTTTTGGATGGACTCATATGGACCTGACTGAAAGGGCACTCCAAATGCCTCGAACAATGGGGCAGTTGTACAGTTTGTCCTGCAACCATTGATACCACCATATGCCAACTACAAATAGCAGAGTTTGTATGAGAGACTGAGTGCGAAGGGATTAGCCCCCATATATACGTTAGCCAAAAAAAAAAAACAAAAAAACAAGAATGGAAAGGGGTCAAAGTAGCCCGGAGGCTTCAAAATAGATGATAATGCTAACACAAACTCAATGCAAATGGGGATCCAAGATATAGAGAATTCATTACAACCATCCAACAGCTCTGAGTTTGAACATTCAGTTGCAGAGTGTTTAAGCTTTGGTTTACAGAATGAATTTGGTAAACTTATCTTAATATGCAAGGAACTTGGCAGCAACAATACCAGTCTTCAGAACATTTATAATCCCATAAGTCCACTCAGCAGCTACGATACACTGACTAGCATATTTAGGCTATGTGCCATCCGTGACAATGCCTAGCAAATGAACAGTACATGCATGCCAAGTGTATGGAAATGCAATGCACGATAACTTAGATAAACAGGTCCAAAATTGGATCATTTTCCATGCAAAGTAGCTAATTGCTCCAGTACCTTATCACGTCATCTTCCACTAATTATTGCTGTTGGGAAATAGTTTGCAACATCCCGCACGACTTCATACATCTGTCAACAAGTTGCGACAAATTATGATGTAAAGAAAGCCTTTTAGCCCAACTTCATCATAGAAAACTACCAAATGTAGGCTTTCTGAAAATGGCAGTCACAAATGTGTTAAAAGAAGAACAATAGAAAAATGTAGTTTGAGCATCTAAGTGTGGAATTCTCTAGACAAAAAGGTGGAAATGGTCTAAAAACTCATAAGAATGGAATACCTTCTCATTTCTAGAACTACAGTGCATTTATGTCAGGTGACTGAACATTTGTAGAAGGAAACCTTCTGCATGATACAAATGAAATAAACACAATGAAATCCTTGTAGCATGTTTGTATACATATAACATATCTATATAACATAAACAAATCAAAACAAAAAAAAAAAAGCCATCACCATCATAGGCTAGGCCAATTGAACCAAACAACTCTTTTGCTACATTCTGTTTCTTTACAGGCATTGACTCTATATTAAGCACATCCATCTATTTTAAGAGGTAATCAGAGAGTTTCTCAACCCCTGCTAATTGTGAATTCATTGTGTTATATAGATTATGCAAAGACTAAATTTGTCAATATATAAAGTTTGAAAATGTCAATATCATAGCCCCTTGTCCAACAATGCAACCTGCAGCATACAAAAGAAAAAAAAAAGACCACCTGATTGCATAAAAATATGAAAATTGCAAGCCATGCTGACAGATGGTGATTGAGAAGCTTTTGACCAATCAGGTATTTGATTACTTCAAACATGAGGAATTTGTATTCACAAAAATATTGTTGCTTTGTGATTTTCTAAGTTGTGAATCAAATCTTTCTTAGTACAAGACTTCTTTAATACAATGGAATATCAGAGAAGTGAAAAGAAGAATGAAGAAAATGTAAACTTCTCTGTCCTTCTGCATATGCAACTTCAGTGTCCTTCCTGCTTCTGTTTTTCCTTCTCGAATAATACAAAACAGACAGAAACATAGAGCATAAATCAGAGAAATGAAGGGAAGAAAATATAAGGAAAAAAAAACTTTCAGAATGAATTTTAGGTTTTACTTGTACTCAAATGCCCTGTCATCTAATTAGTGGCACACATGAATCTATTAGTGATGGAGGGTAATGTCTGGTGGGTAGAGCCGTTTGTAGAACTCTTGCCAATCTAATTAGTGGCACACATGAAATCGCAGCTTAACATTTATTTTGACTGCACAAAATGAGAGAGCTAATCACTCAAAGTAGATCCATGTGGTAGTAGGAATCTGCTTGTCGTGGATAAAACACATACATCATGATGGGCCCCACAGCCGATCTAGTGCACAGTACTGACATTGGTGCTGTGTGCCACACTACGCAATCCGAGTCCAAGGAGCACATGCAAAAGAAACATTCAGTTCATATGCAGAACAAGTCCACAATTAAATCATATATCATGAGCTTACATTTATTTTGACCACGCAAAATGGGGGAGCTAATAGCTCAAAGTAGATCCATGTAGTATTAGGAATCTGCTTGTCATGGTAAGCTGATTAATGAGAGAAATAGATGGCAGAAAACAGACCTTTTTTCGAATGGAAAAATTTTTGTTTTTGGCTCCCTTTTGTAAATAATGATGAATTCTGTGCATAGAATCAATCAGATCCTCTAGAAAAACCCAAAAGACCTGCTAACATACTCAATAGATGGCATACAGATAATGGCAGATGGTCTGATTTTTGCAACATATCACAGGATTCCTTCACAACACATCACAATCTACTTCAAACGATGTATCACAAGCGGATTGTTGCAAACAGCATATGGGATATCACAAGACAACAACAGATGGTGTCCAACTGATTCTTCAAAGACAAGATAAAACTAGTTCCTATAAATCACAAGTTGATTTTCCAAACCAAATATCGCAGGATGACAGCAGATGGTGTACATAGAAACACAGATTAATTAAAAAATAAATAAAAACAATGACTAATAGCAATGCTCAACAAGAGAGGGACCTAATTTCAGAAAATATCACTTACTAATTTTCCATAACTTTCAAAAAAATTTGCAGTCATCCAACCATACAACCATATGGGCCAACTCATGGGTAGAGAAAAAAAATGGAACTCAAATGCGATCCACACAAAACATTCCTTGTTGAGACATTTCATCATACAGTTAGCATACATGACATATAGGAGATTATATACAATGGATTTTTTCAGTTTTTACAAGTGAGGCCATTGTTCAGTGACCTAAATTCTGATATTATATATGATCCATGCACCAAAAATCTGAAAAAAGGGGCCCAACTTGTATAAAATGAAAAGAAAAACATTAATAATAATAGGTAATTTACTAACAAATTGGAGATTGGTAAGGAACGTAATCATTTATTGTTTTTCATGTGAAAGTATACTCAGATGACTGAATGACTGAATATCTCACTTTGTTGGAGTGTGACACAAAGCACCCTACAGACGAGTGAGACAGAATCTTCAACTGAGAACACCACAGCACCACCATAGCTTCTTTCCTCTCCTCCACCACACTCACTTTCTCCCAGAACTCATTTTCGTCATCTGTTTGGAGGGAGGGAGGAGAAAGAGAGATGGAGCAAAGATCGGGACGACGACAGAGGTTTAGGGGAAGAAGGGTTCAGGGAATGCAACAGAGAGAATGAGAGAGAAGAGAGAGAGACCGTATGAAATCCCTACTTTTGGGCACGGCTCTGTTTTGAGCACGCGCCCAAATTTGGGAGGCGGATTGGCGACTAGTGGTGGGTGCTCTGTGGGCCCCACCATGATGTATATGTTTCATCCATTCCGTTCATCTATTTTTAGAGATCATTTTAGGGATTAGCACAAAAAATGATAGGTATATAAATCTCAGGTGGACTACACCATAGGAAATCAATAATGGTTAGATATCCACTATTAAAATCCTCCTGAGGCCCACTGTACTATTTATTTGAAATCTAATATGTTGATTAGGTCATAAAGACCTAGGTGAAGGGAAATAATAAATATTAGCTTGGCCCAAAACTTTTATGACCCCCAAAACGTTTTTAATGGTCAACATTCATCCAACACTTTTTTCTGCAACGTGGTCCACTTGAGGTTTAAATATTCCTCATTTTTTCTCTCATATCATAAAATGATCAATAAAAATAAATGGACAGCATGGATGAAACACATATATCATGGTGGGGCCCACAGATCACCAACCACCAGCCATTGCCTGGTGTAAATAGATACGAGGTCGACCACACCACATAAAAACAATAATAATTGGTTATCCATCATTAAAACCTTCCTAAGGCCCACTTTACTTTTTATTTGACATTCAATCTGTTGATTAGGTCATATAGGCCTAGATAAAGGGGAAAAACAAAAATCATCTCGATCCATGACTTTTATGTCCCCCGAAATGTTTTAAATGGTTAACGCTCATTCAACACTGTTTCCTGTTAATGTAGTCCATTTCATATTGGGATATGCCTCATTTCTTGTCTCGTGTCTTAAGATGATTTTTAAAAATAAATGGACAGCATGGATTAAACACATACGTTTGGGAAGCGCTCACAGAGCATCAACCACAAGCCATTGGATGGTGCCAGGGGGAGCAGCTAATTTGTTCCCCTTATTTGTGGTGTGGTTCATTTAATTAATCTTTGGATATGAATAATTTTTTGGATAGTTCTCTAAAATGATATCGAAAAATGGATGAACAAGCCAATGATCCCAAATTTTCGGTAAATCCAAAACTCAAGTGGACCATGCCACACGAAACAGTGTGGAATAATGATTTCCACCATTGATACCTTCCTTGGGCGCATAGTAATGTTTATTTGACATCCAACATGTTCAAAATATCAAGAAGATATGAATGCAAATAAAACACAAAAAGATATGAATTAATGTGGGCCAACTACGATGACAGTGTAAAATATACTCCGTCCATCATTTTCTCCAAACCATGATACAATGAGATCTAAAAAGTGAGATAGATCCATTGTCAAAGTGGGCCATACTACGGGAAAATAGCGAGAACAGAAATAGTGAGACCCGAACTTTAATGGAACATTGGGCTATATGGTCCAGGCTGGATTGGTTCATTTAGCCCATCCCATTGGTTATTTATATGACTGGGTTAGGTTAGGTTGGATATGGTTCAACCCTACTTAGACCCATACCCATTTGACTTACTCCAACCTTCATTAGGAATAGCTCGGGTCTGTTAAGTTAATTATTATATTTTTACCTATGAAATCTTTCGTAGGGAAAAGTCTCATATATGTTTTTACCTATGAAAATAGTCGCAGGTAGAAGCCTCATACATTTTTTTACCTACGAAACCGTTAGTGGGTAAAAGTAAACTTTTCGATTTTTGGTTTTTCCAAAAATTCAAAATACTTTTACCTACGAAAATTTTTTCGTAGGTAAAGATGACTTTCAAGTAAACTTTTCGTTTTTTTTTTTTTTTGGAAAAATTCAAAATACACTTTACCTACGAAGATTTTTCATAGGTAAAGATGGCTTTTACCTACTAAATCAGATTTCATAGGTAAAAGTAAACTTTTCATTTTTTTTTGTATTTAGAAAAATTGAAAACACCCTTTACCTACAAAAAGTTTTGTAGGTAAAGATAGCTTTTACCTACAAAATTAAATTTCGTCGGTAAAAGTAAATTTTTTGATTTTTAATGAATATGAAAATTTTAAAACACCCTTCACCTACGAAATTTGCGTAGGTAAAGATGTCTTTTACCTGCGAAATCTAATTGCGTAGGTAAAAAGTTGAAAATACCCTTTACCTACGAAACTTTTCGTAGGTAAAGATGACTTTTACCTACGAAATTTAATTTCGTTGGTAAAAGTTTAACTTTTACCTACGGGAACAATTTTCGTCGGTAAAAGTCATCTTTACCTACGAAAATTAATTTCGTCGGTAAAAGTTTCGTTGGTAAAAACCATGTTTCTTGTAGTGTATATAAACCCCAAAAATTCAAATTACTTGCAAATTCTACAAAAATTGGAATTTAATCTAGCAAATATATACACTATAATACAAGAAGGCATAAATTATCAATTTAAAATGCACATGCCAAGATCAAATTTCATCTTTTTGAACCTGCTTTTATCCAGAGGTTTTGTGAAAATGTCAGCTTGTTGATATTCAGTAGGAATATATTCTAGAGATATAACTTTTTCTTCCACTAATTCCCTTATATAATGAAATCTAATGTCAATGTGCTTAGTACGAGAACGCTGAATTGGATTTTTTGAAATATTTATCGCACTGGAATTATCATAATGTAATAACATAGAATCCTGTTTAATTCCATAATCACTTAGCATTCGTTGCATCCAAACAAGCTGTGTACATGCATTACCAGCTGCGATATACTCAGCTTCAGCTGTTGAAAGTGATATAGAATTTTGTTTCTTACTAAACCAGGAAACTAGACAATTTCCAATGTAAAAACAACCACCACTGGTTGATTTTCTATCATCTAAATTACCAGCCCAGTTAGCATCCGAGTACCCAGCTAATTGGACACTAGTCTCATGAGGATACTAGAGACCGAGATTTATAGTACTTGCGACATATCTAATAATTCACTTGACAGTAATCAAGTGAGATTCTTTTGGATCAGATTGATATCTTGCGCAAATACCAACACTTAGAGAAATATCAGGTCTACTAGCAGTTAAATATAACAAACTACCAATCATACTCCGATAAAGTTTTGAGTCAACATTTTTACCATTAGAGTCTTTTGATAGTTTCAGGGTAGTACTCATAGGAGTATCGAAATTCTTGTCATTCTCAAATCCAAATCTCTTGATTAGATTCAAGGCATACTTAGATTGAGAAATGAATATTCCTTCAGATTGTTGCTTTACTTGCAATCCAAGGAAATAAGTCAATTCCCCAACCATGCTCATTTCGAACTGTGATTTCATCAAATCTGCAAACTCAGTAGTCAAGTCAGTACAAGTTGATCCATAAATGATATCATCAACATAAATCTGTACCATTAAGATATGATCATTATGTTTTTTAACAAACAGAGTTTTATCGACAGATCCCATTTGAAAATTATGACTTAGAAGAAATTTCGTTAGTTTCTCATACCATGCCCTAGGTGCTTGTTTTAATCCATAAAGTGCCTTTTTAAGCCGATATACATGATCAGTATTTTTGGAATCTTCAAATCCCATTGGTTGTTCAACATAGACTTCTTCATGTAAATTGCCATTTAGAAAAGGACTTTTCACATCCATCTGATAGATCTTTATCTTTTTAAAACAAGCAATGGATATAAATAGTCTGATAGATTCAAGACGTGCTACTGGTGCAAAGGTTTCATCGAAATCAATCCCTTCAATTTGAGTATAACCATGTACCACCAGTCTAGCCTTGTTTCTAATTATATTTCCACATTCGTCAGACTTATTTTTGAAAATCCATTTTGTTCCAATGATGTGTTTATCTTTAGGTCTTGGTACGAGATACCAAACATCATTTCTTACGAATTGGTTGAGTTTATCTTGCATTGCAACAATCTAGTTCTCATCAGCCAGAGCTTCTTTTATGTTAGAAGGTTCAATTTGGGATATAAAACATACATAATTACATATATCCTCAAGTTGTCTACGGGTGCGAACACCGGTGAGAGGGTTTTCAAGAATTTGTGTGGTTGGATGATCTTTAACAGTCCTCAACTCAGAATCAGTCTGATTCGATGAAGTATCAGGTTTATCAATAATTAGTACTTCATCATTATCTAAATTAGAAATTGGTGTGTTTAAATGATCATCAATGACAACATTAATGGATTCTTGAATCACACTAGTCCTTTTGTTCAGAACCCTATAAGCTCGACTGTTTAAGGAATATCCTAGAAAAATCCCTTCATCACTCTTCGTATCGAATTTTCCCAAATTTTCACGATCACGTAAAATATAGTACTTGCTGCCAAAAACTCGAAAGTATTTAACAGTAGGCTTTTTATTGAACCACAATTCGTAAGCCGTTTTATCATTATCTTTTTTAGTGTAGACTCAATTAATAATATAGCAAGCTGTGTTGACTGCTTCAGCCCAAAGATTTTTAGAGAGCTTCATGCTATTCAACATGACATTAGCCATTTCTTGAAGCACCCTATTCTTTCTTTCTACAATTCCATTTTGTTGTGGAGTTTTGGGAGCAGAGAATTTATGTAATATTCCTTGGTCGGTACAGAACTTCTCAAAATTGTTATTCTCAAATTCAGATCTATGATCACTACGAATTTTACTGATTTGAGAAGATTTTTCAGTTTGAATCCTTTTGAGAACTTTTCTTACTTCTTCAAGGGTTTCAGATTTGTCCCTTAAGAAGACTACCCACGTATATCTGGTAAAGTCATCAACTATTACTAGGATATACTTTTTCCCACCACGACTTTCCATTCTGGTAGGTCCTATCAGATCCATGTGGAGAAGTTCGAGTGGTCTTGATGTGGTATTTGAATTCACTTTTTTGTGTGAGTTCTTTGTTTGTTTGCCTATCTGGCACTCACCACATATTTTATCTAATTTCTGAAGTTTGGGTAAACCTCTTACAAGTTCTCGTTTGCTCAATCGATATAAATTTTGATAATGTACATGTCCAAGACGTTTGTGCCATAAATCAGTCTCGTCTGTATGGACCATGTAACATGTTTGATTAAATGAGCTGGATTCACTAATAATATAGCAATTTTCAGACGTTCTACGTCCAGTTAATATTACAGAACCCTTATTGTTTAGAATCTCACAGCTTTGATTAGAAAACCGAACATTATGGTTATTATCACATATTTGTGATATACTAAGCAAGTTATGTTTTAAGCCCTCAACGTATAAAACATTTTTAAACGTAGGAAGATTAAAAAGTTGAACCATACCTTGGCCTATAATCTTGCAATTGCTACCATCACCAAATGTGACTGAACCATCAGTCATATCTTTCAGATCCGTGAATAAAGCTTTGTCACCTGTCATATGCCTGGAGCATCCATTGTCTAGGTACCACTTTGAATGACTTGTTGCTTTGAAAGCAGCGTGAGCAACCAAGCAGGTAACTTTAGGAACCCATTTCATAACTGTTTTGGGTTTAGGAACATAGTTGGTCTTCTTTTGTGTATATTTGTAAGAATGACCTATAGAATTAGATTTTAAGAGCTCCTTAAGTAAATCAACTATCTTTTCAGCTAGTGGATTTCGTTTCTGATTAAAGTTGACATGGCTGCTTCTAGGTTTTTGAAAAGTTTTTGAATTTCTAGAAAAATCTTGATAAGTACTTTTCCCTTTTGAGTTTGAGGACTCTCCTTTAACAAACATAGGAGGAGTATACATTTGTTTAGGAGATAAATTTTTATCATAGCCCAACCCGGATAGATCGCCACTTTTTCTTGATCCAGATAAAAGTTTCTCTAACTTTGGATCACCTTGGGCATATTTCCATGTGTCCTTTAAACTCAGAAGAGAAGATACTTCAGTTTTAAGTTTCTCAATTTCAGATTTTAAATCAATAATTAGGGAGTTTTTGAATTCCAAATCGCATTTTGATTTTTCAAAACAATCTGAAATTTGTGATTTTTCTAAGACAAGTGATTCAAAACAATTTTTGAGTTTAGAAAACTTTTCTTTTTGAAGTTTAAGTTTGACAGCAATTTTACAACTTTCCTTATATAGGGCATTGTAAGCGTCTTGAAGATCATCTTCATTTTCACATTCACTATTCAGATTTTCTTCACTTGTTGAGTCATTATCTGAAAATGTGAATTTCGCTAGAGTCATAAGAGCTTTAATCTCATTGCCCAACTCAGTTTCAGAATCTTCTGATTCAGAAGAACCTTCAGAATCAGAAGATTCATCCCATGTAGCCAACATACCCTTCTTCTTGGGTTTGTCCCTTTTAGGACATTTATTTGCTAAGTGCCCATATTCTTGAAAGTTGTAACATTGACTATCTTTCAAAGATTTTTGAAATTTGGGTCTAAACTTCTTTTTATCATTTGATTTTTGAAAATCAACCCTTTTCTTGTTTTGAAAATCTTGTAAAATTTTTTAGCTAAAAGAGTCATATCATCTTCTGAATCAGAATTTTCTTCTGAATTACATTTAGAAGATTTTAGTGCGATAGATTTTCCTTTAGGAGCTTTAAAGTTTAACTCGTAGGTTTGTAGTGAACCAACTAGTTCTTCTACCCTCATATTATCCGTATCACGAAGTTCCTGGATCGCGGTTACTTTAGAATTGAACCGTTTAGGAAGTGAGCGTAATATTTTTGCACACACTTTACTTCCTGGGATTTTATCGCCAAGACCCCACATTGAGTTTACAATGTCATTCAATCTAGTGTAAAAGTCCATAAACATTTCATTTTCCTCCATATGAATTTCTTCAAATTTGGTTGTGAGGAGTTGGACTTTAGATTTTTTGACAATTGCAGTACCCTCATGTGTCATTTCTAATATATCCCAAGCTTGCTTTGTAGTATCACAGGAAATGGTTCTTTTGAACTCATCCGGTGATAGTGCGTAAGTAATTGCATTTAGTACTTTAGCATTTGCACTACTCTCACTTTTCTGAAGGGTGGTCCATTGGTAATATGGTGTGACTTTCATTGATTTTGAACCATCAACCCCAGTAACTTCCATGATAATAGGATTCCATTCGGTCACTGTGGCTTGCCACACATTTTCATCCATTGATTTGAGGAAGATCCTCATTCTGGCTTTCCAATAGGCATAGTTTGAGCCATCAAAGGGTGGAGGCCTTGTGACTGAAAGGCTATCAAAATTTGACATCTTAAATAGCTTAAATCGTTAGCTCAGGAATTAAATCCAAGAATAAAAAGAGCTATTAGGCTCTGATACCACTTGAAAAGGCCAAGCTATATGTCCTAGAGAGGGGGTGAATAGGACAATGCCAAATAAAACTTATAACAGTGGAATTAAAAAGAAAATGATAGTCAAAGTAAATCACAATGCAGGAAAGTAAAATAACCTCAAAATTCAGATCTTGAGAGGTTGATACAAATGTTATTCTAAGGACAACCTTACACCAAAAACCAGAGTTTATGGTAGGACAACCTTATTTCTAGAAAGGTCTTTGTATCAAATCTCAAATCGAAGAGGAATACAGAATTAAATACAAACTGAATTGAAATAACTTGTAATAAAAAATGTATTGTTCTAGGGACAGCCATACACCATAAAAATGGCAGGGCAACCTTGCTGGAACAACTTTCATAAGATATTGTAAATCAAGCTGAAAAAGAAATAGCAGAAAATAAATTCTAAACTATTACAACATTCTCACAATGCTTGAATTAAATGATTACAACATTCACCACCATACATACATCCCACAAAAGAAATAATTAAAGATTAGAAGAATAAATCAATCAACCACAACACAAGGGTTTATAGTGGTTCGCCTGTGTGTTCACCAACTGTTAAACAACAGCCACACAAAATGCTACTCCACTCCTAATATCCTCACACAGGGGATATTAGCGTTTACTAACAAAATAGGTTTTCCCAAGTTCACCTAAAACCTTCACAATTGTGTCTTTGTCTGTGGGCTTACACAATTAAAAAAACCCCCCTTCTGAGTTTTCCTGGCTCTCCTCAGATAACCAATACAACAAGATTTTTCTGGCAAATCTTGAAAGAAACCAAAACAAAAAGGAATTTACAATTAAATGTAAAATACCTGATTATCTCCTTCGTAGCAGCCCAGTAGAACCAAATCAGAGTAGATGATTGAATGTCCAAGTTCAATGTCCAGTACTCAATTACAATGGTTCTAATTCTAATAGATTTTAAATTAAACCAAATAGGGCTTGCCTTAATTGATTTTGATTCCAAAGAAAGGGAATAATAATTCCTCTTATCAAATCAGATTGGAATAGCAGAAACAAAATCAATTAAATAAAGCTAAGGAAAGAGAATATTAAATAAGCACACTTAGCTTAGATGGAGCACAGAATTATCTCTCAGAAGTTCGACGAAGATTGGCTTGAATAGATTAATTAATTCGATGATTTCTTCTGAGATTCGTGCACTATTTATAGGTGAGCAGATCGGGTCTTCGACTGGTCTAGAGAGCTCTTCGACTAGTCGAAGTAACAACAGATATTTGAAAAATCCGGCGGGATATGCTTTGACCATTCTACGACTGGTCGAAGCTCTCCTACGACTGGTCGTAGGTCACCTACGACTGGTCGTAGCTCTCCTTCGACTGGTCGTAGGTCCTAGAAAGCTTCGCTGGAATTCGAGTCGAAGATGTTCGACTGGTCGAAGATGCAGTCGACACTGTTCCTACGACTGGTCGAACAATTTCTTGGACTAGTCGAAGCATAACAGATTTCATCCGAAATTTGTAACAAACTCACGACTGATCGAGGAATTTCTTAGACTGGTCGAAGCAAGTCTAGGACTAGTCGAAGAAGACCTAGGACTAGTCGAAGAACAGACCAATCACATGTAAAATAAACATTCGGTTTATGTATCCGAAATGACCTACTTCTAAGGTCAACCTATGGTCAATCAAACCTCAATCATGAAGTATGGACATTGAAACATTAGGAACAAGTGACCTTGAAGTATCAGTCTTGAAGTCTTGATGTAGATCAACCTTAATGTAGCTTAATCTTGAAAGGGTCTTGAGATCTTTACCAACTGCTTTGTACTATTCTTGAAGTCTTGCAGCTTGAGTCAAAGGGTCTTGTGAGCTTGTTGTGAGCTTAGCTTGTTCATGAATGTTGATCCTTGAGAGAGCTTCACTTATGCAAGTTATATATAACATAACAGTGATTATGGCACCACAAATTTGACAACAGACAGGGATAAAAACTATAGCACTTACAACCATGTTCATGTTCTAGGCAATGGCCCCCATAATGGTGGCCAAAAACTGTTACTGCTACTACATTAAAAGCATCATCTGCTCCAACCTATCAGGAGGAGGAGCCGACTGAGGTATGTGTGGCGTCGATGTAGATGCATGGTTCTGTCCTAGAACCGGTGGTGCATTCTGTGTTCGCCCATTGGTGGGGCTAGTGGCTAGCTGTGAATCCAGCATGGTATCACTATCCGGACCTAAGCTGGGGTCCATATGGCTATCGCTTAGGGGAGGTGCCCCGTCAATCGATCCACTAAGTGCAAGACGTGTTATATTCCGAGTGGTTTTCGGAGGCATTCCTATATATAACATAGGGTGCAACACGTGTAAGATTTAGAATAATATTACTCAATTTCCCAAACATTCTACGCATTTCAATTCAAAAGAGCTTCATGCATTTCATTTACCCAAAAATTGTCACAATACATGAGATGTAATATTACATGAATCATGACAGAAGATGCATGTGATCTAATCTAATAAAAGTTTCATACCAACTACTCTAACATATAACTAAGCCTACCAAGGCTTTTACATAGAAAGCAGGAAACAAAGCAAACCAATAGACGACTGCAACTTATGTCTAGCCCTTTGACTCTAGCGAAGCTGGCGGCGCACCCTTATCCTGCATATAGTACAGGAGGGCCTTCAGGGTACGAGACATCTTCTTGCATTTTTGTTTTAGGTAAGCTTGATTCTCTTCAAGCTTTTGCTTCAATTTGGCCTGGGTCTCCTTGACCTCCTGTCTCAGGGCAGCCTGGTTCTCTTCGATTTGAGCCATGCAAGCTTCTAAGGTGGCCCGATCATGGCGGTGCTCACGAGTAGCATTAGGAGGTCCCCCATTTAAATCCTGGGCCTCCTCTTCTTCAACACTTCCTTCTTCCTCACCACTTTCTTCTTCACTACCTTCTTCATCTTCACTCCCATCACCCTCTTCACTTTCTTCCTCTATTTCATCATCAAACTCATCAAGCCTTACTTGTCACTGCTTGGGGCCTATGCCCATATTGTTGAACGTAGTGTCACTGATGATATGGATCGGGGCATGGTTATCCATATGGAGTCGAAAGCCAAAGTTTCGGGCGATCTTACAAATAAGTTGACCAGAGGGAACTGAGGCATCTCCCCATGCAGATCGTGTAGTACCCACAATCTGAGATAAGACGCATATGGGCAGGCATAACTTGTCTCTCTGACCAGCTCGATATAAGAAATCCACCATGAGTTGGGTACATTCCGTACGATTACTCTGCCTGGGATACGTGTTATACGTGAATATGTGGTGGAGCAGGCAGAAGTCATTCATAATTTTGGTCGATACAAGGCTATTTCCTCGCCTCCATCGCACAAGTCGGCCACAAAGAAAACACCTGTGGCAATTTCTTTCTCATTCACTAGCAAGGTTCTTCTCACTAGCATGTACAAGTCCACGCTCCATACCCATGATTCGAGCCACCACATCTATAGTGACTATGGCTTCCTCTCTCCCCAAAGGGATGGAAAACTGAAGAGGCTCTAATAGTGGGTCCGATATATGAGCGTAGAAGGCCCGTACGGTGCCTTCACTAGCATGCATATTTCCCTCAAATATGGGACCCCACCCATTTTCCAGGAGCATCTCCATCATTGGGTATAGTCAAAATAGCCTTTCATCAACATGAGCCTCGAATATAACTTTACGGTCATGGAACTTACCAAGTCCTATGCCCGATGGCAGAGATCTTTCGATGGGGATCCACGGGTCGAGATCCCATTTTGACCTTCTCTCTCTCGGTGCTCGTGCTTGCTTTTACGCCCATCTTCTTCTTTGAACGGGTTGGGCGGCTCAGCTCAGCCTCATCCGTGGATGCCCTTCCCTTTCCCATGAGGGAAAGGAGTGTAGAAAGGGAGAAGATAGTAGTGACTAGCTTAAAGAGAGCCATGGAAGTGAAGAAAGCTTGAAAGATGAGATGGGTTGGTGGGTTTTGGAGATTATGCGACACAAAGATGAGTTTGTGTTCTCAAATTAGAGGAAATAAGGGGGATGGAAGGTGGTAGGAGATGGGTTTGAGAAGATGGTGGAGGATGGATGTGTAATGTAGAAGAAGAAGAAGATTAAGTGTATGAAATGGAGATTTGAGAGGGAAAATAGGAATTTGGAGAGGTTAGGAGCTTGAAATGGGGAAAAATGAAGCAAAGGGGGAGAAATAGGGTGGCCTCTCATGAAAACAAGGCCCCACAATGTGGGTGAGGGCGGTGGGCCGCCGGAACTGCGGGCCCGTCGAGGCCCACTAGAGGTCCAGGCGGCACGCCGCTGACCGGGCGGTGTCATTGTAGTCCCCCTGGACTGTTGGCAGTGCCGTCACCTGAGGGCAGTGGCCTCCCCCTCCCGGGGTGCCGAAAACATGGGGGGACCCCCTTGGTCCCACTGAAAATTGGGCTTTGGACCCCTACATCCGGGTGATGTATTTTTGCAGTCTATTCCGCACATATTCATGCCTTTTGGCATGTTTTAAGTTTGAGATTTTATAAGTGCTATGGTTTTATGCTCCTTTGGTTGTCAAATTTTGTGGTGCCAAAACCACAATCTATGTCTTGCATAGTTCATTTTTATAAATGTTCAAGACATTACATCACCACTCTAAGCACTTTACTTCAAGTCAAGAACGAAGAACTACTTCAAACTACTTCAAGAAATGCAACTACAAGCTACTACAGTAGAATGCAAGTACAAGCTACAATAGTAGAAGTGATCTTGTTTAAGATTCAAGTCAGTGTACAACACAAGATGAATTTTTATTCAAGCTATAGAAGATCTCGTGTTCAGTGCTACATCAAGTTCAAAGATCTCAAGCTTCACAATCTTCAAAGGTCATCTATCATCTGAAGATATGAAGTCTCGATGTTCATACCTCACTTTCAAGGTATGATTGACCTTGGATTGTCCTTAGGGTAGGTCATTCTAAATACATAATTTAATTAAATCATTTTACATGAAATTAGACTGTTCTAAGACTAGTCCTGAACCATGTTCGACTAGTCCTAGCACTGCCTCGACCAGTCCAAGAAATTCCAAGACCAGTCCTAAGTTGGTTGCAATTTTTCAGAATTTCCTGTTCATCCATGACCAATCCTGGACTCTGTTCGACCAGTCGTGTGAACTGTAAGCCTCGTATCCTAGACCATACCGTTCCATAGGCTTCCGTGGTCTTTTCGGTGGAATTTTGGCAACTTTCGACCCTTAACCGGTATTTGCGCGTGACCTTGATTCTCATGCCATCAACCTGAGTTGACTCAACCCAGGACTTGTACCTTAGCAACTGCATCGTCGCCGTGGTTCCAATGCCGTGACTCGAGCGCCGATGCGATGCTCTGGCCAGGAGATGTGGGCCAGCGTTCGGTGTGAGGAAAACGCCGTGCGTTGCAAAACCCGAGAGAATCTCTACGAGATGTCACCTCAATCAATCAATCAATCCATCCCATCATGTCAAGTACACATCACCTTTCACCCTTTCCCAAGCAAGCCCCAAAAGTCAAAAAAGTTCTTACAAAACCCATACTTTTCTTATAACTTTTGCCACAAAAGTCAAAAAGGGTTCTTACACCCATCACTCACCACATCAACACATCTATCACCCATCCCTCTCTCTTTACAAGTCTCTCTCTCTCATTTTCAAAGTCATTCCTAAGCAACTAAGAACTCCTCACGTCCAAGCCCTCCCATGGAGAGAAAAATGCATATATGAGGCCCACCTTTCCATCCCTAGATCTCCCATCCTCGCCATCCATTTCTCATCTTCCTCCATCAAAGAGAAGCACAAGGAGTTAAGGAAGCCAAGGGAGCAAGAAGATCAAGTGGTGGGTGCTTTGATAGGGTAGTTTTAATGTTTTTAAGATGGGTCAAGTGAGGCCAACCGATCAATGGTTGGGATCTGAAAAGGCCAAGCTATATGTCCTAGAGGGGGGGTGAATGGACAATGCCAAATAAAACTTATAACAGCGGAATTAAAAAGAATATGATAGCCAAAATAAATCACAATGCAGGAAAGAAAAATAACCTCAAAATTCAGATCTTGAGAGGTTGATACAAATGTTGTTCTAAGGACAACCTTACACTAAAAACCAGAGTTTATGGTAGGACAACCTTATTTCTAGAAAGATCTTTGTATCAAATCTCAAATCGAAGAGGAATACAGAAATAAATACAAACTGAATTGAAATAAATTGTAATCACAAATGTATCGTTCTAGGGACAGCCATACACCATAAAAATGGCAGGGCAACCTTGCTGGAACAACTTTCAAAGGAAATTAAAAATCAAGCTGATAAAGGAATAGCAGAAAATAAATTCTAAACTATTACAAAATTCTCACAATGCTTGAATTAAATGATTACAACATTCACCACCATACATACATCCCACAAAAGAATAATTAAAAATTAGAAGTATAAATCATTCAACCACAACACAAGGGATTATAGTGGTTCGCCTGTGTGTTCACCAACTGTTAAACAACAGCCACATAAAATGCTACTCCACTCCTAATATCCTCACACAGGGGATATTAGCGTTCACTAACAAAATAGGTTTTCCCAGGTTCACCCAAAACCTTTACAATTGTGTCTTTGTCTGTGGGCTTACACAATTAAAAAATCCCACTTCTGAGTTTTCCTGGCTCTCCTTAGAAAACCAATACAACAAGATTTTTCTGGCAAATCTTGAAAGAAACCAAAACAGAAAGGAATTTACAATTAAATGTAAAATACCTGATTATCTCCTTCGTTGTAGCAGCCCGGTAGATCCAAATCAGAGTAGATGATTGAATGTCCAAGTTCAATGTCCAGTACTCAATTACTATGGTTCTAATTCTAATAGATTTTAAATTAAACCAAATAGGG
The DNA here is from genome assembly GCF_029962835.1 of Magnolia sinica. Taxonomy (NCBI): domain Eukaryota; kingdom Viridiplantae; phylum Streptophyta; class Magnoliopsida; order Magnoliales; family Magnoliaceae; genus Magnolia; species Magnolia sinica. Next base: position 42,428,785 of record NC_080583.1, read on the forward strand.
CTTGCCTTAATTGATTTTGATTCCAAAGAAATGGAATAACAATTCCTCTTATCAAATCAGATTGGAATAGTAGAAACAAAATCAATTAAATAAAGCTAAGGAAAGAGAATATTAAATAAGCACACTTAGCTTAAATGGAGCACAAAATTATCTCTCAGAAGTTCGACGAAGATTGGCTTGAACGGATTAATTAATTTGATAATTTCTTCTGAGATTCGTGCACTATTTATAGGTGAGCAGATCGTGTCTTCGACTGGTTTAGGGAGCTCTTCGACTAGTCGAAGCAATAACAGATATTTGAAAAATCTGACGGGATATGCTCTGACCGTTCTACGACTGGTCCAAGGTCTCCTTCGACTGGTCGTAGGTCACCTACGACTGGTCATAGGTTTCCTTCGACTGGTCGAAGAACCTATAAAACATCGCTGGATTTCGAGTCGAAGATGTTCGACAGGTCGAAGATGCAGTCGACACTGTTCCTATGACTGGTCGAACAGATTCCTGGACTAGTCGAAGCCTAACAGATTTTATCCGAAATTTGTAACAAACTCACGACTGATTGAGAAATTTCTTAGACTGGTCGAAGCAACTCTAGGACTAGTCGAAGAAGGCCTAGGACTAGTCGAAGAACAGAGAAAACTCATGTAAAATAAATATTTGACTTATGTATCCAAAATGACCTACTTCTAAGGTCAACCTATGGTCAGTCAAACCTCAACCATGAAGTATGGACATTGAAACATTAGGAACAAGTGACCTTGAAGTATGAGCCTTGAAGTCTTGAGTTCTTTACAAACTGCCTTGTACTCTTCTTGAAGTCTTGCAGCTTGAGTCTTGTCTTGTGAGCAGTTCTTGCATTCAAGATTGATCCTTGTACTTGTGAGCTTTGGCTTGTTTATGAATGTTGATCCTTGTGAGAGCTTCACTTATGCAAGTTATATATAACAGTGATTTTGGCACCACAAATTTGACAAGAAACAGGGATATAAACTATAGCACTTACAGGAACTCACTTTGAACCCTAAGATGTGGCCAATGGCCCACTTGGATCATCATGATCATTCCATGATGGGGCCATTCTCCATGGACCCCATCATGATGTTTATTTTCCTTGTATACTTAGGGTCATTTAGACCATCTATTTTAGTGGAGAAGGGATCTCCACTGTTGGATTTCGATTTAATGGGCCCACATGTAATGGTCCACTTGATTTATGTTGTAGATCATGGAAGGGAGGGCCCATAGTGTCGGGGTCCCTCCATCACGCATGTCCCACTCTCTATCTCTCTCTCTCTCCCTCTCTATTTCATTTTCTTTTATGAGATCATGATATGGTTGTGTGGCCCACTTGAATGGACCCCACCATGAGGCATGTATTCTACTCAACCATCTACTAGTGGGACCCACTTTATGTGTGTTGTACCCACACCATCCTCCATGAGGTGACCCACCTAAGTAGGGCCCACTTCAAATACATGTGTAAGGCCAAACCGTCCAGCGTCCCTGGACGCTGGACAAAAAGGGAAAAATACAAATATCAGCTTGTTTTCAAGCTTATAGGTGGCCCACTCATGTAGGCCCTACCTTGATGCATGTGTTCAATCCACGCCATCTATCTTATATACCAACTCATTTTTGGCATTGAGCCAAAAAATGAGGTTGATCGGAGCATCTGGTGGGCCATACCTTAGCAAACAGTGATCTCCACCGTTTAAAGTCCCCCAAATTTTTTTATACACTGAAAAATGTCCAATATTGGACTTGATGGATGTGTTATGGGCTGTAGAAATCAGTGGGCATGATGGATTCTTCCGATGTGGGCCCCATGTACAAAAAACTTTGGAAAAAGCAAGATTTCAAAAAAAAACAAAATATAGGCAGCAACGTTGCTGCTGCCATTGTCAGAAGAGCAGGCAGCGCCTGCTGCTGCCTGCGCACCAGCAGACGGTCAGACGGGCAAGCGAACAGCAACCCACGGCTCTAGCTGTGGGCCCCACCTTGATGTTTATTTGTCATCCAACCCGTTCAAGAGGTGGGCCACTTCCAATAGTGGGCCCCCTCCAAATTTTAACTCCATCCAGCGCTCAGGTGGCCCACATCATGGGAAACAATGACGATGCACGTTTGTCATTGAAGCCCTTTTCTGGGCCACAGAAGTTTTGGATCATTAAAAAAATTATTTTTCCCTCTGCATTTAGGGACTGTGTAACCTGATCAACGTTTTGGATTGCAAACAAACGTTATGGTGGGCCTCATGTGGAACCCACCATTGTTGTAGTGTTTCACTCACACCATCCACAGCCGTGGACGGTGGTTTCGTTGGTGTTTTCACGGCACCGTCTAGTGCTGGACGGTTGGAAACAATGATGTATGTGTTCTCTCCATGCCGTCCATTTACATGGGACCCACCATGGTGCATGTGTTGCATCCAACCCGTTCAACTATCCTGAAAGCTCATTTCATGGTATGAGCTTAGAGAATGAGCTTGATCCATAGTCCAAGTGGATCCCACCTTGGCATGTTGTAAGCCCATTTGTGGCCCATGGTTGAGGCCCACTTGGATATATATATGTAAGGCCCATTAAGATGTATTGGGCCTATGGGTTGAAGCCCGTTTGATGTACATATGGGGCCCAATTGGTGTGGCCCATTTGATACACATAAGACCCATGAGATTAGGCCCATTTGATGCATTCTAAGGCCTACGGGTTATGGCCCATTGCAATGTACATAAGGCCTATTGGTGCGGCCCATTGATGTGGCCCACTTGATGAATATAAGGCCCATGTGATTTGGCCCATTTGATGTATTTAAGGCCCAATGGGACGTACCTAAAGTCCATTACAATGTGTGATCCCAACATGGTTTATGTAATGATGTTTATGACAGTCGTGCCTTGGGAGCAATGTTGGTTTGACGTCCACATTGCAAGTATAATATTGGTTAAATGTCCACATTACGACCCTCCCTAGGGCCCATTGATAGGCCTGTACTCATTGTGTGTAGGCCGTCTAGGCCATCTATGTTGTAAGGATAATGCATTACTTCATAACATGATTAGTATAGTTTCATGATTCATGATCATACGCATCATATGTATGCTTGATATGAGAAATGACTAATCATAGCATATGCCTTCAGGCAGATTATTTAGGGGCCCCCAGATAGGGGGTGTTGCCCTATATGAGCGCACAATATGCGCAGGATTGCTGTATGACTGGATAGTATGATTCATGCATTTGTATTGTGTGATATGGTTACTGTACGCCCTAACGACATCAGGGCCGTAGCCTCTATAGACGTATCATGGTTGGCAGGATTGGATACCGAAAATATTGTTCTACATGGGGTGTTATAGATATCCCTAGGTGAAAGTCCCTAAACCCTTATGGTACCAAGATGTTGCTCCAACGTCTAGACCGAGTGGGTGCATGAGCGCCAAGTATCGATTACCAGACGGTTGCACTTTTAACTGTGTCGTGGTCGGTTGGAAGGGGGGGCGGCCTTATCCGCCCGAGAGTAGGGGGTAATGCTAGGCTGAGTCTGACCAGCTCGAGGAATGGGTCCGCTATTGACAAGCCGAGCCCGATATTGGCAGGCGGATAGCAAGGTCTTTTCCACTCACCTTATTACGCGCGATGGGGTGGCAATCTGGTTTGGAGTGTACTAGACCCCAGTGATATTCTAGATTTTGAGCTGTATCGATATGTGGACTTAGATGAGGATTTGTATGCTTGAGTTGCATTTCGCATTGCATGGCCTTGGTATGGCCGACATCATTCTTTGCACCGCATGGCCTTGGTATGGCTATGGTATTCTTGGCTTTCATCAGCATATTCCGTATTACTCTGATATTGCATAACTGCATTACCACCTTGAGCACACACTTTCACCACCCTCTAAGCTTTCTATAAGCTTATGCACGACCATTGCATGCAGGTGACGTTGGATAACAGTAGCACTGAGGCTTGAGCACGTGGCAGATTATTTTGGAGTTTTGTTCATCATCATTGTATTTTCCTTTATGCTCATTGTACTTGTAAGTTTTTGATCATAGTGGAAATGTGATAGAGTTTTTGGTTGTTGTTTATGGGTTATGCCTTTGGTTATGCTTATTATGAATCAAACTGATGTTGAAAATCATCCTCGTAGCATCCCAGGATCGGAACCTGGCGAATGGGCGCTGCGAGCCGAGAATGGGGTTCTACGGAGGCTGTCGGCACTGGATTCGTTGATCGGGAATTTTGTAAGCCCGGTTTCCGAGTTTGGGGCGTGACATGAACAGTGTCGACTCGTCGTATGACCAATCTTGGTTCTACGACTCAAACAACAGCAACCAATCTTTGAGTCCGACGACCAGTCGTGGGTATGCTACGACCAGTCGTAGACACCCTATGACCAGTCGTAGAACAGTTTTATCCGATCGCGCTCAAAATTTCAAAAATCCATTTCTCCTACGACCAGTCATAGTGTCCACAGGACCAGTCGTAGCTGAGTTTCTGCAACTATAAATACAACACGAATTTTAGAGATTGATAACTCAATTCAAGAAAATGAAGGGATCACTCTGAGATAAGTTTGTGTTCATTTTAAGCTACTTTATGCATAATTTATATTCTCTTTTGTTAGCTTCATTAATTTAATTTTGTTTCTACATTCCAATTTTAATTGAAAAGAGGAATTGTGATATTCCTTCTTCTTGGAATCAAAATCAAATATAGCTAACCCAGCTGGTTTAATTTAAAATCAATTAGAACCTAGAACCATTTTAAAGTGAGTATTGGACTTTGAACTTCTACATTCGATCTTCTACTCCGATTGGTTCTTCCAGGCTGCAACAAAAGGAGAAATCCAGGTATTTTATATTTATGTAAATTTTCATTTTGGTTTTATTTGAGATTAAGCCAGAAAAATCTCATTGTGTTGGTTATCTAAGGAGAGCCAGAAAACTCAGAAGTGAGGGTTTTTGAATTGTGTAAGCCCTTTTCTAAAAAGACACAATTGTGAAGGTTTTGGGTGAACCTGTGAAAACTTATTTTGATAGTGAACACTAATATCCCCTGTGTGAGGATATTAGGATTGAAGTAGCAATCCGTGTGGCTGTTTTTTAACAGTTGGTGTACACACAGGCGAACCACTATAACTCTTTGTGTTTTGTGGATGTGTGTTTATATTTTCTATCTTTGATCATTCAGATTTGTGGGATGTATATGTGAATGTGAATGTTTTAATATTTACATTTCAAGCATTGTGGGGAATGTTGTAATAGTTTAGAATTTATTTCTTGCTATTTCATTTGTTTCCTTTCTGTTTGAGTTTTTAATATTCAATTTGTTCTAGAAATAAGGTTGTCTTGTCATAAACCTTTGGTTTTTATGGTGTAAGGTTGTCCTTCGAATAACATTGATATCAATCTCTCTTTTTGAGGTTGCTTTACATTCCAATATAGTGATTTATTAATAGTGGTAGCTTTTATTCATTTATATTCTGCTGTTATTATTTAAATTTGGCATTGTCCTATTCACCCTCCCCCCCTCCCCCGCCCCCTCTAGGACATATAGCTTGGCCATTTCAAGTGCTATCAAAGCCTAATAGCTCGTTTTAATTCTTGTTACTTGGATTTATTTCCTAAGCTAACCGTTCTAAGATATATATAAGATGTCAAATTTTGATAGCCTTTCAGTCACTAGGCTTCCACCTTTTAATGGCACCAATTATGCCTATTGGAAAGCCAGGATGAGGATCTTCCTTAAATCCATGGATGAAAATGTGTGGCTAGCCACAGTGAATGAATGGACCCCTCCTACCACTGAAGTAACTGGGATCGATGGTTCAAAATCAATGAGAGTAACACCTTATTTCTCATGGACCACACTTCAGAGTGAGTAGTGCAAATAAAGCACTAAATGCAATCACTTACGCACTATCACCTGATGAATTCAAAAGAGTTATATCCTATGATTCTATAAAGCAAGCTTGGGTTATTTTTAAAATGACACACGAGGGTACATCAATTGTCAAGAAATCTAAAGTGCAAATCCTCACAACCAAATTTAGGGAAATACATATGAAAGAAAATGAAATGTTTATGGACTTCTATACTGGATTAAATGAAATTGTGAACTCTATGTGGGGTCTTGGAGATAAAATCCCAGAAAGTAAAGCGTGTGCAAAAATATTACGCTCACTTCCTGAACGGTTTAATTCTAAGGTAACTGTGATCTAGGAACTTCGTGATACGAATACTATGAGTGTAGAAGAATTAGTTGGGTCTTTACAAACCTACAAGTTAAATTTTAAAGCTCCTAAAGGAAAATCTATTACCCTTAAGTCTTCTAAAAATATTTCTCAAGAAACAATTTTGATTTAGAAAATTTTGAAGACAATATGGCCCTTTTAGCGAAAAAGTTTTATAAAATTTTCAAAAGTGAAAAGAGGGTTGATTTTCAAAAAGCAAATGATAAGAAAAGATCTAAATCTAAATCTAAGACTTGAAAAACTTTAAAAGAGAACCAATGTTATAACTACCAAGAATATGGGCATTTAGCAAACAAGTGTCCTAAAAAGGACAAACCCAAAAAGAAGAGTATGTTGGCTACTTGGGATGAATCCTCTGATTCTGAAGCCTCTTCTGATTCAGAAGATTCTGAAACCGAGTCGGGCAGTGAAGTTAAAGCCCTTATGACTCTAGCCAAATTCACATTTTCAGATAATGATTCAACAAGTGAAGAAAATTTGAACAGTGAATGTGAAAATGAAGATGATCTTCAAGATGCTTACAATGCCCTATACAAGGAAAGTTGTAAAATTGCTGTGAAACTTAAACTTCAAAAAGAAAAATTTTCAAAGCTTAATGAAAATTTTGAGTCTCTTGTTTTAGAAAAATCCCATATTTCAGATTGTTTTGAAAAACACAAATGCGATTTGGAATTCAAAACCTCCCAGATTGAAAATCTGAAATCTGAAAATGAAAAACTTAAGCTTGAAGTCTCTTCTCTTTTGAGTTTAAAGGATACATGGAGATATGCCCAAGGTGATCCAAAGTTAGAAAAACTTTTATCTGGATCAAGAAAATGTGACGACCGATCCGGTTTGGGCTACGATAAGAATATTCCTCCTAAACAGAAGAACACTCCTCCCAAGTTAGTGAGAGGAGAAACTTCAAACTCAAAAGGGAAAAGTAATCAAAATTTTTCTAAAAATTCTAAAACTTTTCAAAAACCTAAAAACATCTATATCAACTATAAAAACCAGAACTGAAACCCTTTAGCTGAGAAAATAGTTGATCTTCTTAAGGAGCTCTTAAAATCTAACTCAGTAGGTCACTCTAACAATAACTATAATCAAAAGAAGACCCACTATACTCCTAAACCCAAAACAGTTATGAAATGGGTTCCTAAGGTTACCTGCTTGATTGTCCACACTACTTTCAAAGCTATAAGCCATTCAAAGTGGTACCTAGACAGTGGATGTTCAAGGCATATGACTGGTGATAAAGGTTTATTCACCGATCTTAAAGACATGACTGATGGTTCAGTCACATTTGGCAATGACAGCAATTGTAAGATTATTGGCTAAGGTACGGTTCAACTCTATAACCTCCCTATGTTTAAAAATGTTTTATACATTAAAGGGTTAAAACACAATTTATTAAGCATATCCCAAATATGCGATAACAATCATAGTGTAAGATTTTCTAACCAAGGTTGTGAAATTCTAAATAATAAGGGTTCATTAATATTAACTAGTCGCAGAACTTCTGAAAACTGCTATATTGTTAGTGAATCCAGCTCATCTAGTCAAACGTGTTACATGGTCCATACCGATGAGACTGATTTGTGGCATAAATGTCTTGGACATGTACACTACCGTAATTTATATATAGACTAAGCAAAAGAGAATTAATAAGAGGTCTACCTAAATTACAAAAGATAGACAAAATATGTGGCGAATGCCAAATAGGCAAGCAATCAAGGAGCTCTCACAATAAGGTGAACTCCAATGCCACATCAAGACCACTAGAGCTTCTCCATATGGATCTTATAAGACCTACCAGGATAGAAAGTCAAGGTGGCAAAAAATACATTTTGGTAATACTGGACGATTTTACCAGATTCACTTAGGTAGCTTTCTTAAAAGATAAGTCAGAAACCCTTGATGAAATAAAAAGAGTCCTCAAATGGATTCAAACGGAAAATGTTCTCAAGTCTGTAAGATCCATAGTGATTATGGATCTGAATTTGAGAATAGCAGTTTTGAGAAATTTTGTAGTGATCAAGGAATAATGTATGAATTCTCTACGCCCAAAACTCAACAAAATGGAATTGTAGAAAGGAAAAATAGAGTGCTTCAAGAAATGGCTAATGTAATATTGAATAGCATGAAGCTATCTAAAAATCTTTGGGTTGAAGTTGTTAATACTGCCTGTTATATAATTAACTAGGCTTATAAGAGTAAATATAATAATAAAAGGGCTTATGAAATGTGGTTCGATAAGAAGCCTACTGTCAAATACTTTCGAGTTTTTAGCAGCAAGTGCTATATTCTACGTGACCGTGAAAATCTGATAAAGTTTGATACTAAAGTCATGAAGGGATCTTTTTAAGATATTCTTTAAATAGGCACGCATATCGAGTACTGAACAAAAGGACCGGTGATATTCAAGAATCTATAAATGTGGTCAGAGACAATCACTTGAATACACCTGCCCCAAGTTCAGATAATGATGAAGTTCTTTTAATTGACAAACCAGATACTTCATCAATCAAACTAATTCTGAATTGAGGACTATTAAAGATCATCCAACCACTTAGATTCTTGAAAACCCTCTCACTAGTGTGCGCACTCGTAGACAACTTGAAGACATGTAATTACGTATGTTTCACATCCCAAATAGAACCGGCAAATGTAAAAGAAGCTCTTACTGACAAAAACTGGATAGTTGCGATGCAAGAAGAGCTTAACCAATTTGTGAGAAATGATGTTTGGTACCTTGTTCCTAGACTTAAAGATAAATATATTATTGGTACTAAGTGGATTTTTAAAAATAAGTCTGATGAACTTGATAATATAATTCGAAACAAGGCTAGACTGGTTGTACAAGGGTACACCCAAATTGAAGGAATTGATTATGATGAAACCTTTGCCCCAGTAGCTCGTCTTAAATCAATCAGACTATTCATATCCATTACTTATTTTAGAAAATTTAAAATTTATCAAATGGATGTAAAGAGTGCCTTCTTAAATGGCGATCTGCATGAAGAAGTGTATGTTAAATAACCAATGGGTTTTGAAGACCCTAAGAGTGTTGATCATGTCTGCATAAAAAAGGCTGTCTATGGTTTAAAACAAGCTCCCAGGGCATGGTATGAAAAGTTGACTAAGTTTTTACTAAGTCATAACTTTCAAATGGGAAGTGTTGATAAAACTTTATTTGTTAAGAAACATAACGATGATATCTTAATGGTTCAAATCTATGCTGATGATATTATTTATGGATCTACCTATTCTAACATGACTGTTGAGTTTGCAGATTTAATGAGATCTAAGTTCGAAATGAGCATGGTTGGGGAATTGAACTATTTTCTTGGGTTGCAAGTAAAACAATAACTTGATGGTATTTTTATTTCTCAAACCAAATATGATCTGAACTAAATCAAAAGGTTCGAATTTGAGAATGGTAAAAATTTTGATACTCCTATGAGTACAACCTTAAGATTCTCAAAGGACTCTACAGGTAAAAATGTTGATCTTAAGTTATATCGTAGTATGATTGGCAGTTTACTTTATTTAACTGCTAGTAGACCAAATATTGCTTTAAGTGTTGGTATTTGTGCTAGATATTAGTTTGATCCTAAAGAGTCTCAGTTAACTGCTGTTAAACAGATTATGCAATATGTCACAAGTTCAGATAATTTGGGTCTCTGGTATCCATATGATACTAATGATCAGTTGGCAGGGTACACTGATGCTGATTGGGATGAAAATATTAATGATAGGAAATCAACCAGTGGTGGTTGTTTTTATATCGAAAATTATTTAGTTTCTTGGTTTAGTAAGAAGTAAAGTTCTATATCATTCTCTACGGCTGAGGCTGAATACATCGCAGCTAGAAATGCTTATACTCAGCTTGTTTGGATGAAACATATGTTAAGTGATTATGAAATTACATAGGATTCAATGGTTCTATATTGCGATAATTTCAGTGCTATAAATATTTCAAAAAATCCAATCCAGCATTCACGTACCAAGCACATTGATATTAGGTATCATTATCTTTGTGAATTAGTGGAAGAAAAAATAATCTCTTCAGAATACATTCTGAGGAAGACTCAACTTGCTGACATTTTCAGTAAACCGCTTGACAAAAGCAGGTTTAATAAATTAGAATTTGATCTTGGTATGTGCATTCATAATTGATTATTCATGCATATATGTATCATAGTGTATATATATTTGATAATTTATTTGGTTAAATTTTAAATTTTTATAAAAAATGCATATTTTTATTGATACTCGACCAGTCGTGGGTGTACTCGACCGGTCCTGGTATGACTGGTCGAGGACAACTCAAGACCAGTCGTGGAGTGCATTGTCATCTTTTATTTAGGGAAAATCTTCATCTTCTTCGTTTTTATCTTGCTCTCCAATAAGCCATGGCACGACTAGTCGAACCCTATAGTGTGATTCATCAAGGTTAGTGCATTTTATCAGTCTTGCATGTAGATTCACTGTCCATTTGCTTCAATCTCATCATTGGAGTGCTTGAGTTCAAGCTTTATTGGGTTATTTAGGGTTTTCTTCTCAAATTTCAGATTTTGAGAAAACCCATTTCTCATCTTTTGCATCTCCTTAGTTCTTTGAATTTCTTATTGCCAATGGATGCTAGAGGGAGAAAGAAAATATCCCGTGGTCCATCTTCTTCTAGATATAATCCAATAACTCGGCGTCATCTTTGGTCACCCGAAAATGATCCCTCATATGTACAGGATTTGTGTTTGCGCAAGGTTATTGTTGAAAGAACTGTTGATCTTAACCACATTACTCCTTTTGGCATCATTTCACTCCTCCAATCTGTAGGATGGGATAACATCTTACATTGGGGTGGGCCTGCATACCAATCTATTGCTTAGTCCATGTTCACATGTATCTCTAATTTTTCTGCTGAGAATTTAACATTTAAAATAGATGCTAGAGAAGGCCCTTTTAATGTAGATTGTCATCTAATATCTGGCCTTATGGAAATACCTGTTAATAATGAGGGTATTCCTATTCATATTCTAACTGAAAGACCCTCAGAATCAGAAAAATGAATGCTCACCAGAGCATTATGTATTATGGATGTGCAGTGGACTCATAAAGGGAATGCGCTCCCCTCAAAGTACTTGTTACCCAGATACAGAGTCCTCCACAGAATCTTTACTTCAAATCTGTATCCGCGTTCTGGTAATAAAACAGAACTGACTTCCTTTATAATTCATGTTTTGCACTTTGTCATCTCTGGTACTAAAGTTTGTCTTCCATCTTTAATATGTCATTCCATCATTCGGTTTCATCTCCATACAGGTCATAGTGATATTCCATTTGCCTATCTTATGACTGTTTTAGCTTCTCATATGTTGGTTGTTATGGCTGTTGGAGAGGCTCCCATCCATCATCTTATTTTTAACAACTCAAATATAAACAAGATGAAATTGGAATGCTCCTGGCCAAGTGGATGTTGGTGGTGATGGAGCTGAAGCTGGGAATGAAGAAGAAGCTAATGATCTTCCTCCTGATGACATAAACATGGATGATATTTTTGATGAAATTGAGTCTAATTCTGCTAATGATCCTGATTATGAACCATCTGAGTTTAATGCACATCTACGTGCACTTGAGGAGAAGGTAGAGAATATGAATGTTGCTCATGATTTATGATTTAAATATATGCGCAAGTATCTTAGGTGCTTAAACAAGGGCCTTCATCAACTTGATCCTACCGTACCTGCTCCTTCCACAGAATCTAATTAAGTGATTTTCTCTTTAGTCTGTAATAACTTTAAGTCTACTTTTGTTGGGCTGTAAACTTTATTTGGTTTACTGACTGTAGCTTGCTGACTTTGTTTGAACTAGTTCATGGTATGCGGACTTTAATTTGCTTATATTATGACTCCTTAATTACTCCTTTTTATTATCCTTTTCCATTTTTCTTCTTCCTTTGTCATATTGTAACAAAAAGGGAGAGAATTAATATGGTTTTGCATATGAATTGATATGTTGATAGAATATGGACTGTGGTAGAGTAACATTTTTTTTTTTTGGATATATATGTGCTACTCAAGGGGAGTAAGTAAGGAGGTGTTCTGCATACTTCATCTTGATGTGTGATGACAACTAGTGCATGATTCTTTAAGCAAGTTGTAACTGGTTTTTTCTTTTATAACCTGTGCATATTTTTTGGTATTCATATTAGTTATATTATTGTTGAGTGTTTTGTCACAAATTTTACAAAGTGGGAGATTGTAAGTGCTATGCTATTATGCTCCTTTGGTTGTCAAATTTTATGGTTCCAAAACCTCAATCTATGTCTTACGTACTTCATTTTTATAAATGTTCAAAACATTGCATCACTGCTCTAAGCACTTTACTTCAAGTCAAGAACAAAGAACTACTTCAAACTACTTCAAGAAATGCAAGTACAAGCTACTACAGTAAAATGCAAGTACAAGCTACAATAGTAGAAGTGATCTTGTTCAAGATTCAAGTCAATGTACAACACAAGATGAATTATTATTCAAGCTATAGAAGATCTCATGTTCAGTGCTACATCAAGTTTAAAGATTTCAAGCTTCATAATCTTCAAAGGTCATCTATCATCTGAAGATATGAAGTCTCGATGTTCATACCTCACTTTCAAGGTATGATTGACCTTAGATTGTCCATAGGGTAGGTCATTTTGAATACATAATTCAATTGAATCATTTTACATAGAATTGGACTGTTCTAAGACTAGTCCTGAAACTTGTTCGACTAGTCCTAGCACTGCCTTGACCAGCTAAGAATTCTAAGACTAGTCCTAAGTTGGTTACAATTTTTTGGAATTTTCTATTCGTCCACGACCAGTCTTGGACTCTGTTCAACCGATCGTATGAACAGTGTCGACTCGTCCTACGACCAGTCCTAGTTCTATACTCAAACTACAACAACCAATCTTTGAGTCCTATGACCAGTTGTGGGTATGCTACGACTAGTCGTAGAGGGCCTACGACCAGTCGTAGACACCCTACGACCAGTCGTAGAATGGTTTTATCTGATTGCGCTTAAAAATTCAAAAATTTGTTTCTCCTGTGACCAGTCGTAGCCGAGTTTCTGTAACTATAAACAGAGCATGAATTTCAGAGATTGATAACTCAATTTAAGTAAAATCAAGCGATCACTCTGAGATAAGTTTGTGTTCATTTTAAGCTACTTTGTGCATAATTTATACTCTCTTTTGTTAGCTTTATTAATTTGATTTTGTTTCTACATTCCAATCTTAATTGAAAAGAGGAAGTGTAATATTCCTTCTTCTTAGAATCAAAATCAAATATAGCTAGCCCAATTGGTTTAATTTAAAATTAATTAGAACCTAGAACCATTTTAAAATGAGTATTGGACTTTGAACTTCTACATTCGATCTTCTACTCCGATTGGTTCTTCTGGGCAGCAACAAAAGGAGGAATTCAGGTATTTTACATTTATGTAAATTTCCATTTTGGTTTTATTTGAGATTAAGCCAAAAAAATCTCATTGTGTTGGTTATGTGAGGAGAGCTAAAAAACTTAGAAGTGGGGGTTTTTGAATTGTGTAAGCCCTTTTCTAAAAAGACACAATTGTGAAGGTTTTGGGTGAACCTGTGAAAACTTATTTTGATAGTGAACACTAATATCCCCTATGTGAGAATATTAGGAGTGGAGTAGTAATCTGTGTGACTATTTTTTAACAGTTAGTGTACACAGGTGAACCACTATAACTCTTTGTGTTTTGTGGATGTGTGATTTATATTTTCTATCTTTGATCATTCAGATTTGTGGGATGTATATATGAATGTGAATGTTGTAAAATTTACATTTCAAGCATTGTGGGGAATGTTTTAATAGTTTAGAATTTATTTCTTGCTATTTCATTTGTTTCCTTTCTGTTTGAGTTTTTGATATTCAATTTGTTCTAGAAATAAGGTTGTCCTGCCATAAACCTTTGGTTTTTATGGTGTAGGGTTGCCCTTCGAATAAAATTGATATCAATCTCTCTTTTTGAGGTTGCTTTACATTCCAATATAGTGATTTATTAATAGTGCTATCTTTTATTCATTTATATTCCACTGTTATTGTTTAAATTTGGCATTGTCCTATTCACCCCCCCCCCCCCCCTCTCTAGGACATATAGCTTGGCCATTTCAAATTTGTCAACAAATAGTTTAAACCCATTGATTGATGGCTTAAAAAGGAATCGAGATCATTTTATGTGATCTTGGACGCATACGGGTCATATCTCAACGATCAATTTCGTTCGTCAGTGAAACTTAGGATCCTAAGATCATTTCAATATTTTATCGCCCCCACTTAAGTCAAAGTACATCAGTGTGCATCGTGTTACCATAACCTAGGTCTAGTTTAATCCAAATCATGCTTTGATACCAACTTGTAATGCCCCGAATTTTGAGGGTCGAGCAAAGCTCAAATCCTGAGATCCAATGCATCACTTATGCAACATAGATAATGATATTTAAATGTTGTCCGTATTAGTGCATCAAACATGAGTGGGATTATACTAAATCAGCATATCATACTCTAGAGATAATTAAATTAAGCAAGCGGAAGATTGAGATAGACATATAAAGTATGTAAGTGTTTCTCAATCCTCGGAGTATGAGTATGTTACCAGGCTGAATATACATACCTGTATGGTTCCAAAACTTACAAAATATCAAGTGTAAATGTCCAACAAATCAATAACCCTGTAATCTCAGTGACGCAACTCTAGGTCTACATAGACCCGCCTGAGAGCTGTATGTAGGAGAACTCCTCCTTGTCTAAGAAATCTGGCTTTGCCGCGTAAGCCTCATCATCATCTACAACTAAAACAGAGTCTGGTTGGTGTTTTAAAACACCGTCCCAGAGTGGGAGTGAGTGATTAACTCAGTGGTACTATAAGGCAAAGGTTTACATGTTATCAATTCAGTCAAGCAGTAATGATAAAGCAGGACAACAATCATGTCCTAAGTACTCTTGTTAATGCAGGGATGGTATATTGTAATGATGCATGCCCTCTCCTGTACTCCCTCAATGACTTCCTCTAACAATCACGCATGGAAAACTCTCTAAAAGTGCGCTTCCTCACTAAAGCACATGCAATGTGGTGTATGGTCGTGTTAGCTAAGTACTTAATTAATCTTGTTCATATAGAAGATTCGGGAAGCTAAGGTACCTCCCTTTATATCATTAACCCAAATGGGGATCCATCCAGGGTCGTCAGTCCTAGTTAATCACATACGATAAGCAAGTTGTAGGGCATCACCCCTAATGAAATCAGTGGATAGGCAAGTTCAATTGATTATACTCGAGGTCACTATGGGAGGCTCATTACTTGAATGTAGGCCGACAACTCAAATACAGTGTCCCATATCACCATATTCGGCTCACGAGTTTGGGTTTCTCATTGGACACTACAGGGAGTCTCGTCACCCCAGCATATGCTGACAGCTCGACCACGGTGTCCCATACCACCATGCCCGGCTCATGAGCCTTAGCGGATCATGGTACCATGGTTGAAACGGGCTTTACATTGGTAAGCGGTACATTAGATTCAAGCAAGAGCATCCATACATAGTAAACACATAATATCCAATGTGGTATGAGCGCACATTGAATTAATTGACACGGAGCACGTAAGCACTCCATGTGGCCTAACCACTGTCGACAATCCTCGTTCAACTCGGATTCATCGAACATATCCAATGTGGCAAGACTAGTTTGGCCACTCAATCGTGAACCATTACCGATTGCCTGGACTACGTAGTAGTCCCAATCATACTCAAATGCAATAGGTAGCCACATGTGATAAACATAATGGTATTTAACAAATAATTCAAATATAATTCCCATTTGAACATTTTATCAAACACATTGAACATGTGGTTATGCATATGCATTTTATCCATGAATCACATGGTAGCAATTTAGATTACATGAAGGAAACTATACATATTGATAAGGTAGTTGAAAATCCTATCTCAACACCCTCATTAAATACAATTTATCAAGCAATTTCTTATTCAGACATTTTATCAAACACTTAGATTACACATTTCTGCATACACAGACTAAATTAGTTATAGCATATATTATGGCAAATCCTTTTACAAAGGAGTTGTTATACATACAACATACATGTATTCTAGGTTAAAAGTCATGGCAAGCACAAATCATAATTTCAATTCCATTCAAATATTTCAACAAACACATGGAATGCATTATATATTCACATAATTCACACACATGTATAATTTATCGAATACATCGTAACTAAGATCATATGGTAGCAATCAAGTCAGACATAAATCATTGCTGACATTGAAAGCCTTGAAAACCATAACCTAAACATTTATAGTTCGCGCCTTTTGTCGGATTGCTCGTTTCAAACTCCGTTCAAACACTACATTCCCGTAAAGCGAATGTTGGACACCTAAGCAATGAAATAGTTTAGTTTTTTCATAGATTCCTCTATTTGGATTCCTAAAACAAGATTAGGGTTAGAATTCCTTACCCAAATTGTCGTTGAAATGGTTTGTGTAGCTAGATGTAAAGGCAATTCGATGCGTGGAATAGCAGGAAAGAATCATTGCAGCAAACTCCAAGGATCTCCCATCACTCTCTACTTTTTCTCTTCCTTTCTCTCTTCTCTCTCCTAGGGTTAGAGAAAATTCGTATGGGATAGAAGTGGGGTGGTTTAAGGGCCTTATATAGGCTTAGAAGTGGTGTAAATGGCCCTAAGGCCATGGTATACTTGGATTATAGCTAAAGGGTGCCCGTTTCTGACGAATGGGGCCCATCTGGAGGTCCATTGCTCACATACAGCTTAGAGCAAGTTCCCTAACGATGGATCTAAGCCAGGTTATGATTTCGGTCCGATCGGATTAGTGGATCGACCGTGGAGGACCCGTGTCAGTTCAATGGTCATCGTCACTCGATCAGGGCCACAAGTATACTGATATGTGCAAGGAAATTTCCCTAATCCATGGGTATAGTTTGGTCAGAAACTGATGGTCTAAAACCTTCAATTTTTCTCACAAGCGAATGGCCCAATTCACTTAAGTTTTGGTTCATTTTCTAAAGATATTCATGTTTCTCACACACTTCGCTCAGGGCTCAAGTTGTGCGTTTCTGGATACTATTTGAGCTAGATTCCGGCGATAATTTTCAAGCCCAATAAGACAGTCGTAACCCTATAATTTTATGGTAATCGGACTTTTAACGTGCGGTCCAGGTCCGATACGGAGTTTCAATGTGCTCCCGAGATAAACTTGGTTTTTGGATACCCCGAGGTTTTTAGGTAATGTTGAGTTAGCGATTTTAATGGCTTTAGGTCTTGTCATTCGTATAGATAGTGGTTCAAGCTAATTTCACTGATTATTTAGTTTAGTACTTAATTTTCATCTAATTTCTACAGAATTTGGTCCTTAGCGATTTCTGCCTGAGGTGATACTCGGGTCTCTGTACGAATTTTTTCGAGACGTTATACTCCCACAGATAGACGGTTGGATATCACACATACCTCATGATCAGGCCCACAGAAATTGCTGTCATCAATACAGCAGCTATATAGTTGATGCGAGATACACCAGCCAATCTGCTTCTACTGCAGGTGGGTCCCGCGTGGGGCCCACCATAAATTATATTATTATTATTATTATTATTATTATTATATTATATATATATATATATTAAAAGCTCTGGCATCCTGGTGCGCTGGACGGATGGCTTGGATGTAAGATACATAAATCAAGGTGGGTCACACCGTCCAGGAGGGTGGACGGTGTGGATAAATCACATGCATCACGGTGGTCCCACGTGGGTGGGCACACGTGTTTGGATCAAGCTGCTATTTTTGTTTTCTGTTCCAATAGGGCCTACCCCAATGGGCAATAAGGTGGACAATAAAGTGAGCCCCGGTTGGATAGTGGGTGCATCCCACTTGGTGGATGGCATGGATAAAATACATACATCATAGGTGAGCCATACAATCAGGGGAGAGAGAGAGAGGGAGAGGAGAGAGATGTGTGATGGAAATAAATGCATACCCATAACTCCTAGCCTGGGTATTGCATCGGTGCGCAAGACACGATGTTGGAACCGCGGTGACGGTGTGGTCGCACTGGTAGACTTAAGGTCGCGTGCAAACGCCGATTATAAGTCGCAGGTTACCGAAATTCAACAGAGAGGATCGTGGGAGTCTAAGGAACAGTACAAACTAGGATACAAGCCTTATAGTTTTGTTGTCAGGCACAAGGGAATTGAAGTCGATCTGGGAAAGATTAGAGTAATTCAAGAAATGCCGCCTCCAAAACGTTAAAAGACTTGAATAGTCTGTAGGGAAAGTTGGCATATATTCGTCACTTTATTTCTAATCTTGTAGGAAGATATCACCCATTTTCCCATCTAATGAAGAAAGGGATGGAATTTGTATGGGACCAATCGTGTCAAAACGCATTTGATTCTATCAAAGAATTATTAAAACAACCACCAGTACTATCGGCACCTGTGAAAGGTAAACCCCTTATTCTTTATATTTCTGCTATAAAAAATTCATTAGGAGCCTTCTTAGCACAAACAAATGAGAAAGGGAAGGAGATTGCATTGTATTATTTGAGCAGGACCCTAATAGGAGCTGAATGCAACTATTCGCCCATCAAGAAAGTGTGCTTAGCTCTAATCTTCGCAGTACAAAAATTAAGGCGTTACAATCTCTCCCATGATATAATCTTAATCTCACGAACGGATCCCCTAAAGTTCTTAATGACAAGACTGATGTTATCCGGGAGACTGGCTAAATGGATGATCTTATTGTCAAAATACATGATCACTTATGAACCGGTGAAAGCAGTAAAGGGACAAGTAGTAGCGGATTTCTTGGCAGCCCACCCTAAACTGGATAACGAAATGATCAATGATGATTTTTCAGATGAGTAGGTAATGATGATAGAATTGCCTGGTACATGGCAAATTTACTTCGACGGTGCTTCTAGAACCTCAAGAACAGTTGTCGGGGTGATATTTATCAGTCCGCAAGGCGATTTGCTGCCATATTCCTTTACATTAGGTGAAACATGCACTAATAATGAAGTTGAATATCAAGCTCTCATTATATGGATGGAAATAGCCCAGGAAATGAAGATAAAAGCACTATAAATTTTTGGTGATTCTAAGCTAGTAATAAATCAACTTACTATAGAATTTGAAATAAGGAAGCAAGAGCTCCTCCCGTATTATCCTCAAGCGCAATGATTTTTAGAGCAATTTCAGGATGTTGAAATCAGGAATATACTGAGATTAGATAATGTAAGGGTAGATGCCTTGGCTAGCTTGGCTGCAGCTTTGGCTTGTCCTAATTGAAGCCCTCTTCAAGTAACAATTGAAGAAAGAAGGTTTTTGCCACCTGCTGAAGATACCGAAGTCTCGAAAGCATTGCCCGTGTCATGTTTGGAGATTTCAATTGATGATTGGCATCAAACTTTTGTGAATTATCTCAAGTATGATATTTTGCTAGAGGATCCGTTGCAAAAGTTACAAATAGAGCAAAGGGTGAAGAAATTTATTATTTGTAATGAAGAGCTTTACAAGAAGTCCTATAATGAGGTGTTGCTGAGTTGCTTGGATATAAAAGAGGTGAATTAGATATTGCAAGAAGCACATTCGGGGGAATGCGGGGCTCATCAAGCCGGTAGAAATTTGTTCCATCGAGTACACCGAATAGGGTATTATTGGCCAACAATGTTCAAAGATGTGATTAATTATGCACGACGGTGTCATGAATGTCAGATATATGGTGATGTCATACATGTACCTCCTAAAGACTTGCATCAGTTAGTGGCTTCTTGGCCCTTCGTAGTGTGGGGGCTCGGTGTTATCAGTCTTATAAATCCATCATCATCTAGAGGAAAGCAGTACATTTTGGCAGCCACAAATTATTTCTCAAAGTGGACTGAAGTTATTGCGCTAAGAAATGTTAAAGAAAAAGATGTCGTGGGTTTTACATGACATGTAATAATATACCGCTATGGTATTCCAAAGAAGATCATCACTGATAACAGGACTCCATTTAAGAACCGAGGAATGGAGAAATTATGCCAAAAGTTCGATATCCAGCATTCATTCTCGACACCCTACTATCCATCGACTAATGGGTTGGCTGAAGCATTCAGTAAGACGATTGTGAAAATATTGAAGAAAATAGTTGCAGAAAATAAGCGCAATTGGGATGAGAAGTTGCAAGAAGCCCTATGGGCCTATCGAACTACTCATCGTACTGCTACGAAAGCAATGCCATATTCTTTGGTTTATAAAGTTGAAGCTGTCATCCCCATTGAAACGCAAGTTGCACCGCTCAGAATAGCTGTACATCAATCGATTACTGATGATGTTAACGCCAAGATCAGGTTGGCAGAATTGGATTTGCTAGATGAAAAACGATTAGCAGCTTAGTAACGATTACAGATATATCAAGCAAGAATCTCTCTTGCTTTTGACAGAAATGTCAAGCATCGCTCCTTCAAAAGAGGCGATATGGTATTGATGCTCAAAAGGCCGATAGTGCTCACTCGTAAGACAGGGGGCAAATTTGACCCTAAATGGTATGACCCATACATAATATCTAAAGTATATTCTAATGGGGCTTATCAGGTGATAAATCAAGATGGGTGAGGCATAAATATATCAGTCAATGCCTGTTTCATAAAAGTATATCATCCCTCAATGTATATGTAGTTTTGATTCAGAAGATTCATGACATAATTCTTCTAAATCAAAAGGTGGCAGACAAAAGCATACAAAAGGTAGAACTCTGTATTTCTTTCTAACATTATATTTTTCTTTGAATACTAACGAAATGCAGGTCTTCAAAGCATATTAAATACAAGTGAGTCAAAGCAAATCTCCAATAATTGTCGCCATATCACCAAAAGCAAATCGCCAATGATTGTCGCCATATCGCTAAAAGCAAATTGCCAATGATTATTGCCAAATCTCCAAATCTATATCGCCAAAAGAAAATTGCCAATGATTATCGTTGAATCACCAAAGTTGTTATTACTATCATTATCTTGCAGCACAAGGCCATTTAAATCTATTGAAATCAATAGCACCACCAGGCTAATATACTATCTTCACTATAAAATAAAATTTTGTTTCACATCATTAGTAAATGTGGTATATTAATTTTAATTTATTATTTTAGTAAGGCCAATTCATCATTTATAGGTGGCAGAATAAGCTTATAAAGCTAAGTACGAGAATCGCGACAACAATGGCAACTTATCACATATAATAGTGAGAAAGACACCACTACGAAGCCGAACACACGTAAGGCTTATCATTAGGGATGATGGCGATATGGCAAAACTATACGGGTAGCAGTGTCGTCTGTGGCCTTAAAAAGCCCGAAAAGAGCATCACACGAACCCATGCGGGCAGTGACCTATGTTGTCTATACAACTTTAGGCAGAGTCACGTGGGCGGCTAGAGAGCACCCCCTAGTGAATAGGTCTGACCTTGCAGACAAAGGAAAAGTGATTCTCTTAAGCAGGATGACTCCCCAGATCCCTGGTTTGAATTCAGTAGTAACACATTAGGACAAGTCTCTGAAGCAAGATGACCCCTCATTGATGGACTGATAGCCTTGGATTTAGTACTGATGGTAGCCTTGTGCACCCCATGAACTCTAGAGAGTTACTGTGGCCAACCCTGTGCATAAATCCTATTGAGTTCTGAAAAGGCCAAGCTATATGTCCTAGAGGGGGGGATGGGTGAATAGGACAATGCCAAATTAAAAATAACAGCGAAATTAAACAATAAGATAACAAAATGAATTGTAAATAATTAAAGGAAACAACAACCTCAAAATTCTAGTATTGAGAGGTTGATACAAATGTTGTTCTAAGGACAACCTTACACCATAAAAACCAATGGTTTATGGCAGGACAACCTTACTAGAACGATTTGTGTATCAAAAACTCAAACTGAAGAGGAATAAAAGTAAATAGCAAGAATAGAAATCTAAGCTATTACAACATTCCCCACAATGCTGAAATGTAAAGATTACAACATTCACATCCACAAATACATCCCACAATCTTGAACTAAAAAGAATAAAGAAAGGAAACCACAAAACCACAAAACACAAAGAATTATAGTGGTTCGCCTGTGTGTACACCAACTGTTAAACAACAACCACACAGCTACTCCACTCCTAATATCCTCACACAATGGATATTAGCATTCATTATGAAAATAGGTTTTTCCAGGTTCACCTAAAACCTTCACAATTGTGTCTTTCAAATGGGCTTACACAATTCAAAAAAACCCCACACTCTAAGTTTTCTGGATCACCTTAGATAACCAACACTGAGAGATTTTTCTGGCTTAATCTCAAAGAAACCAAAACATAAGAAATTACAAAACCGTAAAATACCTGGATATTCTCCTTTTGTTGCAGCCCGAAAGAACCAAGTTGGAGTAGAAGTTCAAATATAGAAGTTCAATGTCCAATACTCACTTATGAAATGGTTTTAGGTTCTAAATTGATTTTAAATTAAATCAAGGTAGGCTAGCTCTATTTGATTTTGATTCCAAGAAGTAGGAATACTTCAATCCCTCTTTCAGTTCAGATTGGAATACAAAATACAAAATCAAATATAACAAAGCTAATAAAAGAGAATATTAAATATGCACAATATAGCTTAAGAAGTTTACAAACTTATCTCTTAGAGTGTCATATTGATTTAGCTTGAATTGAATGAAAAACTCTGAATTTCGTGCTCTATTTATAGGTGAAGAAATTGCGTTAATAACTGGTCCTGTGGACACTACAACTGGTCGTAGGACCAACTAATTTTTGAAATTTTGAGCGCGATCGGATAAAGTCGTTCCACGACTAGTCATAGGACCTTCATGACTGGTCGTGGGACCTCCACAACTGGTTGTGACCTGTCCACAACTGGTCATGTGGTACTAGAAACAGTTGTTGGACTTTGAGTCGTAGTTACAAGACTAGTCGTGAACGAGTTGTGCACTGTTCACACGACCGGTTGAGCAGTCTCCAGGACTAGTCGTGGCCTAACAAAAAATTTTAAAAAATTTACAACAAACTTAGGACTGGTCGTGGAATTTCTTGGACTGGTCGAGACAGTGCCAGGACTAGTCGAATAGAGTCCAGGACTAGTTTAGAAACAGACCATTCACCTATAAAATGAGCTATTTGAATTATTTATTCAAAATGATCTACCCTAAGGTCAATCTAAGGTCATTCATACCTTGAACATGATGTATGAACATTGAACCTTCTTTTCTTCAGATGATATACGTTCTTTGAAGTTTGCGAAGCTTGAGATCTTATCAAAGGATAAAGCTTGAACTTGAGACTCTTGAAGCTTGAGAAAGACTAATAATAAAGGTTGAGTATCTTGAACTTTCAAAGTCTAGGAACATTGTCTTGACTTGTACGAAGCTTTGAAATTCTTAAATTCTTCTTGAAAGCTTTTAAATTCACAATTGATGTTGTACATGAATATGAATAAGTACACTTGCCCTTAAAGTTCTTGTACAAAAGACCCTTGTTCTTGAGAGATGCACAAACTTCATTATGAGTTAGATAAGACATAGATTCCAAGAGAGATTTTGGCACTACAAACTGAGAGGTTTTGGCACTCAAAAATTTGACAATCATAGGAGCTAGAAAACTATAGCACTTATAATTCACTGCCCTGGTAGCTTCACTGGGGCCCTATGATGGATCATGTTTTGTGAACTCTTTAACTGCGATAAGCCCCATGAACTCTGGAGAGTTACAACGGCCATTCATGTAAGACTAACTCCAACTACTTATGAGTCTAAATATGATTGCTCCAACTACTTATGAGCTTAAACTCTGTGCAACTAACTGGAACCGAAAGTTAGTTTCGCCAATTCTAAAATCCCACATAAGCAATGTTATGCTAACAATTATAAATAGATTGTTACTTTGATTAGTATGTGTCTATCAAATATGCTTACAAAAATTGTTCAAATTTAGAAATATTATGAATCTTGAATCAGCATATAATTCTGGAGATGCGTATGTTCATACATCTTGTATAGAAATGCGCTATTAGAGATAAATGCAAGAAGGGAAAAATGCTATATTTCCTGTTCAAATATAATAATGTCAAGGTTGATCAGAACATTTTCTATTCTCTATTCTGAAGAGGATGAATCTTCAATGATGATATGTTTGTCCTTTTGAGGAGAACGACGACATCTTTCTATCTCTCATCTTTCTGATATTACAGGAGTACTATCTCTTAAAATTTGCAAGGGAGGAGGATAGGATTATGAAGAATCATCATTCTCTTTTGGAAAATCTAAAGATTCATAAGCATTCTTCAAAGGCATACCAAAGGCTACCCATCCCTCAAGGGCATCAGCTAATTTCATTTCAAAGATGTGCTCTGTAGAAGAAATTTTCATGCAAAGTTGACCTGAAGAAGGGGTGCGATCTACCTCTTCGAAATAGCCAATGCCTTAATCTCTCTGGAAACTCCTTAGGTGAGGAGGGAGAATCCATACAACATGATCAACTGGATAACAATGTTTTACTAGATGATACTGATGAACCCACCATCGCATCTAACAGTAAGAAACACTGAAAGGGTAATCATAGCCGGGAATTATGAAGTGTGATCCGGTGTAAACAATCAAGAGATGCTTCCATATCAAAGCCCAAATATACAGTCTGATGCCATAACTTCTCATTGCTCTGGTAATGATGTCGAGAGTCTTTGGTATCGTTTAATCAAACTAAAAACTGATGAGCAAACCTGTTAAGATAGTATGGCTTGCACCAAAATATATCGCCTTCTCTCTAAGGAAGGGTGCTGGGCCTGATGGAGATAAGAAATGAATGTTTGCCAATTGAAATAGAATCATCATCAACAACTGCCACATCATCAGAATAGCTAGAGAAAGGAAATTGATAGAAGTCAATAAGATCATTGCTCTCTATTTTTCTGATGACCCAACCATTCGACTTCCTAATCATCTCTCTCAATTGATAATGTTAAAGAGGGAGTCGATCAAGATGTAAATATGCTCTATCGGAATCAGCATATGTCCAAGGAAAATATACTCTTAGCTAACCCACAAATTGTAACGACCTTGGAATTTTTTGTGCTAATCTTTCCTTAAGTAGTTGTTTTGGGGTAATTAGCGCTTTACTCGATTGCTTGTGAAATTCGCATCAATCACTTCAAATTGTATCTGCATGGCTCTAATCGTGTAGATTAGTGAGCGCTACGTTACTTTGAAACCTGGGATCCATCACTAAATCCAGTTGTTCTGAGGAATTTTTGAAAGATCTGGATCGGACCTAGACCGCGCGTCGAAAGTCCGATGGCGATGATCTTAGGCTGTTGCGGTCACCGAGTTGGGCTTGATCTTCACCTCGAAAATCAAGTCGATCCGATGTTCTGGGTCAATTTGATTGAGCTCGGAGTGAAGAGTGTGAGAACGGTTGGAATTTATTAAGCTTTTTATGAAATCTGAGTCGTGTCGCTTGCTCGACGATTTTAAGCTATCTGACCGTTGGATTCTGACCCAATTTCACCCTCTGATCAGGATAGTTGGCCCAGGCATATCCTAGTGCTTATGGACCTGATCGAGTTTCCGTGACCGTTGAATTGAGTGTGGTCCGCCATGGCTAATCTGAAGAGCCGGTCGGTATGAAAACTCAGCTTGACCTAGATCCATGGTCAAGGAGCTTAAGTCCGACCTTTCGTGGTTAGAGGCCCACCAGAAGTGCTTCGTTGGATCGAGAAAGGCTTACTTTGGTTATAACCTAAGTATACCTTGTCCCTAGGGTTATTTTCATCAAGTAAAGGCCTATTTATAGTCCTTAAACCCTAGCTCTCTTTTCCATACGATTTTCTCTAACCCTAGCTTGGAAAGAGAGTGGAAAAGAGAGAGAAAGTGAGAGAGATAAGTTGGTGAATCATCTTGGATTCTTCCTTGTTCTTCTTCATCTTTGAATCTTCACTTTGAATCGTTCTTCTGACGGTTTTGAGTTCTTTTGGGGTAAGTTAACTTAACCCTAACCTGTGTTGGAGCTTAGATTAGTCTAGGTGTTGTTGTATCTCATTTCTATCCTTATTTTAGGGTATTCTATCGCCGTTGACGAAGACAACTCGTCTAAATCAGTTCGGTGTTCATTCCTTGCTTAAGGTGCGGACTTTAAGTGTATAGGTTATGGTTTTCAAGGCTTTCAATCCCAGTTAGTGATTTATTCTTGTTATGGATGAGATTTCACATGCCAAATATTGTGTTTACGTTGCTTTCCTGATAGGCATGTGCTATATTGAGATTTGTGTATTCTATGTGTATTTATAAAGTACCGTATACGTATAAAATACGCACTTGTGTTTGCCATGATTATTTGTCATGTATGTATGCTAGATGCATGTATGACGACTCCTTGGTAAAAGGAATTGTCTAAGTGCATGTATTTCAACATATGTCATGTATGTTGTTCCATGTATGCTAAGTGTTTGTAGAAATGCATGAATGATCTAAGTGTAACTTATTACACTAATTGTGGGCATTGAGAAGTGATTCTCAATACTCCTATTGATGCGTATGATTTCCTTTATGCTGTTACATTCCAAGTTATTTAAATTCAAGCATTTCCTATACTTACATTTATGTTAAGTTGATATTCTTCAGATGCGTATGTACCATGATTTGAGTTGCTGTTCTATTACTGTTTTACATTCCATATGAATATCTGTAGTAGTGTAAGGTGTTTGGGACTATGCCTTAGTCCAAGAAATCGGTAATTGACCCTATGTTCGTGGTTGAGATTGCTTTCGCCACGTAGGACGTATTAGACGAACCCGAGCCGTATTAGAGTTGGCGGTAGTGGTTTGGCCACGCGGAGTGTTTGCGCACTCTATGTCGTTCAATTCAACGTGCGCTCGTGCTAGTCGAGTTCGTCAAGTAACCCGATTGTCCGATGTATGTTAACCATGTATGGACGCTACTACTTGAATCTAGGGTACCGAACTTACCAGTGACATCCTATTAACTATGGTACTTGATCCGCTAAGACTCATGAGCCGGACATGGTGGTATGGGACACCGTGGTCAAGCTGTCGGCCTACGCTGGGGTGACGAGCCTCCCCATAGTGACCAGTGGGCAACCAAACTCGTGAGCCGATTATGGTGGTATGGGATACTATATTCGTGTTGTCGGCCTGCATTGATTGGTGACGAGCCCTTTGTAGTGACCTCGAGCATACATGGATACCGCAATGAGGTGACGAGCCGAACTGTGGTAGTAAGGGCATGAAGGGCGTGCATTGATTGGTGACGAGCCCTTTGCTACGACCTCAAATATATGATCGTATGAGATGTCTAGGATTGACGACCCTAGTATGGATCATAGTTTGGATGGTGATATGAGGAAGGTATCTTAGCTTCCCAATCCTGTTGTGTGAAACGGACTAATAACAACTTGGTAATCATATTCATGCACTGCATTTGCATGTGCTTTGTAGATGTGGCGCACTTTGAGGCGATGTCATGCGTAACGTAAGATGAAGACGCTGAGGGTGTATGCGTGAGGGCACGCATCATTTCACATACATCCTTGCATTAACAAGAGTACTAAGGATTTATTTAATTATTCTGCTTTATCATTACTGTTTGATTGAACTGATAACATGTTAACCAGTGCCTTATTGTTCCACTGAGTTGATCACTCACTCCCACGTTTCTAGGGCGGTGTTAAACACCCACCAGACTCTGTCTTAGGCCCTGATGTTGTAGATGTGGATGCGACTTCTGAGGCAGAGCGGGAGCTGGATGATGACGAGGCTGCCTTCTCCTATATGCAGTTTTCAGACGGGTTCTAGCGAGCCTCGGTCTGATGTGCGGGATCTCTGGGATTATTTTTGAGAACTTAAATAATGTAATTTGATACTTATAATTTTGTTAAATAACACTTTCATACGATCTGGCTTGTATATGTATTTCAGGGATTTACACTTGTACACATACTTTTCTATAAGTCTTCCGCTTGCTTTATTCACTTATCCCTGAATCATATCTGTATTTTTGGCTTAATCTATTCCATGTTTTATGTACTAATACAGTCAACATACATTCATCATTAAATATGTTGCATAAGTGATGTTTTGGAACTCGGGAGCCGAGTTATGCTCGACCCCCGAATTTCAGGGCGTTACAAGTTGGTATCAAAGCATGATCTGGATTAAACCGGACCTGGGTTATGGTCACATACTACACGTTGTCCCCACTTTAGTGTATTTGGGTGCAAGTCTATCATCGCTTTGTGTTTGTGCTCCGTAGTTTCTATCGGCGAAAGTTTCCTGAAAACCTTAGCCGAGATCGAGTCTGTACTCCTACCTGATCACACACAGCGACCCGAAACCTTTCCTAGACCCTCTATTAATGAGTTTAGACGGTCTATCTTCCCTTTTTTCACCTTTAAACCTTCCAGAAATCGCTATTTGAATCAGATTTCTGTCAGAATGACCCGGTAGGAGTCAAACTGCGCAAGGGACCAATCGGGGCATTTTCTGTGGGACCCAGGGGGGACCACGTGTTTTGGACCAAGGGGGACCAGGAGGGACTCACCAAATCGGCGAGGCATCGCCGGACTGTCCAGAGACTGGCGATGCCATCGCCGGTTCGGCAAGGGATCGCCGGTTGCCGGGCCAGGCGGGCCGGGCCGCGGCGGGCCGACGCATCTCATGCCTTGTGTGGCCCACCCCTCTACGGTTTTACCTTAAAACCCATTCCTTTTACCTATTTCCTTCACAAAACCCACTCCCAAGCTCTCCCTTTCTTCCAAAACCTCTCCAAATCTTCTCAAATCTCTCTCAAATCTTCATCTTCCTCCATTTTTCGTGCAAACCCATCACCCCATCTTCAAAGCTTCCTTCCCATCGCTGATTTCTCCTTGTTTCCTTCTCATTTGAGCCCTTGCTATCCCTATTTGGCTAATAGTTGTGTGAAAGCTTCACCATCTTCCTATTTATCTCTTCTCTCATTTCTCATGGCCCTCTTTGAGATTGTGACGGCCATATTTTCCATTTCTTCCCTTCTTTCCTTGATGGGGAAGAAGAGAGCGCCCGTGGATGAAGCCGGGCCGAGCCGCTAACCCGTGCACGGAGGCCGAGAGGTGCCGCCGCTAGCACGTCCGCCACGCGCGATTTTCAGACGAAGCGGGACCTCGATCCTCGAGCTCCCGTCAGTAGGACTTTGTTGGCGGAATTATCGCATGGAGTCTATAAAGGGCGTAGAGTCCTTTTTGAGGCTCATGTTGATCCTTGGCTCTTTGGTGAGTTCTTCTTGTTGGAGCGCCTAGAAGGGGCTGGTTGGGGTCCCTTGTTTGAAGGCGAGTATCGCGCGAATGCTAGCACTGTTCGGGCCATCTATGCCAACATTCTGGAGCCTTCGCTGGATCCTCTGCAGTTCAAGATTCCCTGTGGTAGCGGTCGAGTTGGTATTGTCAATATTGCTTTGATATCCCGACTCTTGAAGGTGCCACTTGGGGAAGTGCATGCCAGCGAGAAGAATGTGGACAGTGTGCGCGAGAGGGACCGTCGCACCCGATCCTTGTGTGGTCGTCTGGTTGAATGGCAGCCGAATAGGAGTCTTTTGGCTTCTCACATGACGGACGACTTTCGTTTGCTTCACCACATCTTTACGTTCAATGTATATCCAAGGTGGAGCAACCGCAGCGAGTGTACGCGCCTGATGGTGGATTTCCTATATCAGGTGGGGCAGGAAGCGAAGTTGTGTGTGCCGACGTACGTCCTGCGCCAGATTATTCTCATCACTCGTTCGAGTAGAAGGACCGAGTCTCTTCCCTTTGGCCGCCTCATTTGCAAGATCGCACATGAGTTTGGTTATAGGCTTGGAGCTGAGAAGCCGGTCCCTGTTCGTTATATCAATTTGAGGACTCTCAAGCTGATGGAGGTTGGTTCTGGTCGGCTTGCCTCAGAGGGTGAGGCTGAGTCTGAGAGCGGTGATGATGAGAGTTTTGCTGAAGGTGGTGCGGAGTCTGAGGAAGAAGCAGAGCAAGACGAGGAAGAGATTGAGGCACAGGATTCGAGCGATAGCTCTCCTCCTGTGGTGCCAGAGCAGGGCGCAGAGCAGACTGCCAGAGATGCCCGTCTTACACGGCTTGAAGAAGGGCACGCTGCTTTATGCCAGGAGATGGTTGATCTTCGAGGCTTTGTTAAGCATAAGTTTAAGAAGATGTCTCGGACTCTGAAGTCTATCCTGTGTTGCTTGCAGGATAAGGGTGCTCCGCCTCCATCTCCTGATTCCGACGAGTAGCATCGTCGTGGCCATCTTTGCTTTGTTTGTGTTTTCTTTCTGTGTGTAGCCGTTGTTGGCTTGTAATTGGAGTGTTGTAGTGTTGTAGTTGTGGTAGTTGCTGTGGTTGTTGAAGTGTTAGATGTTGTTGTTTTCATGCTTTCCTAGTCGTGATTCATGTATTGCCGCACTACTTGTATTGCGATGATTTTGGTTAATGGAATGCATGTTGTTTATTTTTGGAGTTGTGCTGTACTGTGTTGTTGTGTGGATGGATTATGTGACTTAGAATCTGACAGGTTGCATCCTCTGATTTAATGTAGGGATGCCTCCTAAGGGTTCGAAGACTTCGGCCCGTCTCTCTCTGATTGAGTCGCTTGCTGGGATTCCTCCCTTGAGCGATAGCCAGTCGGATCCGCAGGCGGGTCCATCTCATGCTGGTGTTGGGTCGACACCTATGGCTCCTCCAGTCACACTCTCGGTTCCTGGGTCGAGCCGTGCACCTTCATCTACTCCACCTGTTGATAGGTTTGAGCAGATGATGTTGTTGATGCAGCAGCAGCAGATTCAGCAGCAGCAGCAGCAGCAGCAGTAGCAGGTGCTCAGTCTATGGGGGCGACTCCACCTATTTCACCTATGCCTCCATCTGGGAGTGCCAGTGTCAGTGCCAGTGCCAGCGGCACATTCGAGCGATTCCAGCGCTTGTGACCTCCTACTTTTGCGGGTTCTCATAGACCCGAGGAGGCCGAGTATTGGATTGACCGCATCTCTAAGATGCTGAGGCCGTTGCACTGCTCTGAGGTCGAGTAGGTTGAGCTTGCCACCTTCATGTTTGAGAAGGAGGCCAGTTTGTGGTGGGACAGTGTGCTTCGCACTGTCGAGGAGGACTTTGTTTGGTCGTGGCAGGCATTTGAGGCGCGCTTCCACGAGAAGTATTTCCCGGTGATGTACCGACATGAGAAGGAGAGTGAGTTCCTTCGCCTCCGCCAGGGAGGGTTGTCGGTTACGGAGTATGAGAACCGGTTTACTGAGTTGGGGCGGTATGTTCCTTTGATCCTGGGTGATCAGCCGATGAGGATGCGGCGTTTCTCTGAGGGACTGAGACCTGAGATCCGATCGAAGATTTTCCGTGCTAGCATTTCTTCATATGTGGAGCTAGTGAGCATGTCCTTGCGAGCAGAGCAGGATGGAGATAGAGCGTCCCGCATGCGAGCACCAATGGCTCCTAGGCCGCGACCGGACTTTCAGGGTGCACCTTTCCTCGGCAAGAGGCCGCGAGTTGATTCTCCTCCGAGGCGTTCAGCGCCGCCCGCTCAGCAGATGAGAGCTGATCTTAGATGTTCTTATTGTGGGAAGGTGGGGCACTTGGACCGTTTCTGCTTCTCCCATATGCGAGCAGGTGGTTTTACTTCATCGCAGAGGGTTAGCCGTCCGATGCCTCAGGTTATTTCTCCTCCTCCTCTTCGATCAGCGCCAGCTCATCCATCCTTCAGACCTGCAGTTCCTGGTTTCAGGCCACCTCAGCGGCCCATGGTTCCTCCGCCGAATCGTCAGCAGCAGGCTTGTGTTCATGCGCTTTCAGCTGAAGCGCCTATGTCTGACTTGGTACCGAGGTCCTCTGAGGTGATAGCGCATATTGAAGGTATTCCCGTTTCTGTGCTAGTGGATACAGGGTCCACTACTTCTCTTATTTCTTATGCGGTAGTTAGGCGTTTGGGTTTGAGATCTGTTCCTATGCAAGGAGTGACGCTTACTACTGCTACGGGGATGTCCTCTGCTTTGGGCAAGCGTTGTATGGATTGTTTGGTCAATCTGGGAAGTGGATCGATCCGTGTTAATTTGCTAGTCGCACCGCTTTATCACTACGATGTTATTATGGGTATGGATTGGCTCACGAGGATGCGAGCTGAGATTGATTGTGAAGCTAGATCAGTGATGATCCATGGACTTGAGGGCGAGACTGTTACTTTCCCAGTTCAGGTCAGTTACCCTCTTCGTATTGATTTTTATTCTTCTCTGTTGGAGAGTTCGGCCGAATCGGCGTTGGTTAGTATGCCGGTAGTTCAGGAGTTTGAAGATGTGTTCGAGTCGATTCCTGGATTACCTCCTCAGCGTGAGATTGATTTTGCTATCGATCTTATGCCTGGTGCGGCGCCCATTTCTTTACCCACCTATCGGATGCCTCCAAGTGAAATGGAGGAGTTGAGGAAGCAGATAGATGGTTTGCTAGAATTGGGTTTATTCAGCCCAGTGTGTCTCCTTGGGGAGCACCTGTTCTGTTTGTAAAGAAGAAGGATGGTTCCTTGCGATTGTGTATTGATTATCGCAGGTTGAATCTGGTAACTGTGAAGAATAAGTACCCTTTGCCCAGGATTGATGATCTGTTTGATCAGTTGAAGGGGGCACGGTACTTCTCGAAGGTTGATCTGCGATCGAGGTATCATCAATTGCGCGTCAAGGATGGGGACGTGCGGAAGACCGCTTTCAGGAGCTGCGGTCATTATGAGTTCCTTGTGATGTCGTTCGGTCTGACGAACGCACCGGCCGTGTTCATGGATCTGATGAACAGGGTGTTTCGGCCATTCCTGTTTCGATTTGTCATTGTCTTTATTGATGACATTTTGATTTATTCGGCGAGCCGGGCAGAGCACGAGGAGCACTTAAGAGCGGTTTTGGATACTCTTAGGAAGCATCAGCTCTTCGCACAGTTCAAGGAGTGTGATTTCTGGAGAGAGAAAGTCAAGTTCCTGGGACATGTGGTGTCCAAGGAAGGAATAGCCGTCGACCTTGCCAAGGTAGCTGCAGTGCAGGACTGGAAGCAGCCTGGTTCAGTTACTGAGGTAAGGAGTTTTCTGGGTCTTGCAGGCTATTATCAACGCTTTATTCAGGACTTCTCGAAGATTGCCAGATCGTTGTCGCAGCTGACACGGAAGGATTTGAAGTTTGCTTGGAGTGAGCAGGTGGAGTTAGCTTTTCAGGAGCTGAAGGACAAGTTGTCGTCCGCCCCTGTGCTAGTATTGCCAGAGCAAGGGGTTAAGTATATTATATATATTGACGCCTCTCGCGTTGGTCTGGGTTGTGTCCTTATGCAGAAGGACAGGGTGATTGCTTATGCTTCGCGTCAGTTGAGGAAACATGAAGAGAATTACCCTACGCACGACCTGGAATTGGCAGCTGTCATCTTCACATTAAAGCTTTGGAGACATTACCTCTATGGTGAGGAGTTCGAGCTCTTTTGCGACCACAAGAGCCTTAAGTATATTTTCACGCAGCGTGATTTGAATATGAGGCAGCGCAGATGGATGGAAACATTGAAAGACTTCAAGTTCGATGTTTCTTACCATCCTGGCAAGGCGAATCTTGTGGCAGATGCGTTGAGTCGCAAGAAGGCTATTGAGTTTGCAGCTCCGTTGATGATAGCAGAGTGGGATATGTTGGAGTTCGTGCGCAATTTTGAGCAGAAGCTTATGGTGGTTGAGCCGTATGAGGTTATCGCACACATTCGTGTACAGCCCGTTATCGACGAGAGGATCGTTGCAGCTCAAGCAGATGATGAGCTTTTGGTGAAGATGAGGCAGCGGGTTGGTACAGATGAGAACTCCGACTGGAGTGTTAGTTCTGATGGGGGCCTACGTTTTCGTGGCCGGTTATGTGTTCCTGACATCCCTGACTTGAGACGGGAGGTTCTCGAGTTAGCCCATAGTTCTAAACTTGCGATGCATCCAGGTAGCACGAAGATGTATTAGGATATGAAGAGGTCTTATTGGTGGGACAATATGAAGGTCCAGATTGCTGACTTTGTTTCTCGTTGTCTCACGTGCCAGCAGGTCAAGGCAGAGCATCGCCGACCTCCTGGGTTGTTGCAGCCCATGCCCATAGCTGAATGGAAGTGGGATTTCATCTTATGGATTTTATTTCTGGGTTGCCGAGGACGAGAAAGGGATTTGACTCTATTTGGGTGATCGTCGATCGATTAACGAAGTCGGCGCATTTCTTACCGATCAGAGTCACTTACTCTACAGACGAGTTGGCTAGGTTGTATATCAAGGAGATAGTGCATCTGCATGGAGTTTCCCTGGAGATTGTGTCTGATAGAGACACGCGTTTTACATCTATCTTCTAGACTCGTATCCAGGAAGCAATGGGTGTGAAACTGAAGTTCAGCACCGCGTTTCATCCGCAAATAGATGGGCAGACGGAGCGCGTGAATCAAGTCCTGGAAGATATGTTGCGAGCTTGTGTTTTGGATTTCAAAGACAGTTGGGATGATTGTCTTCAGTATGCAGAGTTCGCGTATAATAATAGTTTCCAGGCGAGTATCGGTATGGCTCCCTATGAGGCGTTGTATGGTCGCCCGTGCAGAGCACCACATTGTTGGGCAGAAATTGGTGAGCGTAGTTTGCTTGGCCCAGAGTTGGTGCAGGTGACTTCTGAGAAGGTTGACATCATTCGACGTCGACTTTTGACAGCGCAGAGTAGGCAGAAGAGTTATGCGGATACGAAGCGTCGACCGCTTGAGTTTGTAGTGGGAGACCATGAGTTTCTGAAGGTCTCTCCTATGAAGGGAGTTCTGTGGTTCAGTAAGAAGGGAAAGCTGACGCCGAGATTTATTGGTCCATTTCAAGTTCTGGATCGAGTGGGAGCGGTAGCATATCTCCTTGCTTTGCCCACACCTCTTGCGGGCGTGCATAACGTGTTTCATGTTTTTATGCTGAAGAAGTACATTCCTGATCCTTCGCATATTATCAGTTGGGAGCAAGTGCAGTTGAGTGAGGATGCCACTTATGTACTGCGACCGACGCGTATTCTCGACAGGAAGGAGCAGGTATTGCGTAGCAAGGTTATCCCTCTTGTGAAGGTGCTATGGACGCATCATGATGTGGAAGAGGCTACTTGGGAATCTGAAGCTGAGGTCAGGAAGACCTACCCTCTGATCCTTGAGGCTTATATGAAGGTATGAATTTCGAGGATGAAATTTTCTTTAAGGGGGGTAGATTGTAACGACCTTGGAATTTTTTGTGCTAATCTTTCCTTAAGTAGTTGTTTTGGGGTAATTAGCGCTTTGCTCAATTGCTTGTGAAATTCGTATCAATCACTTTAAATTGTATCTGCATGGCTCTAATCGTGTAGATTAGTGAGCGCTACGTTACTCTGAAACCTGGGATCCATCGCTAAATCCAGTTGTTCTGGGAAATTTTTGGAAGATCTGGATCGGACCTAGACCGCGCGTCGAAAATCCGATGGCGATGATCTTAGGCTGTTGCGGTCACCGAGTTGGGCTTGATCTTCACCTCGAAAATCAAGTCGATCCGATGTTCTGGGTCGATTTGATTGAGCTCGGAGTGAAGAGTGTGAGAACGGTTGGAATTTATTAAGCTTTTTATGAAATTTGAGTCGTGTCGCTTGCGCGACGATTTTAAGCTATCTGACCGTTGGATTCTGACCCAATTTCACCCTCTGATCAGGATAGTTGGCCCAGGCATATCCTAGTGCTTGTGGACCTGATCGAGTTTCCGTGACCGTTGAATTGAGTGTGGTCCGCCACGGCTGATCTGAAGAGCCGGTCAGTATAAAAACTCAGCTTGACCTAGATCCATGGTCAAGGAGCTTAAGTCCGACCTTTCGTGGTTATAGGCCCACCAGAAGTGCTTCGTTGGATCGAGAAAGGCTTACTTTGGTTATAACCTAAGTATACCTTGTCCCTAGGGTTATTTTCATCAAGTAAAGGCCTATTTATAGTCCTTAAACCCTAGCTCTCTTTTCCATACGATTTTCTCTAACCCTAGCTTGGAAAGAGAGTGGAAAAGAGAGAGAAAGTGAGAGAGATAAGTTGGTGAATCATCTTGGATTCTTCCTTATTCTTCTTCATCTTTGAATCTTCACTTTGAATCGTTCTTCTGACGGTTCTGAGTTCTTTTGGGGTAAGTTAACCAAACCCTAACCTGTGTTAGAGCTTAGATTAGTCTAGGTGTTGTTGTATCTCATTTCTATCCTTATTTTAGGGTATTCTATCGCCGTTGACGAAGACAACTCGTCTAAATCAGTTCGGTGTTCATTCCTTGCTTAAGGTACGGACTTTAAGTGTATAGGTTATGGTTTTCAAGGCTTTCAATCCCAGTTAGTGATTTATTCTTGTTATGGATGAGATTTCACATGCCAAATGTTATGTTTACGTTGCTTTCCTGATATGCATGTGCTATATTGAGATTTGTGTATTCTATGTGTATTTATAAAGTACCGTATACGTATAAAATACACACTTGTGTTTGCCATGATTATTTGTCATGTATGTATGCTAGATGCATGTATGACGACTCCTTGGTAAAAGGAATTGTCTAAGTGCATGTATTTCAACATACGTCATGTATGTTGTTCCATGTATGCTAAGTGTTTGTAGAAATGCATGAATGATCTAAGTGTAACTTATTACACTAATTGTAGGCATTGAGAAGTGATTCTCAATACTCCTATTGATGCGTATGATTTCCTTTATGCTGTTACACTCCAAGTTATTTAAATTCAAGCATTTCCTATGCTTACATTTATGTTAAGTTGATATTCTTCAAATGCGTATGTACCATGATTTGAGTTGCTGTTCTATTACTGTTTTACATTCCATATGAATATCTGTAGTAGTGTAAGGTGTTTGGGACTATGCCTTAGTCCAGGAAATCGGTAATTGACCCTATGTTCGTGGTTGAGATTGCTTTCGCCACGTAGGACGTATTAGACGAACCCGAGCCGTATTAGAGTTGGCGGCAGTGGTTTGGCCACACGGAGTGTTTGCGCACTCTATGTCGTTCAATTCAACGTGCGCTCGTGCTAATCGAGTTCGTCAAGTAACCCGATTGTCCGATGTATGTTAACCATGTATGGACGCTACTACTTGAATCTAGGGTACTGAACTTACCAGTGACATCCTATTAACTATGTTACTTGATCCGCTAAGACTCATGAGCCGGACATGGTGGTATGGGACACCGTGGTCGAGCGTCAGCCTACGCTGGGGTGACGAGCCTCCCCGTAGTGACCAGTGAGCGACCAAACTCGTGAGCCGATTATGGTGGTATGGGACACTATATTCGTGCTGTCGGCCTGCATTGATTGGTGACGAGCCCTTTGTAGTGACCTCGAGCATACCTGGATACCGCAATGAGGTGACGAGCCGAACTGTGGTAGTAAGGGCATGAAGGGCGTGCATTGATTGGTGATGAGCCCTTTGCTACGACCTCAAATATATGATCGTATGAGATGTCTAGGATTGACGACCCTAGTATGGATCACAGTTTGGATGGTGATATGAGGAAGGTATCTTAGCTTCCCAATCTTGTTGTGTGAAACGGACTAATAACAACTTGGTAATCATATCCATGCACCGCATTTGCATGTGCTTTGTAGATGTGGCGCACTTTGAGGCGATGTCATGCGTAACGTAAGATGAAGACGCTGAGGGTGTACGCGTGAGGGCACGCATCATTTCGCATACATCCTTGCATTAACAAGAGTACTAAGGATTTATTTAATTGTTCTGCTTTATCATTACTATTTGATTGAACTGATAACATGTTAACCAGTGCCTTATTGTTCCACTGAGTTGATCACTCACTCCCACGTTTCTAGGGCGGTGTTAAACACCCACCAGACTCTGTCTTAGGCCCTGATGTTGTAGATGTGGATGCGACTTCTGAGGCAGAGCGGGAGCTGGATGATGACGAGGCTGCCTTCTCCTATATGTAGTTTTCAGACAGGTTCTAGCGAGCCTCGGTCTGATGTGCGGGATCTCTGGGATTATTTTTGGGAACTTAAATGATGTAATTTGATACTTATAATTTTGTTAAATAACACTTTCATACGATCTGGCTTGTATATGTATTTCAGGGATTTACACTTGTACACATACTTTTCTATAAGTCTTCCGCTTGCTTTATTCACTTATCCCTGAATCATATCTGTGTTTTTGGCTTAATCTATTCCATGTTTTATGTACTAATACAGTCAACATACATTCATCATTAAATATGTTGCATAAGTGATGTTTTGGAACTCGGGAGCCGAGTTATGCTCGACCCCCAAATTTCAGGGCGTTACACAAATAAATGTCATGGAGCACAGACAACAAAGATTTGGAGGAAGGATCTTTGAAACCATAGATGACATCCCCGAAAGCGCGGTATAAGGAACACAGGACCAGGGGAGCCGATGAATATTTTTGGCATTCCACCATTGCACCTACTACCATGAAGAAAGATATCCTAATAATGTCTGTCTGGTCAGAATCTGGGAATATCACTACACTTAGCCAATAGGCTAAGAAGGCGGCTAATTCGCAGGAAGAACTGTATTCAGTAGTGCTCTTAATATTCTTGCGAATGGTGTTAAGTTCTTGGTGATTATGGCCTATAAAGCAGTCAGGGTGAAGAAATAATCGTTACAATTAGACAATACAAGATTGAAGTTGTGAAGGAAGAAAGTAGAAAGAAGAAAATATACTGTAATTTTTTAGAAAAGCAAGTTAGCCATTCGAGAGAAGTAATGTGATTAGGTTGAGGGAAGTTGGCCAGTGCACTGAAGAGTTCAAGAGTGGCCTTTTAAATCTCATATTTGTTGTCTCCTACAAAAACTAGAGCGAGCTCTCCATTAGAGGGTATATAAGCATCGAAGATATCGCCCATAATAAGAAGACCTGCTATGCGAAGAAGATCCATAAGCTGATACTCATTTGGCCTGAAGGAAGATGAAATGAGTTGGTGATTGGAGACTAATGGTTGAGGAAGCCTCTGAAGATAGCAACATCCCCATGAAAATGCTCTGACATAGCTATGATTACATCGGAGAGGTTAATTTGTTCCAGAATTGTGGTATGCTTTCGAACGATAGTTCGAGCCTAGGCGCTTTAGAAATTGCAAAGAGATATGAGTCCTGTTATTGAGAATTTTTTGGTGTTCTAAGGCAATCTTTCGGAGAAGAATAGCTGTTGAGCGATCTCAAAATAGTGGGTAGGGAAAGGTTGTTGAGGATCATGACATGGACGTAAAAATCTCATTTTGTGGATCCTACCAGCTCTTTGATGGGGCTCGTTCTTTTCCAGATAGCCTGTCGAAATTCGTGGTTCTTTCATGATCCAATTGTCCATGAAGACAAATATATTTTGTTAATCAAATGGTTCACTACGAAGAATTGACTAGTGACACTACAAGTTGATGGGAATAACAGTTGATTTGTTGGTAAAGGGGTTATGAAGTTCTAAAGTTTCTTCATTTATTTCTACGTATTTCTAAGAATGATGGAAAGGTTGTCTGGACCCTGAGGAAGATGGATAATTCTTTCTTCTCGAAGAGGATGCTGACGAGCGATGCATGAACTTGAACTAAGAGATGTCAGGTTAAAGATGAAAATTTGGAAGGGTAGAAGTGATAAAGGCAGAAGAGAATTCGGTAGAATTTTAGAGCACTAAGTGCAGGCGAGTTGCGCGGATGAGTTGCGTGGGTGACTTATGCGGAAACAGAATTTAGGTTTGAGGAGAATTTTAAAGTAAAGAAATGAACAGGGGTTTGGTATTTATAGACACTCCAAGACTTGGCTAGGCTCGTATGAGACCACTAAAAGGGAGTTGCGCAGGTCTGCGTAACTTGATTTAGTGACAAAGGGATTTTGATCCTTCAAATTGACTTAATAAGAAGTCAAATCTCGGATCAAGGGGGCATCTATTGGAGCATAAAACATAATTGGAGAAAAGAAGAAGAAGAAGAGCAGGAAAGGGGCCAAGTTGCACGATTTACAAGTTGCACAGGGACCGAGTTGCGCGGGTCACTGAGTTGCGTGGGTCCACGTAACTCGCCATTGTTGTGCCGGGCCGCGTTACCCTTCATAGAAATGATGAGTAGGAGATACAAAGTGGGGTCCATGACACAAAATTCAAGGGCTCACACATGCGAAAGCTTATAAATATCGCCCTACCCTCCTCATTTGGGGGATCGGATGTTCTGTAACACCCTGTACCTCTGGTACCGGAGTGTTACCTTATCTTAAAACCTGCATCAACCAAGCTTAAAATACTTGGCGACTTAAATTTTGACATGTACAGGATGAGACTTCCATCCAGTATTGAAGTCATCCATCTGAGTCTCCAGGAGTCGAACTAGACACTACTTCAGCTAAGAGGTATGACTAACCAAGCCCTTCCAGTTAAAACATGGGACACTTGATATGAAGATATTGACACAATGCACTTACAATGGGCTCTTGAGGGCCAGTATAAGGCCAACCAAGTCATTGTTACCTCCCAAAATCTTAAATATCTGTTGAAAATAAATATCAAACCAATCCAACATGTGGATTGTGTGTATCGACCATGAAAAGGGTTTAGAATGTGTGGTACGGCCCACCCGGGCCTTGAATCCGCCCTAAGATGGGACAGTACCCTTTATGGATGCTCCCATGGTAAATGGATGGACTGGATTTGTCATGAACACTATGGTGGACCCCACATGGAGTGCATGTGCACCCCATGCATTCATGCACAATGTGCACTAGAACGGCTGGCTCCGTCAAAACACCTCTGACCAAACCAAAAAAAAAAAGAAACGGACCGTTCCCGCCCGTTTGAGGTTTAAACTCCCAGTCTTTGAGCTCTAAAGTGGCCCACCTTGGGCACTTTTTGAAAGATCTGAGCCATTCACTGAGCTCGTAGGGTCCATCTGACCAAAAGTGTATAGGCTTTTAAGCTCGTGCAAAGGGGTAAGGAAGATCAGACGGAACTGTCCAAAGATTGCCAAGTGGCTGGAATCCGTAAGACAGGACCAATCTGGGTTTGTTGGGATGGCTCACGATTGGTTCAAACTGGCCATCCCATCCATCCATTTTCAAGAGAGGGACGTGCTCTTCCTTTTGCCAAAAACGGCCAGGCAGGGCCGGTAGATGAAGAAAGCGTGAGAGGACTTTCCTCTCTAAGGAAAACAGGGGCTTACACGATCGCAGCCATCCCTTGGCCGCATGGAGATCCAACTATTGGGATCCCTCTCTCTCACTGCTATAAAGAGCACTGTAGCTCTTGGGATTGATGTCAAGGAGAGAGAGAGAGAGAGAGAGAGAGAGAAAGAGAGAGAGAGAGAGAGAAGGAGAGAAAGTAGAGGGAGAGTGGAGTGTGCGGCCAACCTGTTACTCGACTTGGTCGAGCAATGAGTCGCAAGTCAGGTACGTGACCCCCCTTAAAATCTGATTCCAATAAGCAGTGCAAAACCTCCTTCAAGCCATGAAAGTAGGTCGTGCCAAGCTTTAGTGGGCCATAGAGTCAAGATCGGGACTAAGCCAATCATTGGCTGTGGGTTGGACTCAAAACCAGCCAAGATAGGAATCTGTTTTGGGACCAAAATAGGGGCCGAGTCCAAGCTGAAAGCAAGCCAACTAATGGCTGTGTTCTAAGCTAAGGATAGGCCAAATAATGGCTCTAATTCGGGACTAAAATTAGGCCATACAGTAACTCTGTTTGAGCTGGGACTAGGCCAAAAAAGGGCCATAGTTCGGGCTAATTCCAGGCCTAATAACGCCTGTATTCCGGCCCCTTAAACCAGCCTTATAAATGACTGTGATTTGGGCCGAGAAATAAGTCTTTTTCAAGCTTCGTTTTGAGCTGAAGCAAGACCAAAAGCGCGGCTATGTTTTGAATCGAAATCAGGCCAAGACGGTAGTAGCATTTTGGGCTAGAACGGGGCCAACCAATGGTTGTGTTTCGAGTTGAATTAGAGGCTGAGAAGCTGCCATATCAAAGGCCAAAACCATGCCAATCAATGGCCGAATTCTGGGCCGAAGCTGTGGCAGGAAGAATGCTCCTGAGTGAGCTCTATGTTAGGCTGAAAGTGACCAGCAAGTGGTGTAAGACCCGTATCCTAGCCCGTACCATTCCGTAGGCTTTCGCAGTCCTCCCGGTCGAATTTCGGTGACTCACAATCTGTTTTCGGCCA
Organism: Magnolia sinica; assembly: GCF_029962835.1. Lineage (NCBI taxonomy): Eukaryota > Viridiplantae > Streptophyta > Magnoliopsida > Magnoliales > Magnoliaceae > Magnolia > Magnolia sinica. The sequence continues at coordinate 42,471,353 of NC_080583.1, forward strand.
TTATGCGTAGCCCTGAATCGTGTCCTGTATTCCAGAGTCAGCTTGACCCGAGACTTGTACCCTAGTAACCGCATCATCACCACAATTCCGACGCCACATCTCGAGCGGTGAGGCGATACCTAGGCCAAGAGATGTGGACCCGCGTTCGGTTTAAGGAAAAAGCCGAGCGTTGCAAATATCGAGGGAATCTCTATGATACGTCACATCAACCCATCAATCAATTAAGTACACGTCATTTCACATGTCAAGTACAACCACCCATGCCCCATGCCACCTCACCCCTCACAAGTCAACTCTCTCTTTCCCCACCCATTACTCTTTTACCCAAAATTCAAATAAACCCATACCTCACCATCCCTCTCTCCTTACATCATGCCTGTCTCTCATTTCTCTCTCATTTACATGCAACTCTCATGGGAGCAATAATCCAAGCTTCCATGGAGAAGCTAGTGTGGCCCACCTTCCTACCTTCCATCTCCACCATCCAAGTCCAATCTCAACCGTTAAAGTCTAACCATTAGAGCTCTAGATCACATCGGTGGAAGAAGAAGTTCAAGAAGACGATCGGTGGGTGATTTATGATTTTATTTTGATTATTTGAGGGCCCACTTGTGGTGTGACCCATCTTGATGTATGTATATTATATAGGGAGGGCCCATAGTGGCGGGGTCCCTCCCCTCCTCCCCGTCTCTCTCCTTCTCTCTCTCTCTCTCTCTCTCTCTCTCTCTCTCTCTTCCTTGTGTGATGGTCCACCTGATGAGTTTGTTGCATCCACACCGTCCAGCAATTTTGGATGGTGAGACACACCTGATGTATACATTACATCCAGGCCATCTATCCTTGCTGGACATGTTGTATGTGGGCCACCTTGTTGCATGTACTTTAGTTGTACCATCCGATCATGGACCCACCCTTGATATGTATATATCCAAACCATTCATCTGTTGGATCCTATGTAGCAGGCACTACTGCTGCCCGGGATGCTAGCAAACTACGTGGACCGTACCACCGTGATGCATGTGTTCATATCCACACCACCTGTGTTGAGTGCAGCATGTGGGGCCCACCTCAATGATGTATGAACCCACGCCATCCACACCTCACATGGACCCTCCTTGGTGATGTTAATCTACACTGTCAGTCCAGAGCGTCCAGAGGGTCTGGACGCTGGACGCTGGACTCTCTTTCTCTAATATAATATAATATTATATTTTATATATGTGTGTGTATATATATAATATTAATATAATAATATATATGATATTATATGGTGGGCCCTATGTGGGACCCACCATGATATATGTGTTTTATCTTACTACATTAGCAGTCGTGGGACCCACGTGTGTGTGGAGTCACATGATGCATGTGTTGTATCAACGCTGTCCATCTGTTTTTTACTCCCAGCAATCTGTTGAATAGAGGGGTTGGACGTTTAAACTATATTAATATAATATTAAAAGATACTTTTATATATACATATATATTCGTTGTATATGTGTGGGACCCACCTCGTGTATATCCACACCATCCATTTGGACGGTGTTCTGTGGACCACACCATGCTATGCACCCATACCTTCCAAATGGTGGAGCCCACCTGATTTTTTTATGTGTTGCATTTGCACCGTCCATTGCTGGACGGTGTTGTGCAGGGGTCACCGTCCAGATGGATAGGACGGTGGGACCCACTAGTGTATGTGTTTTATTCACACGTCCAGGATCCCTGGACGGTGGAAATCCACCCTAATGTATATGTGTTCTCCATGCCGTTTAACTGATCAACTAGGCCGTCCATCGTGGCCCACCATGATTTATGTACTTTATCAGCTCCATCCATCTGTCCAGGATGGTGGGTCTACCTTGATGATGTGTTGTATTCGCACTGTCTATCCATTTTAATGGATGTGTGGTCCACCTTGATATATGATTTCATCCACGCCGTCTAAGGACGGGGGACCACTATGATGTATGTTTTATCCACTCTGTCCGTGGGACGTGTGACCCACCTTTGATGTATGTATTCTATATCCACGCCAACCATCTGCTGGGGCCCATTTATTGCGAGGGCCCACCTATGATGGATATACGGCCCATTAGTGCGGCCCACTTGATGTATATGAAGCATGTTGGTGCGGCCCATTGATACGGCCCACTTGATGTATATGAAGCCTGTTGGTGAGGCTCATTGATACGGCCCACTTGATGTATATGAATCCTGTTGGTGAGGCCTATTGAAATGGCCTACTTAATGTATATGAAGCCTGTTGGTGCGGCCCATTAATACGGCCCACTTGATGTACATGAAGCCTGTTGGTGCGGCCCATTGATACGGCCCACTTGATGTATATGAGGCCTACCGGTGCGACCCATTGATACAGCCCACCTTTGATATGTTTATGGCCCATCCATGAGGCTCACCTTGATTTATTTGTGGCCCATCCATGAGGCCCACCTTGACATACTTATGGCCCATCTATGAGGCCCACCTTGATGTATTTGTGACCCACCCATGAGGCCCGCTTGTTGTGTATTTAAAGCCTATGGTATTAGGCCCATTGATGTAGCCCAATGATGCAGCCCACCTGATGTGTATGAGGCCCATTAGTGTGGCCCATATCATATGGCCTACTATGATGTGTTCGTGACCTTTGGTGAGGCCCATGATGATGTATATTAGGCCCTTGTGTGAGGTCATGGGCCCACTATGTGTTTAGTTTTATGTGGACCACTCCTTGGGAGCAATGTTGGTTAAATGGCCACATTGATAGGCAATGATGGTTTAATGTCCGCGTTGTGAGCTTCCCTTAGGCCTTGTTCGGCTCATTCTCATTAAGGCTGATTGTCGATTCTGATTTTGATTATCGAGGCTAATTATCGATCGATTCCAATTATCATGGTCAATTGTTGATTCTGATTGTCGTGGCCGATTGATCGATTACTGATTGAGGCTGATTATCGTGATCGATTGTCGATTCTGAGTATCAAGGCCGATCATCGATCGATTCCGATTGTCATGGCCGATTACCGATTCTGATTGTCGTGGCTGATTGACCGATTAGCGATCGAGGCCGATTATTGTGACCGATTGTCATTTTCGAGTATCGAGGCCGACTATCAATCGACTCCAATTGTCATGGCCGATTGTCAATTTTAATTGTTGTGGCCGATTGCTGATTCTGAGTATCGAGGCAGATTATCGATCAATTTCGATTCTTGTGGCCAATTGTCTATTCTGATTATTATGGCTGATTGACCAATTAGCAATCGAGGCTAATTATCGTGACCGATTGCTGATTCCGAGTATCAATGCTGATTATTGATCAATTTCGATTGTCATGGCCGATTGCCGATTAGCGATCGAGGCTGATTATCGTGACCGATTGCCAATTCTGATTGTCATGGCCGATTATCGATTCCAATTATCGAGGCTAATTATTGATCGACTCTGATTGTTGTGGCAGATTGAAGGTTCCGATCATCAAGGCTGATTATTAATCGATTCCGATTGTTGTGGCCGATTGCTAATATCGATTATCGATCGATTTTGATTGTTGTGGCCGATTGCCGATTTTAATCATCGAGGCCAATTATTGATCGATCTCGATTGTTGTGGTCGATTGCCAATACTGTCGATTATCAATCGATTCTGATTGTTTTGACCGATTACCGATTCTGATTATTGAGGCCGATTATCAAGGCCCAATGTGATGTATATGAGGCCTGTATTTGAGGCTCGGTGTGATGTGTATTTAACCCGTGTTTAAGGCCCAATGTGTGTATATGAGGCCTATGTGATGAGGCCCATTGTGATGCATTGAGGGCCAGGCGATGGGGCCCATTGTAACGTATGTTAGGCCGATGTGAAAGGCCCATCGTGATGTGTATTAAGCTCTTGAGTGAGGCCCATAGTGTTGTATATTTGGCCCTTATGTGAGGCTATGGGCACACTATATGTTAGGCTCTATGTGGGTCATTCCTTAGGGGCAATGTTGGTTAAATGTCCACATTGTCGAGGTTGATTGTCGATGCCAGTTATTGATACTGGTTATAAATATATGACAACATAACATCATGATACATGCCCATACACATCATCTACATGTTTGTTATGAGATGTGGTTGACCATTACATATGTCATTGGGCAGGTTGTTATGAGAGTCCCTGATAAGCGGAGATTGTCTCACACGAGAACACGGTATGCCTATGATTGATGCATGACTGGATTGTATGACTCATGCATCTTGCATTGTGTGCCCTAGCGACATCAGGGCCATAGCCTCCACAGGCATATCGTGGATGGCTAGATGTGACACTGGAAATCTGTTCTAGCATACGGGGCGATAGATATCCCTAGTTGAAAATCCCCAAACCTCTGTGGCTAGGAGATGCCCCACATCGAGACTGAGTGGATATATATGAGTGCATGAGGGTCGAATACCAGGAGGCCGCGTCTCCCACTGTGTCATGGTCAGTTGGGAGGGGGTGTGGCCTTACCTGCCCGAGGGTAGGGAGCATAGCTAGGTTGAGTTTGACCAGCCATGAATGGGTCCGCTATCGACGTGTCAGGTAGATATTGGCTGACTACTATCCAGGTGGATGGTGAGGTCTCTTCCACTTACATGGTCGTGCGTCAGTGGGTGGCGATTTGCATGTAGAGTGTACTAGACCCCAGTAATGATCCCAGAGAGAAACTATACTGATATGTGGACTTATCGAGTAGGAGTTGGATATTCATTCACTATCCACTCGGGTTGGTGATGCGCAACTAATTATTGTGTACCTTCGTAATGGCAAGGATTTTGGTTGGGCACGTGACTAACCTGAGATTAGGAGTTTACCACATTGAGTCTGACTATCCAAATTTAGGTATGGGACTAGTTTGGATAGAATTCCCTTGTGATGGACCCCATAGCCTGCGATACTACGTACTATCATCCCGACATCACTCCAGCTTGGTCATTTCATTCGCACCGTATAATGCATTATATCCTCGTCATATGGCATTTTGGGTTGCCATGTTTCTGCATTTATATATCCTGGATGAGGTTGATAATATCTTTATGGACTCGTCAGTATTTCTGTTTACTCTAATATCGTATGATTCATGACCTTGTCAATATATCTGCTTACTCTGATTACTCTAATATTGCTTACTTGGCACTTACCTGATGCACACACTTTCACCACCCACTAAGCTTTCTATAAGAATATGCACGACAAATGCATATAGGTGGTGTTAGGTTGCAGCAACATTAAGCTTGGAGCATGCGGCGGACCTCTGAAGCTTTAATTTTATCATATGTATTTCCCTTTTAGCATTATATTCAAATGTTTATATTAGTGGATATGTGATGATGATGATATTGCCTTTGTGATTTGTGTGTACTTGTGGTTATGCTTATTACGAGTTAAATGTACATTGGAAAATCCTCCTTGTAGGATCCCAGGATCGGAATCTGTCATATGGACGCTAGGAGCTAAGAATGGGGTACTACGAAGGCTGTCGACACGGGATTCGGCGATCGGGATTCCTATGAATCCGATTTTCGGATTTGGGGCATAACAAGTGGGCCATGATCTGGACTAAAATCGGGTCTCAAGTAGGCTTTGGTTCGAGCCCATGCACTAGCCTTGTAGCTGACCACGGACTGAGTAATGATAGGACCATTAACAGACCGTGATTAGCATCAGAAGCAGCCCTTATGAAAGCTCTGTTTGAAGCAGAAAATGGCCCCATCTGGCTATGTAAATAGGCCAAAAATCAGGCCAAAAAACCAGCCTTAAATGGGCTCTATATCAGATGGGAATTGACTAACAGAGGGGTCTTACGTTAGACTAGAACCAGCCATCAACCACGCTTCGAGTGGGCCTCTGATGAGAGCTGAAATGGTGCTGAATGCACCCATTAGTTGGCCACAAGGAGAGCAGATGCAGGAAGGATTGTGTGGGCCTAGACCTATTTAAAAATCAGCCCAGAACTGGGCAGGAAATCGGCCCAGAACTGGGCCGATTACAACAGAGCAGCAAGTGGAGTGGGCCACGTACAACTGCTGGCCTCACTACTGTGGGCTACATGTAGCAGTCAGGCCTCACCTGAGATCTAAAAATCTCTAGTGGGCCGCACCCTGTTTGGAGGTAGGTGGGCCACGCCGTGTATTCCAGTGGGCCCCACCATGCTCAACGCAGATGGGCCTCACCTGGGGCTACAACTCAGTAGAACACACACGGTGGGTGTCACTACTTGTGCAATGGGCCGCACATGAAGGTGGACCTCAGCGGGCCACACCACACACCACGGTGGGCCATGCCTTGTGTAAGTGGGTGGGCCATACGGTGCCACTAGGTGGGCTGCACCATATTCCTGTGGGCCTCACCACATATGTGGGCCTCACCAATTGTGGAGGTAGACTGGACCATCGGTCCAGCTGCACAAGAGGTGGGCTGCACCACATCTCAGCGAGCCGCATGTCAAAGCCTATTGGGCCAAGCCAGGCCCAATTCAGACCTAAGCCTTGGAAAGATCCCAGGGTCTTTTTGAGGCCACCAAATTGGGACCTGAATCTGGTGGGCCTAACCACCTTAAGGCAAGCCCAAAACAATCCTTAAGGCCTTTCAAATCCCCACCACGGCCCAGTTTTGGACTCTTTAAGAACAACAAATGTGGGCCCTGATCGGGCCCAGTTTATATGGAAATAAGGGTGAGCATGTGGTGGGCTTGATTGTCCCTTGATGCCAGCTAAACAACCTAATTTTAGGGCCTTCCAATCCTCCACCAATCCTTATGCTTTAAACTTTGTAACTCGTTGTCTAATGCAAATGAATTTATATAGGGGATTATTAGAGTGGTGTGAAGTCACTATCTTCTCGAGGAAACATGCATCTAGAGGCACTCTACGCTTTATCTAGTGATGATTTTCCTCCCCTTAAGCTTTCCACCCCAAACTAGACTAGAAATAGTTGATTTAGCGATTTAATATTTTATTAGATGAATGTAAATCGTGTGTGGATATAGACTGTACTTTCTTGACATGTCTATTTAGCATAATGACTTCCATGCTTATTATCGTTTAGACCATTGGATATATATTTTAAACTGCATAGGTAATTAAGCTAACTATTCATTTCATGTATCTTATATTAGCTCAGTTAGTACATATTAGTAGAAATACATGTGTTGTTCCTTATTCATGACAAGATCCATATTATTGTTATACTGTTATGACGCACACAATGATGAAATATCTCCATGGGAAGTTTTAGTAAAGGAGAGTCCATGCTTGGGGTGTAAGTGGACTATCTGTGATGTGAGTAGGCCCCTGATATGGAGGTTCTGGTTGTTGGCATTTGACCATGGGGTTTACTATCCATGTGTGGTTTTACCTAACTGGCTTGGGATGAACTTCACAGCCTTTCTAATATCGCTGTTTACTCGTCTTTGAACCATTCATGCCGTCATGCTTAATCACCATATTTAATGATTTCAACATTTCATTCCCAGACGGCATTGGTGGTGGCCCTTTATATTGAATTGATTGACCACATGTTGGTGGGTACTACACACACCCTAAGGCGGTAGCCTTATGGGCCGGGGATGGTGGTCATAAGACACTATGCCCAAGCCGTCGGCCTACGCTAGGCCATGTGCTCCCCGTAGTGACCGTGAGCTTATATAAATTGGCTGGTTGCAATTGGAATAATAACGAGTTGGCTAATCATGCATGTATGGCACAGACCGACATCTATTGCTATTGTACATGACATACGGAATTGCCTGTCCAGATATTTTTCTCGGGGCTCACCAACATCTATCGTCATCTACGTACCTACCTATCTGGATGTTTTACCCAGAGCACAGACCGTTTGGATGTTTTACCTGGGTCAATGATTGCATTCATGTATTCATGCACTTAAAAAGACTGCATCTACTGTGTTTTGGATTGTATGTATATTTTTATGTTATTCCTTGTTTAGGGAGGCGGTGTGTAATCTTGAGGAAAAATCACACTGAGCTGGCCACTCATTCATTAATGTTCAACCGTACAGAGGACACAGGTACAGGAGCTGATGAGTATGCGGCAAATTTGGAGGCAGTGGCAGTCGAGGAGAAGCTCTATAATGAGGAGCCGCAGCAGGAGGTGGCCGCCTATTTTGGGCTAAACTAGTAGATTAGCCCTTCATTATTATTTTAGTACATTTAGAAACTCGAGAAACTTGAGGTTATGTAATTGGCCCCCAGCTAAGTGGGCCAAAATATTGTTCGTATTGTTGGTTCGGATATATATTATGTTTCTTTTTTCGCTATCTGTACATTGATTTACTCATTAATTACCATTATCACTAGCTAAGTCCTAGGTTTTTGGAATCTGGCTCATGTACTCTGGTTTTGAAAACTGGGGTGTTACATGTTCAGAAGACCAATGCTTCTGATAGGTATTGGAGACGGAGAGAGGGAGAGAGAGTCTAGAAGGGCTTGGCCACGCCACTCCATGCGAGTTGCGTGGGCCCACGCAACTCCATGGCCGAAGCGACTCATGGGAGTTACGTGAGTATTCTTTGAGGCAACACCATGCTACATTTTCTCAGGTCCTCAGGCTATTTCAGATTCTCCAAAGGGATCTAAGTACTCTTTTATCATGTTAATGAGAGACAAAGTGCACGGAAAGCCCACACAACTCACTCCCTTGGAGATATGACTGACACGAGCCAGAATGCTGCCGAAATTCATATTTTGAGCCCATTCAATACTTGCACTTTTATATTTTCTAGAAATTCTATCCTTGAATCAGAGGAACAAAAGCATGTAATGAACTCAGAATGAATAAATTCGATGATTATTTTCTTAGTTCTTTCTCTTAGTCATTATTGAGTGAGATAATTCCCCAAATCAAATACTTTTAGGGGTAGGAAGTGAGCCACACACTTGGCTCTCCTTAGAGCTCCTTCTCCTTAGACATTCTATCCCTTTGGGTTGCTTGGGGAATGGGTAAAGAATGAAAGAGAGGATGGGTTGTTGTGTATGGGAGATGGGATGGAGTGATGGGTGGAGTGATGGGAAGGTATGGGTTGTGTAAGAAAGGTGACATGAGAAGCATGGGCTATGTTGAGTTTTGGGGGGTGGTTGCTTGTCTTGGGGAGAAAGAAAGCATGGGCTAGTGATGGGATGTGTACTTGACTAGTTGATGTGAAAGGTGGGTAGAGATTCTCTAGAATCTCTCTGAATTCGCAATGCATGGCATTTCCTCGAGATATACACAGGCCCACAGCTCCTATCTTGTGTATCGCATTGGCGCATAAGACGCGGCGTTAAAACTGTAGTGATGGCACAGTCACTAGGGTATAGGTTTCGAGTCGAGTTGACTCAGATCTACAGGATGTGACTTAGGGTCGCATGCAAATGTTGTCTACATGTCGAGGCTTACCGAGATTCGACGGGGAGGATTGCCAAAGTCTAAGGAACTATACGGACTAGGATACGGGCCTTACAGCTCTCCCCTCCTAATAAAAATTTCATCCTCAAAATTTAAACTATGATGCAACTAAACAGAGCTCACAAAGGGAGGAAAATCATGTCACTATATATGTATATAATTAGAAACACTAAATACAATCAAACATCAAAGATTTGAGGATAACGCTTGTGAATCTCAGCCTCTCACTCCCAAGATGCCTTATCTACACTATAATGACCCCACTAATCCTTGGATCTTGGTAAAAAAATGATCGAAACTGGAATATTATGCAGCCTCACAATCCCATCAATGACTAATCTAACAAGATGGTCCTAAGGCCTGGTCGCACGAATTGTCGACGACTCCTCATAATGCTTGAGGATCCTGTTGGGTTGTGTAAGATCTGCCCTAAGCCTACTGGGGAGGTGCATGTCCCCTTTGAGGTCGTTGTTGTTGTTGGGGCCTAAGCGGCGGCCTATACTGCTACCTCTTCTGCTGCTGGTGCCTCGACGGCAGGTATTGCGGTCTCTGCTGTTGCGATGGAGGCTATCGTGGTGCCCTCGACTGCTATTGCTGCTGCTGAGGGTGGGGACACTCCTTACAGTGTCCCGCCTCACTACATCTAAAGCATACACCTAAGAACTGATGTAAAGGTGGTGCTGGAAGTACTACTAGTGCTCGGAAAGATGGATGGTTCTTGTGCCTCTGTTGTAAGACTTGTATCTTAGACCATACCGTTCTGTAGACTCTCGCGGTCCTCCCGATCAACTTTCGGCAAATCGCGACCTGTAATCGGCATTTGCACGCAACCTTGAGTCACACCATGTCAACCTGAGTCGACTCGACCTGAGACTTGTACCCTAACGACTGCACCATCAAAGGCTACAAATACATCCACTACTAATAGACTTGCAATCATCAATATTACCAGCCCAATCAGCATCCGAATAACCGGCTAATTAAACATTAATATCATGAGGATACCAAAGGCCAAGTTTGGTCGAACTTGAGACATATCGCAAAATGCACTTTACAATAATCAAGTGGGACACTTGAGGGTCTAATTGATATCTAGCACAAATTCCTACACTGAATGCAATATCAGGTCAATTCGCAGTTAAATATAATAAACTACCCATCATGCTACGATACAACTTAGGATCTACACTTTTACTTGTTGAATCCTTAGAGAGTTTAAGTGTCGTACTTATAGGAGTATCAAAATTTTTTCCACTCTCAAATCCAAACTTTTTAACCAAGTTTAGAGCATATTTGGTTTAAGAGATAAAGAACCCATTAGGAAGCTGTTTTACTTGCAAACCTAAGAAATAGTTCAATTCTCCAACCATGCTTATTTCAGATTTTGACTTCATTAAATTACAAACTCAGCAGTCATGTTAGAACAAGTAGATCTATAGATAATGTCATCAACATTCATTTGTACTATCAGTATGTGATCATTGTGTTTCTTTACAAAAAGTGTCTTATCAACACTCCCCATTATAAAGTTATGACTTAGTAAAAACTTAGTCAATTTCTCATACCATGCCCTGGGAGCTTGTTTCAAACCATAGAGTGCCATTTTCAGGCGATAAACATGATCAGTATGCTTAGGGTCTTTAAAACCCTTAGGTTGTTTAACATATACTTCATCATGTAAATCACCATTCAAGAATGCACTCTTGACATCCATTTGATAAATTTTAAACTTTTTTTACAAGCAATGGATGTAAACAGTCTGATAGATTCAAGACGAGCTACTAGGGCAAAGGTTTCATCATAATTTATGCCTTCTATTCGAATGTACCCTTGTACAACCAGTCTAGCCTTGTTTCTTATAATGTTACCAAGTTCATTAGACTTATTTTTAAAGATCCATTTAGTTCCAATAATGTATTTATCATTAGGTCTAGGAACTAAGTACCATACATCATTCTTTACAAATTAATTAAGTTCATCTTGCATAGCTACAATCTAGTTTTCATCAACAAGAGCTTCTTTTACGTTGGCCGGCTCAATCTGAGATGTGAAGCATGCATAATTATAAATATTTTCTAATTTTCTATGAGTACGCACACCAGTGAGAGGATTCACAAGAATTTGATCAGTTGGATGGTCTTTAACTGACCACAGTTCAGGGTCATTTTGACTAGATGAAGAGTCAGGTTTATCAAATGAAGGGACATCATCATCTTCTGAACTTAAGACAGGTGTATTCAAGTAATCATCTATAACCACATTAATGGATTCTTGAATAACACCGGTCCTCTTGTTGAGAACATGATACGTTCGACTATTTAGTGCGTATCCTAGGAAAATACCCTCGTTACTCTTAGTGTCGAATTTTCTCAAATTTTCTCGGTCACGCAAAATGTAGCACTTACTACCAAAAACTCAAAAGTATTTAACAGTAGGCATCTTATTGAACCATAGTTCATATGCGGTCTTATTATTAGACTTTTTAGTATAAACAAGATTAGTGATATAACATGTAGTGTTCACAGCTTCAGCCTAAAGATTTTTAGGAAGTTTCATACTATTCAACATCACATTGGCCATTTCTTGAAGTACCCGATTTTTTCTTTCAACAACCCCATTCTGTTAAGGTGTCTTAGATGCAGAATACTTATGTGATATTCCATGATCACTACAGAACTTCTCAAAATTATTGTTATAAATTCAGAACCGTGATTACTACGAATTTTGGTAACATGTGATTCCTTTTCAGTTTGGATATGCTTGAGTACCCTTTTCACTTCATTAAGAGTCTCAGATTTCTCTCTCATGAAAACTACCCATGTATACCTGGTAAAATCATCTACTATGACCCGTATATATTTCTTACCTCCTTGACTCTCTGTTCTAGTCGGTCCAACGAGATCCATGTGGAGAAGTTCAAGGAGTTTGGATGTGGCATTGGAGTTCACTTTCTTGTGAGTTCTCCTAGTTTGTTTTCCAATCTGGTATTCGCTACAAACTTTATCCAATTTCTTAATCTTGGGTAGACCTCTTATTACATCACTATTGCTCAGTCTATAAAGATTACAGTAGTGTACATGTTCTAGGCATTTATGTCATAGGTCGGTCTTATTGGTTTGGACCATGTAACACAATAACTTAGACGAGCTTGAATCATAGACAATATAGCAGTTCTCAGATGTTCCATGACTAGTTAATATCATAGAACCATTCTCATTAGAAATTTCACACCCTTGGTTGGTTAATTTGGTGGTATGTTTGTTATCACAAATTTGAGAAATGCTTAAGAGATTATGCTTAAGGCCCTCTACAAATAACACATTCTTAAAGGAAGGAAGATTAAAGAGTTGAATCATACCTTGGCCAATAATCCTGCAATTACTACCATCACCAAATGTGACTGAGCTATCAGTCATATCTTTAAGATTGGTGAACAAATCTTTATCACCTGTCATGTGTCTAGAACAACCACTGTCTAGGTACCACTTTGATTGACTCCAAGCCTTGAAAGCGGTGTGGACAACCAGACAAGCAACCTTAGGAACCCATTTCATTACCGTTTTGGGTTTTGGAGTATAGGTGGTCTTTCTATAGTTGTAGTTGTTGTATATTCTACCATTTGAGTCAGATTTTAGAAGCTCCTTAAGTAGATCCACAATTTTCTCAGCTAAGGGGTTATGATTCTGATTTCTATAATTGATATGGTTGTTTTTAGGTTTCATAGCCTGAAAAGTTTTAGGATTTTTGAAAGTATTTTATTCGGACTTTTCCCTTTTGAGTTAGAGGACTCCCCTTTAACAAATTTAGGAGGAGTAGTCTTATATTTAGGAGGGGTATTTTTATCGTAGCCCAAACCAGATCGATGACCACATTTCCTTAATCTGGATAGTAGTCTTTCTAATTTAGGATCACCCTGGGCATACCTCTAAGTATCCTTCAAACTCAAGAGAGAAGAGACTTCTAGTTTTAGTTTTTCATTTTAGATTTTAGGTTTTCAATTTAGGAAGTTTTGAAATCTAAATAACACTTAGCTTTTTCAAAAAAAAATCAAAAAAATATGATTTTTCTAAGATTATATTATCAAAATTTTCTTTTAGTTTTAAAAACTTTTTCTTTTGAAGCTTTAGTTTTACAGCTATCTTGCAACTTTCCCTGTATGGGGCATCATAGGCATCTTGTAAATCTTCATCATTTTCAGGATCACTTCTTAGATTTCTTCACTAGTTGAATCACAACTATCTGAGAAAGTGAATTTGGCTAGAGTCATTAAGACTTTGACCTTATTAGTAGACTCAGGTTCAGAATCATCTGACTTAGAAGAGGCTTCAGAGCAGGACGATTCATCCCATGTGGCTAACATGCCTTTCCTCTTTGGACATTTGTTTACCAGATGCCCGTATTCATGGCAGTTGAAACATTAGTTGTCTTTAATAGATTTTCAATTTTTAGATCTAGTTTTTTTTCTTTTCTGAAGGTTTTTGAAAATCCACCCTCTTTTTACTTTTGGAAATCTTATAAAACTTCTTGGCTAATAATGCCATATCATCTTCAGAGTTTTCAAAATCAGAATTACAAACATTTTCATGAGAAGTATTTTTAGAAGACTTAAGGGTGATTGACTTACCTTTAGGAATTTTAAAGTTTAACTCACAGGTTTGTAAAGAACCAACCAATTCTTCAACCCTCATATTATACGTATCACGAAGTTGCTGAATGGCAATGACCTTTGAATTGAATCTTTTAAGCAATGAGCGTAGTATTTTTGCACAAACTTTGCTTTCTAGGATACTATCACCAAGACCCCATATAGAGTTGACTATGTCATTTAATTTAGTATAGAAGTCCATGAAATTTTCACTTTCTTCCATACGTATCTCCTCAAACTGAGTGGTGAGGATTTAAAGTTTAGATTTCTTGACAATAGTCATACCCTCGTGTGTCATTTCTAGAATGTCCCAAGCTTGCTTTGCAGAATCACAAGATATTATTCTTTTGAATTTATCCAGTGATAGTGCGCAAATAATTACATTTAAAGCCTTTGCATTAGCACTACTCTCATTTTTCTGAAGTGTGGTCCAAGAAAAATAAGGTGTAACCTTATAGTTTTGGATCCATTAGTGCCAGTCACTTCAGTGGTAGGAGGGGTCCATCTAGTCACAATGGCTTACCACATGCTCTCATCAATGGACCTTAAAAAGATCCTCATTCTGACTTTCCAATAAGCATAATTGGAGACATCAAAAGGTAGAGGCCTAGTGATTGAGAGGCTATCAAAATTTGACATCTTGTAAGCTCAGATCGGTTAGCTTGGGAAATGAATCTAAATAAAAAAGCTATTAGGCTCTGATACCACTTGAAAAGGCCGACCTATATGTCCTAGAGGGGGGGAGAGGTGAATAAGACAATGTCAATTTAAAAATAAATGCAGAATTTAAAGAATGATAGCATAATTAAATAATAAAGAAGCACAAGTAAATAGCAATCTCAAAAATACTGGACTTGAGAGGTTGATACAAACTTAGTTCTAAGAACAACCTAACACCAAAAACCAAAGGCTTATAGCAAGACAACCTTACTAGAACGTTTGTAAGTATCAAAAACCCAAACCAATAAAGAGGCAAAGGGAAATAGCAAATAAAAATAATCTAAGTTATTATAACATTCCTACAAGTGCATAAAATAAATTACACCATTCACCACAAATGCTAAAAATAAATTACAACATTCACACACATAGCCACATTCAATCATCCACCACAACACCGGAAATTATAGTGGTTCACTTGTGTGTACACCAACTATTAGAAAACAGCCACACAACTACTCCACTCCTAATATCCACTCCTCAGGATATTAGCGTTCACTATGAAAAAGGTTTTCCAAGGTTCACCTTAAAGCCTTCACAATTTTGTCTTTGATTGGGCTTACACAAGTCAAAAAACCCCACACTCTGAGATTTCCTAGATTACATCAGACAAACCAAATAGAGATTTTTTTAGCACAACCTCAAAAACCAAAAAGAAAGAATGTACAAAATGTAAATGTACTTATCTGGAAATTCTCCTTTAGAGAAGCTCAGTAGAACCGATCCGATGTAGATGATGATGTTCAATGTCCAGTCTCAAAGATTAAAAGGTTCTAGTTCTATATGACTTTTAAATTAAATCAACTTGGGCTAGCTTGATTTAATTTTAATCTTAAGAAAAGGGAAAACACAAATCCCTTCTTAAAGTAAGATTGGAATAGAGATCTCAAAATCAAATAACAAAAGCTAATTAAAAAGAATATTAAATGAGCACAATTTAGCTTAAAAATATCACAAACTTATCTCTCAGAGTGGTGTCTTGATTTCACTTTTAATCAATGAATAAACTTTGAAATTCATACTCTATTTATAGGTGAAAATACTGTTCTCTTGACTGGTCTAAGGGTCGTTTCGATTGGTCGAAGGACCAACAAAATTTTAAATTTTTTGGTGCGATAAGATAAGACCGTTACTCGACTGGTTAAGCAATGTACTCGACTGGTCGAGTGGGACCAGAAAAGCTTGCTGGACTTTGAGTTGAGCCTACACAACCAGTCGAACACTGTTCACTTGACTGGTAAAGAAGTCTCCAGGATTACTCGAGAGTCCAACAGAAAATTCTGAAAATTAGCAACAAACCTTGGACTAGTCGAGAAAACTCTTAGATTGGTCAAGCTAGTACTAGGACTAGTTGAACAAGGTTTAAGACTAGTCGAGAAAATGACCTATAAACAAATGAAATGACCCACAAAGAATATGTAATGAATATGACACAATTTAAGATCAATTTAGGGTTATCCAAACCTGTTTGTGAGTAGGAACACTTGAAACATCATTCACTTCAAATTCTTAAATACTTGTGATACTTGAAGCTTGTGTTTGATGTCTTGAACTTGAGCTTGAGTCACGCTTGAGTTCTTGAGTCTTTAGCATATGGTAGTTGGACTTCAAACTTGAACTTGAGTTCTTGAATATGATCTTGAAACCATGAACTTCAACATGCTTTACTTCAACTCAAAGATGTGGCAAGTTTAATGAAGATCCAGAGAACTTTGAAATGTACGAACCTGATTACTTCAACTCAAAACATGATACAAATACTATATGGTTTGGCACAACAAAATTTGACAACACAACAGGTGATGCAATGTTTACATAATAGCATTTATAGCGTGCGACCAACTTGAGATTAGGAGTTTACCGCATTGAGTCTATCTATCCAAATTTAGGTATGGGACTGGTTTAGATAGAAGCCCTTTGTAATGGACCTCATAGCTTGCGATATTACGTACTATCATCCCGACTCCACCCTCTAGCTTGGTCATTTCATTTGAACTGCATATTTCATTACATCATCATCACATGGCATTTAGTTTATGACCCTGCATTACATAACCAATCTTCATTGCATACTCTGACATTGTACGACTCATGGACTTGTCAGTATTTCTGCTTAGTCTGATATCGTATGACTCGTGAACTTGCCAGTACTTCCAGCATTGTATGATTTATGGACTCGTATCACATATTTGGCTTACTATGTTTCCACATTGCTCTGATATTGCATACTTGGCACTTATCTTGCACACACACACCACCCTCTAAGATTTCTATAAGCTTATGCACGATAGATGCATGCAAGTGGTGTTAGGTTGTAGCAGCGTTAAGCTTGGAGCGTGCAACTGTCTTCTGGAGCTTTGATTTTGATATATGTATTTTCCTTTCAGCATTGTATTCAACTGTTTAATTAGTGGATATATGATGATGCCCTTGTGATTTGGGTAAACTTGTGGTTATGCTTCTTACGAGATAAATGTATGTTGAAAAATCCTCCTTGTAGATCCTTGGATCAGAATCTAGTGTATGGGCACTTCGAGCTGAGAATGGGGTACTACGAAGGCTGTTAGCACCGAACAGTGATAAGGAATTTTGTGAGCCCGATTTCTGAGTTTGGGGCGTGACATCTGTGGTCGTCGCTGCTGCTGTGGGAGTCTATCGGAGGGGGCCTTCTTCTTCCAGTTTCCTCTCTGAAGAATGGTGATTATTGCTTGCAACATCTATTGTAGCTAGTCTGCACTCACTAATACTATTAGAGCCACACTTAACTTAGATGAGGTAGCGGGAGTCGCTCGGGTCGCTCTCTTAGGCGTCATGTCCTATAGGAAGGAACAAGGGACCTTTCAACCTTCTCAAATGCACACATAATAGGGAGCTATATTAGAAAGTTTCTAAGTTATTCGAACTCGGGGATCTAATCATTCTATTCTCAACAATCATATAGTGAGAGGTAGTTATCAGCAGATATGTAATGTTATCCTCAGGTATTCCCGAGTTGTGCTCTGATAACAACTTCTGTCACTCCCCAAACCCAGGAACCAGGCTCACAAAATTCTTGATCGCCAAATTCGGTGCCAACAACCTCCGTAATATCCTATTTTCGGCTCCTAGCGCCCATACGCCATATTCCGATCCTGGCATCCTACAAGGAGGATTTTCAGTGCAAAATTTTTTTTAAAGAAACATAACCACAAGTATACCCAAATCATAAGAACAATATCACCATCACATATCCACTAATAAAATCATTCAAGTACAATGCTGAAAGGGAAATACATATATAAAACAAGAACCCCAAAGCTCTAGCACACACTCCTGCCTTAATGCTGTTACGACCTAACACTACCTGCACACAACGGTTGTGCATAAGCTTACAAGAAGCTTAGAAGGTGGTGTATGTGTATGTAATGTACATGTCAAGCATATAAATATCAGAGTAAGCAGAAATACTGGCAAGTCTATAATTACTATCGACTTGATCTAGAGAATGCAATGCAGATCGGCCATGTAATGTGGAGTCATAATAAGCCAAATATCATATGCTGAGGATGCATTGCAATATGCAATTCCTGATGAGTCCATGAAAACCATCAGCCTTATCTAAATTGTGTGATGTAGAAACATAGTAAACCAAATGCCATATGTTGTGGATGCAATGTAATATGCTGTGCAAAAGAGATAACCAAGCAGAAGTGTGAAGTCGGGATGGTAGTATGTAACGCCCTGGAATTCGGGGGTCGAGCATAACTCAGCTCCCGAGTTCCAAAACATCACTTATGCAACATATTTAATGATGGATGTATGTTGACCATATTAGTGCATAAAACATGGAATAGATTAAGCCAAAACACAGATATGATTCAGGGACAAGTGAATAAAGCAAGCGGAAGACTTATAGTAAAATGTGTACAAGTGTAAATCCTTGAATTACATATACAATCCAGATCGTATGAAATTGTTATTTAACAAAATTATAAGTATTAAATTACATCATTTCAATTCCCAAAAATAATCCCAAAGATCCCACGCAACAGACCGAGGCTCGCTAGAACCCGTCTGAAAACTGCATATAGGAGAAGGCAGCCTCGTCGTCATCCAGCTCCCGCTCTGCCTTAGGCGTCGCATCCACATCTGTAACATCAGGGCCTAAGACAGAGTCTGGTGGGTGTGTAACACCGCCCCAGAAACGTGGGAGTGAGTGATCAACTCAGTGGAACAATAAGGCACTGGTTAACATGTTATCAGTTCAATCAAACAGTAATGATAAAGCAGAACAATTAAATAAATCCTAAGTACTCTTGTTAATGCAAGTATGAATGCGGTATGATGCGTGCCCTCACGCGTACACCCTCAGCGTCTTCATCTTACGTTACGCATGACATCGCCTCAAAGTGTGCCACATCTACAAAGCACATGCAAATGCGATGCATGGATATGATTACCAAGTTGTTATTAGTCCATTTCACACAACAGGATTGGGAAGCTAAGATACCTTCCTCATATCACTATCCAAACAATGATCCATACTAGGGTCGTCAATCCTAGACATCTCATACGATCATACATTTGAGGTCGTAGCAAAGGGCTCGTCACCAATCAATGCACGCCTTTCATGCCCTTACTACCACAATTCGGCTCGTCACCTCCTTGCGGTATCCGGGTATGCTCGAGGTCACTACAAAGGGCTCGTCACCAATCAATGTAGGCCGACAGCACGAATATAGTGTCCCATACCACCATAATCGGCTCACGAGTTTAGTTGCTCATTGGTCACTACGGGGAGGCTCGTTACCCCAGCGTAGGCCGACAGCTCGACCACGGTGTCCCATACCACCATGTCCGGCTCATGAGTCTTGGCGGATCAAGTACCATAGTTAACAGGATTTCACTAGTAAGTTCGGTATCCTAGATTCAAGCAGTAGTGTCCATACATGGTTAACATACATCGGACAATCGGGTTATTTGACGAACTCGACTAGCACAAGCGCACATTGAATTGAGCGACATGGAGTGCGCAAACACTCCGCGTGGCCAAACCACTGCCGGCAACTCTAATACGACTCGGGTTCGTCTAATACGTCCGACGTGGCGAAAGCAATCTCAACCACGTATATAGGGTCAATTACCGATTTCCTGGACTAAGACATAGTCCCAAACACTTTACACTACTACAGATATTCATATGGAATATAAAACAGTAATGGAACAACAACTCAAATCATGGTACATCATCACTTGAAGAAATAACAACTTAACATACATGTAAGCATAGGTAATGCTTGAATTTAAATAACTTGGAATGTAACTGCATAAAGGAAATCATGCGCATCAATAGGAGTATTGAGAATCACTTCTCAACGCCCACAATTAGTGTAATCAGTTACACTTAGATCATTCATGCATTTCTACAAACACTTAGCATACAAGGAACAACATATATAGCGTATGTTGGAATACATGCACTTAGACAATTCCTTTTACCAAGGAGTTGTCATACATGCATCTAGCATACATACATGACAAATAATCATGGCAAACACAAGTGCGTATTTTATACGTATACGGTACTTTATAAATACACTTAGAATACACAAATCTCAATATAGCACATGCATATCAGGAAAGCAATGTAAACATAACATTTGACATGTGAAATCTCATCCATAACAAGAATAAATCACTAACTGGGATTGAAAGCCTTGAAAACCATAACCTATACACTTAAAGTCCGTACCTTAAGCGAAGAAAGAAACCGCCGAGCTGATTTAGACGAGTTGTCTTCGTCAACAGCGCTAGAATACCCTAAAAGAAAGATAAAAATGAGATACAACAACACCAAGTCTAGTCTAAGCTCTAACACAGGTTAGGGTTAGGTTAACTTACCCCAAAAGAACTCAGAACCGTCAGAAGAACGATTCAAAGTGAAGATTCAAAGATGAAGATGAACAAGGAAGAAATCAAGATGATTCACCAACTTATCTCTCTCACTTTCTCTCTCTTTTCCACTCTCTTTCCAAGCTAGGGTTAGAGAAAATCGTATGGAAAAGAGAGCTAGGGTTTAAGGACTATAAATAGGCCTAAACTTGACGAAAATAACCCCAGGGGCAAGGTATACTTAGGTTATAACCAAAGTAAGCCTTGCTCGATCCAACGAAGCACTTCTGGTGGGCCTATAACCACGAAAGGTCGGACTTAAGTTCCTTGACCATGGATCTAGGTCAAGCTGAGTTTTCATACCGACCGGCTCTTCAGATCAGCCGTGGCGGACCACACTCAATTCAACGGTCGCGGAAACTCGATCAGGTCCACAAGCACTATGATATGCCTGGGCCAACTATCCTGATCAGAGGGTGAAATTGGGTCAGAATCCAACGGTCAGAATGCTTAAAATCGTCGCGCAAGCGACACGACTCAGATTTCAATAAAAGCTTAATAAATTCCAACCGTTCTCACACTCTTCACTCCGAACTCAATCAAATCGACCCAGAACATCGGATCGACTTGATTTTCGAGGTGAAGATCAAGCCCAACTCGGTGACCGCAACAGCCTAAGATCATCGCCATCGGACTTTCGACGCACGGTCTAGGTCCGATCCAGATCTTCCAAAAATTCCCCAGAACAACTAGATTTAGCGATGGATCCCAGATTTCAGAGTAACGTAGCGCTTACTAATCTACACGTTTAGAGCCATGCAGATACAATTTAAAGTGATTGATGCGGATTCCACAAACAATCGAGTAAAGCGCTAATTACCCCAAAACAACTACTTAAGGAAAGATTAGCACAAAAATTCCAAGGTCGTTACAATCTACCCCCCTTAAAGAAAATTTCGTCCTCGAAATTCATACCTTCATGTAAGCCTCAAGGATCAGAGGGTAGGTCTTCCTGACCTCAGCTTCAGATTCCCAAGTAGCCTCTTCCACACCATGATGCGTCCATAGCACCTTCACAAGAGGGATAACCTTGCTACGCAATACCTGCTCCTTCCTGTCGAGAATACGCGTCGGTCGCAGTACATAAGTGGCATCCTCACTCAACTGCACTTGCTCCCAACTGATAATATGCGAAGGATCAGGAACGTACTTCTTTAGCATAGAAACATGAAATACGTTATGCACGCCCGCAAGAGGTGTGGGCAAAGCAAGGCGGTATGCTACCGCTCCCACTCGATCCAGAACTTGAAATGGACCAATAAATCTCGGCGTCAGCTTCCCCTTCTTACCGAACCGCAGAACTCCCTTCATAGGAGAGACCTTCAGAAAAACATGGTCTCCCACTACGAACTCAAGCGGTCGACGCCTCGTATCCGCATAACTCTTCTGCCTACTTTACGCTGTCAAAAGTCGACGTCGAATGATGTCAACCTTCTCAGAAGTCACCTGCACCAACTCTGGGCCAAGCAAACTACGCTCACCAATTTCTGCCCAACAATGTGGTGCTCTGCACGGGCGACCATACAACGCCTCATAGGGAGCCATACCGATACTCGCCTGGAAACTATTATTATACGCGAACTCTGCATACTGAAGACAATCATCCCAACTGTCTTTGAAATCCAAAACACAAGCTCGCAACATATCCTCCAGGACTTTATTCACGCGCTCCGTCTGCCCATCTGTTTACGGATGAAACGCGGTGCTGAACTTCAGTTTCACAGCCATTGCTTCCTGGATACGAGTTCAGAAGATAGATGTAAAACGCGTGTCTCTATCAGACACAATCTCCAGGGGAACTCCATGCAGATGTACTATCTCCTTGATATACAACCTAGCCAACTCGTCTGCAGAATAAGTGACTCTGATTGGTAAGAAATGTGCCGACTTCGTTAATCGATCGACGATCACCCAAATAGAGTCAAATTCCTTTCTCGTCCTCGACAACCCAGAAATAAAATCCATAGAGATGAAATCCCACTTCCATTCAACTATGGGCATGGGCTGCATCAACCCAGGAGGTCGGCGATGCTCTGCCTTGACCTGCTGGCACGTGAGACAACGAGAAACAAATTCAGCAATCTGGACCTTCATATTGTCCCACCAATAAGACCTCTTCATATCCTGATACATCTTCGTGCTACCTGGATGCATCGCAAGCTTAGAACTATGGGCTAACTCGAGAACCTCACGTCTCAAGTGAGGGATGTCAGGAACACATAACCGGCCACGAAAACGTAGGCCCCCATCAGAACTAACACTCCAGTCGGAGTTCTCATCTGTACCAACCCGCTGCCTCATCTTCACCAAAAGCTCATCATCTGCCTGAGCTGCAACGATCCTCTCGTCGATAACGGGCTGTACACGAATGTGTGCGATAACCTCATACGGCTCAACCACCGTAAGCTTCTGCTCAAAATCGCACACGAACTCCAACATATCCCACTCTGCTATCATCAGCGGAGCCGCAAACTCCAAAGCCTTCTTGCGACTCAACGCATCTGCCACAAGGTTCGCCTTACCAGGATGGTAAGAAACATCGAACTTGAAGTCCTTCAATGTTTTCATCCATCTGTGCTGCCTCATATTTAAATCACGCTGCGTGAAAATATACTTAAGGCTCTTGTGGTCGCAAAAGAGCTCGAACTCCTCACCATAGAGGTAAAGTCTCCATAGCTTTAATGCGAAGATGACAGCTGCCAATTCCAGGTCGTGCGTAGGGTAATTCTCTTCGTGTTTCCTCAACTGACGCGAAGCATAAGCAATCACCCTGTCCTTCTGCATAAGGACACAACCCAGACCAACGCGAGAGGCGTCAGTATATATAATATACTTAACCCCTTGCTCTGGCAATACTAGCACAGGGGCGGACGTCAACTTGTCCTTCAGCTCCTGAAAAGCTAACTCCGCCTGCTCACTCCAAGCAAACTTCAAATCCTTCCGTGTCAGCTGCGACAACGGTCTGGCAATCTTCGAGAAGTCCTGAATAAAGCGTAGATAATAGCCTGCAAGACCCAGAAAACTCCTCACCTCGGTAACCGAACCAGCGTCCTGCACTGCAGCTACCTTGGCAAGGTCGACGGCTATTCCTTCCTTGGTCACCACATGTCTCAGGAACTTGACTTCCTCTTTCTAGAAATCACACTTCTTGAACTGTGCGAAGAGCTGATGCTTCCTAAGAGTATCCAAAACCGCTCTTAAGTGCTCCTCGTGCTCTGCCCGGCCTTGAATAAATTAAAATGTCATCAATAAAGACAATGACGAATCGAAACAGAATGGCCGAAACACCCTATTCATCGATCCATGAACACGGCCGGTGCGTTTAGGACCGAACGACATCACAAGGAACTCATAATGACCGAAACTGGTCCTAAAAGCGGTCTTCTGCACGTCCCCATCCATGACGCGCAACTGATGATACCCTGACTGCAGATCAACCTTCGAAAAGTACCGTGCCCCCTTCAACTGATCAAACAGATCATCAATCCTGGGCAAAGGGTACTTATTCTTCACAGTTACCAGATTCAACCTGCGATAATCAATACACAATCGCAAGGAACCATCCTTCTTCTTCACAAACAGAACAGGTGCTCCCCAAGGAGACACACTAGGCCGAATAAAACCCAATTCCAGCAAACCATCTATCTGCTTCCTCAACTCCTCCATTTCACTCGGAGGCATCCGATAGGTGGGTAAGGAAATGGGCGCCGCACCAGGCATAAGATTGATAGCAAAATCAATCTCACGCTGAGGAGGTAATCCAGGAATCGACTCAAACACATCTTCAAACTCCTGAACTACCGGCGTACTAACCAACGCCAAATTGGCCGAACTCTCCAACAGAGAAGAATAAAAATCAATATGAAGAGGGTAACTGACCTGAACTGGGAAAGTAACAATCTTGCCCTCAGGTCCATGGATCGTCACTGATCTCGCTTCACAATCAATCTCAGCTCGCATCCTCGTGAGCCAATCCATACCCATAATAATATCGTAGTGATAAAGCGGTGCGACTAGCAAATCAACACGGATAGATCCATTTCCATGATCAATCACAGCACAACTCCAAAGACAAACAACATGCATTCCATTAATCAAAATCGTCGCAATACAAGTAGTGCAGCAATACATGAATCACGACTAGGAAAGCATGAAAACAACAACATCTAACACTTCAAACAACCACAACAACTACAACAACTCCAACTACAAGCCAACAGCGGCTACACACAGAAAGAAAACACAAACAAAGCAATAGACGGCCACGACGATGCTACTCGTCGGAATCAAGAGATGGAGGCGGAGCACCCTTATCCTGCAAGCAACACAGGATAGACTTCAGAGTCCGAGACATCTTCTTAAACTTATGCTTAACAAAGCCTCGAAGATCAACCATCTCCTGGCGTAAAGCAGCTTGCCCTTCTTCAAGCCGTGTAAGACGGGCATCTCTGGCAATCTGCTCTGCGCCCTGCTCTGGCACCACAGGAGGAGAGCTATCACTCAAATCATGTGCCTCAATCTCTTCCTCGTCTTGCTCTGCTTCTTCCTCAGACTCTGCACCACCTTCAGCATAACTCTCATCGTCACCGCTCTCAGACTCAGCCTCACCCTCTGAGGCAAGCCGACCAGAACCAACCTCCATCAGCTTGAGAGTCCTCAAATTGATATAACGAACAGGGACCGGCCAAACTCATGTGCAATCTTGCAAATGAGGCGGCCAAAGGGAAGAGACTCGGTCCTTCTACTCGAACGAGCGATGAGAATAATCTGACGCAGGACGTACGTCGGCACACATAACTTCGCATCCTGCCCCACCTGATATAGAAAATCCACCATCAGGTGCGTACACTCACTGCGGTTGCTCCACCTTGGATATACATTGAACGTAAAGATGTGGTGAAGCAAACGGAAGTCGTCCGTCATGAAGGAAGCCAGAAGACTCCTATTCGGCTGCCATTCAACCAGACGACCACACAAGAATCGGGTGCGACGATCCCTCTCGCGCACACTGTCCACATTCTTCTCGCTGGCATGCACTTCCCCAAGTGGCACCTTCAAGAGTCGGGATATCAAAGTAACATTGACAATACCAACTCGACCGCTACCACAGGGAATCTTGAACTGCAGAGGATCCAGCGAAGGCTCCAAAATGTTGGCATAGAAGGCCCGAACAGTGCTAGCATTCGCGAGATACTCGCCTTCGAACAAGGGACCCTAACCAGCCCCTTCTAGGCGCTCCAACAAGAAGAACTCACCAAAGAGTCGCGGATCAACATGAGCCTCAAAAAGGACTCTACGCCCCTCATAGACTCCATGCGACAATTTCGCCAACAAAGTTCTACTAACGGGAGCTCGAGGATCGAGGTCACGCTTCGTTTGGAATTCACGCATGGCGGACGTGCTAGCGGCGGCACCTCTCGGCCTCCGTGCACGGGTTGGGCGGCTCGGCCCGGCTTCATCCACAGGAGCTCTCTTCTTCCCCATCAAGGAAAGAAGGGAAGAAATGAAAAAGATGGCCGTCACAATCTCAAAGAGGGCCATGAGAAATGAGAAAAAGAGAGAAATAGGAAGATGGTGAAGCTTCCACACAACTATTAGCCAAATAGGGGAAAGCAAGTGCTCAAATGGGAAGGAAAGAAAGAGAAATCAGCAATGGGAGGGAGGATTTAAAAATGGGGTGATGGGTTTGCATGAAAATGGGAGGAAGATGAAGATTTGGGGGAGATTTGAGAGGATTTGGAGAGGTTTTGGAAGAAAAGGAAAGCTTGGGAGTGGGTTTTGTGAAGGAAGTAGGTAAAAGGAAGGGTTTTAAAATGAAAACCGTGGAGGGGTGGGCCACACAAGGCCTATGGACGATCAGCCCGCGTCGGCCCGGCCCGCTGAGCCCGCTGACCGGCGATCCCTCGCCGAACCGGCGATGGCATCGCCGGTCTCTGGACATATCGGCGATGCCTCGCCGATTTGGCGAGGCCCTCCTGGTCCCCCTTGGTCCAAAATGAGTGGTTCTCCCCCTGAGCCCCACAGGAAATGCTCCGATTGACCCCTTGTGTAGTTTGACGCCTATCGGGTCATTCTGACAGAAATCTGGTTCAAACAGCGATTTCTGGAAGGTTTAAAGGTGAAAAAAGGGAAGATAGACCGTCTACACTCATTAATAGAGGGTCTACGAAAGGTCTCGGGTCGCTGTGTGTGATCAGGTAAGAGTACAGACTCGATCTCAGCGAACGTTTCCAGAAAACCTTCACCGATAGAAACTACGAAGCACAAACACAAAGCGATGATAGACCCGCACCCAATTACACTAAAGTGGCGACAACATGCGGTGTGTGACCATAACCCAGGTCCAGTTTAATCTAGATCATGCTCTGATACCAACTTGTAACGCCCTGGAATTCGGGGGTCGAGCATAACTCAGCTCCTGAGTTCCAAAACATCACTTATGCAACATATTTAATGATGGATGTATGTTGACTGTATTAGTGCATAAAACATAGAATAGATTAAGCCAAAACACAGATATGATTCAGGGACAAGTGAATAAAGCAAGCGGAAGACTTATAGTAAAATGTGTACAAGTGTAAATCCCTGAATTACATATACAATCCAGATCGTATGAAATTGTTATTTAACAAAATTATAAGTATCAAATTACATCATTTCAATATTCAAAAATAATCCCAAAGATCCCGCGCAACAGACTGAGGCTCGCTAGAACCCGTCTGAAAACTGCATATAGGAGAAGGCAGCCTCGTCGTCATCCAGCTCCCGCTCTGCCTCAGACGTCGCATCCACATCTGTAACATCAGGGCCTAAGACAGAGTCTGGTGGGTGTGTAACACCGCCCCAGAAACGTGGGAGTGAGTGATCAACTCAGTGGAACAATAAGGCACTGGTTAACATGTTATCAGTTCAATCAAACAGTAATGATAAAGCAGAACAATTAAATAAATCCTAAGTACTCTTGTTAATGCAAGTATGAATGCGGTATGATGCGTGCCCTCACGCGTACACCCTCAGCGTCTTCATCTTACGTTACGCATGACATCGCCTCAAAGTGTGCCACATCTACAAAGCACATGCAAATGCGGTGCATGGATATGATTACCAAGTTGTTATTAGTCCATTTCACACAACAGGATTGGGAAGCTAAGATACCTTCCTCATATCACTATCCAAACAATGATCCATACTAGGGTCGTCAATCCTAGACATCTCATACGATCATACATTTGAGGTCGTAGCAAAGGGCTCGTCACCAATCAATGCACGCCTTTCATGCCCTTACTACCACAATTCGGCTCGTCACCTCCTTGTGGTATCCGGGTATGCTCGAGGTCACTACAAAGGGCTTGTCACCAATCAATGTAGGCCGACAGCACGAATATAGTGTCCCATACCACCATAATCGGCTCACGAGTTTAGTTGCTCATTGGTCACTACGGGGAGGCTCGTCACCCCAGCGTAGGCCGACAGCTCGACCACGGTGTCCCATACCACCATGTCCGGCTCATGAGTCTTGGCGGATCAAGTAACATAGTTAACAGGATTTCACTGGTAAGTTCGGTATCCTAGATTCAAGCAGTAGCGTCCATACATGGTTAACATACATCGGACAATCGGGTTATTTGATGAACTCGACTAGCACAAGCGCACATTGAATTGAGCGACATGGAGTGCACAAACACTCCGCGTGGCCAAACCACTCCACACTGGCTGCCGCCTTCCTACCCACGTAACTAATAAGAGGAAAAGACCTCACTATCTGCATAACCAATAGTCATCCAATACCTACCGAGCTCATCGATAGCGGACCCAATTACGAGTTAGTCATACTCAGCCTAGCTTATAGCCCCCTCACTTGGGCGAATAAGGCCACACTCACTTCCAACTGACCACGACATAGTGGGAGACACGGCCTACTAGTATTCAACACTAGGGCGCTCATGTATTCACTTAGTCTAGACGTTGGAGCATCCCTTGGCCACGAAAGTTTAGGGATTTTCACCCGGTGACATCCAAAGTGCATAAGTGCTAGAACCAAACATTTTTGGTGTCACATCTGACCACCCACGATATACATATGGAGGCCACAGCCTTGATATTGCTAGGGCGCAAAGTGATCTTGTCACACAAAACGTGAGATGCATGAGTCATACCATCCAGTCATGCATCAACCTACGCATACCGCGCAATCATGTAGGGAAACTCCATCTCACAAGGAGTCCCATAACCATCTCAGCCCAATGGCATATGCTATGATCAATCATTCCTCATAACAGGCATACCAATGCTGCATATGGGCATGTATCATGATATTATACTAAGCATGTTCTCAGTGTGTCATACTAGACTAAATACACCAACATGATTATCAGATATAGCAGACGATAATCGGTCTTAACTGGTATGTCACATACACAAGTAGGGGATGAATGATATGCCCCACTAGACATATAGAAGTCTATCTAGAATGGTCCATGTTAGACCGTCATAACCTACTCAAGGTACTAACATAACATATCTCCTAAGTCGGGGTCCATTACAAGGACGGTGGATCTAACCAACGAATCAAGATAAGCTTCAACAGTGGATATACCCAATCTGATACCACATATTCTTCCATCTATGATAAAGGGTGATGATGTGCTCTCTTATAGACAGTTGGTGGCCTAGATGGCATACTTACATCAAGAATGGGCCTCATGGGTGAATCTAATGGGTATACAACAAGGTGAGTTGAGAGGATACATCTAAGTACAACAAGTGGGCTTTTTCACCCTCTCTATCATGCAGTAAACTAGGCTCCCTATGGGGCCTAATATGTATACAAGTTGGGCTTTCTCAATCTCTCATCATGAATAAACTAGGCTTCCTTATGGGCCTGATACATACACAAAGTGGGCTTGGTGGAGTTCATACATCTAGGGCTATGTATCCTTCCAAACGGATTGGGTAGCTTGCTCAACACCTAAGTGGGCCTTGGGTATGGTCACTAAGCTTGGGCAAAACATGTATCTAGGTGGGCCACATTTCTATGGAAGGCCTGGTATGAACATAATGTGGGCTCCAAGGTTTAGACAATCCTACATGGCATGGTGGGAAACACCATTATCAATGGGGGCCTAATGGTTTGGGTTAGCCTAATGGGTATTACTAATCATTAATGGAGACCAACGATTAGGGTAAGCCCAATCAGGTAAGGGTGGAAATGGGCTTATCAATGGGCCCTAGGGAGGTTTACAACGGTGGACATTTAACCACCATTGCTCCTAAGGTGCGGCCTATTTGGGATTGGAATCTAACTCACAATGGGGCCCACGACCCTTAAAATATCTAGAAAAAAAATGGATGGATGGAGTATGTATAACCTATACGTCATGGTGGACCTCGTAGATAGTCCAAAGGCCTAGGAAAATAGATGAATAGTGTGCATACAATGCACATATCATGGTGGGCTTCGCAATATAGCCTATGGCCCATAAAATGAGTGGACAACGTGTACATATCGCACACATCATATTGGGCCTTACAAAGCCATGAGGCCCACGGTCCTAGAAAGGTGAATGAACAGTGTGTACATCACACATACATCATAGCGGGCCTCATAAGGCAACCCACAACCTAGAAAATGGATGGGTAGCGTACATATAACACATACAACAAAGTGGGCCTCATAAGGCAACCCACGATCTAAAAATGGATGAGTAGCGTACACATAATACACACATCATGGTGGACCGCACAAGACCATGGGGCCCACGGTCTTAACAATAGCTAGGAAAAGGATGGGCAGTGCGATATGACATATACATCAAGGTGGGCCTCACAACCAACCCCATGGTGGGACGTTCCATCATCACCATTCCCCATGGCACAGTCCACTTGAAACTTAAATTGTCTTCACAATTGGGGAGGGGGGGGGGGGGGGCATAACCCTCATTATATCTGGAAATGGATGGACATTGTACATAACACATACCTCATGGTGGGCCTCATACATTATCAAACGAGCAACACCAAGATTGGCCAGCGCGAATATAAAACATACATCAAGTGGGCGTGCTGCTCGATGGTCAGTCCAACAGCGCCTTTGTCACGCCTTAAACTCAGAAAACTAGCTCACAAAATTCCCGATCGCCGAATTTAGCGCCGACAGCCTCCGTAGTGCCCCATTCTCAGATCCTAGCACTCATATTCCAGAATCCGATCCTGGGATCCTGCAAGGAGGATTTCAGTATGATTTTTTTTTTGTAATGGAGCATAACCACAAGCATAACCAAGTCAAAAAAAAACATCACCACATATCCACTATATCAAAAACTTTAAGTACAATGTGGAAAGGAAAATGCAAGGTGATCAAAAAGCTCCAAAATAATCTGATGCGCGCTCCTGCCTCAACGCTGTTGCGATACAATGCCACTTACACGCAACGGTCATGCATAAGCTTACAAAATTAAAGCTTAGAGGGTGGTGTAAGTGTGTGCACAAGACAAGTGCCAAGTATGCAGTATTAGAGTAATGCAAAAGAATGTTGGTAAGTCCATGAATACTATTAGCCGTACCAAGGTTATGTGATGCAAGGCATGAATGTTATCGGCCATACCAAGGACATGTGATGCGAGGCCTACGTATCCAAATGTCATATGCGAGATGCGATACAAGCATGCCAGTCTTCATCAAGTACATATATCAGTATAGTTCCTCTCTAGAATATCATCGGGGTCTAGTACACTCCACACTGACGGCCGCCTCCCTAGACAAATAACCCAGCGAGTAGAAGAGACCACACTATTCGCCTGACCAGTAGTCTGCCAATACCTACCCGACTCATCAATAGCGGACCCATTTTTGAGCTGGTTAAACTCAGCCTAGCTTACAACCCCTCACTGGGGTGGATAAGGCCACACCCCCTTCCAACCGACCACGACATAGTGGGAGATGTGGCCTACTGGTATTCGGCAGTCGGGCGCTCGTGTATCTACTCGGTCTAGACGTTGGAGCATCTCCTGGTACCAAAAAGGTTTTGGGACTTTCACCCAAGGACATCCTAAGTGCTTACAGTGCTTGAACAAAGTATTTTCGGTATCTGATATAGTCATCCACGATGTGCCTATGGAGGCCACGACCCTGATGTCGCTAGGGTGTACAATGATCATATCACACATATATGAGATGCATGAGTCACACCGTCAAATCATGCAGCAATCCTGCGCGTACCGTGTGCTTATATGGGGCACTCCGTCTCATAAGGAGTCCTGTAAATGTGTCAGCCCAATGGCTTATGCTATGATCAAACATTCCTCATATCAAGCATTCATATGATGCGTATGGGCATGAATCATGGAATTATACTAAGCATATTATAAAGTGATGGACTATTAACAAGTATGGGCATATCAATGGGTCCTAAGGAGAGTTACAATGCGGACATTTAACCAACATTGTACTTACAATGTGGGCGTCAAACCATCATTGCTCCCAAGGCATAACCCACCATAAACATCATTGCATAAACCATGGTAGAATCACACATTATAATGGACTTGTGTACATCACATTGGGCCTCGGTCCATGGGCCTCAAATACATCAAATGGGCCGCATCACATGGGCTTATATATGTCAAGGTGGGCCTCATAACATGGGCCTCATATATATCAAGGTGGGCCTCGACAACAGGCCCTATACACATCATGGTAGGCCTCAACAACGAGCCTTATATGTCACATCGGGCCTAATCAAATGGGCTGACTTAAATGGGCCAAGACGAAAGGGCCGAGTTGAATGGGCCAAACACAATTCATATATACATATATTTTGAAATCATCATAGAGTATTGTATTAAAAATGAACCATATCAAAAGATCGACTGGACCACACTCTAAATAATAGCAGTGACAATGATTTCCACCGTTAAAAGTCCTACAGGGCCCACCGTTATATATATATATATATATTGGATCCAACCTATTCATAAGTTAACATGGAGATAGCAGAAAAATCAACTTAATCGGAACTGCCATGGCCTTTAAGAAGTTTGAACAGTGAATGTCATTATCCCCACCATTTTAAATGGTGGGGTCTACTTGAACTATAGATCTGACTCATTCTTTAGCTCATGCCATAAAATGAGCTTTCAAAATGGTTGGATGGCTTGGATGAAACACATGCATCATGGTAGGCCCCACCATCCAAACAGTGGACGGTGTGGATACATACATCATTGGACCCACGCTGCACGGACACAGCCATGTAAAGGGGGCGGGCAGGTGGGTGTAGATAATACACTTACTTCATGGTGGGGTCCACACGTGTGGCCCACCATAGTATTTATCTACCGTCTAAGCTGTTTAACAGGGTCACACAGACCTGGATGCAGAGGAAAAACAAATTTCGTAATGATCTAAAACTTCTGACCCTAAAAGGGTTTCAATGGCAGACGTTAAATTCACCATTGTTTCCTAGGACGTGGGCCACCTGAGTGTTGTATGCAACTGATTTCTGGGAAGTCTACTATCCAAAGGGGGGCCACCAAATGCACGGCATGGATGTTCGGCACACATTACGGTGGGGCCCATGGATGGGACCCCTGTCCCTGCCCGTCTGTCCACAGGAGCAGCGCAGGACGTTGCTGCACGTCAACAACAGTGTATTTCTCATGTGGGGCCTGCATCAAGGGAATCCGGCCCACCCGTTGGATTTCATGGCTCAAGACAGACCCATCAAGCCCAATATTTGAGGTATGTCGCTGTGTAGAAACATCAGGTGGATTTCAATGTTAAAAAACACTATTTGCTATGCTATGGCCCGCCAGATGATCGGATTGACTTCATTTTTCGACTCAAGGCCTAAAATGATTTGGGAAATGGGATGGACGGGGTGGATTGGATCCATACGTCAAGGTGGGGCCTGCATGAGCAGCCCACCCAAAACCTTTATATTATTTTTTTTGTTGCCAGTACACCCACTGACTGTCCACATTTCACTACATGTCCAGCATCCAGGGACGCTGGACGGTGTGAAGGCAACTCACCCAGGTGGGTCCCACATGGACGTTGCCCACTTGGATCAATCTGAGATTTGTATTTTTCCCATCTCCATTAAGGTAAGGCCCAGATGGTTTGGATGGCCATGGGGTCTATTTAATGGACGGTCTAGATATCATGTACACTCATCATGTGGGCCACAAAATAAAGGAAGGAGAGAGAGAGAGAGAGAGGGAGAGAGACACGTGATGATGGAGGGACCCCGGTATTATGGGCCCTCCATTCCATGCATTCAATCATACATTAAGTGGGTCCTAATACATGTGGGCCCACCAAATCAAAAATCAACGGTGGAGATTACTTCTCCACCAAAATGGAAGGTTTAGATGACCCTTATCAAACTAGACAGTAAACATCATGATGGGGTCCATGGAGAATGGCCCCATCATGGAATGATCATGTGAATCATAGTGGGCCATCGGCCACATTTAGGGTCCAAAGTGCGATCATACCATCAATCGGTAGGCCTCACTTGGCCCATTATTAAAACATGAAAATCTAGCCTATAAAGCACCCACTGTTCGATCTTTTTGGTCCGATGGAACGTCGATCTCTTTGTGTCCCTCTTTGACGGAAGATGATGAGAGATGAGTGGATAGGATGAAGGTTTTTGGGGTGAAAAGTGGGCCACACAACTCACTTTTCTCTCATGGAAGAGCTTGGACATGGGATTTTTTTCTTCTTCAGTGTTGCTTGGAAATTGTGTAGGGAAAGAGAGAAGGGGTGGTTGTAAGGAGAGAGAGAGAGAGAGAGAGAGAGAGAGAGATGGGTGATGGATGTGAGGTGAGTGATGGGTGAGGTGAGAGATTTATTGACTTTAAGGGTAGATGGTGTAAGAAGGGTATGGGTGTGTAAGAAATTGTTGACTTCTGGGGTTGCTTGGGGATGGGTGTGAGGTGATGGTGTACTTGATATGCACTTGACCCTTGATGGGATTGATTGATTGATGGATGTGCAGTGTTTTTCTCGAACTGAATGCGGGTCTACATCTCCTTGCTAGGGTATCGGATCGGTGCGCAAGACACTACATTAGAACCGCGGCGATGGTGCGTCAGAATGGTACAAGTCTCAGATTGAGCCGACTCAGATCTATGGGATATGACTTAGGGTCATGCGCAAACGTAGATTATCGGTCGCAGGTTGCTGAAATTCGACGAGAAGGATCGCAAAAGTCTACGGAACGGTACGAACTAGGATACGGGCCTTACAACTCTCCCCACCTAATAAAAATTTCATCTTCAAAATTTACACTACCATCGCAGCTAATCATAACTCATAAGGGAATAGGAAACATAACATCATATATATTAAAACACAATACAACATACAATCAAACATTGAAAAGATGGGGATAACGCTCACGAATCTCTGCCTCGCGCTCCCAAGATGCCTCATCCACACTATGATGGCCCCACTGCACCTTCACCAAGGGAATGACATTGGTCCGGATAACCTGCTCCTTCCGATCGAGGATACAAACTAGCTGCTCAATGTAAGAAGCATCCTCACGAACCTCCAATGGCTGCCAATCAATAACAAGAACAATGTCTGATCCACACTTCCTCAGCATAGATACATGAAAAACGTTGTGGACACCGAAAAACTAGGATGACAAGGCAAGCCGATAGGGCATGGCGCCAATGCACCCTGTGATCTCGAAAGGTCCTATAAATCTCGGGGCAAGCTTACCCTTCACTCCAAAATGAATCACACCCTTCATGGGTGAGACCTTGAGATACACATGGTCCCCAACGGCAAACTCCAATGGACGATGCCGACGGTCAACAAAACTCTTGTACCGGCTCTAAGCTATGAACATCCCGTACCTGATGATATCGATAGCCTCTAATGTCTCCTGCACAAGCTCGAGATCTAGGAGACACCGCTCTCCAACCTTAGTCCAACAATTCAGAGATCTGCACGGTCTACCATATAATGCCTCGAAAGGATCTATACCAATGGTCGCCTGATAGCTGTTGTTGTACGTGAACTCAGCCAATCGCAGGTGCTTGTCCCAACTACCTGAGAAATCAATAGCGCAGGCCCGAAGCATATCCTCAAGGATCTGGTTGACCCTCTCAGTCTGGCCATCGGTCTACGGATAGTACGCGATGCTGAGTTGTAAATTAATCCCCATTGCTCTCTGGAAGCTCCCCCAAAACTGAGATGTGAACCTTGGGTCTCGGTCTAAAACGATCGAGACAGGAACACCGTGCAGTCTCACGATCTCATCGATGAATAACCTCACAAGCTGGTCCAAAGTTCAAGTCACACGAATTGTAAGGAAATGCACCGATTTCATCAGACGATCAACGATAACCCAAATA
Organism: Magnolia sinica; assembly: GCF_029962835.1. Lineage (NCBI taxonomy): Eukaryota > Viridiplantae > Streptophyta > Magnoliopsida > Magnoliales > Magnoliaceae > Magnolia > Magnolia sinica. The sequence continues at coordinate 42,507,448 of NC_080583.1, forward strand.
GTGTTGTAACCTCGCCGAGTCCTCGAAAAATCCATAATAAAATCGGTGGATATGTGCTCCCACTTCAACAACGGGACGCTCAATGGCTGCAAGGGACAAGGAGGTCTCTAATGGTCGGCCTTGACACGCTGGCACGTGTCACACTCGGCTACAAAATTGGCGATCTGGGGCTTCATCCCCGTCCAAAAATATTGACGCCTCATATCGCGATACATCTTGGTCGAGCCAGGGTGGATAGAGAACAGCAATCGATGTGCCTCGGCCATAAAATCTTTGCGCAACTCAGGAATATCTGGGACACATAATTGACCTTTGAAGCGAAGTCCACCATCGGAACCAATATGCTAATATGACTGACTCTCAGATGCTGCCTCTGCCAGATAACTCTGCACTAACTCATCTGTCTGCTGAGCCTCGGTCACCCTTGTGACAAGAGACGGTTGAATCGACGGGCTCGATAACTGTACAATAGAAGACTACAAGCCGATCTCGAAATCAAATGCAGACACATCCTCAAGCATCTTCCACTCCTGAATCATCATGTGCGCCATCAAGCCTTATAGCTGACGGCTGAGGGCATCTGCCACCACGTTCGCCTTGTCCGGGTGGTACTAAAGATCAAAATCATAGTCCTTCAGGAGCTCTATCCAATGCCTCTACCTCATATTCAGCTCAGACTGAGAGAATAAATACTTCAAGTTCTTGTGGTCAGAGAAGAGCTCGAACCTCACCCCATAGAGATAGTGTCTCCAGACCTTCAGTGCAAAGACAACTGCTGCCAGCTCCAAGTCATGCGTGGGGTAGTTCAGCTCATAGACCTTGAGCTGGCGAAATGCATAAGCCACCGGCTTCTCATGCTGCATCAGGACAGCACCTAAGCTAACTCGCGAGGCATCAGTAAATACAACAAATCCATCACTCCCAGAGGGAAGAGTGAGGAAGGAGCAAACGTGAGGCGGTCCTTCAACTCTATAAATGTCTGCTCACAAGCATCGCCCCAAACGAACTCGACACCCTTCGGGTCAACCTGGTCAACGGGGCTGCAATACGAGAGAATCCCTTAATGAAACGTCAGTAGTAGCCCCCCAAACCAAGGAAACTGCGGATGTCGGATGCATTCGTGGGCTGGCCATACTAACGTACAGCATTAATCTTTGAGGGGTCCACTACGACGCCCTACCTCGTCACCACGTGACTGAGAAACTTCACCTCCTCTTGCCAAAACTTGTACTTCTCCAGCTTCGTGCAAGGTAATCTCCAGATGCCGCTCATGCTCCTCACAGGTCCATGAATATATCAGAATGTCGTCGATGAACACCACAACAAACTGGTTAAGATATGGATGGAAGACCTCATTCATCAACTGCATGAATACTGTGGGCGCATTGGTCAGTCCGAAGGACATGACCTGGAACTCAAAATGACCATAGCGCGTCCTGAAGGTTGTCTTCGAGATATCCTCATCTCGAACCCGAACTTGATGATAACTGGACCACAAGTCTATCTTCGAAAAGAACTACACCTCCTATAGTTGATCAAACAAATCATTGATCTTCAAGAGCGGGTACTTGTTCTTAATCGTGACCTTGTTGAGCTCGCAGTAATCTACGCAAAGCATCAACGAGCTATCCTTCTTCTTCACAAGGAGTACCGGTGCTTCCTACAGTGAATGTTGAGGATCAAATATTGCATATTAGACCCCAGTTATTGCCTGAATTTACAAACATGGTACTATTTAACGGTCTGATTTAATCGTGTTTATGTTGCAAGGTGGATTTATAAGCGTGGACTAAAAAAGATACTAAATGCATAGAATTGATGTTCCAGAATCACCAAGGTAAGGGACAGACTCCAGGGCACCAAGATCGATGAATTTACATGCCAGATATTCGAGAAAAATGAGAAACTGAAGCTCAAGTGGCCTGAAAGTCAACCAGAATACAAGATCACAGGGTTTCCACCATCTATTCAGTTCAAAACTTCATATAGGGCTTGAAGACCATAAATGAACCATACACATCAAATTTCAGATTCTAGATCCCTGTGGAAGTGGCCCAACTGACAGATCAGCCCTGAAAACCTGATTTGGGGCCCACATGATATCTGGATATGCTTCAATTTCGGTCCTAACGGTTAAAATAATCTGAGAAAAGAGATGGACAGAACGAATTTCTCATGAACGTTACAGAGGACCCCACCTTAGGTTGTGTGCGCACGCAGCACACGTGAATGTGTTGTGCATTGAACCAACCAAACCGGTCAATGGACTGTTGACCAACGGAATTCAAAAGGATTTGGAAATCCTTCTCCCTGCTATGCAAATGGAAATAGAGACCGACGTACGATCCTTGTAGGCCATCATTTCGGTCCAAATGTCCGATCTGATCTGTCCATTCACTCCAGGGTGTAGGCGTGACCATTGCCTAGGTGGTGGAATCCCGGAAGATGAGGGATATTTGATTTCAGCTGTTAAAACGGACTATACATGGTGTAACGAATAATATCAGGGGCCACTCCGAAATCATCCAAGAACCATTCATTCCAAATGGGTTTTTCAAAAGTTAACTAATGGACGGAGTGGATTTCTCATTAGACTTCGAACATGGACACCACAGCATTCGCTGCAATCGGTAATGCATAAAAGGCCCTGTGTCCGAGAAATCATGCCACTGTAGGCTGGTTCCGTGATCCCGATCACAATCGGATTGACAATCCAACCCATTCATCACGCAAAGGGGCGAAAACCAGTCAAACCCATGTTGAATTTGGGTATATCACACTGGAAAATTCCTGCTACAGTGGTCACAAGAAGACTGTTTTACAGCGTTCAAAAAAGTGTAGCGTGATTGATTCCGTGGACCACACCAAATCCAATCCAAAACCGTCTATCTCTGATCAGAATTTCGAGGCGCATCTAATGGATGTAGTGGATTTCTCCACCGACATTGATCTTGTGCCCCACCAATCACCCCAATGCAAGTAACATGCGCAGGTCATGCGTCCAAGAAATTCGGACGATCCGGCAGGATGTGTGAGTAAAGCTAGGATCAAGAAGATGATCCAGACCGTCCAAGCGCTCCAAACATGAGTAAATATCATCCTCAAGGAGGTGGACCAGGAAGATCGAAGCACAGATTTCTAAAAAGACCGCTACACGCAAGATGGTTTTGCTGTCAAGAGCAGAGTCCCACGAGGAGTCTGCTGCGAACGGTGGAGCACAAAGAGAGTCGGTTCGCCGACTCTAGATCTATAAAAGAGGAGAGAGACGGGAGAAGAGGGGGGATCTGGAGATCCAATCGGAGCTTGGCTTAGGCTGGATGTGAAGCACAATTCCTGAGAGAGTTTTTTTTCTTTTCCTTAGTTTTATTTTATCTTTATTTTTTGTTTATTTTGAATTTAGCCTGATCATGCCCGTGATCGGCTAAACCTCTTAGCTAGGGCTAAGAGGTGAAGCTTGTAGTGAGATGAGAGACTTTATTTTTTTGATTTAACTATTAAATTGTGAATTGAGCTTGATTGTGGTTTGATTATCAAGGGAATGTTTTTTAGTTTTTAATGGTTTATTATGACTGAAATTACAATGGGTCTGCGATAGCTTTGAGCATGTTCCTTTCCTTATTCTGATTATGACATCAAGAAGCCCTGTTGTTCACCATCGTCTCCTGGGCATGGTCGGATGATGGAACCCTTCCTAACCTTCATAGCATGTTAATTGGTTGGTAATTAGTTTAATTCTGTTGTTTGCTTTGTCTCCTGGGCATGGTTGGGTGATGGAATCCATTCTAATTCATATACCTTTCATCTCTTTAAAATTATATCAGAGGAAGTTCAGTTTAATTTCCATGATTCTTAAAGCAGGCCTAAGATCTCCCTGATCTCTACAAGTGGATCCTCTGAATCCCTAGTTTCCTACCTTTGAATTCTACATATTTTACTTTACTATTTCATCATTATTCCTCAAATCCACCTGATTTAGATTTCATCTTTTTCTAGTTCTAGTTCTAGATATTTTCAGATTACGTACAGGTTTCAGTCCCTTGGGATTCGACCTTGGTCTTACCGAGATTATTACTACATCACAACCCTATACTTGGGGAGTGAACAGTGAACTACTCAGACGGATAAAGCCTAACTCCCGTAACTCGTCCAACTGCTTCTGCGGTTCCTGTAACTCCAACGGTGCCATACGATATGGGGCCTTTGAAATAGGCACGGTACCGGGCACGAGATCAATCTAGAACTCAGTGTGCCGACGAGGTGGTAACCCCAGAATATCTTGGAACACATCGGGAAAACTACAAACAACTGACAGCTAGTCAATAATCAAAGCAGCTAACTCCTCAACGGCACAAAATAACAGGTAAGAAAGCCGCTCTCCTCTGGGCTCGGTAACAAACTAGAACTCTGGAACGCCGGGTATATAGAACGTGACTATCCTCGCAGAGCAGTTTAATATGGTGTGGTACTCGGTGAGCCAATGCATGCTCAAGATGACATCAAACTCGGACATCGGCAATATGAACAAATACACAGGTAAAAAGATATCCCCAATCAGAACGGGGCAAGACGAGTAAAATCGGTCTATCACTGCAGTCTTCCCCAAGGCCGTCGACACTAACAAATCCTTATGAGCAAAATCCAATGGCAAACCAGTCGATTGGCAGAAATCATCAGATACAAATGAATGCGATGCACCAGAATCAAACAATACATGTGCAATGCATGCAGAAATAGGGAGAGTACCCTCTTCAACCCCTCATGATGACTGCGGGTCCTACTGAGAGTGTAGAATGTAACCTGAGCTGGCTGGGGGGTGCTTGTCCCCTCTGAGGTCTCTGCGGCTGCTACTGCGGCTGTGGCAACTGAAACTGTTGCCTCTGCTGCTGTGGTGCTTTTGGCTACTACTGTGGGGCCTTTGGGGGCTGTCGCGGAGGTTGATACGGTACCCTCAACTTCTACTGCTGTGGATGGGGACACGCATGCCTATGATGTCCTACCTTACCGCACTCAAAGTAAGTACCTGTGAATGGTCCCGAAGGTGGTGCTAGGGGTGCTGCTGGTGCTCGGAATGCTGGGCAGGTCATGCGTCGCTGCTGTGGATGATGGTGCTACTGATGGAAGCTATTGGAGGGCACCTTCCTCTTTTAATCCCCTCTCTGATCACGAGTCCTCTGCAAGCTGGCCCAATCTATCTTGCAGATCTAGGCCCTCTGCATGATCTACTCAAACGTCGGAAGCATGTGTCTGATCACACGACTCCTAAGGGCAGGAGCAAGTCGTTCTCAAAATGGCGGGCCTTCTGCCCCTCATCATCAACAAGGTACGTCTCGAACCTTGATAGATCGACAAAACGTGCCTCATACTGCAACACATACATGTCTCCCTGGACCAAGGTCTCGAACTCTAATGCACGCTGCTGTCGAACATACTTAGGAAAGAACTTTTGGTCAAATTGGTCTATAAAGTCCTCCTAAGTCCACTCGAAATCGACTGCTGCCACTCAGATAATTGATGCCCACCAGTGCTGAGCCTTACCCTGGAGAAGAAATACGGCTAATGGGACCCACTACGGAGTCGTACATTTCATAGTGTCGAATATCTTCTCCAACTCGGAGTGCCATATCTCTACTGTAGTAGGGTCTAACAAGCCCTGGAAGTACGGGGGATCATGCCATCGGAAGTCTCTAAGAAGGGTGCTTAGGCACTCCTGATTGGCCTAGGCTGGCATAACAATAGGCCATCCGCCCTGCCCCTGAAAGATAGCGGTCATCGTTTGTAGCATCTGCTGAAGCTGTTTTGCAGTCATGGGTGCTGACAGGGCTGCGCAAGGCTCACACAGGGGAACGGGAGTCACTCGGGTCGCTCTCTTAAGCGACATGTCCTACAGGAAGGAATAAGGGCCTAATCAGCCTTGAGAATTCTCGAAGGCATAAACATTAAGGGTCTATGTCAGAAAATCGTTAAGTTATTTAGACTCGGGACCTATCTATCCTAAGTTCATAGCAGATATGTGATGTGATCTCAGGTATTCCCAAGTTATGCTCTGATACCAACTTCTATCATGCCTCAAACTTAGAAAATGGGCTCACAAAATTTCTGATTACCGAATCCGATGCCGACAGCCTCCGCAGTGCCCCATTCTCAGATCCTAGTACTCATATGCCAGATTTCGATCCTACAAGGAGGATTTCAGTATGATTTTTTTTGTAATGAAGCATAATTAAGTCACAAAACAACATCACCACATATCCACTATATCAAAAACTTTTAGTACAATGCGAAAAGGGAAATACAAGGTGATTAAAAAGCTCCAAAATAATCTGATGCGAGCTCCTGCCTCAGCGTTGCTGCGATCCAATGCCACCTACACACAATGGTAGTGCATAAGCTTATAAAAGCTTAAAGGGTGGTGTAAGTGTGTGCATAAGACAAGTGCCAAGTATATAGTATCAAAGTAATGTGGAAGAATGTTGGTAAGTCCATGAATACTATCAGCCATACCAAGGCTATGTGATGCAAGGCATGAATGCTATCGGCCATACTAAGGCCATGTGATGTGAGGCCTACGTAGCCAAATGTCATATGTGAGATGTAATACAAGCATGTCAGTCATCATCAAGTATATATATTAGTATAGTTCCTCTCTGGGATATCACCGGGGTATAGTACACTCCACACTGACTGTCACCTCCCTAGCTGCATAGCCCGAGTGGAAGAGACCACACTATTCACTTGACGAGTAATCTGCCAATACCTACCGGGCTCGTCGATAGTGGACCCACTCTAGCTGGTTAAACTTAGCCTAGCTTACAACCCCCTCACTCGGACGAATAAGGCCACACCCCCTTCCAACTGACCACGACACAGTGGGAGACACGGCCTACTGGTATTCGGCACTCAGGAGCTCGTGTATCCACTCGGTCTAGACGTTGGAGCATCACTTGGTACCAAAAAGGTTCTGGGACTTTCACCCCAGGACATCCTAAGTGCCCACAGTGCTAGAACCAAGTATTTTCGGTATCCGATACGGTCATCCACGATGTACCTGTGGAGGCCATGGCCCTGATGTCGCTAGGGCATATAATGATTATGTCACACATATATGAGATGCATGAGTCACACCATCAAATCAAGCAACAATCCTGCGCATACCACGCACTCATGTGGGCCACTCCGTCTCATAAGGAGTCCCGTAAATGTCTCAGCCCAACAGCTTATGCTACGATCAAACATTCCTCATATCAAGCATTCATATGATGCGTATGGGCATGAATCATGGAATTATACTAAGCATGTTATAAAGTGATGGACTATTAACAAGTATGGCCTATCAATGGGCCTTAAGGAGAGTTACAATGCGGACATTTAACCAACATTGTACTTACAATGTGGGCGTCAAACCATCATTCCTCCTAAGGCATAGCCCGCCATAAACATCATTGCATAAACCATGGTAGAATCACACATTACGATGGACTTGTGTACATCCCATTGGGCCTCTGTCCATAGGCCTCAAATACATCAAATGGGCCACATCACATGGGCCTTATATATGTCAAGGTGGGCCTCATATATATTAAGGTGGGCCTCAACAACAGGCCCTATACACATTAAGGTGGGCCTCAACAACGGGCCTAATCAAATGGGCCGAATCAATGGGCCGACTTAAATGGGCCAAGGCAAATGGGCTGAGTTGAATGGGCCAAACACAATTCATATATACATATATTTTGAAATCATCATAGAATATTGTATTAAAAATGAACCATATCAAAAGATCAACTGGACCGCACTCTAAATAATAGTAGTGACAATGATTTCCATCATTAAAAGTCCTACAGGGCCCACCATTATATATATTTGGATCCGACCTATTCATAAGTTAACATGGAGATAGTAGAAAAATCAGCTTGACTAGAACTACCATGGCCCTTAAGAAGTTTGAACGGTGAATGTCACTATCCCCACTATTTTAAATGGTGGGGTCTACATGAACTATAGATCTGACTCATTCTTTAGCTCATGCCTTAAAATGAGCTTTCAAAATGATTGGACGGCTTGGATGCAACACATGCATCGTGGTGGGCCCCATCGTCCAAACAGTGGAAGGAGTGGATACATACATCATTGGGCCCACGCTGCACGGATGCAACCATATATAGGGGGCAGGTGGGCGTAGATAAAACACTTACTTCATGGTGAGGTCCACATGTGTGGCCCACCATAGTGTTTATCTGCCGTCTAAGCTGTTTAACAGGGTCACACAGACCTGGTTGCAGAGGAAAAATAAATTTCGTAATGATCCAAAACTTCTGACCCCAAAAGGGTTTCAATGGCAGATGTTAAATTCATCATTATTTCCTGTGACATTGGCCACCTAAGTGTTGTATGTGGATAATTTTTGGGAAGTCCATTGTCCAAAGGGTGGGCCACCAAATGCACGATGTGGATGTTCGGCACACATCATGGTGGGGCACACGATTGGGACCCCTATCCCTGCCCATCCGTCCACAGCAGCAACGCAGGACGCTGCTGCACGTCAGTAGCTGCAGCGCCTGCTGATGCCCCCTTTTTAAAAAAAAGGTTTTCCTGTGGTTTTTCCCATGTGGGGCCCGCATCAGGGGAATCCGACCCAGCCATTGAATTCCATGGCTAAAAATGGACCCATCAAGCCCAATATTCAAGGTATGTAGGTGTGTAGAAAATATCAGGTGGATTTCAATGGTAGAAAACACTTTTTGCTATGCTATGGCCCACCAGATGAATGGATTATCTTCATTTTTCGGCTCAACACCTAAAATGATTTGGATAATGGGATGAACAGCGTGGATTGGATCCATACGTCAAGGTGGGACCTGCATGAGTGGCCCACCCAAAACCTTTATATTAGTTTTTTGGTTCCCAGTACACCCACTGATTGTCCACAGTTCACTGCATGTCCAGCGTCCAGGGACGCTAGACGGTGTGAAGGCAACTCACCCAGGTGGGTCCCACATAGATGTTGCCCACTTGGATCAATCTGAGATTTATGGTTTCCCATCTCCATTAAGATAGGGCCCACATCGTTTGGATGGCCATGGGGTCCATTTGATGGACGGTCTAGATATCATGTACACTCATCATGTGGGCCACAAAATAAAGGAAGGAGAGAGAGAGAGAGAGGGAGAGGGAGAGAGACATGTGATGATGGAGGGACCCCAGTATTATGGGCCCTTCATTCCATGCATTCAATCATATATCAAGTGGGTCCCAATACATGTGGGCCCACCAAGTCAAAAATCAACGGTGGAGATTACTTCTCCAACAAAATGGAAGGTTTAGATGACCCTTATCAAACTAGAAAGTAAACATCATGATGAGATCCAACGAGAATGGCCCCATCATGGAATGATCATGTGAATCATAGTGGGCCATCGGCCACATCTAAGGTCCCAAAGTGAGATCTATACCATCAATTGGTAGGCCTCACTTGGCCCATTATTAAAACATGAAAATCTAGCCTATAAAGCACCCATCGTTCAATCTTCTTGGTCTGATGGAATGTCGATCTCCTTGTGTCCCTCTTTGATGGAAGATGATGAGAGATGAATGGCTAGGATGAAGGATTTTGGGGTGGAAAGTGGGCCACACAACTCACTTTTCTCTCATGGAAGAGCTTGGACATAGGATTTTTTTTGGTGTTGCTTGGAAATTATGTAGGGAAAGAGAGAGAGAGGGAGGTGGTTGTAAGGAGAGAGAGAGAGAGAGAGAGAGAGAGAGATGGGTGATGGATGTGAGGTGAGTGATGGGTGAGGTGAGAGATTTGTTGACTGTAGGGGTATATAGTGTAAGAAGGGTATGGGTGTGTAAGAAATTGTTGACTTATGGGGTTGCTTGGGGATGGGTGTAAGGTGATGGTGTACTTAACATGTACTTGACCCTTAATGGGATTGATTGATTGATGGATGTGACATGTTGTAGACATTCTCTTGGGATTACAAACACGCAGTGTTTTCCTCAAATTGAACGAGGGTCCACATCTCCTGGCCAGGGTATCGGATCGATGCGCAAGACACGGCGTTAGAACCACAGTAACGGTGCGGTCGCAATGGTATAAGTCTCGAATTGAGCCGACTTAGATCTATGGGATACGACTTAGGGTCATGCGTAAATGTCGATTATCGGTTGTAGGCTGTCAAAATTCAACGGGAAGGATCGTGGAAGTCTAGTAATGGTACGGACTATACGTAACTTACAGCCCCTGGCCCATTTTTGGCACAAAACGGATGGGCGGCCTGGTTAAAATACATACATAGAGTGGGCCTTACGCAACACTCATGGGCCCTACAAGGAGATGGCCAGCGAGGGCCTAAACACGTACCTCAAAGGATCCTTACTGGTCGTCCAGCCCACCCAACATTCAGGGTCTACTGGGCGTACAACAGATTAATGGTCTGGATGAAACACTTATTGTGGTGGATCCTATCAGTGGGCTAGTCTAGCTGGTGCATGGATCGGGCCTCGGTGGGCCACACAATGGCTGGACAAAGTGGACAAACATATACTTCATGGTAAGTCCAGTAGATTGCTGGATGGTCAGCCCTGACCCCAGCGTTGGGCCTGACTGGGCATCCAACAGATGGATGATCTGGATGAAACACATCCTCATGGTGGGTCCCACTAGCACATTGGCCACCCAGGAGCTGGCCGACCACATCCATCGACCAAAAAAGTGGGTTATTAGGAGATAAAATAGGTACATCAAGGTGGGCCTGAAATCTGAAATGCTGGACGCTCAGCAGGGTGTTGGATGCGACGCCCCGTCACGTTGCACATGTGGGCAGGCACACGTGGGCGGACGCTGATGTGGGCAGGGCTTAAGGGTCTGGGTGAGCTACTAGTGGCTGGCAGGCTATTGTGTACCCAGTGAGAGGTGGAACCTTGTCCCACATCGGAAGAGCTGTCCGAAGTAATGGTGGTTATATGTGGGATCTAGCCTTCAATAATATAACGTGTTTTAGGGCAACCCCGAGAATAAAACTGTGAGCCTCGTGGGTAAAGTGGACAATATTATACTATCGGGGCTAACCTTTACAAATGGTATCAGAGCAGAGGACGACTCTGCCCTCAGTGGGGGGATATTGTGACCCCTCGTCACTGTGGTCACATGTGGGCAAGTGCTGATGTGGGCAGGGCCTGTGCCTGGGCAAGCTACCAGTGGTTAGCAGGCTACTGTGTTCGCAGTGGGGGTTGAACTTGTCCCACATCGAAAGAGTTGTCTAAAGTTATGGTGGTTATATGTGGAGTTATCACCCTATATTGTATGAGGCCTTTTGGGGGCGACTCCAAGAACAAAACCATGCGGGTTGTGCCCAGAGCAGACAATATCATACAATGTGGGCATGGACTGTTACACTAGATCCACTAGATGGTCTAGATAAACACATATGCATGGTGGATTCCATCTGAGGATGGTCCACTAAGGTGGTACCCGGTCCAGGTGGGGCACACAATAGGTGGATGGAGTGAATAAGACACATACATCACTGCAGGCCCTGCAACTGGTAGTTCTATTTAGTTGAGTCTGTCTAGCTTTTAGGCCCACACCAGAGATGATCTCCCCACCTGGATGGTGTGGATACACCACAAATACATCCAGGTGGGGGGGTCACCCCACAACATACCAAGCTGGGATGGATTTTCCTATTAAACAGTCATGCACACCGCGCACTTGCTGCAGGCCCATCCCAACAGCAAGACAGTCCACTTGCTAGACTGTTTGAATGAAGCACGCACATCAGGGTGGGGTCCATGCGTGCGGCCCACCAACTGGAGACCAAGCTGATATTTATGTCTTTCCCCTGTTTAAGCCCGTGTGGTCAACCGGCCATGCAGGCCAAAAACAGGCAGCAAGTTGGGCCATTTGACCGTCCTGCTGGATGGTCAGTCTTCCCACTGGATGAACAATCTGGATATATCATGCACACGAAAGGTGGGCCATCAAATAGGGAAGAAAGAGAAAGAGAGAGAGAGAGAGAGGAGAGAGAGAGAGAGAGAGAGATGTGAGGTGTGAGGGAGGAGCTCTGCCACTATGAGCTCCTCTCTAAGCATTATAACACATGCATCAAATGGGTCCCACCACATGTGGGCCCTCAAATCATAAAAAATCCATGGTGAAAATCCCTTCCCACCAACAAATGAAAGGTCTAGATGACCTTCTTACAATAGACATCAAAATAAACATCATGATGGGGTTTATGGAGAATGGCCCCATCATGGGATTCATATATGCATCATGGTGGGTCATTGGCCACACCTAGGGCCCAAAATGAGATCCCTACCATCAACTGGTATGCCTCACTTGTCCCATGGATTAAAACAATGACCTGAACCTAAGATCACCTACCACTGGATCTTCTTCTTGGTTCCTTGGGATGCTTAGCTCCTAGGCTTCTTCTTTGATGGAGGATGTTGAAGGTTGAAGGGTTGGGATGACAAATTAGGGGTAGGAAGTGGGCCACACACTTAGCTCTCCTTAGAGCTCCTTCTCCTTGGACGTTCTCTCCCTTTAGGTTGCTTAGGGAATGGGTAGAGAATGAGAGAGAGGATGAGTTGTTGTGTATGGGAGATGGGAAGGTATGGGTTGTGTAAGAAAAGTGACATGAGAAGCATGGGCTATGTTGACTTTTGGGGGGGTGGTTGCTTGTCTTGAAGAGAAAGAAAGCATGGGCTAGTGATGGAATGTGTACTTGACTAGTTGATGTGAAAGGTGGGTAGAGATTCTCTAGAATCTCTAGGAATTCGCAATGCACGGCATTTCCTCAAGATGTATGTAGGCCCATATCTCCTAGCCTAGGTTTCGCATTGGTGTGCAAGATGCGATGTTAGAACCGCAGCGACGGCACGGTCGCTAAGGTATATGTTTCAAGTCAAGTCGACTCAAATCTACGGGATGCAACTTAGGGTTGCACGCAAATGCTATCTACAGGTTGTGGGTCACCGGTATTCGATGGGGAGGATTGCGGGAGTCTAATGAATGGTACAGACTAGGATATAGGCCTTACATAGTGGGATATTCCAAGCATTTCGATAGCTCTTTGTTGGAGTCAAAATTTCCTTCCTTGAAGGTTGGACAGTTTGGATTTGATAAAAGAGCCGAACTAGAAAGCTTTGGTGCGAGGACTTCTTACAAGCGCAAGTATTTCGGACACTGTTACAACGTGTGAAACTTCTCACTCTTGGTTCATTTGTATGGAGCAAGTGGGGTGTTGAAGCATAAAATTTAGTTAAGGAAAGAAGCTTCAAGAAGAAGAATTGGAGAAAGAAATAGAGCATAGAAGTGAAGACAAGATGAGTTGCATGGGACCCAAGTTACGCAGGTCAACGCAACTCGCCAAAGTTGCACCAAGCCACGCTACCCTTCACAGGATATGTTGAGTCGGTGATGTGAAGTGGGGGTCCACGACACGAGATTCGAGGACTTACATGTGCAGAAGCCTATAAATATCCCCTACCCCCTCATTTACAGGATCGGATGTTCGGAAGACCAGTGCCTCTTACAGGTATTGGAGATAGAGAGAAGGAGAGGGGTGTAAAGTGTAGAAGGTTGGGCCACGCTACTCATTGTGAGTTGTGTGGGCTCGCACAACTTCTCAACCTGTGCAACTCATGGAGGAGTTGTGCGAATCCTCTTTGAGGCAACACTACGTTGCATTTTCTCAAGTCTTTAGGCCATTCCAAGTGTTTCAAAGTGATTCAGGCACTCCTTTATCATGTCAATGAGGGACGAAGTGTATGGAAAGCACACACAACTCATCTCACCTAGAGACATGACTGATATGAGCCGAAATGCTACCGAAATTTATATTTAAGCCTATTCAATACTTGCACTTTTATATTTTTTAGAAATTCTATCTTGGAATCAGAGGATCGAAAGGATGTAAAGAAGTCAGAATGAATGAATTCGATGATTGTTTTCTTAGTTCTTTCTTTTTATCATTATTGAGTGAGATAATTTCCCAAATCAAATGCTTTTCATTTCTGGTCGAAACAAAATGTCGACTCTGTTGGGGATCTTTATCTTACTTAATATTGACTTGAGAATGACTTAAAGAATTTCATCATTGTTTGGTGTCCTATAAGGTGCCAGGAAACATCCTTCCTTTAATCGTCGGGATAGGAAAGATTTGTAAATAAATGCTAATTAAGTTCTATTGTTGATTTCTAACAGATGTGAGAGCAATAAACTGACAACGAGCATAACAATCATTCAAGAAACCACTGGTAAGAGAAATGGATGACGGTCATTCGCTAAGGCGGATAGGTAAAGCTGCAGTAGTCACGTTACGCTCGGGTAAAAGGATAAAAAGTCCCCATAAACAGAACATCGAGGTAATAAGAAAAAAAATATTTGAAGAATTCCATGAAAATATTAAAGAAAAGGGAAAGAACAAAGTTGAGAGGGTAACATACGATGTGGTGAGTCATTTGAAAGGCATACCAGCCCAACTGAGTGTGTACGATGTGTTGCGACTATCAGAAGATTCTCAAAACAATCTAATTCAAGCTCTATCTGATACTGATGTCTGAAAAGCACTGCTCACAGATATGGAACACGAAGAACAAAATAATTGCATGCTAGTCATTTCTTTCTCTAATAATGATCTAATTTATGGTAAAGAAAATAATAGACCGCTGATGGTTGTGGGCCATGTTGATGGTAAGCAGATAAAATTAATAATGCTGGATAATGGGTCCACGGTGAACTTGCTACCATTAATGATGCTAAATGAATTGGGATATCATCATTCTCATTTGTGCCCTAATGGGATAATGATATAATGGTTTAATTAAGACGAATAGCGAGCGCTTAGCAAAATCACACTAATAATGGAGATAGGGAAGTTAACGACAGACATTGTTTATCATGTCATTAACGTAGTAATGATATATAATCTCCTCTTGGGAAGACCTTAGATGCATCAATACGGCATCATACCATCGACTCTCCATCAATGCTTTAACTACTATAAAGATAGGACTCGATATAAGGTGATGGTTGATGCAAAGCCGTATACAAAAGCGGAGTCTTTCTTTGCCGACGCCGGTTATTATGACGAGTTATCTGTAGGGAATAAAAAGGAAAGTAATGAGAATAAAACAGCAAGAGGCAAAACAAGCACAGTGCAGAATGAGGTCATAAAAATAGAGTTATCTGAGAAAGAGAATGTGAACCAAAAAATTTATTTCATGCCAAGACATTTGAGACAACCATGGCAGCCTCCATTGACATTATTATTGCCTAAGCCATTAGAAGTTTTGCAGTTAAACTATACGATGCCACTACCACATGTAGAAAGGAAAAAACCATTCCCAGTTATGCCTAAGAGGTTCCATGTTGAAGCCAGTACAAAAAACCCTGAACCTATTGAATTTTATGCAATCTCAGAGGTAGAGATAGAATAAAAGATATGCAACAAGATGAACTTCAAAAAATTGACACCTGAAGATCTAGAAAGGTACAACTCTATTAGCAAGAAGATAATAAAGAACATGGGTTTCGATTGCGAAGCGCCGAATAGGCTAAACAGTGGAAAAGGTATCTTAACTCCCCAATCGGAGTAAATGAAGAAAAACGAGAGAAGTTCTGTGGATTGGGAGGAGAATTTTCAGTAAATATGATTACTATAGAATCAGTAGAAGAGGCGGAAGTTGAAATGATCAAGCATCCTGAGGTGGCTCCGAAGCATATAGAAGACGGGGGGCAACCAACGATCGACAGTTTGTGAGAATAAATCTAGGGATAGAAGAGGAACCCTGGAATACATTTATAAGAGCCAATCTCCCTGAACAAGAGGATAACTGGTATGTTAAATGTTGAAAGAAAATAAAGATGTGTTTGATTGGACATATGTGGAAATGTCAGGCCTAAAACCATCATTGGCGATGCATTGATTAAATATTTCTAAAGACAAGACTGATTAAACAAGTGCATAGATGATTCCACCCAGATTTGATTCCCTTGATTGAAGAAGAAGTGAATAAACTAATTAAAGTTGGGTTTATCAAAGAAGTCAAGTATCCTAAGTGGATATCAAACATTGTCCCAGTAAAGAAGAAAAATGAAAAAAATTAGAGTATGCATTGACTTTAGAGACTTAAATGAAGCATGTCTGAAGGATGATTTCCCACTCCTATTACTGAGTTGTTAATTGACAGTATGACTAAGTACGTCGTTATGTCCTTTATGGATGGTTTTGTTGGGTATAACCAAATAAGAATGGCCCCAGAAGATGAGGAACCTACGACATTCAGAACGTCGCTAGGAATTTACTGTTACAAGGTTATACCATTTGGTCTCAAGAATGCTGGCGCGACATATCAGAGGATAATGGAGAATATATTCCAAGACATTATGCACAAGCATGTCAAATGTTACGTGGATGATTTAGTGGTCAGGTCAAATGACCATGAGGAACATTGTGAACATATGGTTTCAGTATTTCGTTGGCTCAAAAAGAAGTAACTAAGGATGAATCCGTTTAAATGCGTGTTCAGTGTTTCATCAGGAAAGCTCCTTTATTTTGTTGTTAGGCACAGGAGAATTGAAGTCGATCTGGGAAAGATCAGAGCTATTCAAGAAATGCTGCCTCCAAAAACACTAAAAGAGTTGAAGAGTTTGAAGGGAAAGTTGGCATATATTCGTCGCTTTATCTCTAACTTTCAGGAAGATGTCGGCCATTTTCCCATTTAATGAAGAAAGGGGTGGAATTTGTATGGGACCAATCATGTCAAAATGCATTTGATTTGATTAAAGAATTGTTAAAACAGCTCCCAGTACTAGTGACACCTGTGAAACGTAAACCCCTCATCCTTTATATTTTTGCAGTAGAAAATTCATTGGTAGCCTTATTAGCGCAAACAAATGAGCAAGGGAAGGAGATTGCGCTGTATTATCTAAGCAGAACTCTGATAGGAGCTGGATGCAACTATTTGCCCATTGAGAAAGTGTGCTTAACTCTAATCTTTGCAATATAAAAATTAAGGCATTATTGTCTCTCCCATGATATAATCTTGATCTCACGAGCGGATCCCATGAAGTTCTTGATGATAAGGCCAATGCTATCAGGGAGACTGGTTAAATGGATGCTCTTATTGTCAGAATACATGATCACTTATAAATCAGTAAAAGCAGTAAAGGGACAAGCAGTGGCGGATTTCGTGGCAGCTCACCTTGTCCCGGATAATGAAATGATCAGTGATGACTTTCCAGACAAGCAGGTAATGATGACAGAATTGCCTGGTTTATGACAAATGTACTTTGACAGTGCTTCTAGAGCTTCAGGAACAAGTACCAGAGTGATATTTATCAGTCTGTAAGGCAACTTGCTGCCATATTCCTTTACATGAGGTGCAGCATGCACTAATAACGAAGTTGAATATCAAGCTCTCATTATAGGGATGGAAATAGCCCAGGAAATGAAGATAAAAGTGCTATGAAATTTTGGCGAATCTAAGCTAGTGATAAACCAGCTTACTACAGAATTCAAAATAAGGAAGCAAGAGGTCCTCCCATATTATCGTCAAGCGCAACAATTATTGGAGCAATTTTAAGATGTTGAAATTAGGCATATAACAAGATCAGAGAATATAAGGGTAAATGCCTTAGCTAGTTTGGTTACAGCTTTGACTTGTATTATCGAAGCCCTCTTCAAGTAACAATCGAAGAAGGAAGGTTTTTGCTGCCTGCTAAAGATGTTGAAGTCTCTAAAGCATTGCCCCTGTTATGTTTGGAGATTTCAATTGATGATTAGCGTCAGCCTTTTGTGGATTATCTCAAATATGATATTTTACTGGAGAATCCGGCACAAAAGCTACAAAAAAAAGCAAAGGGAGAAGAAATTTATTATGTGTAATGAAGAGCTTTATAAAAAGTCATATAACAAGGTGTTGTTGAGATGCTTGGATACAAAAGAGGCAAATCAGATATTACGAGAAGCACATTCAGGGGAATGTGGGGCTCATTAGGCTGGTAAAAATTTATTCCATCGAGTACATCGAATGGGGTATTATTGGCCTACAATGTTTAAAAATGTGATTGATTACGTAGGACAGTGTCATGAATATCAGATACATGGCGATGTCATACATGTACCTCCTAAAGACTTGCATCAGTCAGTGACTTCTTGGCCCTTTGTAGCTTGGGGGCTCAATGTTATCAGTCCTATAAATCCATCATCATCTAAAGGAAAATAATACATTTTAGCAACCACAGATTATTTCTCAAAGTGGACTGAAGCTTTCGTGCTAAGAAATGTCAAAGAAAAAGATGTCGTGGGTGTCATATGGCATGCAATAATATACCTCTATGGTATTCCGAAGAAGATCATCACTGATAACAGGACTCCTTTTAAGAACAAAGGAATGGAGAAGTTATGCCAAAAGTTCGATATCCAGCATTCATTCTCGACACCCTACTATCCGCTAGCTAATGAGTTAGCTGAATCATTCAATAAGATGATTGTGAAGATATTGAAGAAAACAGTTGCAGGAAATAAGCGCGACTAGGATGAGAAGTTGTAAGAAGCCCTATGGGCCTATTGAACTACTCACCATACTTCTACGAAAGCAACACCATATTATTTGGTTTATGGAGTTAAAGTTGTTATCCTCATTGAAATGCAAGTTGCATTACTCAGAATAACAGTACATCAGTCGATTACTTATGATGAAAACGCTAAGATCAAGTTGGCAGAATTGGATTTGCTAGATGAAAAGTGATTAGCAGCCTAGTAGTGATTATAATTAAAGTTCCACGACAAACGATCTGGAACTTCCCCTTCAACACTTCAACAAGAACAATATTCGAATGATGGATTTAAAGTTCCACAAATTTCCCGAAGATGAGGAAGGGATTCAAGAAGAAGGCGACCGTGATGAAGGGGATGCTCTAGCAAAAGGTACTGGAATGGTTGAGGGTGACCCTCCTACACCTCAACAAGCTCCGCCCTCGTCTGACCCTGGTCATGCAAAACGATTCAAACTACATTAGGATCGAATTGGTGGGATACAGCGGGATGTAGTCCAACTGAAAGAGTCAACCAATGCATGATTCAATGTATTGGAACGTCTGGTGTAGGAGGTGCAACAGTCCATCCAGCAATTGGTTAATTTGCTCACCTGCCGTCGGGATGATACAACACCATCCTCCTTTGCTCCTTCACCTTAGTGAAGATATCCAGGATCCGTCACATACTGTCACGCCCCGAAATCCGGCACCTGGGTATATTCGACCCCGATTCCGTACCCACAGGCATGACTTATGTTTTGTATGTTTACATTTCATATTCCACACATATATTGATAAAATAACTTCATTCATAAAATATAACAATCCAAAATTTTAATAATTAAATATTTATTTAAAGAAAAATGTCCATGTTCAGACTATTCAAGATTATTATCAAACACATGTCATCGTAATGTTGTCATATTAAATGTTCATTACACTTATTTAGAAAATGGTAAAGAAATAAAAATAAATAAAAGAAAATCTCTTTAAGCTTCTCCATGTGATCCCGATCCTAAAATTTTAAAATCCCAACAAGGTAACACTACAAGAAAGAGGGTTTTTAGCGACGAAATAAATTTTCGTTGCCAAAAGTTACTTTTAGCGACGAAAAAAATTTTGTCGCTAAAAGTTTACTTTTAGCGACAAATATTTTCGCAGCTAAAAATCATGGATGAGACTTTTAGCGATGAAAATTTTCGTCGCTAAAGGGTATAAACAATTATTTGGAAAATTCGAAGGTATTACTTTTCGCTACGAAAATTTTCGTAGCTAAAAACCCTGGATGAGACTTTTAGCTACGGATATTTTCGTCACCAAAGGCAACAAACAAATTTTTAAAAAATTGGAATGGATACTTTTAGCTACGAAAATTTTCGTTGCTAAAAATCAGGGATGAGACTTTTGGCGATGTAAATTTTCATCGCCAATGGCTGCAAACAATTTTTCTTATATTCGAATGGCTTACTTTTAGCTACAAAAATTTTCGTAGCTAAAAATCCTGGATGAGACTTTTAGCGACGAATATTTTTATAGCTAAAGGTTGCAAACAAAATTTTAAAATATTGGTACTTTTAGCTACGAACATTTTCATAGCTAAAAATCTTGGATGAGACTTTTAACGACGAGTATTTTCATCACTAAAGGCTGCAAACAAATTTTTAAAAAATTGGAATGGATTACTTTTAGCTACGAAAATTTTCGTAGCTAAAATCCTGGAGGAGACTTTTAGCGACGAATATTTTCGTTGCTAAAGGCTTTGGAAATCTAAAGGCTAAATGCAATAGATTACTTTTAGCTACGAAAATTTTCGTAGCTAAAAACCTGGATATGACTTTTAGCGACGAAAATTTGCATCGCTAAAAAACACTTTTACCTACAAAATATTTCATAGGTAAAAGTATCTTTTTAAAAAAAGAATATTCCATCTCAAATTTTCTGATATACACCTGTTAGAATATAATTCATCATATTCTTCCTCATATACACCTTTATATAATATATTTCATCATATTCACATTCACATCCATCTAAACCCAAACTACATAAATTCATCCAGACATAAACTACATTCATCCAAACATAATCTGCATCCATCCAAACACAAACAATCTTATGGAAAAAAAAAATAAATGAAAAGAGAGAGAACATATGAGAGGTGATCCAGACAAATGAAAAGAAAAACAAGCTTAACCTAAACCTATAACCTACACTTATAGGTTTAGGTTATAAGTTTAGGTTTAGGTTTTAGGTTTAGATTAAGATTAGGTTATAGGTTATAAGTTTAGGTTATAGGTTATGAGTTATAGGTTATAGGTTAAGGTTTAGGTTATAGGTTTTGGTTTAAGTTAAGGTTATAGGTTTAGGTTAAGGTTAAGGTTTAGGTTTAGATTTAGGTTTATGTTTAGGTTATAGGTTATAGCTTTAGGGAATTGAGAATAGGTTAAGGTTTAGGTTTTGGTTCGGGTTCGGTATCGGCTTTAGGTTTCGATTTTCAAGTTTAGGTTTAGGTATAGGTTTAGGTTAGGGAGTTGAGGTTAGGATTAGGTGTAGGTTTAGGTTTAGGGATTTGAGATTACATTTAGGTTTTAGGTTTAGGTTTAGGGATTTGAGATTACATTTAGATTTTAGGTTTAGGTTATAAGTTTAGGTTTAGGTTATAAGCGTAGGTTATAGGTTTAAGTTTAAGTTAGGTTATAGGTTAAGGTTTAGGGAATTGAGAATAGGTTAAGGTTTATGTTTAGGAAATCAGGTTCGGGTTCAGGTTTAGGTTTGGGGTTTCAAGTTTAGGTTTAGGTTAAGGAGTTGAGATTAGGATTATGTGTAGGTGTAGGTTTAGGGATTTGAGAATACATTTAGGTTATAGGTTTAGGTTTAGGTTATAAGTGTCAATTATAGGTTTAGGTTTAAGTTAGGTTATAGGTTATAGCTTTAGGGAATTGGGAATAGGTTAAGATCTAGGTTTAGGAATTCGGGTTCGGGTTCAGGATCGGGTTTAGGTTTGGGTTTTCAAGTTTGGGTTTAGGTTAAGGAGTTGAGATTAGGATTAGGTGTAGGTTTACATTTAGGGATTTGAGAATACATTTAGGTTTTAGGTTATAAGTGTAGGTTATAGGTTTAGGTTTAAGTTAGGTTATAGGTTAAGGTTTAGGGAATTGAGAATAGGTTAAGGTTTAGGTTTAGGGATTTGAGAATACATTTAGGATTTAGGTTTAGGTTTAGGTTTTAGGTTTAGGTTTAGGTTTAGGTTATAGGTTATAGATTATAGGTTATAGGTTATGGGTTATAGCTTTAGGGAATTGAGAATAGGTTAAGGTTATAGGTTTTGGTTTAGGTTTAGGTTTAGGTTTAGGTTATAGGTTATAGGTTTTGGTTTAGGTCAAGGTTATAGGTTTTGGTTTAGGTTTAGGTTTAGTTTTTAGGTTTCGGTTAAGGTTATAGGTTTAGGTTATAGGTTTTGGTTTAGGTTAAGGTTATAGGTTTTGGTTTAGGTTTAGGTTTAGGTTTTAGGTTTAGGTTAACGTTTTAGGTTTAAGTTATAGGTTTAGGTTAGGTTTAGGTTTAGGTTATAGGTTATAGGTTACAGGTTATAGGTTGTAGCTTTAGGGAATTGAGAATAGGTTAAGGTTTAGGTTTAGGACATCGGGTTGGGGTTCGGGATCGAGTTTAGGTTTGGGTTTTCAAGTTTAAGTTTAGGTTTAGGTTAGGGAGCTGAGATTATGATTAGGTGTAGGTTTACGTTTAGGGATTTGAAAATACATTTAGGTTTTAGGTTATAAGTGTAGGTTATAGGTTTAGGTTTAAGTTAGGTTATAGGTTAAGGTTTAGGGAATTGAGAATAGGTTAAGGTTTAGGTTTAGGGATTTAAGAATAAATTTAGGTTTTAGGTTTAGGTTTAGGTTTTAGGTTTAGGTTATAGGTTATAGGTTATAGGTTATAGCTTTAGGGAATTGAGAATAGGTTAAGGTTTAGGTTTAGGTTTAGGCTAAGGTTATAGGTTTTGGTTTAGGTTTAGGTCTAGGTTATCGGTTATAGGTTTTGGTTTAGGTCAAAGTTATAGGTTTTGGTTTTGGTTTAGGTTTAGGTTTTAGGTTTAGGTTAAGGTTATATGTTTAGGTTATAGGTTTTGGTTTAGGTTAAGGTTATAGGTTTTCGTTTAGGTTTAGGTTTAGGTTTTAGGTTTATGTTAAGGCTATAGGTTTAAGTTATAGGTTTAGGTTTAGGTTATAGGTTATAGGTTACAGGTTATAGGTTGTAGCTTTAGGGAATTGAGAATAGGTTAAGGTTTAGGTTTAGGACATCGGGTTGGGGTTCGGGATCGGGTTTAGGTTTGGGTTTTCAAGTTTAGGTTTAGGTTTAGGTTAGAGAGATGAGATTAGGATTAGGTGTAGGCTTACATTTAGGGATTTGAGAATACATTTAGGTTTTAGGTTATAAGTGTAGGTTATAGGTTTAGGTTTAAGTTAGGTTATAGGTTAAGGTTTAGGGAATTGAGAATAGGTTAAGGTTTAGGTTTAGGGATTTGAGAATACATTTAGGTTTTAGGTTTAGGTTTAGGTTTTAGGTTTAGATTTAGGTTTAGGTTATAGGTTTTAGGTTATACGTTATAGGTTATAGGTTATAGCTTTAGGGAATTGAGAATAGGTTAAGGTTTAGGTTTAAGTTAAGGTTATAGGTTTTAAGTTATAGATTATAGGTTATAGCTTTAGGGAATTGAGAATAGGTTAAGGTTTAGGTTTAGGTTAAGGTTATAGGTTTTGGTTTAGGTTTAGGTTTAGGTTATTGGTTATAGGTTTTGGTTTAGGTCAAGGTTATAGGTTTTGGTTTAGGTTTAGGTTTAGGTTTTAGGTTTAGGTTAAGGTTATAGGTTTAGGTTATAGGTTTTGGTTTAGGTTTAGGTTTAGGTTTAGGTTTTAGGTTTAGGTTAAGGTTATAGGTTTAAGTTATAGGTTTAGGTTAGGTTTAGGTTTAGGTTATAGGTTATAGGTTACAGGTTATAGGTTGTAGCTTTAGGGAATTGAGAATAGGTTAAGGTTTAGGTTTAGGACATCGGGTTGGGGTTCGGGATCGAGTTTAGGTTTGGGTTTTCAAGTTTAGGTTTAGGTTTAGGTTAGGGAACTGAGATTAGGATTAGGTGTAGGTTTACGTTTACGGATTTGAGAATACATTTAGATTTTCGGTTTTGATTTAGGTTTTAGTTTATAGGTTTAGGTTATAGGTTTAGGTTTAGGTTTTAGGTTTAGGTTAAGGTTAGGTTATAGGTTATAAGTTTCAGTTACAGGTTATAGGTTATAAGTTAAGGTTTAGGTTATAGCTTTTGGTTTAGGTTAAGGTTATAGGTTTTGCTTTAGTTTTAGGTTTAGGTTAAGGTTATAGGTTAAGGTTAGGTTTAGGTTTAGGTTTAGGTTTAGGTTATAAGTTATAGCTTTAGGGAATTGAGAATAAGTCAAGGTTTAGGTTTAAGAAATCGGGTTCGGGTTCGGGATCGGGTTTAGGTTTGGGTTTTCTTGTTTAGGTTTAGGTTAGGGAGTTGAGATTAGGATTAGGTGTAGGTTTATGTTTAGGGATTTGAGAATACATTTTGGGTTTAGGTTTTAGTTTATAGGTTTAGGTTATAGGTTTAGGTTTAGGTTTTAGGTTTTAGGTTTAGTTTAGGGTTTAGGTTTTAGGTTTAGGTTTAGGTTTAGGTTTAGGTTATAGGTTATAGGTTAAGGTATGTTTAGGTTTAGGTTATAGGATATAGGTTATAGCTTTAGGGAATTGAGAATAGGTTAAAGTTTAGGTTTAGGACATTGGGTTCGGGTTCAGGATCGGGTTTAGGTTAGGGTTTTTAAGTTTAGGTTTAGGTTTAGGTTAGGAAGTTGAGATTAAGATTAGGTGTAGGTTTAGGTTTAGGGATTTGAGAATACATTTAGGTTTTATGTTTAGGTTTAGGTTTAGGTTTTAGTTTATAGGTTTTGGTTTTAGGTTTAGGTTATGGGTTAAGGTTTAGGTTATAGGTTTTGGTTTAGGTTAAGGTTATAGGTTTTGGTTTAGGTTTAGGTTTAGGTTTTAGGTTTAGGTTAAGGTTATAGATTTAGGTTATTGGTTTTCATTAGGTTTAGGTTTAGGTTTAGGTTATAGGTTATGGTTATAGGCTATAGCTTTAAGGAATTGAGAATAGGTTAAAGTTTAGGTTTAGGAAATCGGGTTCAGGTTCGGGATTGGGTTTAGGTTTGGGTTTTCAAGTTTAAGTGTAGGTTAAGTAGTTGAGATTAGGATTAGGTATAGGTTTAGGTTTAGGGATTTGAGAATACATTTAGGTTTTAGGTTATAAGTGTAGGTTATAGGTTTAGGTTTAAGTTAGGTTATAGGTTAAGGTTTAGGGAATTGAGAATAGGTTAAGGTTTAGGTTTAGGAAATCGGGTTCGGGTTCGGGTTTAGATTTGGATTTTCAAGTTTATGTTTAGGCTAAGGAGTTGAGATTAGGATTAGGTGTAGGTTTAGGTTTAGGGATTTGAGAATACATTTAGGTTTTAGGTTTAGGTTTAGGTTTTAGTTTATAAGTTTAGGTTTAGGTTAAGGTTAGGTTATATGTTATAAGTTTAGGTTATAGGTTAAGGTATAGGTTATAGGTTTAGGTTATAGGTTTAGGTCAGGTTTAGGATATAGGTTATAGGTTTTAGATTTAGGGAATTGAGAATAGGTCAAGGTTTAGGTTTAGGAAATCGGGTTCAGGTTCAGGATCGGGTTTAGGTTTGGGTTTTCAAGTTTAGGTTTAGGTTTAGGTTAGGGAGTTGAGATTAGGATTAGGTGTAGGTTTAAGTTTGGGGATTTGAGAATACATTTAGGTTTTAGGTTATAGGTTTAGGTTTAGTTTTAGGTTTAGATTAAGGTTAGGTTATAGGTTATAAGTTTCAGTTATAGGTTATAAGTTATAGGTTAAGGTTTAGGTTATAGATTTTGGTTTTGGTTTAGGTTTAGGTTTAGGTAATAGGTTATATGTTATAGGTTATAGCTTTAGGGAATTGAGAATATGTTAAGGTTTAGGTTTAAGTTATAGGTTATAGGTTATAGGTTTAGGGATTTGAGAATACATTTAGGTTATAGGTTTAGGTTGAGGTTATAGGTTTAGGTTAATGTTAGGTTATAGGTTAACGTTTAGGTTATAGGTTTTGGTTAAGGTTTATGTTTAGGTTTAGGTTATAGGTTATAGGTTATAGCTTTAGGGAATTGAGAATAGGTTAAGGTTTAGGTTTAGGAAATTGGGTTTGGGTTCAGGATCGGGTTTAGGTTAGGGTTTTCAAGTTTAGGTTTAGGTTTAGGTTAGGGAGTTGAGATTAGGATTAGGTGTAGGTTTAGGTTTAGGGATTTGAGAATACATTTAGGTTTTAGGTTTAGGTTTAGGTTTTAGTTTATATGTTTAGTTTATAAGTTTAGGTTTAGGTTAAGGTTAGGTTATAGGTTATAAGTTTAGTTTATAGGTTAAGGTTTAGGTTATAGGTTTAGGTCAGGTTTAGGTTATAGGTTATAGCTTTAGGGAATTGAGAATAGGTCAAGGTTTAGGTTTGGGAAATCGGGTTCGGATTCGGGATCAGGTTTAGGTTTTGGTTTTCAAGTTTAGGTTTTGGTTTAGGTTAGGAAGTTGAGATTAGGATTAGGTGTGGGTTTAAGCTTAGGGATTTGAGAATACATTTAAGTTTTAGGTTATAGGTTATAGGTTTAGGTTTAGGTTTAGGTTTAGGTTATAGGTTAACATTTAGGTTATAGGTTTTGGTTAAGGTTTATGTTTATGTTTAGGTTTAGGTTATAAGTTTAGGTTATAGCTTTAGGGAATTGAGAATAGGTTAAGGTTTAAGTTTAGGAAATTGGGTTTGGGTTCAAGATCGGGTTTAGGTTAGGGTTTTCAAGTTCAAGTTTAGGTTTAAGTTAGGGAGTTGAGATTAGGATTAGGTGTAGGTTTAGGTTTAGGGATTTGAGAATACATTTAGGTTTTAGGTTTAGGTTTAGGTTTAGGTTTTAGTTTATAGGTTTAGTTTATAGGTTTAGGTTATAGGTTTAGGTTTTAGGTTTAGGTTATAGGTTTTGGTTTAGGTTATAGGTTATAAGTTATTGGTTATAGGTTTAGGTTTTAGGTTTAGGTTATAGGTTTTGGTTTAGGTTATAGGTTATAAGTTATTGGTTATAGGTTTAGGTTTTAGGTTTAGGTTATAGGTTTTGGTTTAGGTTAAGGCTATAGGTTTTGGTTTAGGTTTAGGTTATAAGTTTTAAGTTTAGGTTAAGGATATAGGTTTAAGTTATAGGTTTAGGTTGTAGGTTATAGGTTAGCTTAAGGGAATTGAGAATAGGTTAAGGTTTAGGTTTAGGTTATAAGTTATAGGTTATAGGTTATAGGTTTAGGGATTTGAGAATATATTTAGGTTATAGGTTTAGGTTGAGGTTATAGGTTTATGTTAAGGTTAAGTTATAGGTTATAAGTTTATGTTATAGGTTAAGGTTTAAGTTGTAGGTTTTGGTTTAGGGTAAGGTTATAGGTTTTGGTTTTGGTTTAGGTTTAGGTTATAGGTTATAGGTTATACGTTATAGCTTTAAGGAATTGAGAATAGGTTTAGGTTATAGGTTTAGGGTGTGGTTTAGGTTAAGGGTGTGGTCCCTGCAATGCTGTCTATAGGAAATGGACAACTTCATCATGGTCATAACAACGATTCCCACCTTCCAGGGACCCCCGCTCAACATCCGGATAGCTCCAACGCACATCCGGGTCTGCTCCATTAATTTCAAGCAAATACATAAACACGGCCTGTCCAAATGGTCAGGCCCCTCTAATGCTGTTCATAGGAAATGGACAGCTTCATCATGGTCATAACAGCGGTTCCCACTTTCCAGGGACCCCCGCTCATCCGGATAGCTCCGACGCACATCCGGGTCTGCTCCATTAATTTCAAGAAAATACATAAACATGACCTGTCTAAATGGCTAGGCCCCTCCAATGTTGTCCATAGGAAATGGACAACTTCATCATAGTCATAACAGTGGTTCCCACCTTCCTGGAACCCCCGCTCATCCGAATAGCTCCAATGCACATCCAGATCTGCTCCATTAATTTCAAGCAAATTCATAAACACAACCTGTCTAAATGGCCAGGCCCCTCCAATGCTGTCCATAGGAAATTGACAGTTTCATCATGGTCATAATAGCAGTTCCCACATTCTAGGGATCCCCACTCAACATCCGGATAGCTCCGACGCACATCCAAGTCTGCTCATTTAAATAAAATGGATTATCAAGATCATTTAAATAAAATTAGGTCCAATTATCAATCTGACCTGGAGGATTCTGTTAGCAATGTTGACGGTAGCTCAAATCTTATTTTAGGGCCTAAAAATTCAAAATTAGATATAAAAATTAGAAAACCCAAAGAAATTTAAGAAAGATAGTCAAAGTCCATGTGAATGATCACAAGTATGCACCTACATATGAATTATAAAAAGTTATTGCATATCTCAAAAAAATAATAAATAAAATAAATAAATAAAAAATCCTTGCGTTTGGATATTCAACAAAATGGGTTAAAATGAATTCATTTGCTTAATTCATGGAAACCTTGCGTTTGGATATTCAATAAAAATTGAATTGTAATAATTCGATTCAGTTCAATAAAATCATATTTCTAAGAAGGATTTAATGGTTTTAAATCCATGATTTTCTGGAAAAGGTCTATTTCCTGGACGTCAAATTCAACGGGGAAAGTAAGATGGTTAATATTACTTTTCACAGTGCAAAGTTTCAGTTATGCCTTTTCTTTACCTTCCATTTTCTTCTTAACAAGAAAATCCATATTTACTAATATTTCCATTTTTCTATTTTTCAAAAGAATGAGTTTGGACTCCGAAAGCGTCAGCTCCAACACTCGTACTTTCAGCCCAAACCCTAACCATGGACTCTAAAATTACCAAGTACTCATAAACATTCATTGCAAGCATTTTCTGTCTATGTGCATGATGACCATACTGTTAAGATCAATCCTCTTATTTTCATTTACAGAAACTAGTGGATGACAAATTATGTGTAACATACAAAGATGGTTTAGCCACTTGTGCAATTAGGGAAGGTTCAAAAGGACATACATATTTAAAAGTTGGTCAAATCATAAACAGACGTATTATGGACGGAGACATTGTTTTCATTAATAGGCTACCTAGTACTCATAAAAATTCATTGCAAGCATTTTCTATCTATGTGCATGACAACTATACTGTTAAGATCAATCCTCTTATCTTCATTTACAGAAACTACTGGATGACAAATTATGTGTAACATACAGAGCTGGTTCCCATGCAAAAGTTACCTCTCTACCAATAGCTGGGGGCATTCCTCAAATAGGAATTGCTTACAAAGAGAAGGTCGTGTGTCCTCAAACATGAACCAAATGATTACGAGGGTAGGCCCACTCTAGAAAAGGACTGAAGAAGTGGAGTAATATAAAACTAATTCTAGCAAATCATCATTTACACATTTATTAGATGAAGAGAAACATACCTTTGCAAACTCTAATCTCCCAAGATGAACAACTAGATCAAATTTGTAAATAGGATCGATAGCGACTTCAAGAAATATTGTAATAAGCCTATGGCTCCTCCTTTCAGAACCATACATTTGTTCGATGATCATGAGGCGAACGACCTAATTTTTGTGACAGGGACTCTTTGTATTATCCCTTCATATAAGTCCAAATCTAGCACAAGCTTTGGCTCATCGAACTGCACCTAAGTAGCCCTAGTTACTTTCAAGTCAGCCAAAACCTCTCTGCATTGATCAGTAGAAAACCAAAAAAAGAATCAATTGCCCCAAAACGCTAGTACAAATATAACACCATAACTGCCCCCCACAAAAAAAAAAAAAAACAAATTTCATACACATGTTGACAAGTTAAATGAGTTCTAAAATGAAGCTAGGAAGAACAGTTTATGTAGAAAAAGAAAAGACAGCAGGTATGGGCTTGAAGGTGGAAGCCAGAAGGCTTTACAGTAGAAGCAAGCATACTGTTTTGTATAGATAGATTACATTTGGAAAATCCATCCTTTCAAACCAAAAATAAAAATAAAAATGGTATTAAACAAAGTAATCAAGATAATATCAATACCCAATGTATAAGAATCATAACACAGAATTCGAGAATAAATTGGTCTAGCCAGGGTATGAGAATTCAGTAGCTTCTCTTTTCAATTTGGCCAAGTCAATGACAGACAAGATTTATTTTTTTTCATTGCTCTTTTCAATTGGTCTAACAACATTTTTTTTCAAATTGCCACTAAAGTTTAGCTTCTTCAGTAGAAAGTGAACCTCATTCTGTTCCTCAATTATCCAAGCATTAAGAGAGAGCATGGTTTAAGCAACTCATAAATAAAACAGCAACCTCACAATTTTAAAATCAAGACGTATGCATTATTCATCAAAAGACATGGTGGAAATCAGACATCCCTAATTTGTAAAATCAGAAATCCTTAATTCTGGTTAGATCCTCAGATCCCCAAAATCCTCAAATCCCTAATTTGTAAAATCAGAAAAACCCCAATTCGGGGTCCACATTCAAATCTATAAGCCCTAAAATCCCCAAATCCCAAAATGAGGGTCCACATCAAATCAAAAATTCATAAATTACTAAATCCCCAAATTCTTAAATCGACATTAAGAGAGAGAGTGATACCTCACGTTTGACAAATCCTTATCAACCGAGCTTCAGAGAGAGAGAGCGAGGGCGTGCATGGGCAGGGCGTTCGTGGATCAAAGAAACTCAAGAAAGGTTAGGGAGAGAGAGAGAGAGAGAGAGAGAGAGAGAGAGAGAGAGCGAGAGAGGAGAGGGGGACGTGGATTAGCTACTGACAGGTTGAGAGAGAGAGGGAGAGGATTAGGGCGAGAGAGAGAGAGAGAGGAGAGGGGAATGCAGCTTAGCTACTGATGAGAGAGAGAGAGAGAGGATTAGGGCGAGAGAGAGCAGAGGTTCTCTACTGGACGCTGGACGCCGGACGCAGATTAGATACAAGTTGAGAAGCGAGTTGGCTACTAAAGTGACGTCACCAATTTATGTGGGGCACACTATGATGTATTTATTGTATCCACACCGTCCATCCATTTTGAGATATTATTTTAGGGCGTGACCCAAAGAATGAGGCAGATAAAAACATGTAGTGGACCTCACCACAGAACACACTGGAGAGAGTGATTCCCACCATTGAAACTATCCTAAGGCCCACCATAATTTTTATTTGAAATCCAACCTGTTCAAAAGTTTTAAAAAAAGACATGAAATAAGGTAAAACACAAATATCAGCTTGATCTAAAACTTTCGTGGCCTTTAGAAATTTTTAATGGTGGGTGTCACAGTCCCCCCTGTTTTCTGTGCTAGGGTCCACTGGAGCTCTGGATTTAACTATGGATATTACCCTAAAATGATCTCTCCAAATGGATGAAAGGTGTGAATATAAAACATACATCATGGTGGGGCCAAAAAATGAGAGGTATATAAATATTAGGTGGACCACACCACATGAAAATAATAGTGAATGGATATCCATCATTAAAATCCCCATAAGGCCCACTGTACTATTTATGCTACATTTAATCATGTTTGTTCTTATAATTACAAGAAATTATTATATGTATAGACCATACACCATTATTTGATGTATCGTCATGACCATGTGTGCAATGATGTATAGTTTTTACACCTAATAAATCATTATACAATATTTACATACATCCATCTTGATTGATTTGCTCAGACCCATCTTTCATTTCAGGAGTTGAAATGGTGCATTTCCTACTATTTCCATTTCCAGAAATGAGAAAATGGGTGTGAGTAAATCAAAAGGGTGGGTGCGCTACCGACAAATTGTATGTAATTGATAGCCAGAAAAGTGCAAATTTCATTAGCATATCCTCGTGCATGAAAAACACATTTCAAATCATGAGTCTATAAAGAAACTTGCCCGCAAAATAGGATAAAGAGATGACTATAGAAATAATCACCAGATTATTTATATCTGTCGTAGTCATACCTGAGAGAAATTAATGATCATAGGAAGCTTGCGAGCTACACAATCCTGGGGTGTAATGACCTGGAAAATTTTGTGCCAAGACCCGAGTACTACCTCTATTTTTCCTTAGAAGCTATTTGTGGGTTATTTAGCGCTAAACTCGATTGCTTGTGAAATTTGCATCAATCACTTTAAATTTGATCTGCATGACTCAAAACCTGTAGAATCATTAGCACCATGTTACTCTGAAATCTGGGATTCATCGCTAAATCCAGTTGCTCTTGGGAATTTTTGGAAGTTCTGGATCGGACCTGGACCGCGCGTCGAAAGTCCAATAGCGATGATCTTAGGCAGTTATGGTCACCATGTTGGACTTGGCCATCACCTCAAAAATCAAGTCCAGATGATGTTCTGGGTCGATTTGATTGAGTCCGGAGTGAAGAGTGTGAGAACGGTGAGAAATTAAATGTGATTTTATGAAATCTGAGTCGTGTCGCTTGCGCAATGATTTTAAGCAATCTAACCATTGGATTCTGACCCAATTTTACCCTCTGATCAGGAAAGATGGCTTAGGCATGTCATAATGCTTGTGGACCTGATCGAGTTTCGGTGACCTTTGAATTGAGTGTGGTCCGCCACGGCTGATCTGTAGATCCGATCGGTACGAAAACTCAGCCTGACCTAGATCCATGGTCACTGAATTTAAGTCCGACCGCACGTGGAAAAAGGATCACCGGAAGTGTTCCGTTGGATCGAGAGAGGCCTGATTTGGTTATAACCTAAGTATACCTTGGCCCTGGGGCTATTTTCTTCAATGTTAGGCCTATATATAGACCTTAAAACCCTCACTCTCTTTTCCATACGAATTTCCTAACCCTAGCTAAGAAAGAGAAAGGAAAAGAGAGAGAAAGTGAGAGAGAAGTTGGTGAATCATCTTTAGATTCTTTCCTGTTATTCTACATCCTTAAACCATCACTTTTGAATCGTTATTCCGGCGATTCTAAGTTCCTTCTTGGGTTAGTTAACCTAACCTTAATCTGTTTTAGAGCTTAGAATAGTCTATGTGTTGTTGTAGCTCATTTTTATTCTTGCTTTAGGTTATCTTGTCACCGTTGACGATGACATATCGTCTGAATTAGTTCGGTGTTCTTTTCTGGTTTAAGGTGCGGACTATATTCGTATAGGTTATGGTTTTCAAGGCTTTCAATGTTAGCTAATGGTTTATTCTTGTTATGGATGAAATTTCACATGTCAAATGCTATGTTTATCTTGCGTTCCTGATATATATGTGTTATATTGAGATTTGTGTATTTTATGTGTATGTAGGAAGTACCGTATACGTATAAAATATGAACATGTGATTGCCATGATTAACTGTCATGTACTTATGCTAATTGTATGTGCAACAACTCCTTGACAAAAGGAATTGTCTAAATGTGTGTATTCCAACATACGTCATGTATGTTGTACTATGTAGTCTAAGTGTTTGTAGAAATGTCTGAATGGTTTAAAGTGCAATATACTATCCTATTTGTGGGCATTGAGAAGCGATTCTCAACTCTCTTCTTGGTGTGTATGATTTCCTACATGCAAGTCACATTCTTGGTTGTTTAACTTCAAGCATTACTTATGTATAAATCCATGTTGAGTTGACATTCTGCAAATGCTCACATACTACATGATTTGAATCATTGTTCCATTACTGTTCTAAATTTTATATGAATATCTGTTGTAGTGGAATGTGTTTGGGACTATGGAATAGTCCAGGAGATCGGTAATCGGCCTTGAGTTCATGGCTGAGGTTGCTTTCGCCACGAAAGACGCGATTTGACGAACCCGAGTTGTATTAGAGTTGTCGGCAGTGGTTTGGCCACACGGAGTGTTTACGCACTCTATGTCGTTCAACCCAACATGCGCTCGTGCTAGTTAAGTTCGTCAAGTAACCCGATTGTCCGATGTATGTTCACCATGTATGGACGCTATTATTTGAATCTAGGGTACCAAACTTACCGATGAAATCCCGTTAACCGTTGTACCCTGATCCGCTAAGACTCATGAGCCGGACATGGTGGTATGGGACACTGTGGTCGAGCTGTCGGCCTACACTGGGGTGACGAGCCTCCCCGTAGTGACCAGTGAGCAACCAGACTCGTGAGTCGATTATGGTGGTATGGGACATTATATTCGTGCTGTCAGCCTACATTGATTGGTGACAAGCCCTTTGTAGTGACCTCGAGCATACTTAGATACCGCATTGAGGTGACGAGCCTTCTTGTAGTAACGAAGGTATGATAGGCGTGCATTGATTAGTGACGAGCCCTTTGCAGTGACCTAAAACCATCTGATCGTATGAGATTGCCTAGGACTGACGACCCTAGAATGGATCACTGTGTGAAAATTGATATGAGGAAGGTACCTTAGCTTCCCAATCCTGCTGCATGAAAAGGACTAATAACAACTTGGAAATCATGTTCATGCACCGCATTGCATGTGCCTGGAAGAGGTGGAGCACTCGAGGTGATGTCATGCGTAACGTAAGATGAAGACGCTGAGGGTGTACAAGCGAGGGCACACATCATTCTACATACATCCTTGCACTAACAAGAGTAATTAGGACATGTTTGATTGTTCTGCTTTATCATTACTGCTTAATTGAATTGACAACATGTTAACCTTTACCATATTGTTCCACTGAGTTGATCACTCACTCCCACATTCTGGGGTGGTGCTTAAACACCCACCAGACTCTGTCTTAGTTGCAGATGTTGATGTGACCCCTGAGGTAGAGCAGGAGTTCGAGGATGATGAGGCTGCATTTTCTTTCATGCAGTTTTCAGGCGGGTTCTAGTGAGCCATGTCCTAATGTGCGGGGATTCTAGATTTTCTTCTGGGATTAGATAATGTCTTTTAATACTTGTTATATTTTGATTGCAACACTTGTAAGATGACCTGGTATATATACAGACTTCAGGGATTTACACATGTACACATATATTTCTATAAGTCTTCCGCTTGCGTTTCTCACTTATCCCTTAATTATGTTTGTAGTTTGGCTTAATCTATTCCATGTTTTATGTTCTCACATAGACAACATACATCCATCATTAAATATGTTGCATAAGTGATGTTTTAAAACTCGGGAGCTGAGTTATGCTCGACCCTCGAATTTCAGGGCGTTACATGGGGTTCCAGCAACTTCACTAGTGCTCCACATCCCTCAACAACCAACTACACAGAATCTTGATATAAAATGAAGTAAATCAAAGAGTACATTCTTAGAGATCAAATAGAATATGAATGAGAAAAAAAAACTTCTTCTTCTTATAATTTTGGGAACACTTAATATTAACAGAAAACATAAGAACCAGAAGGTTAAACCACCATGACATGCAAATGTAGAAGATTGTGTTCCATTTTGGTTGAAATGAGAGAGATTCGAAACAATTACAACTATTAAAATGTAGCAGCTTCTGTCTTAGTTTTTATTAGCAGCTATCAAAACCCAACAGGTCTTTCCCCTTACAAATGTTAAGCCTAATCCCCTAGAAGCCCTATCACACAAAAGCAAAGAGAATTCATTACAATAAGCTATATTCCCAATTTTTTAGGAAACCCTAAAAATTCCCTAATGTGTTAAAGATTCTTCCTTAGAATTTCCTTGCTACATTTAATCATTGAAAAAAATAAAAAATCCCATGTAATGAACAGTAATGACATAGCTCCTCAATCTCTTCCATAGAAGGTCTGACGAGTTTGTCTCCCTAACCAGATTTCATCTAGACTAGTTTGTCAAAAAGAAAAAAAAACCACATATAACATGAAAGTGACCATGTCCAAATACACATATCCAACATAGTCCATGTCCAAAGCCCACTTTCCAAAATCTCACTATTTACCACCCCTTTAACCAATAAGATGCCATATGGCACATCCATCATCTCAACCAATCACAGCCTTCTTCAGCTCCTAAACTTTCTAAAAACTACAAATGCCCCTTCTTTATTCACCCTTTTTCCAGCTACAAATTAGTTGCATTCATCTTCATATGCACATTTTGCCTCATCATCACCCTTCTTAACTCCCGCTCAACACCTGGTTTACCCAAGTGTATGCTATATGGCTTGTCGGTCTCATAAATTCCACCCATCAAAAATTCGGATTGACTAGAATATTTCAGTTATTTACCATCCCTCGTCAGGTAAACACTCGCCTATCCTTCACTCTCACTCCTAAGTTATACGTTGTTCCACTCATTTGCATTATAACAATATTTTAAGCATTTATGTCAGCATATCACTTCTCAACCCCCCTATTACCACTTAGCATGAGGGGACCCGTGGTAGTGACACACGCTAGTCATAGAGTGGCGACGGAGGCGAAGACGATATTGTTAAATGCTAATGAGTTTTGCTAATGAAGTGACGTCAACAAGTTATAAATGCCCCCCATGATGTATGTGTTGTATCCACACCATAAATTCATCTATACAGATCATTCCAGGGCAAGGGTCAAAGAATGAGGCAGATTAAA
The DNA here is from genome assembly GCF_029962835.1 of Magnolia sinica. Lineage (NCBI taxonomy): Eukaryota > Viridiplantae > Streptophyta > Magnoliopsida > Magnoliales > Magnoliaceae > Magnolia > Magnolia sinica. The sequence goes on from NC_080583.1 coordinate 42,543,541, forward strand.
ATCTCAAGTTGACCCACCACAAAGAAATAAAAAATAAAAAATGTGGAGATTGAACCTAAACTAAAAAAAAAAATTTCAGAGAGCTACAGAAGTCTTGGATCAAGATGATATTTGATTTTTCTTTTCATCCATATCTTTTTTTTAACTTATTAACAGGTTAGATCTCAAATAAACATCATATTGGCCCTAAGAAAGTCTCAACGATGTGCGTCACCATCCCCACTATTTTCGGTGGTGGGGCCACTTGAGATTTGGATCTGACTCATTCTTTTCATCATCCCAGAAAATGATCTCTCCAAATGAATGGACAGTGTTGATACAATACATACATCATGGTGGGGCACACAGATCTGACTCCTTTTTTGGATCAACAGTTAAAATAATTTGTTAAAATGAATGGATGGAGTGGATAAATAACATACATCACGGTGGGCCCCACAAGACTTAAAAATGGAATTCGGATTGTGTATTGAGTTACTCAGTACGATCTTATTCTACTGAGTAAACTCTGTTGCGCCCACCGTGAATGTATCTAGTCTATCCATGCCATCCATCCATTTTTCCATCTTATTTTAGGGGCTGAGACAAAAATTTAAGCATACCCAAAGATCAAGTGGACCATACCACAAGAAACAGTTGGAACATTGATTTCCACCGTTGAAACCTTTATAAGGTCCACAGTGATGTTTATTTCTCATCCAACTTGTTCATAAGATCACAAAAACATGGATGAAGGGAAATCACAAATACAAGCTTATTCCAAAACTTCTGTGGCCCCCAAGAAATTTTCAATGGTAGATGTTCAATTCACACTGTTTCCTGTGGTGTGGTCCAATTGAGGTTTGGATATACTTCATTTTTTTGTTTCAAGCCCTAAAATTATTAGGTAAAATGGATGGACAGAGTGGATAAAATACATAAATCAGGGTGGACCCCATGGAGTTTACTCAGTATAATAAGCATACTGAGTTACGCAGTACGCAGTCCCGCCCCTCCCAAAACCAAATCCCGCGCACTCCCAAAACCAAATCCCGCGCCCTCCCAAAACCCACATCCCTCTCAAAACCCACATCCCGCGCCCGCCCCTCTCCCAAACCCTCTCTCTCTCTCTCTCTCTCTCGCGCGCGCGCGTGCGCCCGGCCACCGATTTTCTAACCTCTCTCCCACAAGCAAATGCGCCCAGCCCTCTATTTCTGAACACCTCTCTCTCTCTCTTGGTAGGGTTTTGAAATCCCAACACTCGAAAGAAGACGAAGAAGAAGAAGAAGAAGAAAGAGAGGAAATCCTGCGAACCATCTACGATCTCTAGCTCCTCAAAACAACAGTTAGTCTCTCTCTCTCTCAATGCCGATTTATGGAATTGGGGATTTAGTAATTTATAGATTTTTGATTTGATGTGGACCCTCATTTAGGGATTTGGGGATTTTAGGGCTTACAGATTTGAATGTGGACCCCGAATTGAAGTTTTTCTGATTTTACAAATTAGGGATTCCCGGGCTTGTTTGTGATTCCTCTGGCCCACTAGATTTATAATATACTAGTACATATCAAGCAATATGTACTAGTTTTGGATAATACTTTAAACCCCGTGGCTGTCTCATGGGTTTTGGATGATACGTTGTAGATAAATTCACACGCTAACAAGGTAAGAAGAATTCCCAACATTGCATAGCTCCTGTGTCCAAATCCAGATGGAAAAAAGGACTATTCTACTCTACCCAAATAAATTCAAGATAGGGAAAGCATCTACTCTGTTCCACACTTATGACCATATGCTGCATCAGTCTACAATAGTTGCAATACTTGTCAAATTGCATTCCACTTCGGACTTTCTGGAATGGGATGAATTCAGGCACACAAGTTCATAGCTAGCTAGACTGAGAATATTGTAATTTGTATATTTTAAGCCTGTTTTTCTGTAATAGCAAATGCAATTTGTTGGGTCCTTGCTCTTACTCTGGTAGTAGACTCTCAGGAGTTTGAACACCTGGTTGAGGGTTCGGAGTACCCATAAGTGGTGTTAATCCCCCCACGACGTGAGTGTGTGGTGGTGTGTGTGCGTGTAAAAAAATGCAATTTGTTACAACCTTCAAGAACTAGTTCTTGCATCATTGAATGCCACAACACAACATTTCTTAAGCTTCAAAGCCAGCCCTCGAATCGGACATTTTCTTTCTCAACCTATGATCAAGAATAATCCAACTAGCATGGGATTGTTGCCAGAGCAGAATTTTAGTTAAGAACACATCCCTGAAGGAGCTATATCCACTCCAGGTAGGATCTCGAGTTCTAGGTGGAAGCTTGAAATCGAACAAATATGATTTATATGGAATTAGAGATCCATTAATTTATTTCCAAGTCTACCAAAGTGAATTTCATTCCATTTTATTAAATCATCTCTTACTTTCTTTAGTTTTTGTAATCCTTGAATATGTTTGTTCCATGTATTTTGAGTCATTGATATGAACTTTAGGTTGATTGAATCTGGAGGATCTCAGTTTGAATGATTTAGGAGGTTCTGTATCCGATAACATTGGACAGTGATCCGATGCTTAGGAGATGAATCAAATGAGCATTAGGGGGTGTTCGGAGCATGGGATTAGATGGGTTTAAGTGGGATGGAATTACCAAAATGTAATGATAACACTATGTCAGGGATTGTCTCTTAATCCCATGGATTGCGGCCATCCCACTTTATGTTTGGGAAATGGATTAGCTACTCATCTTACTACTACCGGTCGCCGCTTTGTGGGCCTCACCATGATGTATTTGTTTCATCCGTGCTGTCCACCCATTCTTCCATGTCATTTTATGGTATGAGCCCAAAAATGAGTTTGATCCAAATCTCAAGTGGACCGCACAGTTGGCCCTATGAGGTTTTTAATGGTATTATTCAAAGAGACTTGCTAACATACTTAAACTTGATTCAAGAGAATTTAATTCTCTACATTCATATGAATGAGCATGACAAGCAACTTTTCTAAGGAAACACTTCAAAAACCGAACATCACTAGAATGACTAAAACAGTAATTGTCAGTGGATTACACTTGAAAATGCAGATTTTATTCAAAATGAATGTAGGCAAATCACAAAACACACACACACACACACACACACACACACACACACACACACCCTCACACACACAAATGAGATATCATTTGGAGATAGCAATGCAAACCCCACCCAGCAATGATTGATTTCCTATTATACCTAGTAAATTCCTCTTGCCCTAAAGTCATACTATTGGTTTTTTTTTTTTTAAAGGTAAACACTACCAGGGATTGAACCCTGGATCACTCACACACACACTACATTGTCTCTACCAGCTCATTTAACTTGCAGTTCTATTCTTAGTCATTTAAAAAACAACATTCTACAATTTGGCTTGTTTCAAAAAGTTCTATCATTTCCAAAGCTTTCATTTGGCATCAGCTCACATGGTTTCTTGCCAAAACTAGCTATTTCTCTTGCATGAGTAGATTTTTCTACAGAATATAATTATTTCAATATTTTTGTGTGGATTGGAATCTCTTACTAAGATTGATGACATGATACTGCCCTTTCGACTCTGATTGCTACTGCCACGCCCAATTTGGCATTTTACATTTATCATTCGCATATGAATTAATCTCTTGTTTAAGTAGCTGACAGTAGCATTATACATGAGGACTTTCTCATCTTTTAGAGCTTTTTTTTCACGTAATAGTTTGTTATAAATGTTTGTTTACTTAGCTTTGTATTTCTGTTCTCAGTATAAAGATAAAATGTGCAGTTCTATCGTTGCAAACCTTAATGAGCTTGTATATTACATTTTTTGGTCTTGACTTATTATTGTGATTAGTTAGTTTATAGTTACGACTTATAATTTATAGATTTGTAAGTTAGATAATTAGTTACTCGTTTGAGGATTTCTATGGGGCCATACATAGATATGGTGTGTTTTTGGTGGCATAGAAATCGCTCAAATTGTCCCATTTTGGACAGTTCAAGGCTAGATGGATAATATACTTTCATATAATCTATTTAAATGTTCATGCCTGATCTGCGGTTCCATCTCCTCGGTTCTCTCTAGATCTGTTTCTTCCATTTTGTATCCAATGTCAAATATCTTTACATTGCTTTAGATTTTTGGCATCGGAATGTAACGTAAGATCAACTTATCCGGAGAGGCATGTGGAGATGCTGCTGAATTTTTGGCGTGGACGTTTAAGTGGGAATATGAAAGTATTACAATCTATCCAACCTTGGATGAGTAACTAATTTAGGATTTAATTGTATCAGCTTGAAATGGATGGAGTAGACCCGGATGTGCGTCGAAGCTATCCGGATGTTGAGCGGGGGTCCCTGGAAGATGGGAACCACTGTTATGACCATGATGAAGCTATCCATTTCCTATGGATAGCATTGGAGGGGCCTGGCCAATTAGAGCAGGCCGTGTTTATATCTGTATTTGCTTGAAATTGATGAAGCAGACCTGGATGTGTGTCGGAGCTATCCGGATGTTGAGAGGAGGTCCCTGGAAGATGGGAACCACTGTTATGACCATGATGAAGCTGTTCATTTCCTATGGACAGCATTGGAGGGGCCTGGCCAATTGGAGCAGGCTGTGTTTATATCTGTATTTGTTTGAAATTGATGGAGCAGACTCGGATGTGCGTCGAAGCTATCCGGATGTTGAGCAGGGGTCCCTGGAAGATGGGAACCACTGTTATGACCATGATGAAGATGTCCATTTCCTATGGACAACATTAGAGGGGCTTGGCCAATTGGAGCAGGCCGTGTTTATATCTGTATTTGCAGGGACCCCACCCTTAACCTAAACCACACCCTAAACCTATAACCTAAACCTATTCTCAATTCTCTAAAGCTATAACCTATAACCTATAACCTAAAACCTAAACCTATAACCTAAACCCGATCCCGAACACAAATCTGATTTCATAAATGTTAACCTTAACTTATAACCTATACTTATAACCTTAACCTAAACTATAACCTTAACCTATAACCTATACTTATAACCTTAACCTAAACTTATAACCTTAACCTAAATCTATTCTCAAATCTCAAAACCTAAACTTATAACATAAACCTAGACCTAAACCTAAAACCTAAAACCTAAACCTAAACCTATAACCTGAACCCGATCCCGAACCTGAATCTAATTTCATAAACCTAAACCTTAATTGTAACGACCTTGGAATTTTTGTGCTAATCTTTCCTTAAGTAGTTGTTTTTGGGGTAATTAGCGCTTTACTCGATTGCTTGTGAAATCCGCATCAATCACTTTACATTGTATCTGCATGGCTCTAAACGTGTAGATTAGTGAGTGCTACGTTACTCTGAAACCTGGGATCCATCGCTAAATCTAGTTGTTCTTGGGAATTTTTGGAAGATCTGGATCGGACCTAGACCGCGCGTCGAAAGTCCGATGGCGATGATCTTAGGCTGTTACGGGCACCGAGTTGGGCTTGATCTTCACCTCGAAAATCAAGTCCATCTGATGTTCTGGGTCGATTTGCTTGAGCTCGAAGTAAAGAGTGTGAGAACGGTTGGAATTTATTAAGCTTTTATTGAAATCTGAGTCGTGTCGCTTGCGCGATGATTTTAAGCTATCTGACCGTTGGTTTCTGACCCAATTTCACCCTCTGATCAGGATAGTTGGCCCAGGCATATTCTAGTGCTTGTGGACCTGATCGAGTTTCCGTGACCGTTGAATTGAGTGTGGTCCGCCACGGCTGATCTGAAGAGCCGGTCGGTATGAAAACTCTGCTTGACCTAGATCCATGGTCAAGGAGCTTAAGTCCGACCTTTCGTAGTTATAAGCCCACCAGAAGTGCTTCGTTGGATCGAGAAAGGCTTACTTTGGTTATAACCTAAGTATACCTTGTCCCTAGGGTTATTTTTTTCAAGAATAGGCCTATTTATAGTCCTTAAACCCTAGTCCTCTTTCCCATAAGATTTTCTCTAACCCTAGCTTGGAAAGAGAGTGGAAAAGAGAGAGAAAGTGAGAGAGATAAGTTGGTGAATCACCTTGGATTCCTCCTTGTTCTTCTTCATCTTTGAACCTTCACTTTGAATCGTTCTTCTGACGGTTCTGAGTTCTTTTGGGGTAAGTTAACCTAACCCTAACCTATGTTAGAGCTTAGATTAGTTTTGGTGTTGTTGTATCTCATTTCTATCTTTGTTCTAGGGTATTCTAACCCCCGAATTTTAGGGCGTTACATTAACCTATACTTATAACCTTAACCTAAACCTATTCTCAAATCCCAAAACCTATACTTATAGTCGAAACCTAAACCTTAACCTTAACCTATAACCTATACTTACAACCTTAACCTATAACCTACAACCTTAACCTAAACCTATTCTCAAATCCCAAATCTTATACTTATAACCTAAACCTAGACCTTAACCTTAACCTATAACCTATACTTATAACCTTAGCCTAAACCAATTATTAAATCCCTAGACCTATACCTATATCCTAAACCTAGACCTTAACCTAAACCATAACCTATACTTATAACCTGTAACCTAAACCTTAACCTAAACCTATAAACTATAACCTAACCTTAACCTAAACCTATAACCTATAACCTATAACCTATAACTTATAACCTATACTTATAACCTTAACCTAAACTATAACCTTAACCTATAACCTGTACTTAAAATGTTAACCGAAACCCATAACCTATAACCTAAACCTATACCTATAACCTAAACCTAGACCTTAACCTTAACCTATAACCTATACTTATAACCTTAACCTAAACCTATAACCTAAACCTAAACCTATAACCTAAACTTATAACCTATAACCAAACCTTAACCTAAACCTAAAACCTAAATGTATTCTCAAATCCCTAAACCTAAACCTACACCTAATCCTAATCTCAACTCCCTAACCTAAACTTAAACCTAAAAATCCAAACTTAAACCCAATCCCGAACCTGAACCCGACTTCCTAAACCTAAACCTTGAACTATTCTCAATTCCCTAAAGCTATAACCTATAACCTAAACCTAAACCTATCACCTAAACCTAAACCTAAACCTATAACCTAAACCTAAACCAAAACCTATAACCTAAACCTTAACCTATAACCTATAACCTATAACCTATAACCTAAACTTATAACCTAGAACCAAACCTTAACCTAAACCTAAAACCTAACCTTAAACCTATAACCTAAACCCGTAACCTAAGTGTATTTTCAAATCCCTAAACCTAAACCTACACCTAATCCTAATCTCAACTCCCTAACCTAAACTTAAACCTAAACTTGAAAACCCAAACTAAAACCCAATCCCGAACCCGAACCCGATTTCTTAAACCTAAACCTTAATCTATTCTCAATTCCCTAAAGCTATAACCTAAACCTATGACCTAAACCTAAACCTAAACCTATTCTCAATTCCCTAAAGCTATAAACTAAACCTAAACCTAAACCTATAACCTTAACCTAAACCAAAACCTATAACCTAAACCTTAACTTATAACCTATAACCTATAACCTAAACTTATAACCTAGAACCAAACCTTAACCTAAACTTAAAACCTAAACTTAAACCTATAACCTAAACCTATAACTTAAACCTAAAACCTAATTGTATTCTCAAATCCCTAAACCTAAACCTACACCTAATCTTAATCTCAACTCCCTAACCTAAACCTAAACCTAAACCTAAACTTGAAAACCCAAACTTAAACCCAATCCCGAACCCGAACCCGATTTCCTAAACCTAAACCTTAACCTATTCTCAATTCCCTAAAGCTATAACCTATAAACTAAACCTAAACCTAACCTAAACCTAAACCTAAACCTAAACCTAAACCTATAACCTTAACCTAAACCAAAACCTATAACCTTAACCTATAACCTATAACCTAAACTTATAACCTAGAATCAAACCTTAACCTAAACCTAAAACCTAAACTTAAACCTAGAACCAAACCTTAACCTAAACCTAAAACCTAAACTTAAACCTATAACCTAAACCTATAACCTAAACCTAAAACCTAAATGTATTCTCAAATCCCTAAAGCTAAACCTACACCTAATCCTAATCTCAACTCCATATCCTAAACCTAAACCTAAACTTGAAAACCCAGACTTAAACCCAATCCCGAACCTAAACCCGATTTCCTAAACCTAAACCTTAACCTATTCTCAATTCCCAAAAAGCCATAACCTATAACATATAACCTATAACCTAAACCTAAACCTTAACCTTAACCTAAACCTAAACCTATAACCTTAACCTAAACTAAAACTTATAACCTATAACCTATAACCTAAACTTATAACCTATAACCTAAACCTACACCTAAACCTAAAACCTAAACCTAAACCTAAAATCTAAATGTATTCTCAAATCCCTAAACCTAAACCTACACCTAATCCTAATCTCAACTCCCTGACCTTAACCTAAACCTATAACCTATAAACTAACCTTAACCTAAACCTATAACCTATAACCTATAACCTATACTTATAACCTTAACCTAAACTATAACCTTAACCTATAACCTGTACTTACAACCTTAACCTAAACCCATAACCTATAACCTAAAACCGAAACCTATAACCTAAACCTATACTTATAACCTAAACCTAGACCTTAACCTAAACCTATAACCTAAACCTAAACCTAAACTTATAACCTAAACCTATTCTCAAATCCCAAAACCTATAACCTAAACCTAAAACCTAAATGTATTCTCAAATCCCTAAACCTTAACCTAAACCTATGTATGTATATATTATTTTGTATTTTTAAAAAATTTAAATATATGCAAATTTGCATATTTTCAGTGTTACACAACTAGTCAAGTACACACTCGACCAATCATGGCATGACCAGTCGAGTATGTACACGAGCAGTTGTGAAACTCGTGAAATAGGTTTTTTATTTGGGGAAAATGTCACTTTTTTCATTTCTTTCTTCTTCTCCATCAAGCCTAACCACGACCACTCGAACCCATCTCTCGATTACTCTCCGGTTAGTGCTTCATTTTATTTCCTTGTGAATTTAAGTTCTTTGATCATTCTTAATCTTGATTTTGCTTCTTGTTTCAAGATTTATGGTAGTTCGAAAGGGTTTTTTTCCTTAAAATCTGATTTTCTTGGAATCCTTTCATTTTTTTTGCAATCATTCATTTCTTTATTTTCCTGTTGTAATGGAAGGAAGAAATATGAAGAGCACCACTCACGGTCCCTCTTCATCCCATTCTGCACCAATTACTGTGCATCACCTTCGGCCTCCTGAAGAGGATCTCAAGTATGTATGGGATTTCCATCTTAGAAATGTGATTGTTGAGCATATTATCATTGTTGATCATCTTGAGTGCTTCAATATTGTCCCTCTCCTTCGAGCTGTAGGTTCGAAAAACATACTATCTTGGGGCGGTCCTACATATCGATCCATTGCGCAGGCCATGTACGCTTGCATTACTGAGTTCTCTCGAGAAGATTTGACATTTACTATGTTAACTAGAGGTCTAATTGAGGTAGACCGTCATTTAATTTCAATAATCATGAATATACCTGTTGTTGATGACGGCATACCCATGTCCACTTTGCAATCTAGACCTTCTGAAAATGTGAAACAATTAATTATGAGGGTTTTCTATAACATTGTAACGTCTTGGAAAAACCTGTACAAAGACCCGAGTACCACATCAGGCAGAAATTACCCAGGACCAAAACCTTTAGAAAATTAGGTTAATGTTAGCAAGTGTTAAACTAGAGTGGTTGTGAAATTAGCACTAATCACTTTAAATATGATCTGCAAGACCTAAAACATGCAGAATCATTAATGCTACATTACCCTGAAATCTAGAGTCCGTCCTTAAACCCGGTTGCTCTCGAGAGCACACCGAAACTCCGTATTGGACCTGGACCGTACGTCGAAAGTCCGATGACCGCGAAACTATACAATTATGACCATATTACTAGACTTGACAACTCCTTCAGAAATCAAGTCCTAATTATGTCTAGAAATGCACAACTTGAGCCTGGAGCAAAGTGTATGTGAAACGTGAAAATATTTAGAAATAAAAATCTAAATTTAAGTAATCTGAGTCGTGTCACTTGCGAGCCAAATATAAGGATTCAGACCGTGAGAATCTAACCCAAATACGCCATCGGATCAGTAGAAATGTCCCACACATGTCGGTGTACTTGTGGCCCTGATCAAGTGACCGTGACCGTTGAACTGAAACTGGTCCGCCACGACTGATCTGTAAATCCGATCGGAACGAAAACTCAGCCTAACCTAGATCCATGGTCAGGGAGCTTAAGTCCGACCGCATGTGAAAAAGGGGCCACCAGAAGTGCTCTGTTGGACCGGAACGGTCCGTATTTGGATATAACCTAAGTATAACTTGGCTTGGGGCCATTTCCATTAGTCCTGGGCATATATAAGGACCTTAAACCCTCTCTCTCTCACCCCATATGAATTTAAGAAACTCTAGGGAAGAGAGGATGTTGTTCGGTCTTACGAACGCACCGGCCGTGTTCATGGATCTAATGAATAGGGTATTTCGGCCATTTCTTTACCAATTCATCATTGTGTTTATTGATGACATCCTGATATACTCCAAGAGTTGGGAAGAGCACAAGGAACACCTGCAAGTAGTCTTAGATACTCTGAGGAAGAACCAGTTGTTTGCACAGTACAAGAAGTGCGACTTCTTGAAAGAAGAAGTCAAGTTTCTGGGACATGTGGTGTCCAAGGAAGGGATAGCTGTGGACCTTGCTATAGGTTGCCAATCTGCCGTAGACAAAGACTTAGTTTTAAAACTAAGTTCACCACGAGTCTACCGGCGAAAGGTGTGGACTATAAACATATAGGTTATAGTTTTTAAGGCTTTTAATGTCGGTTAATGGTTTATTACTGACGTGGGTGCTATTTCACATGCCCAATACATCATTTATTTTGCGTTTCAGATACATATGAACTATATTGACTATTGTTTATTCTAGGTATTTGTTGAAATAATTGAATGCGTGTAGAATTGGAATTTGTGTTTGCCATGATTATCTGTCATGGATAGGGGATAGTTGCATTTATAACAACTCCTTGGCAAAAGGATCCGCCCAAATACATGTTATGACTGATGTATGTCATGTATGTTGAAGGGTGTAGTTTAAGTGTTTGTTGAAATGACTGAATGAATATAAAATCATGATTTGTGCCTACCGTGGCTATGGGATGTAAGTGTATGATGATGGTGTATGTGACAACTCCTTGTCGGAAGGATTTGTCCAAGTATATGTTAAAAATCAACATATTGCATGTATGTCGATAGGTGTAGTATAAGTGTTTGATAAATTGTCTGTATGAACAAGTAATTGGTGAATTGTATTATATATGGGCATTGAGATAAGGTTCTCAACTACCTTAACTATGTGTATAAACCCCTCTATGTACCATATATTATATTGTCTGGTTCCTTATGAGATACATATGTGTGAATTCATGTTTATATTGTATTTCATAAAATGCTTAAATGGTTGTAGGATTTGAATTACTTACTACTTGATTATTTCACATGAACTCTTGTTGGTACTGAGTGTGGCTGGGACTGTGTAATAGTCTAGGCAATCGATAACAGGTTCTGATTTGGTGGCTGAGGTTATTTTCGCCCACATGACGTGTTCGATGAGTCCGAGTCGTACTTCAGTTGTCGACAGTGGTTAGGCCACACGGAGTGCTGGTGCACTTCATGTTGATCAATTCGATGTGCGCTCGTGCTAGTCGAGCTCGTCAAGTAACCCGATTGACCCGATGTATATTCACCATGTATGGACACTACTGCTTGAATCTAAGGTACCAAACTCACCAGTGAAAACCCTTTTAACCCTGGTACCTCGATCTACTAAGACTCATGAGCCGGGCATGGTGGTATGGGACACCGTGGTCGAGCTGTTGACCTACGCTAGGGTGACGAGCCTCCCCGTAGTGTCCAGTGAGCAACACAATCTCGTGAGCCAAATACGGTAGTATATGACACTGTATTTGAGCTGTCGGCCTACACTGATAAGGTGACGAGCCCTTTATAGTGACCTCGAGTGTACTCTAAGACTACGTAGAGGTGACGAGCCCTTACGTAGCAATTAGAGTACACTAGGCCTGCACTGATAAGGTGACGAGCCCTTTGCAGTGACCTAGAACCATATCTTCGTATGAGATTTACTAGGACTGACGACCCTAGAATGGATCATCGTTTGGGAATTGATACAAAGGAGGTACCTTAGCTTCCCAATCCTGCTGTATGAAAAGGACTAATAAGAACTTGGTATTCATATTCATACACCACATTGCATGTGCCGTTTGGCGATGTGTAGAGAGCACGAGGAAGTGACTGCCATGCGCGACTGTTAGATGAAGATCGCTGAGGGAGTGCAGGCGAGGGCATGCATCATTTATTCATAGCATTCTTGCATTAATCAGAGTACGTAGGGATGTTCGATTGTATTGGTTTATCATTACTGCTTGATTGAATTGATAACATGTTAACCTTTGCTTTATTATTCCACTGAGTTGATCACTCACTCCCACGTTACGGGACGGTGTCTTGAACACCAACCAGACCCTGTTGTAGGTTCAGATGATGGCGTAGCCTGCGAGGCGGAGCCAGACTTTGAGGATGATGAGGAGGCATTCTCATATATGCAGTATTCAGGCAGGTTCTTGTAGACCGTTCTGAATCGACGGGGGCTTCAGGGTTATACTTGTAGTGGACTATTACATTTTGATATTTTGAAATTTGAAACAATACATGTAATTATTGACCTGAAAATTACATACATACTTGAGTAAGTCTTCCGCTTGCATATTACAACTGTCTCTGGATTATGAATTGCTGATTTGGATTAATCTTATTCATGTTTTATGCACTAATACAGACAACATTAAATCATCATTAATTATGTTGCATAAGTGATGCGTTGGAACTCAGGAGTTGGACTTCTACTCGACCCCTGATTTTCAGGGCGTTACAAACATAAATGCGGAATGGAACGGTAGTACTGCGCTCAGTTCCAAAATATGTTGCCTAGATATAAAGTCTCGCATCGGATTTTTATTTCGAATGTCTATCCTCGCTCAGGTAACAAGACTAAGTTGACCTCTTTTATGGCCCGCATTATGCATTCAGTTGTATCTGGCATCCATATCTATCTTTCTTCTCTTATCTGTCATCATATTATTCAATTTCGTTTCCAGCCTGGTCATAGCAATATTCCATTCACTTATTTTATAAATACCTTAGCGAATCATGCTTTGATAGCTATGCCTGTTGGAGAAGGTTCTATTAATCTCCGTCCATTTAACAATTCTAATATCAACAAGATGAACCTGGACTTGGCACTTGGTTAAGTTGATGGGAATGTTTGATGAGATGAAGAAGCTGAAGAAGCTGATGCCTTACCTCAAGAAGACGTTAATATGGATGATTTATTTGATGAACTTGAATCAGATTCTGAGGCTGACCCTGATTATCAGCCTTCTGATTTTGATAAGAGGCTACGTAATCTTAAGGAACAGGTGGCTCAGATTCGTGTAACCCAGGATTCTCAATTTACTTATATGCATAAATATATAAGGCGTATTAATAAAGGTTTACATCAAATTGATTCATCTATTCCTGGTCCCTCTTCAAGATCTGATTAGTTTTGTTTTGATTTAATGGTATCTATAATAACTTTATTCTAACTCTTTTCCCTATGACTGATTGGATAATTTTATTTAAACTCTTATCTATTCAATTTAAATACTCTGTTTATTTGATTTGGATGAGTAGTTATTAATTTTACATGCTCTCTTATTCTCTTCATTTATCCTTATTCGCTTCCTTTGTCATGTTGTGACAAAAAGGGGGAGATATTGTAATATGTGAATGAGGATATGATATGATGAAATGTGGCTAATATTTTTTATTTTTTTATTTTGCAGGGAGTAGTGGATTAAGGGGGAGAGTTGATTATTGTACATGATATCTATTATGGATCATATCATGCATGTTAGTGCAACATGTTTGTGCAATGTGTTGTTTGAATATCGATTGCATATTGTAATTTTGGTTTTGTCACAAATTTGACAAAGGGGGAGATTGAAAATGCTATGTTGATAAACCCTAGGTATTGTCAAATTTTGGTGTGACAAACCAATTCAAGTTTGTATCTTGATTTGTATCAAGCTTGTGCATTTATTCACATTGAATCTTCAACGTTCATTCTATTCGTGCTAAATCTATCTTGCCGATATCTACGACGAACTTATCGAGATCTTCAAATTGGAAGAAAGTAAAGACTTTCATATATTGAGTGAAGACAGAGTTTTCAAGAACATTGCGGTTCAAAATCTGGAACCAGACAAGTCTAAGAACTCAAGACTTAGTTGAAGATTATGTTTGGTATGTTGAGTTCAAGCTTTAAAGATCACAAGAATTAAAGCTACTGAAGTGATTGATAGATTAAGTATTCATATGTTATATCTCACAAGTAAGGTATGATTGACCTAGATTGACCTTAGATCATGATTAGATCATTTCATACTTTCAGTCAGTCATTTTAGTCATTTTATAAGTGTGAAATTCTGTTCTTTTGACTAGCCCTAGCAATGGCTCGACCAATCCTAGTATTTCCTCAATTAGTTCAGGATTTGTTATGAATTTTTAAAAATTTTTGTTGGTCTATGACCAGTCCTAAAAACTGCTCGACCAGTCGTGTGAATAGTGCTCGACCAGTCATGCAGTGCTTAACTCGTTTTCCAGCGAGTTATCTGGACTCACACGACCAGTCATGTGGTGTTCATGACCAGTCGAGCGGGCCATTCGACCAGTCGTGGGACCCACAAGGCCAGTCGTGTAACTAAAAAATCTTATCACGCTAGAATTTTTGAAAATCTGTTTGGATAAGGACAGTCGTGCGAACCAATTTTTCACCTAAAAATAGTGCTCGAATTTAAGAGTTTTCTATTCAATTCTTATTATTCTTAAGCAATCACTTTGAGATAATTTTGAGTACATTCTAAGCTATTTTATCTATATTTAAGATTCTTTTAAGTAGCTCTTATTTTTTATTTTGATTCTCTATTCCATTCTCATTTTGAAAAGGGATATTTGATTTACCCTTCCTTGATATCAAAATCAATACAAAGCCCTTGCTGATTTAATTAAAAATCATCTAGACTTAGGACCCTATACACTTGTGAGACTAAACATTGAAAATCTACGTCATCATCAAGTTGGTTCTACCAGGCTGCTTCAGAATCGTCATATAGATAAGTTTTTTCTTTTTCTGTAATTCAATTCATTTCTTGTTTGTGAGATTGTTCCAGAAAATCTCTATTTTGGTTTTGTCTGAGGTGATCCAAAAAATCTCAGTGCGAGGGGTTTTTGAATTTTGTAAGCCCATCTAAAGACACAATTGTGAAGGTTTTAGGTGAACCTTGAAAAACCTATTTTGATTAGTGAACGCTAATATCCCAAGGGAGTGGATATTATGAGTGGAGTACTTATGTGGGTGTTTATTAACAGTTGGTGTACACACAATCGAACCACTATAATTCTCTGTGCTTGGTGGATGTGTGATTTATTTCTTTATCTTTTATGGTTTAAGATTGTGGGATGTATTTGTGGATGTGAATGTTGTAATCTTTATATTTCAGCATTGTGTAGTGAATGTTGTAATAGTTTAGTTTCTATTTCTTTCATATCCTCTTGAGTTTGAGTTTTTGATAGTCACCCACGTTCTAGTAAGGTTGTCCGACCATAAACCATTGGTTTTTGGTGTTAGGTTGTCCTTAGAACCAAGTTCGTATCAACCTATCAATACTTGATTTTTGAGGTTGTTATTTCCTTTTGTTATTTACATTCTTTTTGGCTATCTGTTGTTTATATTCCGCTTATTAATTTTTATTTAGCATAGTCCTATTCACCCCCCCCCCCCCCCCCTCCTCCCCTCTAGGACATATAACTCAGCCTTTTTAAACTCCAATCGAGTTTTTGTCAAACCCCAACATTGATGAACCCTACTCAGAAATGATTCTCCCCATCATCTCAACCCCTAGCTGGATGGACCCGATTATTGAGTATCTTTGGGAAAGGAAATTACTTGAAGACAGGCTCGAGCCACATAGGATTTAGACTAGGTCGACTCGGTACACCATGTGGGAGATATACTTTACAAAAAGGGGTTTTACTTACCTTACCTAAGATGCCTCCAACCTATGGAGGCTGAGTATGTCTTGACAGAAGAAATACATGAAGGAATTTGCAATAACCACTCTAGCAATCGCGCCCTTGCCCATAAGGTCATTTGACAAGGATACTTCTGGCCAACCATTTTGAGAAAATGCCAAGCAGTATACCCGGAAATGCGACAAGTGTCAAAGATTCGCATCGATACCTCGCCAACCACCTGAGCAATTGACCCCCATGACTGGACCATGGTCGTCCACCCAATGGGGAATAAACATCATCGGCCCATTGCCAATGGGCAAAGGTCAGACCAAGTTTGTTGTCATCACAATCGACTACTTCACCAAATCAGCTGAGGTCAAGCAGCTGGACAAGATTACCAAGCAAGAGATCATCGATTTTGTTTGGAAAAATATTATCCGCCAGTTTGGGATTCTACATACAATTGTCTTGGACAATGGTAAATAGTTCAATAATGATCGATTCTTAGGTATGTGTGGGAGGCTCAGAATTTGTTATACTTATTCATCACCTCGGTACCCTCAAGCTCAAGGCCAAGTAAAGGCGGTCAACAAGATCATCAAAAACCACCTAGGAACTAAGCTCGAAATGGAGCTTCCTTATGTCCTCTGGAATATCAAACTATTGCTCGAACATTTACAGGAGAAACTCCATTTTCCCTAGCTTTCGGGGCAAAGGCCGTTGTTCTAGTTGAAATAGGACTCCCACGGCACGGGTTCGATCATACAGTGAGGCTCAGAATGCTGAGCAAATGGCCTTAAGTCTCAATCTACTCGAAGAGGAGAGGGAGAAAGCACAACTGAATATCGTGGCTCGTCAACAAGTCACCCAATTGTACGACTCCCAGGTAAAGGTTCGAAGGTTCTGGGTGGGAGATCTAATCCACCTTTAAACCTTCCAAAATACTAAAGAGCCTGGCTCAAGGACTTAGAGGTAAACTGGGAAAGGCCCTACAGGATAACGGGTACGATCCAACAAGGGACATATCGATTTGAAGATATGGATGGATGAACTCTACCGCACTCGTGGAACACCGAAGATTTGAAGATTTACTATCCATGAAGACCGATCAGGTCTCAGATTGAAAGTAATTGACTTATTGTTGGTGAAAAGGCCTAGCTATATGTCTTAGAGGGGGGAGTGAATAGGACTATGCCAAATTAAAACTTTAACAGCGGAATAAAAATTAATAAAGTAAAGATAGCTCTTTAAACAAATTACAAAATGGAAATGTAAAGCAACCTCCAATAGAGAGATTGATACCAATGTTATTCTAAGGACAACTTTGCACCATAAAAACCAAGGGTTTATGGCAGGACAGCCTTACTAGAACAATTTGAATATCAAAAACTCAAACTGAAAGGAAATAAAGGAAATAGCAAGAAATAAATTCTAAACTATTACAACATTCCCCACAATGCTTGAAATGTAAATATTACAACATTCACATCCACACACACATCCCACAAATTTGAATGATAAAAGAAATAGAAATTAAACAAACATTCAAATCACAAGAGACAAAGAATTATAGTGGTTCGCCTATGTGTTCACCAACTATTAAACAACAGCCACACAGCTTGCTACTCCACTCCTAATATCCTCACACAGGGGATATTAGCGTTCATCATGAAAATAGGTTTCTCAGGTTCACCTAAAACCTTCACAATTGTGTCTTTTAAATGGGCTTACACAATTCAAAAACCCCAACCTCTGAGTTTTCTGGCTCTCCTCAAATAACCAACACAATGAGATTTTTCTGGCTTAATCTCAAATAAAACCAAAAGAAGAAAATTTACAATAATGCAAAATACCTGGATTTCTCCTTTTGTAGCAGCCCGGAAGAACCAATCGAAGTAGAAGTTCGAATATAGAAGTTCAATGTCCAATACTCACTTTGAAATGGTTCTAAGTTCTAATTGATTTTAAATTAAATCAAGTTGGGCTAGCTCTATTTGATTTTGATTCCAAGAAGTGGAATATCCCAATTCCTCTTTCAAATTAAATTGGAATGAAGAAACAAAATCAAATAAGAAAAACTAACAAAAGAGAATATTAAATTTGCACAATGTAGCTTAAAAAGAACACAAACTTATCTATTAGAGTGATGCTTTGATTTTACTTGAATTCGATATAAAACTCTGAAATTCGTGTTCTATTTATAGTTGCAGAAATTACATTTACGACTGGTCGTAGGACAAACATTATTTTAAAATTTTGAGCGCAATCAGATAAAACTGTTCCACGACTGGTCGTACGCCTTGCACGACCGGTCGTGATACCTCTACGACTGGTCGTGACCATCCTACGACTGGTCATGAGGCACCAGGTTTGTTCGCTGTAGTTTGAGTCGTAGATCCTAGACTGGTCATAGGATAAGTCGTGCACTGTTCACACAACCGGTCAAATAGAGTCCAGGACTGGTCGTAGCTCAACCAAAAAATTCTGAAATTTTGCAACAAACTTAGGACTGGTCTTAGAATTTCTTGGACTGGTCGAGACAATTCTAGGACTAGTCAAACAAGGTCCAGGACTAATCTTAGAACAGACCAAACACTTATAAAATGATTCAATTGACTTATGTATACAAAATGATCTATCTAAGGTCAATTTAAGGTCATTCATACCTTAAATGTGAAGTATGGACATTGAATCTTCATTTCTTCAGATGATGGTTGACCTTTGAAGATTATGAAGCTTGGAAATCTTTACATGATGTAGCTTGAACTTGAGATCTTCTAAATCTTGGATTTGTCGTTCTTGAGTTGTACTTGATCTTGAGTTAAACATTATCTTGATTCTTGAACAAGCACTCATCTTTTCAATGTAGCCTTAAAAATTCTGAACATTGAAGCTTACAAAAGTGGACAAAGTACTTGACCTTGCATTTCTTGAAGTAGATCACCGTTCTTAACTTGAAGCATTGTGATGCAGTATCTTGAACACATAAATTAACATGCTACACAAGACACAGATTATGTTTTTAGCACCACAAAATTTGATAACTAAAGGAGCAGGAAACCATAGCACTTACAATCTCCCCCTTTGTCAAATTTGTGACAAAACACACTCCAATCAAAATAAGAGAAGCACAACATACTCAATAAAGAATCATATAAGAGAACCAGTTATAGCATGGTTAAAGAATCATGCACTAGTTATTATTAACTAGCATAAATTCAAACTCCTCCTTACTCCCCCTGAGTAGCACACATATATCCAAAAGAAAATATGCTACTCTACTCCCCCTCAATCCATATCCAAAAGTATTCAATCCAACTTTAATATACTCCCCCTTTTTGTCATAATATGACAAAGGAAGCAAAGAATAAATGGAAGAGGAGGACTAATAAGAGAATAATAAATGAGTTAAATACGTAAAAGATATAAAAGCAAATTCAATGTGTACATATCATAAACTAGTACAATCCAAAGAAAGTCTAGCACACTAAAAGAAACCGAAGTAGTATAGGAGTTATTACAGACCATAGGATAAAAATACCTAATCAGATCCTGAAGGAGTAGGTATGGTAGGATCGAGTTGATGAAGCCCGTTGTTTAAGCACCTAAGATACTTGTGCATATATTTAAATTATAAATCATGGGCAACATTCATGTTCTCTACCTTCTCCTCAAGTGCACGAAGACGAGCATCAAAATTAGATGGCTCATAGTCAAGATCATTAATAGAATCAAATTCAATTTCATCAAAGATGACATCCATATTAATATCATCAGGAGGAAGATCACCAGCCTCATCTGCATTCCCTGCTTCAGTTCCACCACTACCAATATCCACTTGGCTAGGAGCCAATTCCAATTTCATCTTGTTAATATTAGAGTCGTTGAAAATAAGATGATGAATAGGAGCCTCTCCAACAGGCATAGCAACTAACATGTGAGTAGATAACACAACCATAAGATAGGAAAATGGAATATCACAGTGTCCTGGATGGAGACGACACTGAATGATGGAATGACATATTAAAGAAGGCAGACAGATATTTACACCAGTGATGACAGAATGCAAAACCCAAACCATAAAGGAAGTCAGTTCTGTTTTATTACCAAAACGCAGATATAGATTTGAAATAAAGATTCTGTGGAGAACCCTGTATCTAGGTAACAAGTACTTTGAGAGGAGCACATTCCCTTAATGAGTCCATTGCACATCCATATTGCATAGTGCTCTGGTGAGCATGCATTTTTCTCATTCTGAGGGTTCTCAACTAGAATATGAATAGGAATACCCTTGTCATTAATCGGTATGTCCATTAGACCCGAAATCAAATGACGGTCTATTTCAAATGGACCTTCTCTAGCATCAATTTTAAAAGTTAAATTCTCAGTCGAAAAGTCAGAAATGCATGCAAACATGGATTGAGCAATAGATTGGTATGCAGGCCCACCCTAATATAAGATGTTAGCCCATCGTACAGCTTGGAGAAGAGGAAGGATACCAAAAGGAGTAATGTGGTCAAGATCAATAAGTTGTTCAACAATGACATTGCGCATTCACAAATCCCGCACATATGAGGGATCATCTTCAGGTGACCGAAGATGGCGCTGAGAGATAGGAGTTGATCTAGAAGATGATGGACCACGAGAAGTTTTCTTTTTACCTCTAGCATCCATTTGCAACAACGAGTACAAAGAATCAAGAGATTACAAAGGATATAGAGTTGGGTTTGGCTAGAACAGGTTTTTCAAAAGAAAACCCCAAAATTGCAATGAATCCCAAAATAAATTACTCCAAGAGTGAAAATAAAGTAATATTGACTAGAATCTACAAGAAAAATACAAATGACGCACAAACCTTGAAGATCTAGGAAGGTGGGTATGACTGGTCGGGCGTTGGCTCATTCAAGAGGAAATAGGAAATGAAGAAGATGAGGTTTTCCCTAAATTTTAAAAGGGCCAACGCACTACACGACTGGTCGTGTACCATCAAAAATATGCATTTTTCATAATAATTTGAAATTTAAACTAATAAATTATCAAATATATATACAGTATGATACAAATATTCATGAATATTAAATTTAGATTGCACATACCATAAACCTGCTTTTATCGAGCGGCTTAGTAAAAATGTCAACAAGTTGATTCTCAGTCGGAATATATTCCAAAGATATTATTTTTTCTTCCACTAATTCACGAATGTAATGATACCTAATGTCAATGTGCTTAGTACGTGAATACTAAATTGGATTTTTAAAAATATTTATTACACTGGAATTATCACAATATAAAACCATTGACTCCTGTGTAATTCCATAATCGCTTAACATTTTATTCATCCAAACAAGCTGAGTACATGCATTTCCAGCTGCGATGTATTCAGCCTCAGCAGTTGAGAGTGATATAGAACTTTGCTTCTTGCTAAACCAAGAAACTAAAAAATTTCTGATATAGAAACAACCACCACTGGTTGATTTCCTATCATCGATATTACCAGCCCAATCAGCATCAGTGTACCCAGCCAACTGAGTGTGAATCATTATCACCACTGCCATTTGTGGTATGATCCAGATGATCCTTGGGATATGATTTATTTTTTGATAATGTTCTAAGATAATCTCTAGCTATAAATGAATAGTGTGGTTGGTTTGGACCCATTCGACTTAGCCCATTTGAATCGGCCCATTGATTCGGCCCATTCGATTCGGCCTGTTTGATTCGGCCCATTGATTCGGCCCATTTGACTCGGCCCATTCGATTTGGTCCATTTGATTCGGCCCATTTGAATCGGCCAATTTGACTCGGCGCATTGATTCGGCCCATTTGATTCGGCCCATTTGAATCAGCCCATTCGATTCGACTCATTTGAATCGGCTCATTTGACTCGACCCATTTGATTCGATCCATTTGATACGGCCTGATGTTATATATATATATATATATATATAGGCCCATGAGTGAGGCCCATTGTGATGCGTATATGCCCCATAAGCGAGGCCCATGATGATATGTATTAAACCCTTGTATAAGACCGTGGACCCATTATACAATTGGCCCTATGAGCGTCATTCCTTGGGAGCAATGTTGATTAAAGGTCCACATTGTTGGACAATGATGGTTGGACGTCCACATTGTGACCTTCCCTTAAGACGATTGTCAAGGCTGATTTCGATTGTTGAGGCCGATTATGATTATTAAGGCCGATTCTGACTATCGAGACCGATTTCGATTATCGAGGTCGATTCTGATTGTTGATACCATTCCGATTATCAAGGCCAATTCCGACTGTTGATACCGATTCTGATTATCGAGGCCGATTCCGATTATCGAGGCTGACCCCGATTGTTGAGGATGATTCCAATTGTCGAGGCCAACTTCAATTGTCGAAGCCTATTCCGATTGTCGAGGCCGATTGTCGAGGCCCATTGTGATGTATATACGGCCCATATTTGAGGCCCATTCTCATGAGCATTCGGCCTTGGCTTGATGCATTTGAAGCCTATGTAATGTATATGAGGCCTATGTGATGAGGCTCATTGTGGTGCATTTGAGGGCCAGGCGATGGAGCCCGTCGTGTTTTATATTAAGCCCATGTAAGAGGCCCATCGTAATGTATATTAAGCTCTTGAGTGAGGCCCATGATGTTGTATATTAGGCCCTTATGTGAGGCCATGGGTCCACTATATATTAGGCTCTATGCAGATCATTCCTTGGGGGTAATGTTAGTTAAATATCCACATTATCAAGGCTGATTGTCAATGCTAGTTATTGATACTGATTATGAGTATGTGACAGCATAGCATCATGATACATGCCCATATGCATCATCTGTATGTTTGTTATGAGATGTGGTTGGCTATTACATATGTTATTGGGCAGGTTGTCATGAGACTCCCTAATATGTGGAGATTGTCTCACATGAGCATACGGTATGCGCAGGATTGATGTATGACTGGATTGTATAACTCATGCATCTGGCATTGTGTGTTGTGATTACTATACACCCTAGCGACATCAGGGTCGTAGCCTCCACAGGCATATCATGGATGGCCAGATGGGACACCAAAAATACGTTATTAACATCGGGCTGTCATAGATGGCCCTGGATGAAAATTTCTAAACCCTATTGGTACCAAAGGACGCCCCAACATTGAGACCGAGTAGATATATATAAGTGCATGAGGGTCGTATACCAGTAAACCGTGTCTCCCACTGTGTCGCGGTCAGTTGGAAAGGGGGTGTAGCCTTACCTACCTGAGGGAGTAGGCATAGCTAGGATGAGTTTGACCAGCTCATAAATGGGTCTGCTATTGACGTACAGGCTAGATATTGGTTGACTACTGGCTAGGTGGATAGTGAGGTCTCTTCCACTTACCCAGTTGTGGGCTTGATGGGGCGACAAGCTGGTGTAGAGTGTACTAGACCCCGGTGATGATCCTAGAGACGAACAGTACTGATATGAGGACTTATTAAGCAGGAGTTACATACTCATTCATTCATTTATTCACTATCCACTCGGGCTGGTAGTGTGCAACTATTTGTTACGTGTACCTTTGCAATGGCTAGGATTTCGGTTGGGGCGTGTGACTAACCTGAGATCAAGAGTTTATCACATTGATTCTGCCTATCTAAATGTAACGCCCTGAAATTCGGGGGTCGAGCATAACTCAGCTCCCGAGTTCCAAAACATCACTTATGCAACATATTTAATGAAGGATGTATGTTGACTGTACTAGTGCATAAAACATGGAATAGATTAAGCCAAAACACAGATATGATTCAGGGATAAGTGAATAAAGCTAGCGGAAGACTTATAGAAACATGTGTACAAGTGTAAATCCCTGAAATACATATACAAGTCAGATCGTATGAAAGTGTTACTTAACAAAATTATAAGTATCAAATTACATCATTTAAATTCCCAGAAAAATAATCCCGCACATCAGACCGAGGCTCGCTAGAACCCATCTGAAAACTGCATATAAGAGAAGGCAGCCTTGTCATCATCCATCTCCCGCTCTGCCTCAGAAGTCGCATCCACATCTGCAACATCAGAACCTAAGACAGAGTCTGGTGGGTGTTTAACACCGCCCCAGAAACGTGAGAGTGAGTGATCAACTCAGTGGAACAATAAGGCACTGGTTAACATGTTATCAGTTCAATCAAACAGTAATGATAAAGCAGGACAATTAAATAAATCCTAAGTACTTTTGTTAATGCAAGGATGTATGCAATATGATGCGTGCCCTCACGCGTACACCCTCAGTGTCTTCATCTTACGTTACGCATGACATCGCCTCAAAGTGCGCCACATCTACAAAGCACATGCAAATGCGGTGCATGGATATGATTACCAAGTTGTTATTAGTCCATTTTCACACAACAGGATTGAGAAGCTAAGATACCTTCCTCATAACACCATCCAAACAGTGATCCATACTAGGGTCATCAATCCTAGACATCTCATATGATCATATGTTTGAGGTCGTAGCAAAGGGCTCGTCACCAATCAATGCACGCCTTTCATGCCTTTACTACCACAGATCGGCTCGTCACCTCCTTGCGGTATCTAGGTATGCTCGAGGTCACTACAAAGGGCTCGTCACCAATCAATGTAGGCCGACAGTACGAATATAGTGTCCCATACCACCATAATCGGCTCACGAGTGTAGTTGCTCACTGGTCACTACGGGGAGGCTCGTCACCCCAGCATAGGCCAACAACTCGACCACGGTGTCCCATACCACCATGTCCGGCTCATGAGTCTTAACGGATCAAGTACCATAGTTAATATGATTTCACTGGTAAGTTCAGTACCCTAGATTCAAGCAGTAGCGTCCATACATGGTGAACATACATCGGACAATCGGGTTACTTAACGAACTCAACTAGCACGAGCGCACGTTGAATTGAGCGACATAGAGTGCGCAAACACTCCGCGTGGCCAAACCACTGCCGACAACTCTAATACGGCTCGGGTTCGTCTAATGCGTCCTACGTGGCGAAAGAAATCTCAAACATGAATATAGGGTCAATTATCGATTCCTGGACTAATGCATAGTCTCACACACCTTACACTACTACAGATATTCATGTTGAATGTAAAACAGTAATGGAACAACAACTTAAATCATGGTACATATGCATCTGAAGAATATCAACTTAACATAAATGTAAGCATAGGTAATGCTTGAATTTAAATAACATGGAATGTAACTTGCATAAAGGAAATCATGCGCATCCATAGGAGTATTGAGAATCACTTCTCAACGCCCACAATTAGTGTAATAAGTTACACTTTAGATCATTCATGCATTTCTACAAACACTTAGCATACATGGAACAACATACATGACGTATGTTGAAATACATGCATTTTGACAATTCCTTTTACCAAGGAGTTGTCATACATGCATCTAGCATACATACATGACAAATAATCATGGCAAACAACACAAGTGCATATTTTATACGTATACGGTACTTTATAGATACACAGAATACACAAATCTTAATATAACGCATGCATATCAGGAAAGCAATGTAAACACAACATTTGGCATGTGAAATCTCATCCATAATAAGAATAAATCATTAACTGGCATTGAAAGCCTTGAAAACCATAACCTATACACTTAAAGTCCGCACCTTAAGCAAGGAAAGAACACCGAACTGATTTAGACGAGTTGTCTTCATCAACGGCGATAGAATACCCAAAAACAAGGATAGAAATGAGATACAACAACACCAAGTCTAATCTAAGCTCTAACACAGGTTAGGGTTAGATTAACGTACCCCAAAAGAACTCAGAACCGTCAGAAGAACGATTCAAAGTGAAGGTTCAAAGATGAAGAAGAACAAGGAAGAATCCAAGATGATTCACCAACTTATCTCTCTCACTTTCTCTCTCTTTTCCACTCTCTTTCCAAGCTAGGGTTAGAGAAAATTCGTATGGAAAAGAGGGCTAGGGTTTAAGGACTATAAATAGGCCTATCTTTGATGGAAATAACCCCAGGGACAAGGTATACCTAGGTTATAACCAAAACCCGACTCTCGCGATCCAACGAAGCACTTCTGGTGGGCCTATAACCACGAAAGGTCGGACTTAATCTCATTGACCATGGATCTAGGTCAGGCTGAGTTTTCGTACCGACCGGCTATTCAGATCAGCCGTGGCCGACCACACTCAATTCAACGGTCACTGAATCTCGATCAGGTCCACAAGGAGTAGGATATGCCTGGGCCTCCTTCCCTGATCAGAGGGTGAAATTGGGTCAGAATCCAATGGTCAGAATGCTTAAAATCGTCGCGCAAGCGACACGACTCAGATTTCATAAAAACTTATTAAATTTCAACCGTTCTCACACTCTTCACTCCGAACTCAATCAAATCGACCCAGAACATCAGATGGACTTGATTTTTGAGGTGATGACCAAGCCCAACTCGGTGATCGGAACAGCCTAAGATCATCGCCATCGGACTTTCGACGCGCGGTCCAGGTCTGATCAAGATCTTCCAAAAATTCCCCAGAACAACTGGATTTAGCGATGGATCCCAGATTTCAGAGTAACATAGTGCTAACTAATCTACAAGTTCAGAGCCATGCAGATACAATTTAAAGTGATTGATGCGAATTTCATAAGCAATCGAGTATAGCGCTAATTACCCCAAAAACAACTACTTAAGGAAAGATTAGTACAAAAATTCCAAGGTCGTTACAATCTACCCCCCTTAAAGAAAATTTCGTCCTCGAAATTCATACCTTCATATAATCCTCAAGGATCAGAGGGTAGGTCTTTCTGACCTCAGCTTCAGATTCCCAAGTAGCCTCTTCCACACCATGATGCGTCCATAGCACCTTCACAAGAGAGATAACCTTGCTAAGCAATACCTGCTCCTTCCTATCGAGAATACGCATCGGTCGCAGTATATAAGTGGCATCCTCACCCTACTGCACTTGCTCTCAACTGATAATATGCGAAGGATCAAGAACGTACTTCTTCAGCATAGAAACATGAAATACGTTATGCACACCCGCAAGAGGTGTGGGCAAAGCAAGGCGGTATGCTACCGCTCCCACTCGATCCAGAACTTAAAATGGACCAATAAATCTCGACGTCAGCTTCCCCTTCTTACCGAACCATAGAACTCCCTTCATAGGAGAGACCTTCAGAAAAACATGGTCTCACACAACAAACTCAAGCGGTCGATGCCTCGTATCAGCATAACTCTTCTGCTTGCTCTGCACTGTCAGAAGTCGACGTTGAATGATGTCGACCTTCTCTGAAGTCACCTGCACCAATTCCGGGCCAAGCAAACTATGCTCACCAATTTCTGCCCAACAATGTGGTGCTCTGCACGGGCGACCATACAACGCCTCATAGGGAGCCATGCCGATACTCGCCTGGAAACTATTATTATACGCGAACTCTGCATACTGAAGACAATCATCCCAACTGTCCTTGAAATCCAAAACACAAGCTCGCAACATATCTTCCAGGACTTGATTCACGCGCTCCGTCTGCCCATCTGTTTGTGGATGAAACGCGGTGCTGAACTTCAGTTTCACACCCATTGCTTTCTGGATACGAGTCCAGAAGATAGATGTAAAACGCGTGTCTCTATCAGACACAATCTCCAGGGGAACTCCATGCAGACGCACTATCTCCTTGATATACAACCTAACCAACTGGTCTGCAGAGTAAGTGACTCTGATCGGTAAGAAATGCGCCGACTTCGTTAATCGATCGACGATCACCCAGATAGAGTCAAATCCCTTCCTCATCCTCGGCAACCCAGAAATAAAATCCATAGAGATGAAATCCCACTTCCATTCAGCTATGGGCATGGGCTGCAACAACCCAGGAGGTCGGCGATGCTCTGCCTTGACCTGCTGGCACGTGAGACAACGAGAAATAAATTCAGCAATCTGGACCTTCATATTGTACCACCAATAAGACCTCTTCATATCCTGATACATCTTCGTGCTACCTGGATGTATCGCAAGTTTAGAACTATGGGCCAACTCGAGAACCTCCCGTCTCAAGTCAGGGATGTCAGGAACACATAACCGACCACGAAAACGTAGGCCCTCATCAGAACTAACACTCCAGCCGGAGTTCTCATCTGTACCAACCTGCTGCCTCATCTTCACCAAAAGCTCATCATCTGGCTGAGCTACAACGATCCTCTCGTCGATAAGGGGCTGTACACGAATATGTGCGATAACCTCATACGGCTCAACCACCGTAAGCTTCTGCTCAAAATCGCGACGAACTCTAACATATCCCACTCTGCTATCATCAACGGAGCCGCAAACTCAATAGCCTTCTTGCGACTCAACGCATCTGCCACAAGGTTCGCCTTGCCCGGATGGTAAGAAACATCGAACTTAAAGTCCTTCAATGTTTCCATCCATCTGCGCTGCCTCATATTCAAATCACGCTACGTGAAAATATACTTAAGGCTCTTGTGGTCGCAAAAGAGCTCGAACTCCTCACCATAGAGGTAATGTCTCCAAAGCTTTAATGCGAAGATGATAGCTGCTAATTCCAGATCGTGCGTAGGGTAATTCTCTTCGTGTTTCCTCAACTGACGCGAAGCATAAGCAATCACCCTGTCCTTCTGCATAAGGACACAACCCAGGCCAATGCGAGAGGCGTCAGTATATATAATATACTTAACCCCTTGCTCTGGCAATACTAGCACAGGGGCGGACGTCAACTTGTCCTTCAGCTCCTAAAAAGCTAACTCTGCCTGCTCATTCCAAGCAAACCTCAAATATTTCCGTGTCAGCTGCGACAACGGTCTGGCAATCTTTGAGAAGTCCTGAATAAAGCGTCGATAATAGCCTGCAAGACCCAGAAAACTCCTTACCTCAGTAACTGAACCAGGCTGCTTCCAGTCCTGCACTGCAGCTACCTTGGCAAGGTCGACGGCTATTTCTTCCTTGGACACCACATGTCCCAGGAACTTGACTTCCTCTTTCCAGAAATCACACTTCTTGAACTGCGCGAAGAGCTGATGCTCCCTAAGAGTATCCAAAACTGCTCTTAAGTGCTCCTCGTGCTCTGCCCGACTCACCAAATAAACTAAAATGTCATCAATGAAGACAATGACGAATCGGAACAAGAATGGCCGAAACACCCTGTTCATCAAATCCATGAACACGGCCGGTGCGTTCGTCAGACCGAACGACATCACAAGGAACTCATAATGACCGAAGCTAGTCCTAAAAGCGGTCTTCTGCACGTCCCCATCCTTGACGCGCAACTGATGATACCTTGACTGCAGATCAACCTTTGAAAAGTACCGTGCCCCCTTCAACTGATCAAACAGATCATCAATCCTGGGCAAAGGGTACTTATTCTTCATAGTTACCAGATTCAGCCTGCGATAATCAATACACAGTCGCAAGGAACCATCCTTCTTCTTCATAAACAAAACAGGTGCTCCCCAAAGAGACACACTGGGCCGAATAAAACCCAATTCCAGTAAACCATCTATCTGCTTCCTCAACTCCTCCATTTCACTCGGAGGCATACGATAGGTGGGTAAAGAAATGGGCACCGCACCAGGCATAAGATCGATAGCAAAATCAATCTCACGCTGAAGAGGTAATCCAGGAATCGACTCAAACACATCTTCAAACTCCTGAACTACCGGCGTACTAACCAACGCCGATTCGGCCGAACTCTCCAACAGAGAAGAATAAAAATCAATACGAAGAGGGTAACTGACCTGAACTAGGAAAGTAACAGTCTCGCCCTCAGGTCCATGGATCGTCACTGATCTAACTTCACAATCAATCTCAGCTCGCATCCTCGTGAGCCAATTCATACCCATAATAACACCGTAGTGATAAAGTGGTGCGACTAGCAAATCAACACGGATCGATCCACTTCCCAGATCGACCAAACAATCCATACAACGCTTGCCCAAAGCAAAGGAAATCCCCGTAGCGGTAGTAAGCGTCACTCCTTGCATAGGAACAGATCTCAAATCCAAACGCCTAACTACCGCATAAGATATAAGAGAAGTAGTGGACCCTGTATCCACTAACACAGAAATGGGAATACCTTCAATGTGCGCTGTCACCTCAAAGGACCTCGGCACTAAGTCAGACATAAGCGCTTCAGCTGAAAGCGCATGAACTCGAGCCTGCTGCTGACGATTCGGCGGAGGAACCATGGGCTGCTGAGGTGGCCTGAAGCTAGGAATTGCAGGTCTGAAAGATGGATGAGCTGGCACTGATCGAAGAGGAGGAGGAGAAATAACTTGAGGCATCGGACGGCTAACCCTCTATGGTGGAGTAAAACCACCGGCTCGCATATGGGAAAAGCAGAAACGGTTCAAGTGCCCCATCTTCCCACAATAGGAACATCGAAGATCAGCTCTCATCTGCTGAGCGGACGGCGCTGAACGCCTCGGAGGAGAATCTGCTCGCGGCCTCTTGCCGAGGAAAGGTGCACCTTGGAAATCCGGTCGTGGCCTAGGAACCATCGGTGCTCGCATGCGGGACGCTCTATCTCCGTCCTGCTCTGCTCTCAAGGACATGCTCACCAGCTCCACATACGAAGAAATGCTAGCACAGCAAATCTTCGATCGGATTTCAGGTCTCAGTCCGTCAGAGAAACACCGCATCCTCATCGGCTGATCACCCAGGATCAAAGGAACATACCGCCCCAACTCAGTAAACCGGTTCTCATACTCCGTAACCGACAACCCTCCCTGACGGAGGCGAAGGAACTCACTCTCCTTCTCATGTCGGTACGTAACCGGGAAATACTTCTCGTGAAAGCGCGCCTCAAACGCCTGCCACGACCACTCAAAGCCTTCCTCGACAGTGCGAAGAACACTGTCCCACCACAGACTGGCCTCCTTCTCAAACATGAAGGTGGCAAGCTCAACCTGCTCGACCTCAGAGCAGTGCAGCGGTCTCAGCATCTTAGAGATGCGGTCTATCCAATACTCGGCCTCCTCGGGTCTTTAAGAACCCATAAAAGTAGGAGGTCGCAAGCGCTGAAATCGCTCGAAAGTGCCGCTGGCACTGGCGTTCCCAGATGGAGGCATAGGTGAAACAGGTGGAGTCACCCCCAGTGACTGAGCAAAGATGCCAGCCATGGAAGAGAGGAACTCCTGCTGCTGCTGCTGCTGCTGCTGCTGAATCTGCTGCTGCTGCATCAACAGCATCATCTGCTCAAACCTACCAACAGATGGAGTAGATGAAGGTGCACGGCTCGGCCCAGGAACGGAGGGTGCGACTGGAGGAGCCATCGGTGTCGACCCAACACCGGCCCGAGATGGACCCGCCTGCGGATCTGACTGGCTATCGCTCAAGGGAGGAACCCCAGCAAGCGACTCAATCAAAGAGAGACGGGCCGAAGTCTTCGAACCCTTAGGAGGCATCCTTACATTCAACAGAGGATGTAACCTGTCAGATTCTAAGTCACATAATCCCTCCACACAACAACATAGCACAACTCCAAAGGCAAACAACATGCATTCCATTAATCAAAATCGTTGCAATACAAGTACTGCAGCAATACATGAATCACGACTAGGAAAGCATGAAAACAACAACATCTAACACTTCAAACAACCACAACAACTACAACACTACTACAACCATAACACTCCAACTACAAGCCAACAATGGCTACACACAGAAAGAAAACACAAACAAAGCAAAAAACGGCCACGACTACAGCTACTCGTCGGAATCAGGAGATGGAGGCGGAGCACCCTTATCCTACAAGCAACACAGGATAGACTTCAGAGTTTGAGTCACCTTCTTAAACATATGTTTAACAAGGCCTCGAAGATCAACAATATCCTGGCGTAAAGCAGCTTGCCCTTCTTCAAGCCGTGTAAGGCGGGCATCTCTGGCAGTCTGCTCTGCGCCTAGCTCTGGCGCCACAGGAGGAGAGCTATCATTCAAATCCTGTCCCTCATCTCCTTCCTCGTCTTGCTCTGATTCTTCCCCAATCTCCGCACCACCTTCAGCATAACTCTCTTCATCACCGCTCTCAGACTCAGCCTCGCCCTCTGAGGCATGCCGACCAGAACCAACCTCCATCAGCTTAAGAGTCCTCAAATTGATGTGACGAACAGGAACCGGCTTCTCAGCTCCAAGCCTATAGCCAAACTCATGTGCAATCTTGTAAATGAGGCGGCCAAAAGGGAGCGACTCGGTCCTTCTACTCGAACGAGCGATGAGAATAATCTGGCGCAGGACGTACGTTGGCACACACAACTTCGCTTCCTGCCCCACCTGATATAGAAAATCCACCATCAGGCACGTACACTCGCTGCGGTTGCTTCACCTTGGATATACATTGAATGTAAAGATGTGGTGAAGTAAACGGAAGTCATCCGTCATGTAGGAAGCCAGAAGACTCCTATTCGGCTGCCATTCAACCAGACGACCACACAAGGATCGGGTGCGACGATCCCTCTCGCGCACACTGTTCACATTCTTCTCGCTGGCATGCACTTCACCAAGTGACACCTTCAGGAGGCGAGATATTAAAGCAACATCGACGATACCCACACGACCGCTACCACAAGGAATCTTGAACTGCAGAGGCTCCAGCGAAGGATCAATAATACTCGCATAAAAGGTACGAACAGTGCTAGCATTTGCGTGATACTCGCCTTCGAACAAGGGACCCCAACCAGCCCCTTCTAGGCGCTCCAACAAGAAAAACTCACCAAAGAGCCGCGGATCAACATGAGCCTCAAAAAGGAC
Organism: Magnolia sinica; assembly: GCF_029962835.1. Classification (NCBI taxonomy): domain Eukaryota; kingdom Viridiplantae; phylum Streptophyta; class Magnoliopsida; order Magnoliales; family Magnoliaceae; genus Magnolia; species Magnolia sinica. The sequence continues at coordinate 42,576,492 of NC_080583.1, forward strand.
TCTACGGCCTTCATATACTTCATGCGACAATTCCGCCAACAAGGTCCTACTAACGGGAGCTCGAGGATCAAGGTCCCGCTTCGTCTGGAATTCACGTGCGGCGGACGTGCTCGAGGTGGCACCTCTCGGCCTCCGTGCACGGGTTGGGCGGCTCGGCCCGGCTTCATCCACGGGCGCTCTCTTCTTCCCCATGAAGGAAAGAAGTGAAGAAATGGAAAAGATGGCCGTCACAATCTCAAAGAGGGCTATGAGAAATGAGAGAAAGAGAGAAATAGGGAGATGGTGAAGCTTCCACACAACTAGTAACCAAAAAGGGAATGCAAAGGCTCAAATGAGAAGGAAAGAAAGAAAAATCAGCAATGGGAGGGAGGATTTGAAGATGGGGTGATGGGTTTATACGAAAAATGGAAGAAGAAGAAGATTTGGGATAGATTTGAGAGGATTTGGAGGAGGTTTTGAAGAAAGGGAAAGCTTGGGAGAGGGCTTTGTGAAGGAAATAGGTTAAAGAAAAAGGTTTAAAGGGAAAACCATGGAGGGGTGGGCCACACTAGGCCTATGGAGCGTCGGCCCGCTGCGGCCCTCCCGGTCTGGCCCGTTGGCCGGCGATCCCTCACCGAACCGGCAATGACATCGCCGGTCTCTGGACATCCCGGCGATGCCTCACCATTTTGGCGAGGCCCTCCTAGTCCCCCATGGTCTGAATGATGTGGTTTCCCCCCTGGGCCCCACAGGAAATGCCCCGATTGGCCCCTTGCATGATTCGACGCCTATCAGGTCATTCTGGCAGAAATCTGATTCAAATAACGATTTCTTGAAGGTTTAAAGGTGAAAAAAGGAAGATAGACCATCTAAACTCCTTAATAGAGGGTCTAGGAAAGGTTTCGGGTCGCTGTGTGTGATCAGGTAAGAGTACAGACTCGAACTCGGCGAAGGTTTTCAGGAAACTTTTGCCGATAGAAGCTACGGAGCACAAACACCAAATCTATGATAGACCCACACCCAAATATACTAACGTGGCAACAACGTGCGGTGTGTGACCATAACCCGGGTCTGGTTTAATCTAGAACCTGGCTCTGATACCAACTTGTAACGCCCTGAAATTCGGGGGTCGAGCATAACTCAGCTCCCGAGTTCCAAAACATCACTTATGCAACATATTTAATGAAGGATGTATGTCGACTATATTAGTGCATAAAACATGGAATAGATTAAGCCAAAACACAGATATGATTCAGGGATAAGTGAATAAAGCTAGCGGAAGACTTATAGAAACATGTGTACAAGTATAAATCCCTGAAATACATATACAAGCCAGATCGTATGAAAGTGTTACTTAACAAAATTATAAGTATCAAATTACATCATTTAAATTCCCAGAAAAATAATCCCGCACATCAGACCAAGGCTCGCTAGAACCCGTCTGAAAACTGCATATAAGAGAAGGCAGCCTCGTCATCATCCATCTCCCGCTCTGCCTCAGAAGTCGCATCCACATCTGCAACATCAGAACCTAAGACAGAGTCTGGTGGGTGTTTAACACCGCCACAAAAACGTGGGAGTGAGTGATCAACTCAGTGGAACAATAAGGCATTAGTTAACATGTTATCAGTTCAATCAAATAATAATGATAAAGTAGGACAATTAAATAAATCCTAAGTACTCTTGTTAATGCAAGGATGTATGCAATATGATGCGTACCCTCACGCGTACACCCTCAGCATCTTTATCTTACGTTACGCATGACATCACCTCAAAGTGCGCCACATCTACAAAGCACATGCAAATGCGGTGCATGAACATGATTACCAAGTTGTTATTAGTCTATTTCTACACAACAGGATTGGGAAGCTTAGATACCTTCCTCATAACACCATCCAAACAGTGACCCATACTAGGGTCGTCAATCCTAGACATCTCATACGATCATATGTTTGAGGTCGTAGCAAAGGGCTCGTCACCAATCAATGCACACCTTTCATGCCTTTACTACCACAGATCGGCTCGTCACCTCCTTGCGGTATCCAGGTATGCTCGAGGTCACTACAAAGGGCTCGTCACCAATCAATGTAGGCCGACAGCACGAATATAGTGTCCCATACCACCATAATCGGCTCACGAGTGTAGTTGCTCACTGGTCACTACGGGGAGGCTCGTCACCCCAGCGTAGGCCGACAGCTCGACCACGGTGTCCCATACACCATGTCCAACTCATGAGTCTTAACGGATCAAGTACCATAGTTAATAGGATTTCACTGGTAAGTTCGGTACCCTAGATTCAAGCAGTAGCGTCCATACATGGTGAACATACATCGGACAATCGGGTTACTTGACGAACTCGACTAGCACGAGCGTACGTTGAATTAAGCGACATAGAGTGTGCAAACACTCTGCGTGGCCAAACCACTGCCGACAACTCTAATACGGCTCGGGTTCGTCTAATGCGTCCTACGTGGCGAAAGCAATCTCAACCACGAATATAGGGTCAATTACCGATTTCCTGGACTAATGCATAGTCCCACACACCTTACACTACTACAAATATTCATGTTGAATGTAAAACAGTAGTGGAACAACAACTTAAATCATGGTACATACGCATCTGAAGAATATCAACTTAACATAAATGTAAGCATAGGTAATGCTTGAATTTAAATAACATGGAATGTAACTTGCATAAAGGAAATCATGCGCATCCATAGGAGTATTGAGAATCACTTCTCAACGCCCACAATTAGTGTAATAAGTTACACTTTAGATCATTCATGCATTTCTACAAACACCTAGCATACATGGAACAACATACATGACGTATGTTGAAATACATGCATTTTGACAATTCCTTTTACCAAGGAGTTGTCATACATGCATCTAGCATACATAATGACAAATAATCATGGCAAACAACACAAGTGCATATTTTATACGTATACGGTACTTTATAGATACACAGAATATACAAATCTTAATATAACGCATGCATATCAGGAAAGCAATGTAAACACAACATTTGGCATATGAAATCTCATCCATAACAAGAATAAATCATTAACTGGCGTTGAAAGCCTTGAAAACCATAACCTATACACTTAAAGTCCGCACCTTAAGCAAGGAAAGAACACCGAACTGATTTAGACGAGTTGTCTTCGTCAACGGCGATAGAATACCCAAAAACAAGGATAGAAATGAGATACAACAACACCAAGTCTAGTCTAAGCTCTAACACAGGTTAGGGTTAGATTAACGTACCCCAAAAGAACTCAGAACCGTCAGAAGAACGATTCAAAGTGAAGGTTCAAAGATGAAGAAGAACAAGGAAGAATCCAAGATGATTCACCAACTTATCTCTCTCACTTTCTCTCTCTTTTCCACTCTCTTTCCAAGCTAGGGTTAGAGAAAATTCGTATGGAAAAGAGGGCTAGGGTTTAAGGACTATAAATAGGCCTATCTTTGATAGAAATAACCCCAGGGACAAGGTATACCTAGGTTATAACCAAAACCCAACTCTCGCGATCCAACGAAGCACTTCTGGTGGGCCTATAACCACGAAAGGTCGAACTTAATTTCATTGACCATGGATCTAGGTCAGGCTGAGTTTTCGTACCGACCAGCTCTTCAGATCAGCCGTGGCGAACCACACTCAATTCAACGGTCACTGAATCTCGATCAGGTCCACAAGCACTAGGATATGCCTGGGCCTCCTTCCCTGATCAGAGGGTGAAATTGGGTCAGAATCCAACGGTCAGAATGCTTAAAATCATCGCGCAAGCGACACGACTCAGATTTCATAAAAACTTATTAAATTCCAACCGTTCTCACACTCTTCACTCCGAACTCAATCAAATCGACCCAGAACATCAGATGGACTTGATTTTCGAGGTGATGACCAAGCCCAACTCGGTGACCGCAACAGCCTAAGATCATCGCCATCGGACTTTCGACGCGCGGTCCAAGTCCGATCCAGATCTTCCAAAAATTCCCCAAAACAACTGGATTTAGAGATGGATCCCAGATTTCAGAGTAACATAGCGCTAACTAATCTACAAGTTTAGAGCCATGCAGATACAATTTAAAGTGATTGATGCAAATTTCACAAGCAATCGAGTATAGCGCTAATTACCCCAAAAACAACTACTTAAGGAAAGATTAGCACAAAAATTCCAAGGTCATTACACTAAATTAAGTATGGGACTGGTTTGGATAGAAGACCCTTGTGATGGACCCCATAGCCTGCGATTCTACGTACTATCATCTCGACTTCACACTCCAGCATGGTCATTCCATACGCACCGCATATTTCATTACATCCGTGGCATATGGCATTTTAGGTTACTATGTTTCTGTATTTTTATGGTCTATATATGGATAACGATATTCGTGAACTCATCAGGAATTGTATATTGCATTGCATCCTCGCATCCAATATTTGGCTCTTTATGACTCCTCATTTGCATAATTAATTTGTATTGCGTAATCTGATATTGTTTGACTCATGTACTTGTCAGTATTTTCGCATACTCTGACATCGTATGATTCATGATCTTACCAATATTTTCAATATTGTATGATTATAGCATTATATTGAATACTTGGCACTTACCTTGTGCACACACTTACACTACCCTCTAAGCTTTCTATAAGCTTATGCACGATAGATGCGTGCAGGTGATGTTAGGTTGCAGCAGCGTAGAGCTTGAAGCATGTAGCTGACTTCTAGAGTTTTAATTTTAACATATGTATTTCCCTTTCAGCATTATATTCAAATGTTTATATTAGTGGATATGTGATGATGATGTTGCCTTTGTGATTTGGGTAAACTTGTGGTTATGCCTCTTATGAGATAAATGTACGTTGGAAAATCCTCCTTATAAGATCTCAGGATCGGAACCTGGCATTTAAGCACTGGGAGCCGAGAATGGGGCACTACGGAGGATGTCGGCACCGGATTCGGCAATCGAGATTCCTGTGAATCCGATTTCCGGGTTTGGGTCGTGACAGCATGAATATGATCAATATCAACATGATTAAGTAGATGAATTTAGTATGCTAGGAAGTGGAACAACATTAATCAAGATATTAAATCACATACTTCTATTAACCATAATATTAACATCACTAATATCATCTATAGCTATCATAATCACGAGCATTAATTGTATTTAGAATTACACCATATCCTTCGCAAGATAGATATTCCATTAGGTTGTTAGTTGGTTGGATATGGAAATAATTATCATAGTAGTTTTACAATGGTTTGGAAGGCACAGGTAAACCTTATAAGATACAATGAGCCTTAAGTTGAACAACTTGGGTATATAATATACACAAAAAAGTTAGTCACTGTCATGCCCCAAACTAGAAAACCGGGCTCACAAAATTTTCGATTGTCGAATCTGGCGCTGACAACCTCCGTAGTACCCCATTCTTGGCTCCCGACACCCATGCACCAGGTTCCGATCTTAGGATTCTACAAGAAGGATTTTAAACATGATTTTGATTCATAATAAGCATAACCAAAAGCATAACCCACAAACAATAACCACAAGAACACCACCACAAGATCCATTATGATCAAAAGCTTTGAGTACAATGCATATGAAGGAAAATACAAGATAATAATAACGGAAACTCCTGAAGCTCGACTACACGCTCCTGCTGTAACTAAGCTACGGCTGCGTCTTAGCGTCACCTACACGCATCAATTGTGCATAAGCTTCTAGAAAGCTTAGAGGGTGGTATAAGTGTGTGCGCAATATGAGCGTGCTCAGAATGCAATGTCAGAGTAATGTGGAATCATGTACATGAATGAAATCAGCCGTACCAAGGCTATGCAGTGCAAAATATGAATGTTATCGACCATGTCAAGGCCATGAGGTGCGAGATGCAACTCAAGCATACCAAACCTCATCCAATCCACATATCAATGCAACTTATCACTAGAGAATCAAATATCAGTACAGTTCTCAGTCTGGATAATTACTGGGGTTTAGTACACTTCAAATGACATTGCCCCTTTCCCATGCACACAGTCTAAGTGAGCGTAAGAAACCTCACTATCAGCCTAGCCAATAGTATGCCAATACCTATCCAGCACGTCGATAGTAGACCCAGTCACGAGCTGGTTAAACTCAACCTAACAACACCCCCTACGCTCGAGCGGGTAAGGCCACACCCCTTTCCAACCGACCATGACATAGTGAGAGACAAGGTCTCCTGGTATTCGACCCTTGTGCACTCATGTATCCACTTGGTCTCGACGTCGGAGTTATCCTCTGGTATCATCGGGTTTAGAGATTTTTACCCAGGGACATCTATGGTGCCCTAATGCTAGAAACAGTATTTTTGGTATCTAATCTGGCCACCCACGATGTATCTGTGGAGGCTATGGCCCTAATGTCATTAGGGCATATAGTAATCACAATCATACAAATGCAAAATACATGAGTCATGCAGTCCAATCATGCATCAATCTTACGCATACCGTGCACACATGTTAGATAATTCTGTCTATCAGGGAATCCCATAAACTACCTGCACTATGGCGTATGTAATGGCCAATCACATCACATAACAAACATACAAATGATGCATATGGGCATGTATCATAATGTTATGTTGTCACAAACTCATAAACGGCAATGATAGCTAGTATCGGCAATCGGCACCGATAATCAGCATCTATAATCAACCTCGATGCAAGGCAGGGTCCATAGTTGGATGGTCGATGATGGATCAATTAAAATCAATGGGGCCCAAACATTTGGGTTAACCCACGAGAGATTTACGAGGAAGAGCCTAACAAGGCCTAAGGGAAGGTCACAATATGGACGTCCAACCATCATTGCCCATCAATGTGGACCTTTAACCAATATTGCTCCCAAAGAATAACACTCATAGGGTCAATCATATAATGGGTCCACGGTATCATACAAGGGTCTAATACACATCATCATGGGCCTCGCTTATAGGGCATATACGCATCACATTGGGCCTCACTCATAGGCCAATATATATATAACATCGGGCTGTATCAAATGGGTTGAATCAAATAAGCCGATTCAAATGGGCAGAATCAAATGGACCGATCAAATAGGCCAGGTCAAATGGGCCGAGTCAAGTGGGCCGATCAAATGGGCCAATTTAAATGGGCCGAATCAAATGAGTTAATTCAAATGAGCCGAATCAAATGGGCCGGTCAAATGGGCCAGGTCGAATGGGCCGAGTTGAATGGGTGGATTCCAATACACCAATCATCCATTATAGAGCATTATTAAAAAACTGAATCATATCCAAGGATCATCTAGATCATACTGCACTTAACAGTGGTAATACAAGGTCCCACAATTAAGATTCCAGTGGGCCCCACCATAGGGTTTATTTCCCATCCAGTCTGTTCATAAGGTCACAAAGACTTGAACAATGAGGAAAAACAAATATCATACTGGTCCAAAACTTCTGTAACCTAAAAGGTGTTTCAATGGTAGGCATTCAATTCCACTGTATGGCAATGTGGTCCACTTGATACTAGATCTATCTTATTTTTAGTCTCAAACCTTAGATGAGTTGCCAAATGGATGGAAGGTTCATACGTGTCAGTGCTATGGTCTCATGCCCCTTTAATTGTCAAAGTTTGTTGCCAAAACCACAATCTATGTCTTGTGTAGCTCATTAATTTACATGTATAAGGACAAAGCTTCAACACAAGACCAAGACCTACTTCAAAGATTTTTAAGATCAAGAACATTGTTCACACCTTTAAGCTTCAAAGCTCAATATCTTAGAGTGACATCGAAAGACAAGTGATCGTTCTTACTCAAGTCTCAAGATGAAGTACAACTCAAGTATGACAAAATCAAGCTTCAAAAGATCACAAGTTCAAGCTTCATTATGTGACGTGATATCGAGCTTCATGAACTTTAAAGATCGTCTATCATCTGAAGAAAAGAAGGTTCAATGTTCATACATCATGCTCAAGGTATGAAAGACCTTAGATTGACCTTAGGGTAGATCATTTCAGATACATAATTCAAATCAAATCAATTTATAAGTGTTTGGTCTGTTCTTAGACTAGTCTTGGACTCTTTTCGACTAATCCTAGCACTGGCTCGACCAGTTCAAAAAATTTCAAGACCAGTCCTAAGTTTGTTGTAAATTTTCAGAATGTTTTGGTGAGCCACGACCAGTCCTGGAGACTACTCAACCGATTGTGTGAACAGTACATGACTCGTCCTCGACCAGTCTTGTAGCTACGACTTAAACTCTAGCAATTATTTCAGGCTCCACACGACCAGTCGTAGAGACCTCACAACCGGTCGTGCAGTACCTATGACCAGTCGTGGAACAGTTTTATCTGATCGCACTCAAATTTTTAAAAATCTGTTGGTCCTGCAACCAGTCATAGTGTCCACAGGACCAGTCGAAGGTACAACTTCTTCACTTATAAATAGAGCACGATTTTTAAAGTTTGATATTCAATTCAAGTAAAATCAAGGCATCACTCTGAGAGATAAGTTCGTAAACTTCTTAAGCTATATTGTGCTAATTTAATATTCTCTTTTATTATTATCTTTTTATATTTGATTTTGTATTTTGCATTCCAATCTGATTTGAAAGAGGAATTGAGGTATTCCTACTTCTTGAAATCAAAATCAAATAGAGATAGCCCAACTTGATTTAATTAAAAATCAATTTAGAATCTAGAACCATTTAAATTGTGAGTGTGGACATTGAAATTCTATTTGAACTTCTACTTCAATTTGGTTCTTCCGGGCTACAACAAAAGGAGAATATCCAGGTATTTTACATTTGTATTAATCTTCTATTTTTGATTTTTTTTTAGATTAAGCTAGAAAAATCTCATTGTGTTGGTTATCTGAGGAGAGCCAGAAAACTCAAAGAATGGGGTTTTTGAATTGTGTAAGCCCATTTGAAAGACAAAATTGTGAGGATTTTAGGTGAACCTGGAAAAACCTATTTTGATAGTGAATGCTAATATCCACTTTGTGAGGATATTAGGAGTGGAGTAGTTGTGTGGCTATTATTTAACAATTGGTGTACACACAGGCGAACCACTATAATTCTTTGTGTTTACATGTGTGATTTATTTTCTATATCTTTTATCATTCAAGCTTATGGGATGTATTTGTGGATGTGAATGTTGTAATCTTTTACATTTCAAGCATTGTGGTGAGTGTTGTAATAGCTTATATTTCCTTTCAAGCTATTTCTTTTTATTCCTCTTCAGTTTGAGTTATTGATAATCATATTGTTCTAGTAAGGTTGTCCTACCATAAACCCTTGGTTTTTATGGTGCAAGGTTGTCCTTAGAACATCATTTGTATTAACTTCTCAACACTAGAATTTTGAGGTTGCTTTACATTTTTGTATTGTGAATTGTTTATAGTGTTATCTTTCATTTTAATTCTGCTGTTATTATTTAAATTTGGCAGTCCTATTCACCCCCCCCCCCCCCCCCCTTCCCTCTTCTAAGACATATAGCTTGGCCTTTTCAAGTGGTATCAGAGCCTAATAGCTCGTTCTAATTGTTATATTCTTGGATTTATTTCCTGAGCTAATCGATCTAAGCTATTTACACGATGTCAAATTTTGATAGCTTTTTAGTCACTAGGCCTCCACCATTTGATAGCTCCAATTATGCCTATTGGAAAGCCAGGATGAGAATTTTCTTAAAATCCATGGATGAGAGCATGTGGCAAGCCACAGTGACTGAATGGACCCCTCCTACCACTGAAGTGACTGGTATCGATGGATTAAAATTTATGAGAGTAACACCTTATTCTCATGGACCACTCTTCAGAAAAATGAGAGTAGTGTCAATGCAAAGGCACTAAATGCAATCACTTACGCACTATCACCAGATGAATTCAAAATAATTATATCTCGTGATACTACAAAGCAAGCTTGGGATATTTTAGAAATGACACACGAGGGTACATCAATTGTCAAGAAATCTAAAGTTCAAATCGCCATAACCAAATTTGAGGAAATACATATGAAAGAAAATGAAATGTTCATGGACTTCTATACAAGATTAAATGACATTGTGAACTTTATGTGGGGTCTTGGCGATAAAATCCCAGAAAGTAAAGTGTATGCAAAGATACTATGCTCACTACCTGAACGGTTCAATTCTAAGGTAACTGCGATCCAGGAACTTCGTGATACGAACAATACAAGGGTAGAAGAACTAGTTGGTTCTTTACAGACTTATGAGTTATCTTTTAAAGCTCTTAAAGGAAAATCAATTGCCCTTAAATCTTCTAAAAATGTTTCTCAAGAAAATAATAATTCTGATTTAGAAAATTTCGAAGATGATATCGTCATTTTAGCTAAAAAGTTTTACAAAATTTTTAAAAGTAAAAAGAGGGTTGATTTTCAAAAATCTATTGATAAGAAAAGATCTAAATCTAAAACTTGAAAATCTTTAAAAGATAGTCAATGTTACAACTGCCAAGAATATGGGCATTTAGCAAACAAGTGTCCTAAAAAGGACAAACCTAAAAGGAAAGGTATGTTGGCTACTTGGGATGAATCCTCTAGCTTTGAAGCCTCTTTTGAATCAGAAGATTCTGAAACCGAGTCGGGTAATGAAGTCAAAGCCCTTATGACTCTAGTCAAGTTCACTTTTTCAGATCATAATGATACAACTAGTGAAGAAAATCTGAATAGTGATCATGAAAATGAAGAAGATCTTCAAGACGCTCACAATGCCCTATATAAGGAAAGTTGTAAAATTGCTGTTAAACTAAAACTTCAAAAAGAAAAGTTTTTAAAACTTAAAGAAAATTTTGATTCTCTTATTTTAGAAAAAAACCCACATTTCAGATTGTTTTGAAAAATCAAAATGCGATTTAGATTTCAAAACCTCCCTTATTGAAAATCTTAAATCTGAAAATGAAAAACTTAAACTTAAAGTCTCTTCACTTTTGAGTTTAAAGGATACATGGAGGTATGCCCAAGGTGATCCAAAGTTAGAAAAGCTATTGTTTGGATCAAGAAAATGTGGAGACTGATCCGGTTTGGGATACGATAAAATTTTTCCTCCTAAATTGAAGTATACTCCTCCTAAGTTTGTGAAAGGAGGATGTTCAAAGTCAAAAGGGAATAGTTCAAAGAAAATTTTTTCTAAAAATGCTAAAACTTTTCGATCTTTGAAACTCAAATGCAACCATATCAACTATAAAATTCATAACCGAAACCCTTTAACTAAGAAAATAATTGATCTACTTAAGGAGCTCTTAAAATCTAACTCAGTAGGTCATTCTTATAATAATTATAAATACAAGAAGACCAACTATACTACTAAACCCAAAACAGTTATGAAATGGGTTCCTAAGGTTACTTACTTAGTTGTCTACATGGCTTTCAAAGCATCAAGACATTCAAAGTGGTACCTAGACAGTGGATGCTCCAGACACATGACTGGTGACAAAGGTCTGTTCACCACTCTTAAAGACATGACTGATGAATCGGTCACATTTGGTGATGGTAGCAACTGCAGGATTATTGGCCAAGGTATGGTTCAACTTTCTAACCTCCCTTTATTTGAGAATGTTTTATATGTTGAAGAGTTAAAACATAACTTGTTAAGCATATCTCAAATATGTGATAAAAATCATAGTGTAAAATTTTCCAATCTTGGCTGTGAAATCTTGAATAAACACGGTTCTGTAATATTAACTGTCACAGAACTTTTGAAAACTGCTACATAATAAGTGATGCTAGCTCATCTAATCAATCATGTTACCTAGTCCATACCGATGAAACCAAATTATGGCATAAACGCCTTGGACATGTACACTATTGCAATTTGTATAGATTCAGCAAATGAGAACTGATAAGAGGTCTACCTAAATTGCAAAAATTAGACAAATATGTGGCAAATACCAGATTGGCAAACAAACTATACTCACAAAAAGGTGGACTCCAATGCCACATCCAAACCACTCGAACTTCTCCACATGGATCTCATAGGACTAACCAGGATGGAGAGTCGAGTTAGTAAAAAATACATACTGGTAAACGTAGATGATTTTACTAGATTTACGTGGGTAGCCTTCTTAAGGGATAAATCAAAAACCCTTGATGAATTTAAAAAGAGTTCTCAAATAGATCTAAACTGAAAAAGGTTCTCAAGTCAGTAAGATTCGTAGTGATCATGGATCAGAATTCGAGAATAGTAGTTTTGAGAAATTTTGTAGCGATCAGGGAATATGACATAAATTCTTGGCACCTAAAACACCACAACAAAATGATGTTGTTGAAAGGAAAAATAGAGTGCTTTAAGAAATGGCTAATGTAATGTTGAATAGCATGAAGCTCCCTAAAAATCTTTGGGCTGAAGCCGTGAATACTGCATGCTATATAATCAACCGGGTTTATACAAGTCATATAATAAAACTGCTTATGAAATGTGGTTTGATAAGAAGCCTACTGTCAAATACTTTCGAGTTTTTGGCAGCAAGTGCTATATTTTAGTGACCGTGAAAATCTAGGTAAGTTTGACACCAAAAGTGATGAAGGGATCTTTTTAGGATATGCTTTGAACAGTCGAGCGTATTGAGTACTGAATAAGAGGACCAGTGTAATTCAAGAGTCTATCAATGTGGTCATTGACGATCACTTGAATATACCTACCTCTAGTTCCGATAATGATGAAGTTCTCCTAATTGATCAAAATAACTCTGAACTGAGGACTATCAAAGATCATTCAACCACTCAAATTCTTAGAAACCCTCTCACTAGTGTGCGCACTCGTAGACAACAAAAAGATATATGTAATTACGTGTGGTTTACATCTTAGATCGAACCGGCAAACGTAAAAGAAGCTCTTACTGACGAAAACTGGATAGTTGCAATGCAAGAAGAGCTCAATCAATTTATAAGAAATGATGTTTGGTATCTTGTTCCTAGACCTAAAGATAAACATATTATCAGAACTAAGTGGATTTTCAAAAATAAGTCTGATGAACTTGGTAATATAATTAGAAACAAGGCTAGACTAGTTGTACAAGGGTACACTCAAATTAAAGGGATCAATTATGATGAAACCTTTGCCCAGTAGCTCATCTTGAATCAATCAGACTATTTATATCCATTGCGTGCTTTAGAAAGATCAAAATATTTCAAATGGATGTAAAGAGTGCTTTTTTAAATGGCGATTTACATGAAGAAGTATACGTTGAACAACCAGCGAGTTTTGAAGACCCTAAGAATGTTGATCATATATACCACCTAAAAAATGTTCTCTATGGTTTAAACAAGCTCCCAGGGCATGGTATAAAAAATTGACTAAGTTTTTACTAAGTCACAATTTTCTAATGGGAAGTGTTGATAAGACTCTTTTTGTTAAGAAACATAATGATCATATCTTAATGGTGCAAATCTATGTTGATGATATTATTTATGGATCTACTTGTACTAACATGCTTGTTGAGTTTGCCGATCTTATGAAATCTAAATTCGAAATGAGCATGGTTGGGGAATTAAATTATTTTCTAGGGTTACAAATAAAACAACAACCTGATGGTATCTTTATTTCCCAAACCAAATATGCTTTGAACTTAATTAAAAAGTTCGAATTTGAGAATGGGAAAATTTTTTATACTCGTATGAGTACAACATTAAGATTCTTAAAAGACTCTATAGGTAAAAGTGTGGATCCTAAATTATATTGTAGTATGATTGGCAGTTTACTTTATTTAATGCAAGTAGACCTGATATTGCTTTTAGCGTTGAAATTTGTGCTAGATATTAATCTGATCCTAAAGATTCTCATTTAACTGCTGTTAAGCAGATTATGCGATATGTCGCAAGTTCAGCTAATTTGTCTTTGGTATCCACATGATACTAGTGTTCAATTGACTAGTAATATAGATGCTGATTGGGTTGGTAATATCGATGATAGAAAATCAACCAGTGGTGGTTGTTTCTATATTAGAAATTGTTTAGTATCTTGGTTCAGCAAGAAACAAAGTTCCGTATCACTATCTACTGCGAAGGCTGAATACATCGCAGCTAGAAATTCTTGTACTCAGCTGGTATAGATGAATAGAATGTTAAGCGATTACGGAATTGCACAGGATTCAATGGTTTTATATTGTGATAATTCCAGTGCAATTAATATATCTAAAAATCCAATTCAGCATTCACGAACCAAGCACATTGACATTAGATATCATTATATTAATGAATTAGTGGAAGAAAAAATAATTTCATTAGAATACATTCTGACCAAGACTCAACTTGCTAACATTTTCACTAAACCACTCGATAAAAGAAGGTTTAATAAATTAAAATTTGATCTTGGAATGTTTAATTTAAATTGATTATTCATACATTTCTGTATTATAGTTTATATATTTATTAATTTATGTGTTTATATTTCAAATTTATAAGAATAATGCATATTTTTTGTGGTTACACGACCAGTCAAGGACGGTCCATGACTAGTCATGTAGTGCGCTGGTGTGTTTTATTTGGGAAAAAACCCTTTTCCTTCATTAGCTCTTCTTCTCCAACAAACCTACGCCTGACCAGTCGTACCCACCTTCTTAGATCTTAAAGGTTAGTAGATTATTTGTGTTTTTCTTATAGATTCAAGTCCATTTCACTTCATTCTCATACTAGGAGTGATTTATTTCTTGTTTCCTTAAGTTTTTGGGTTTTCTTTTGTAAAATTTGATCTAGCAAAACCCAACTCTACATCTCTTAAATCTTCTTGATTTCTTTTATTCTTAGTTGCAAATGGATGCTAGAGGTAAGAAGAAAACTTTTCATGGTGCATCATCTTCTAGATCGACACCCATCACACAGTGCCACCTTCAGTCACCCGAAGATGATCCCTCCTATGTGCAGGATTTGCAGTTGCGCAATGTGATAGTTGAGCAACCTGTAGATGTTGCACATCTTGCTCTTTTTGATCTCTCTCCACTTCTCTAATCTGTAGGATGGGATAACATTCTACATTAGGGTGGGTCAGTATACCGGTCCATTATGCAGGATATGTTCGCATGCATTTCTGATTTCTCTACAGAAAATTTAACTTTTAAAATTGCTACTAGAGAAGGCCCAGTTGAAGTTGATCGTCATCTGATATCTGGCCTAATGGACTTACCCGTCAATGATGAGGGTATTCCTATTAGTTCTCTAATTGAGAAACCATCTGAATCAGAAAAATGTATGTTGACTAGGGCATTATGCAATATAGATGCGCAATGGAGTCAGAATGGGAATGCGCTTACTTCAAGGTTCTTGTTACACAGATACAGAGTCCTTCACAGGATTTTTATTTCAAACGTCTATCCTCGGTCTGGTAACAAAACTGAATCACTGCTTTCATGGTTCAGATTTTGCATTCCATCATATCTGGTGTTAATGTCTGTCTTCCTTCATTAATTTGTCATTCCATTATCCAATTCCATGTCCATCCTGGCCACAGCGATATTCCTTTTCCATACCGTATGACTATGTTGGACACTCAATATGTTAGTGGTTATGTCTATTGGAGAGGCACTCATTCAACATCTCATCTTTAACAACAGAAATATAAATAAGATGAATTTGAGATTGGCTGATGGTCAAGTGAATGTGGGTGGTGGTGGAGCTGAAGTAGTGAATGAAGAAGAAGGCGGTTTACCTCCTGATGATATAAATATGGATGATATCTTCAATGAGCTTAAATCAGATTCTGAGGCTGACCTTGACTATCAGGCTTCTGATTTTGCTAAGAGGTTGCATTCTCTTGAGGAAGAGGTGGCTCAGATACGGGTGACCCAAGATTCTCAATTTGCTTATATGCGCAAATATATGAGGCGCCTTAACAAGGGTTTACACCAAATTGATCCATCTATTCCTGCTCTCTCTTCTGGATCTGATTAAGTTGCTTTTTAAGTTTGGTTTGTAATAACTCTTATGATACTTTGCTTTATTTCAGTTTGTGGAACAGACTTTGGATGAATGAGGTTCATGTTTAGTTACTTATGTATGTACTTTATTTGCTTATTTCTTGACTTTCTTGCTCCCTTATTCCTCTTATCTTTATTTTCCTTTTCATATCTTAAATTCTTCCTTTGTCATATTTTGACAAAAAGGGGGAGATGTGCCTAATATGTGGATAATGTGGTGATTTTATAGTATATATGTTTGGCATATGGAAATGTGGTTTTTATTTGTGAAAGGGGGAGGACTTAAGTAAGGGGGAGTAGTGTTGATGCAAGTTGATGATAACTGGAGCATGATTCTTTAACCAGGTTGTAACTTGTTTCTTTTTTATAACTGGTGCTTGATTCTTTATGTATATTGGTTATGTTATTGTGTAGTGTGTTTTGTCACAAATTTGATAAAGGGGGAGATTGTAAGTGTTATGGTCTCATGCCCCTTTGATTGTCAAAGTGTGTTGCCAAAACCACAATCTGTGTCTTGTGTAGCATATTGATTTACTTGTATAAGGACAAAGCTTCAAGACAAGACTAAGATCTACTTCAAAGATTTTTAAGATCAAGAACATTGTTCACACCTTTAAGCTTCAAAGCTCAATATCTTAGAGTGACATCGAAAGATAATTAATCGTTCTTACTCAAGTCTCAAGATGAAGTACAACTCAAGTACGACAAAATCAAGCTTCAAAAGATCACAAGTTCAAGCTTCATTATATGACGCGATATCGAGCTTCATGAACTTCAAAGATCATCTATCACCTGAAGAAAAGAAGGTTCAATCTTCATACATCATGGTCAAGGTATGAAAGACCTTATATTGGCCTTAGGGTAGGTCATTTCGGATACATAATCCAAATTGAATCAATTTATAAGTGTTTGGTTTGTTCTTAGACTAGTCCTAGCACTGGCTCGACCAGTCCTAAGTTTGTTGTAAATTTTCAGAATTTTTTGGTGATCCATGACCAGTCCTAGAGACTACTCGACCGGTCATGTGAATAGTGCGCGACTCGTCCTCGACCAGTCTTGCAGCTATGACTCGAACTCTAGCAACTATTTCAGGCTCCACACGACCAGTCGTGGGCAGGTCACGACTAGTCGCGGAGACCTCAGGACCGCTCATGCAATGCCTACGACCAGTCGTGGAACAGTTTTATCTGATCACGCTCAAATTTTTAAAAATTTGTTGGTCCAATGACTAGTCATAGTGTCCATAGGACCATTCGAAGGTGCGACTTCTTCACTTATACATAGAGGACGATTTTCAAAGTTTGATAGTTAATTCAAGTAAAATCATGGCATCACTCTAAGAGATAAGTTTGTAAACTTCTTAAGCTATATTGTGCTCATTTAATATTCTCTTTTATTAGTTTTTTATATTTTATTTTGTATTCTGTATTCCAATCTGATTTGAAAGAGGAATTGAGGTATTCCTACTTCTTGGAATCAAAATCAAATAGAGCTAGCCCAACTTAATTTAATTTAAAATCAATTTAGAGTTTAGAACCATTTAAATTGTGAGTGTGGACATTGAAATTCTATTCGAACTTGTACTCCAATTTGATTCTTTTGGGCTGTGACAAAAGGAGAATATCCAGGTATTTTACATTTGTGTAAATCTTCTATTTTTGGTTTGTTTTGAGATTAAGCCAGAAAAATCTCATTGTGTTGGTTATCTGAGGAGAGCCAGAAAACTCAGAGAGTGGGGTTTTTGAATTGTGTAAGCCCATTTAAAAGACACAATTGTGAGGGTTTTAGGTGAACCTGGAAAAACCTATTTTGATAGTGAACGCTAATATCCACTATGTGAGGATATTAGGAGTGGAGTAGCTGTGTGGCTATTGTTTAATAGTTGATGTACACACAGGCGAACCACTATAATTCTTTGTGTTTGGATGTGTGATTTATTTTTTATATCTTTTATCATTCAAGCTTGTGGGATGTATTTGTGGATGTGAATGTTGTAATCTTTTACATTTCAAGCATTGTGGTGAATGTTGCAATAGCTTATATTTCCTTTCAAGCTATTTTTTTTTTTTATTCCTCTTCAGTTTGAGTTATTAATACTCATATCGTTCTAGTAAGGTTATCCTGCCATAAACCCTTAGTTTTGATGGTGCAAGGTTGTCCTTAAAACATCATTTGTATCAACTTCTCAATACTAGAATTTTGAGGTTGCTTTACATTTTTGTATTGTGGATTGTTTATAGTGCTATCTTTCATTTGATTGATTTAATTCCGCTATTATTATTTAAATTTGGCATAGTCCTATCCCCCTCCCCCTCTAGGACATATAGCTTGGCCTTTTCAATACGTAACAGGTACATCAGAGGGGCCCATAGAACTAGCTACCAATATGCAACAGCTATGGGTGCTGGCCCACCGTCCATTAGATGAACAGTTTGGATCACCAAATGATGGATGGTTTGGATGGTACACATCCATCAGGTGGGGCCATACATGGCACCATTCAAATGGACGGTGCAGATGAAATGCATACACCACGGTGGGTCCCACCAGAACTTGTTAACGTTAACCTCATAGCAGCGAGCTGTGTGAAGTACGCCAACCAATCTGTTCATCAGGTGGGTCCCACGTACATGGCCCATCATATAGTATTATTAATATAATATATATAATATTATATATCATATACTACACAACGGCAGAAGGCTGCCCAATCTAGATAGTGCAGATAATATATTAAGGATGGGTCCCACATAGGAGTGGCCCACCATTACATTGTGTAATATAAATTATTATATTATAAAATAGCATATATCATATATGTATATATACACGGACGGATGGATGTTCACATCCATCATGGTTGGCCCCACACACTACTGTGGTAGGGTCCACGTCCATTTAATGGATGGCTAGGATGTTCATATACATCATGGTTCTCCAAACAGTACCGTCCACATGGATAGTGCTGGTGAATTACAAATAGTAAAGTGGGCCCCACCATGATAGCGTGTGTACAACTCATTCATCAGGTGGGCCACAAATTTTAAGAAAGAGAGGGAGAGAGAGGGAGAGAGAGAGAGAGAGAGAGAGAGAGAGAGAGAGAGAGAGAGAGAGAGAGAGAGAGATCGTGATGGAGAGGAGGACCCCACCACTATGGGCCCTTCATTTCTTACATTACATACTTCAAACGGGTCCCACCACATGTGGTCCCAAAAAAATGAAATTTTAACAGTGGATCACCCACCTATCGGCCTTCTTCTTTAGCTCTTTGGACTCCTATGCTCATTGCCTTCTATTTTAATGGAGGTTGATGGAGAATGAATGGTTGAGATGGGAGATGAGAAGGTGGGAAAGTGGGCCACACTAGTTGTTTTGAGAGAGCTTGGGGAGGCTTGGACGTGGGATATTTTTTTGGGTTGCTTGGAAATGGGTTTGAGAAATGAGAGAGGGAGGGTTGTAAGGAGAGAGAGAGAGAGAGATGGGTGATGGAGTTATGGATGGGAGAGAGGGATGGGTTGTGCATGAAATTGTTGACTTTTGGGGTAGATTGTGTAAGAAGGGTATGGATTATGTAAGGGATTGTTGACTTATGGGGTTGCTTCGAGATGGGGTGTGAGGTGATGTGTACTTGACATGTACTTGACCCTTGATGAGATTGTTTGATTAATTGATATGATATTTAGGTAGAGATTCTCTTGGGTTTTGCAATGCACGGCGTTTTCCTCGAACCGAAACTGGGCCCACATCTCTTGGCCTGGGTATCGCCTCAGCGTACGAGACGTGGCATCAAAACTGTGGCGATGGCGCTGTCGCTAAGGTACAAGTTTCGGGTCGAGCCGACTTCAGTATGCAGGACTCAGCTTAGGATCGCGTACAAAAGTCGGATACAGGTCAAGGGTTGCCAGCATTTGACCAGGAAGACCGCAGAAGCCTATGGAACGGTACGGTCTAGGATACGAGCCTTACAGTCATGGTTGGATGACGTGAGTTTATCTCATACAATGTAGTGGGTCCTACTTTCAAGTGGTACTCTAAGCAAATAAGTCCTCACACAAACATTACGGTGAGTCCCAACAAGTAGACAATATAGGTAACTCACATATATTAAGGTAGTACAATGAAGAACAGTTCAGATGCACAAGGCATACGTCAGCGGGCTCCATGATCGAACTGTTTGGTTGGTAAAACAATTGAACAGTGCGGATAAAATATGTACATTGAGTGGGTTGACAAGTTTTCAGAAGTTATACATTCAATTAACACTATTTCATATCGTCTGACTTATTTAGGAAGTCATGTTCTAGAATTATCTAGCTTAATGGATAAATGGTGAAATATGCAATATTTAAATCAAGGTAGGGTCCATAATCAATTTGACACACGTCCTAAGTTCACATACCCAAGAGGTTACACCATCAGCATAGTCCACGAGTCTGAGTAATCACATAATTCTCATATGCCCACATGGTCTTATGGCCACTCCATTATCAAAAATCCATATAGTTGAGTGGCCACATAAATATCACTCTACTTGCCATAATAAAGGACTTAAGGTCACATGGTTACTTATTTTTTACTACACTATAACTCATATATCTATGGGCAACCACTTTATTAAGCTCCCACATGGTCAGGTTATCAATGTCATTCACTTGGTTGAGTGGACATATAATAGTATCATGGTCTATTGACCGCATCTCAAAGCATCCAAGGGACAATCACAAGCATACCCACCATACCTGGTTACACTAACTCTTAAACTATAACCACCAAATACTTCATATGGAGAATGACTCAGATTCGATGTCACATGATCAAGAGGCCAAGAACTAGCTTCGATCACATCAGATATAGTTTAGTAGTCCCCGCATCTTCCTCACCTATAAGCATAATGTAAGGGCTGTATTTATGTCGCATGACACCGAATTGAGGGTCACTCCATTATCAAGTTGTATAATTCATCATATATCATAATTCTCATGACTAAGAAAATTTGCACGTATAACCCGATTATTCATGGTTTAGGTGACTATGGCTATGCCCATAAGCACGTGGTCATGTCATTGGGTGGTCACCAATGCCACCTGATTTCATGCAGTTGGATGGCCTTGTGTGCATTTCGCAATCATATGGTTAGACGACTATATATACTCCACAATTGCATATGATTAGGTGGCCATACATACATCACATGCCCACATGATTAAGGGGCCAAACACATATATCACATCCTCACACCACTAGAGTCTACATATTTGTTATAATTGAACATGTACATGTTTATGGGTTTAAACAAATGTCATATGATCCTACTACTTAGGGGCCACACTCTAACCAAAGTGTTAACTGGTGAAGGGTTGTGCACTCGTTATAAAATTAGGTAATCTAGGGTAGCAACACAATACAACCTATATCACATACCAATTGGTGAAGGGCTATACACACAACACAATTTCACATGATTCAAAATAACATACATTCGACACATGGAGATCACAAACTCTTGTCGAAGAGGGCCAATGGTTAGCCCAACAAAGGCTACCACTAATGGGCCCATATGGCATTCACTCAAAATGGGCCTTAACATTCTTGGGCCCACACATCAATGGAATTCACAATGGGTTCTATGTGGTGGAGCTCGTGGGGCTTTCCCATGAGGTTAAGTTGTGTGTGACCCACTTAAGACTTAGGTCTGCTTTGATTTTAGTCAAAATCCTAAAATGATATGAGGAAGTGGATGGTCTGCGTGGATTAAATAGATACACCATGGTGGTCTTACGTTGAATTCACTGGTTAGGCATTCATTCTCACAGCCTTGTATTGTATGGTCTATTTCAGGTCGGATTGACTGATCTTTAAGACAATGGCCTAAAGGGAACCCGGTATATGGGCTGGATGAGTTGAATATCTAATACATCGTCAGGATGACCCATAACAAATTTTCAGTGATGAGAGTTCAATTTGTATTATTTTAGAACGTACGACTATCTAATCATTGGATGGGCCTGAGTCTTGGTAATATACCGTTAAAAGGATTGATAAAATAGATAAACGGTGAGAATCTTAAATATATATCATGTCATAGCCATGGTGGATTAAGTGGCATAACACCTACATCAAAGTGCGCCATACCACACACAAGTTGAGAGGGTTACCCTTCATTAAATATTCATAATCATTTGTTGGGTCACCAAGGTGTGGTTCACAAATCCAGCCCATCCGTTATGTGTGTCCCACTTGGTTAAGGGGTTAGTCTAAGCTTCAAATGCATCCAAAATTCAGGTGGACCCCAGCAAATGATTCTATATCCTCGAGCTCCGAGTTGTACGAAAGGTTCAAGGAGATCAAAGTTACATGGGTCCCAAAGTGATGTATTTATTATATATACATAGTTCATTTTTATTTATTTATTTATTTATTTTGAGATCATTTTATAGCATTATCCAAAAATGAATCATATCCAACGATTATCTGGACCTCACCACAAATAGTAGTGAAGCTAATGATTTCACCGTTAAACAATTCACAGGGCCCACTATAAAGTTTATTTTCCATTCAATCTGTTCATAAGGTCACAATGACCTGAATTAAGAGGAAGAACAAATTTCATATTTGTCCAAAACTTCTGTGACCCAAAAAGGGTTCAAATGGTAAACGTTCAATCCCCAATCCCCTGCTTTTGTAGTGTGGACCACTTGATAGTTAGATCTGTCTTATTTTATTTTATTTTATTTTATTTTATTTTATTTTTATCTTTCTAAAGCCTTGAGACAAGCTTGCCAAATGGATGGATGGTTTGGATATAACACATACCTCATGATCAAACCCACAAATCTTGATTTATCCAACTTTAAATATTATTTTTTTATGGTGTGGGCTACTTGAGTTCTGTGTATGGCTGATTTTTAGGGATGACCCATTTTTAAAGGAGACCCATCAAATGCATGGAGTAAATGTTCGAATTACATCACGGTGGGACCTATGGTGGGGTCCACCATCCTTGCTTGTTGGGGCACTGGGACACTGCTTACTGCAACGCGAGAGACGCTAGCAGCAACAGTGTCACCCCCCTTATTATTATTATTATTATTATTAGTTTTTTTTGTTTTCTTATGGTATTTCATAGGTGGGACCTACATCATGATGATCCACTCCATCTATTGGATTGTATGGCCTGAGGCGGATCTAACAAGCCCCATATTTAGCATTTTTTTACATACAGAAACATCACAGTGGGCCGTGACAGTTTATCACTATTAAAATAGTCTTTTTGGCGGTGTGGCCCACTAGAGATTTAGATTTGTTTCATTTTTCAGCTCAACGCCTAAAATGAGCTGGGAAATTAAATGGATGGCATGGATTAAATACATACACTATGGGCGGGGCCCGTTGTGGACCCATAGCCCCAACCTCTTTTTATTGAAAGCAGCTGGACGCTGACAGCAATCAGCGTCCACACTCTTTTATTTATTTATTTATTTATTTAAATGTGGTGTGTGTGCACGTGTGTGTATGTGTGAGTGTGTGGCCAGCCCAAAGGGCCACAATTTGAACGGTTTGGATGGCCTAGAAAATTCTGGTGGGGCCCGCTATCAAAGGGTCCCACATAAAGTCTATAATATATTATTTTTATTATTATTATTTTTATATGTATTCTCTCATGAATCCACACCATTAATCACATCATTATCATCATATCATCACCACTATTAATCATCGTTTTATATGTATTCTGCTATGCATCCACAATTGATCATGTCATTATTATTAAATCATCACCACTATTCATCTAAATAGTCAAAAAGAAAACAAACCATAAGAGTGGAGGGGGTGTACTCACCTTGATGGATTAGATGGATGGGATTGATGGAGTTGATGGCCCACCAATATCACTCCTCTCTCTCTCTCTCTTATGTAGAAAAATGGTGAAATTCTAAGGGATGGAGGGGTATTTGTAGAGAAATAGATAAAAATTTGGTTAGGTTAGGTTAATGTGATTAATGTTAGCTTAGGCTAGGATTATGACAATTAATTCATGATTAGTAATTAATGATAAATTAAAGGGGCATGGGATGGCATGGTGTAATGATGTCATGCATAGGTTATGGTATGGAGAGAAGTTGACTTTGGGGAGCACATGAGAGAGGGATGGCATAAGAGGGTGACATCACACACATGGGTAGAGATTCTCTCACCCATGTGTGGCATGTGCATGTGTGCATGGCATGTGTTATGCACATGTGTGGAATGGAGTATATGGCGTCATGCGCACATGATACACTAATGATTCTTCGCAGCGTATCTCACTAACAGAGCATCATATAGACGCATAGGTGGTACCTACGGGATCGCGGCGATGTGGTGGTCGATATGAAATAGGTTTCGAGGTCTTGAGGTTCCAGTCAGCTGGGGGTGCACTATGCACGGCTAGTCTAGGTTTGGCTAAGGATGTCGATCATCGTGCATATAGGCATAGAAAATGGTACAGAATGGATGGAGTCTTACATGGATGAAGGTGGATTTATGGGCCCGATAACATTGAGTCCCTAAGCGACGAAAGGCCAAGAAGCGACCATTTGATGGAGATCTTCACGGGGAATATGCATGACATCTCCGTGAATCTAGCACTCGTGGCACCTTTTCGTGTAATCTATTGCATCTTTGAACATTGTAGGCCAGTAGTACCCCATTCGATGTATCCAATGAAATAAATTTCGTCCATCTTGATGTGCTCCACATTCCGCAGAGTGAGCTTCTCGTAACATCTGACCCGCTTCTTATTTGTCAAGACAAAGCAACAGCATCCCATTGTAAGCTTTCCTGTACAACACCTCACTACATATGATGAACCTGCTCAATCTCTGCCTGATTTACCACCTTTGTGCTGGATCTTCCGGCAAGATATCATATTTGAGGTAATCTATGAACGGTTGTCTCCAATCATCTACTGTCACTTCTAAACATGATATGGGGAGCGCTTCGATGACTTCATCGATAACTTCAGAAGAGGGCAGGAATCTTCTTTCTTCTATAGTCACTTGGAGTGAACTTTAGTTTGGATAGGATAGGATTGCTGCCAAAGCAGTCAGGGTGTCTGCCTTTGCATTTTCGGATCGGGGTGATTTCAACATGGCAGAATTGTTCCAATAACTGTTGGACTTTTTGACAATATGGTAAGAGTTCTTGTTTTCTTATTTCAATCTCAATCATTAGCTGATTTATAATTAGCTTGGAATCTCTAAAAATCTGCAGTGTCTTTATCTTCATTTCTTGGGCAATTTCCATTCTGATGATGAGAGCTCGATATTCGGCTTCATTGTTTGTGCAAGAGGTGCCCAATGTGAAAGAATAGGGTAATAAATCACCCTGAGGAGTGATGAAAATAACTCCTGCCCCCGCTCTTGATACTCAAGAAGCATCATCGAAATACATCTGTCATTGACCTTGTGACTCAATCATCATTACCTACTCATCGAGAAAATCATCACTAATGGTCTCACTTTTTGTTATGGGATGCACTGCTAAGAAATTTGCCACTGCTTGTCCCTTCACTGCTTTCACCGGCTCATAAGTAATTGTGTATTCTGAAAGCAACAACATCCATTTGGCCAATCTTCCGGATAACATTGACCTTATCGTTAAAAACTTTATCGGATCTACCCTTGAGATCAAAATTATATCATGAGAGAGGCAATAATGTCTCAATTTCTGTACTGCAAATATCAGCGCAGGCATTCTTTCTCGATCGGAGAGTAGTTACATTTCTCACCTATCAGAGTTCAACTCAGATAATAAAGAGTTATTTCTTTTCCATCTTCATTCACCTGTGCTAACAAGGCTCCCAATGAATTTTCGGCTGCAAATATGTATAAGATAAGCAGTTTACCTTTTATAGGAGCTATCAATACTAGAGGTTGTCTCAATAGTTCTTTTGTTGAATCGAATCCATTTTAACAGGCTCTATCCCACACGAACTCTGTTCCTTTCTTCATCAGATGAGAAAATGGCTGACATCTCCTTGCCAGATTTGAAATAAAACGGTGACTATATGTCACTTTCTCTTGCAAGCACTTCAATTCCTTCAATGTTTTTGGAGGCGTCATATCTTGGATGGCTATGACTTTCCCTGGATCAATCTTGATACCCCTATGCCTGATAACAAAGCCAAGGAATTTTCCTGATAACACTCTGAAATTGTAGTAAAGACCGCTTTAGTTGAAGTAGGAATATGCCAATATGTCCTAAAGGGGGGTGAATAATACTTTTTAATAATTTTATGATAATTTAAAATCTTATCACTCTAATCCTAACAACAAGCATATTTTAGGATTACTCAAGAGTAACTCTACTGGCTTCCAAGCCTGGTAGAGGATTCAATCACAAACTATTTGAGAGATGAACAATATGCAAACTAGTTTGTGATGGATATGACTATGCGTGTGTGTGAAGTGTGATCTCAGATAATCAGATATGAATGTATTTAAGGAAATCACATAAACAAATGAAAGATAATAATAATCTCAAACATGGTCATTTTTGTAGTGGTTCGACTACTTGTCTACTCCACTCCCGGTAACCGCACTCAACCCTTGAGTGTACCGGATTTCACTAAGGAGGTTTCACACGATTCACCCCAAACCCAAGGTTTTAAATCAGGTTCACCTTTAACCTTTATAACCTACACCTAGGCTGACTGTTTATGCTCTCACGAGCAAGGGCCAACATAACGCACCCACTTTTAGGCACACTGGCCAAGGATCTTCCATAAGACCCTAACTGTTTATGCTCTTCACAGAGCAAGGGTCAACACAATGCACCCACCACGTACACTCCCACCGGAGGCTTCCTAGAGTATTTGCAAGTGGTGAAAACACCTTAGACCTAATCCTACAAAGGAATGATCACAAGGGTCCTCTAGACTTTGATAACTTACAGATGAGCAGATGAGTCCATTTTAGCTCGTTGACGAAGATCTCCTCCTCTGTTGATGAAGAGTTTTCTGCTTCCTTGAACTGCAACTCAGAAGATATACCAATGCATGGCTACGGGTTGGGTCAAGGTTATGATGGAATCCTACTATCAAATGTTTTCCTATTAAGGAGATAGAGAGATTCCAATCATCTATGCATTCAAGGCATCCCAGCTTAATGATTTTCCATTAAGGTGGTAGCTGGAGGATCCTTGAATGTGGAAGTTCATTCCCCAATCCACTCTATTGAATATCAATGATGAGGGTGGATTAGAGGATGAACTTCCCTGAGAAAGGGTTTTGGGTATATGATCTAAGGTTAAACACTCAAAAGCACTCTCTTCTTTCTCTACCAGCAACAAAAGAGAAGTTCTCCATATATAGGAAAAAAGTTCCAACGGATATAAAATGATTACATTTATGACAGAGTTCGATATCATCGAGCAGGGTCGATATCACCAAGTGTATACTCTCGATTGCATCGACTGGCCACTCGATGACATGAACTCAAATGTCATACGCTTTTGAAACCTTTTTCCAGCTGGTCGAGGGGATCGAAACATGCGTCGATGTCATCGAATTTCAAACTCCAATTTCATCGACACGAGGTTCGATTCCTCGACATTTGAAAATGAGAGATACAAAGCCTTTAAAATTTTTCGGGTCAAGGATATGATTGAGGTACACTCAATATCATCGGAATTTGAATGTCGATGATATCGAAGGTCGTGTCAATACATCGATAAATCTAAAGATTTTATCAGTGAGCTTGCTGGACAGTTTATGTCCTTTCTCGATGCCATGGATCCAGCCTCGATATCATCGATATTTGAATATTGACTCTATCGAGTGACCCTCGATCTTAGATAAAAACCACCTGAAAAATGTTACTGGGAAAATTGTGTTCGAGACCGATATCATCGAAGGCCTTCCGGTATCATCGGTTTTTAAATTCTGAGGATATCAAGGAGTGTTTCGATATATCGAAGGTCTATATGATTTTCTTATAAAAAAAATAGGGACACATATACTCTGCTATCGATTTTATCGAGTCAACTTCGATAGACTCAAGTTTCAAATATTGATGATATCGATAGGGGTATCGATACATCGATAATTCCGTCTAGATGAATATGTGGTTGCTAGACATCTTTAGTCCTTATTTCGATGGTATCGATTGATTATCGAGGACATCGACAACACTTCTCGATTATATCGATAAGTCTATCGATAAATCGACAGAGGTAGAAAACTTAGAGATTTTTTGATATTTTGAAAAGCATTCTAACTCAAAAACCCTATAGTATTCTAATAAATTTTTAAGGGTTTTAAGTACCTAGTGTTTTGGGACATGGGATGTGAGGCTCAGATTTACCTGTGGCGAGTTGAGCGCACATCCAGTTGAGGCAGATGGTTGATTAATCTTCCTATGGAGCGTCTCTGTCTTGCTGACTCAACACTAACACTAATTGATAAACTAAGGTACTTTCACACTCCGAAAGCACATTTAGCTAGGTTCATCTTTAGTTACTTCTTTCTGAGCTGATGGAAGACCAATGCCAAATGTTCGTGATGTTCTTAATGATTTCCTGATCTAACTACCAGGTCATCTATATAAATTCACCATGTTTGTGCATCATATCTTAAAAGATACTTTGCATTGCCCTATGGTATGTCACTCTAGCATTCTTGAGACCAAACGGTATGACCTTATAGCAGTAAATCCCTAATGAGGTTCTAAATGCTGTTGCTTCTTCATCTTCAGGAGCCATCCTAATTTGATTATAACCAGCATAACCATCCATGAAAGACATGACAACATATTGCGTTGTACTGTCAATCAGTAGTTCCGTTATCGAGAGGGGAAAGTCATCCTTCGGGCAAGCCTCATTCAAGTCCCTAAAATCTACGCACACCTTGATTTGACCATTTTTCTTTTTTACTGGGACAATATTCGATATCCATTTGGGATATTTGACCTCTCTAATAAATCTGACTTTGATCAGCTTGTTCACTTCTTCTATTAGAGTAACCAAATCTGGATGAAATCACCTTTGCGCTTGTTTAATCGATCTTTTATCCTTGGAAATATTTAATTGATGCACTGCCACTGAGGGTTCCAAACCCGGCATTTCCCAATATGTCCAAGTGAAAACATCTTTATTTTCTTTCAGCAGTTGGACATATTCTTCAGCTTCTTGCTCGAGAAGACCGGTGCTTATAAATGTATTCCTTGGTTCTTCTTCTGTGCCTAAATTCACTTCTCGCAAGCTATCGATTGTCGGCTACCCCCCATCTTCCATTTGTTTTAGAGCTGTCTCAGGATGTTTAACTATTTCAGGATCTATCTCTAATAGCTAATCGACTGTGACCATACTCACAGAAGACTCTGATCCCAATCCTTGAAACTTTCCTTGTATCTTCTGACCAACCCCGATAGGGACCTGAATTCGTCTCCCATGATTTAAACCAGTCAATTCTTCATCATTAAAACCCATCCTTTTCATCATTCTTTTGCTTGTTGGACTGTATTTCTTGAGATCGCGAGATGTCAGTTTTTTGTGGTACACATTATTCTCAGCCCTTGCTTCTATCTTTACTTCCGAAGAGGCATAAAATTCAATCAACTCTGGATATCTTACATTGGCTTCAACATGAAACTTTCCCGGAATAGCCAGGAATAGCTTATTTCTTTCAGCATATGGCAATGGTACTATATAATTTGACTACAGGATTTTCAACTGTTCAGGCGATAGCAACGTTAATGGTGGCTGTCCTGACTGTCTCAGATGTTTCAGCATAAAATAGAACTTCTTCTTTACTTCTGAAATTTCAGACGACTCTGCCTTCTCGGATTCTCTCTTTATTACTTTCGCATGAGCATTTTTTGGGGCTTTATTTTCATCATTCTTTTTCTCTTCTCCTCTGGAAAATCCGTCATAATGACTGGCATCAGCGAAGAAGGCTTCGGCTTCTGTTTATGGTCTGGCATCTACTATTACTTTATACTATATTCCATTTTTATAGTATTTGAAGCATTGATGAAGAGTAGAAGGTATAATACCATGCTGATGTATCCATGGTCTTCCTAATAGAAGATTATATGTCGTGACTGCATTGATCACATGGCAAACAACATCAGTAGTTAATTCTCTTATTTCCAATGTCATCATAATTTTGCCGAGCACACGCTGCTCATCTTTATTAAAGCCCTATATCATCATTCTACTAGGGCACAAACGGAACAACGGTAACCCAATTTACTCGACATCGTTAGCAGTAACAGGTTCACTGCAGATCCATTGTCTAGTATAATCCTTTTTCCTTCCTTATCGCGAATGTGGCCTACTATCATCAATGGCCTATTATGCCCTGTATCACAAGCTAGATCATCATCAGAGAAAGAAACTGCTGGCATACAGTCCTCTTGTTCTTTGCGTTCTTCCTTTTCCATTTCCACCAGCAATGTTTCCTTGACATTATGGTCGGATAGTGCTTGAATCAGACTCTGCCTGAAATCCTCTAATAACTTTAACGTGTCATAAATGCTTAACCGAGCTGGTATATCTTTTAAGTGACTCACGACATCATAAGTCACCTTTACTATTTCATTCTTCTCTTCTGTCTTATCATTGTCACGCTGATCCCTAATGATCTTCGTTCTTATGGTTCTGACTTTCTGCCTTGGGGGACTTGCGATTCTTTTCCCTGATTGTAGTGTAATTACCTCGGCCTTCCCTGTCATCTTACCATTTTCTATCTCTACTCTTTCATGAGCACTTTCCCGAACCGTCAGTACATTCACTGTCACTTTACGTCTCTTTCCTTTTCTTTTCCAATCACTATTTTGCCCTTGTTTATCATCCTTTGTATTATGCATTTTAATGTGTAGTAATTTTTTGTCGGATGCCCTACCAGACGATGATAGCGGTAGAAATCTCTTTCTCTTGCTCTTCCTACATCTTCAAGGTGCTTGGACACAAGTAATTCTATCATGGCAGCTTTCAACAACTGGTTCATCACAGGAATAACGTCTTCTCTATCGAATGTAAACCCTTCTTGAGAATTAAGTGATCTGGGTCCTTTTCCACTAAACTTGCTTCTAGGACGGCTTGATTCTTCCTTCTGCTCTATCCTTTTTTCTCCTGAATCCCTTATTTCTTGACTCCTTTTCTTGTGGTCCACAGTATTTGTAATTAACCTACTGGGTCCTCTTCTGGCCGTTTCATAGTGAAACACTGGCATTTTTCGGGTCATCAACTCTAGGGCATGGGCTTTAGTGGCCAGATCACGAAAAGTCTTGATATCGGCACTGGTAAGCCCAAATGCGACTCTTGTCTCCATAAATTTTAAGCACATATTGACTTTCTCTTTTTCTTCCGGTAACTGTCTGCAAGAGGCCCCCAATGTCTTTCATCTGTCTATAAACTTCTCCACTGGTTCCCCTTCTCTCTGCCGCACTGAAGCTAATTCTGTAATGCTGACATCGCGCTCTAAAGAGAAGAAGTTTAACATAAAAGTGTCCTGCATCTTCTCCCATGTGCGTGTCGATCCTGGAGATAGACTAGAATACCATCGGATGCTTTACTTGTCAGAGATGATCTGAACAAATGTAACAGTACTGTGGTATCATAGAGAAATTCCCCATGCTGGTAATAAAGTGCATTAGATGCTCCTGCGATGACCCATTTCCATTAAACTTTTGAGAATCTGGGTGCTTAAAGTTAACTAGGAACTTACATCCTCTACTTCCCATGGATATGGCATCCGATATCTAAACAGGCCAACATTCTCACACTCCCTTTCTATTCTAACGGCTTCCTCAACAACTTGTCATACTTCCTCTTGAGTTACGATTCTCACTGCCGAAGCAAATCTAAGTGATCCTGCCCCCTGTGGCTGGAAACCTTTAGGTTGATGTTCTTATCCGTTCATCGTGCCCATCATCGAAGAAGCTGCTATCTGGGCCACATTGTGCGCGAGAGTTGCCAGAGCCTCCCTGAGATTTCTACATTCTTCCATCAATGTTCTCTATGCTTATGACATTTCATTCATATGGTCCTCTGTGGTCGGCATAGTTCCTTGATCTGTTCCAGCCATGTGTACTGTAGCTTCTCCACTTCCTAATGAAGCTGTAGTCGGAGTAGTATAAGAATATGTTTATGTGATGGGGCTTACAAAGAGGGGAGTCCCGTTTGATTTTTTCATACTCTCACTGTAATTGATTGATCGAGATGATGTTGAAGTAGGTGATCCTACGAATAGCGCCTTTCCTTTTTGCTCTTTTATCCATCAGACTCTTAGAGCACTCAAAGTTGGGAAGTCATGTGATGCTAATTGTGAAACCATTTACACAAGATATATTGCAAGAGGGGCTAGTTCAGGATTCTTTTTGGCAACGTTCCGTGTTATTAGTCCCCTGGCTCGTGGCGAAGGTAGACTTATTTTGAAGCTCCTCACATTTCGGGTTTTGTCCTTCGAGATGTCATGATAGTCCAGTTCTCATCATCTTCCAGTGGTCGAGGTGATGTAGACACGACTCCAACCGTTGTTCAGGTTAAGTCACTTTTGCTTACAGAAGACTGGGTTTCACACCTTAGAAGTTGATCTGGTGCATATTCTGCTGCGAATTCGGTTGCAGTGAAATAAAATTTTACCTTCTTCATTGAATTTGCCATTTGATTGTAGTTCGCAATTCTATCTTCTTACCTTTAAAATAAGACAAAAAATGTATAATTATTATCTGAATAGTAGTATAATTTATCTAAGAGATGAAGGGGAGGATGTTCCCACTGAGAGTCACCATTTTGGCGTCAGGAAGACGCCAAACTACAACAAAAGTCCTCATAACTTTCTTAATGTTAACATTAAATAAGATAATTTCCCCAGCAAAGTCACCATTTTGTTTTTGAACAAGAAATAAAATGCATTCGATTTGGGAGATTATCTAATTCAGATATAACAGAAAGAGAGTACATCAAGAACAATCATTGTATTATAAATATTGAGTTCATTTACATCCTCGAATATCCCTTGATTCTAAGATAAATTATCTAGAATACAGCAATTGATAAAGTTCAAATGTCGAATTTGGATGTCAAATTCGGTAGCACTTTGACTCGTGATTTGATCATCTATTTAAGAGGAATATCATGTGGATCTAATTAGATGATTTCTCTTTCTAAAGCTTGAACAGAAGAAGAACTAGAGCCTGATCATTTCAACAGCATTTTGACCCTTTATTATTACTGACTGCATGGTAGTCTGGTTGCGCGGACCTGCGCAACCAACATGGTTTGCGTGGGTCTGCACAAACCCAAGGCCTCTCTTCATTCCTACCTTCAGTCTTCTCTGCAACTTTGCACTCCTTCCAAAATTCTTCAATCCTCCCAAATGAGAGGGGGAGGGGGGTATTTAATAAACCTTTGCATGTGCGAAACCTCGATCTTAGTGCCATGGGACCCACCTTTCATCCATTCTACCAATTATGGACAATAAGTCCTGAAATCTATTGCGTAAACCCCCGCAACTGGTGTCATTTGTTGCGTGGACCCGTGCAACCAATATGGTTTGCATGAACCCACGTAAACCCCCTTAAAGACACTCTTTTTTCTTCATCTTTTATTTCCTTCTTTCTTTTTATCATTTATTCTTCTTAATCTTCAATTCTTTCTTCTTCTTTTTTATGCCTCAACAGGAATCACCAAATTGAGAACACACTTCTTGATTTGGGGGTGAGCATAAATTTAATTTCTTCCTCGGTCTACGAACAACTGGGTCTAGGTGAATTAAAACCTACCCGGACCACATTACAACTTGCTAATCGTTCAGTTCGTATACCAAGAGGGATGATTGAGGATGTATTAGTCCAAGTTGATAAATTCTACTATCTGTAGATTTTATCATCCTGGATACTCAGTCCATCGTAGATATGAGCACTTAAATCCCTGTCATCTTGTCAGTATTACCGATGTTGTAGATTGATGATACATTCTTGGCACTTACCTGACACACACTTACACCACCCTCTAAGCTTTCTATAAGCTTATGCACGATAGATGCGTGCAGGTGGCGTTAGGTTGCAGCAGCGTTGAGCTTGGAGCATGTAGTGGTCTTCTAGAGCTTGATTTTTAATATATGTGTTTCCCTTTTAGCATTATATTCAAATGTTTATATTAGTGGATATGTGATGATGATGTTGCTTTTGTGATTTGGGTAAATTTGTGGTTATGCTTCTTATGATATAAATGTACGTTGGAATCTCAGGATCGGAATCTGGCGTAGAGGCGCTAAGAGCCGAGAATGGGGTACTACGGAGGCTGTTGGCACCAGATTTGGCAATCAGGAATTTTGTGAGCCCAATTTTTGAGTTTGGGGCGTGACAGAAGATGGTATCAGAGCATAATTTAGGAATACCTGAGGTAACATCGCATATCTACTGATAGCTACCCTACACTATGATTGTTGAGAACTTAGAATGGTTAGATCCCCGAGTTCGAATAACTTAGAAATTTTCTGATATAGCTCCCTTCCATTAAGAATATGAGGCTGCATAGTATTCCAATTCTAATCATTTTCGATCCAAGATCCAAGGTTCAGTGGGATCATAATAGCGCTGATAAGGCATCTTGGGGGAAAGAGGCTGAGATTTGTAGGCGTTATCCCCATCTCTTAGGTGTTTGATGATTATATCTATAGTAGTAGAATTTTCCTCCCTTGGTGAGCTCTATATTGGATGTGTCGTGTTTCAAATTTTGAGGAAAAAATTTTTATTAGGAGGGGAGAGCTATAAGACCCATATCCTAAATCCTACTATTCTGTAGGCTTCTATGCTCCTCTCGGTCGAATTTCGGCAACCCGCGATCTATTATCGGCGTTTGCGCGCGACCCTGAGTCGCATCCCGTATTCCAGAGTCAGCTTGACCCAAGACTTATACCAGTGCGACCGCACCATCACTGCGGTTTTGACGCCGCGTCTTGCTCGGTGAGGCGATACCCAGGCCAGGAGATGTGGGCCCGCGTTCAGTTCGAGAAAAATGCCACACGTTGTAAACTCTGAGAAAATCTCTATGACATGTCCCATCAATCACATCAATCATAATTCAAGTACATCCCATCACAAGCCATCACTCACCCTTACCTCTCCTTACCCAAAGTTAAAGCAACCCATGCTTAGCCTTCCCTTTCTTACCAACAAGTCAAGAGAGCCCATACCTCCCATCCCATCTCCCTTACATCTCCTCTCTTTCTCATTTCTCATTTTCATTTTAAGCAAATTCCATGAGAGCAACATCTAAGCACCCCAAAGAAACTAAGTGTGGCCCACCTTCCCACATCCCATCTCCACCATCCAAGGTTCATCTCGACCGTTGAAATGAATTTCATGGAGCTCTAAGACACATCGGTGGGAGAAGTCCAAGAAGATCTTTAGTTGGGTGACATTAGGGTTTTTTCCATTAATTTGTATGTGAGGGCCCACTTGTGGTGGGACCCATCTTAATGATATTTTGTATGTAAGGTGGGGCCCATAGTGGTGGGGCCCCTCCCATAACTGATCTCTCTCTCTCTCTCTCTCTCTCTCTCTCTCTCTCTCTTTGCCTCTTTCTTGATGACCATACAGCCCACCTGATGTGTGTGACCTTGTCCACATCATCCATTGATGTAGACCCCACCGTTCACGTGGGTGGTACAGCAATCGCTGCTGGACATGGGTAAAACACAAATATCAGTTCTATGGTCCATACACATGGGACCCACCTTCCATCCCAACCATCCACTCGTTTGAACGGTGGGTCCCCACCATTTGACGAGGGCTTCATCCACGCCGTGCATCCCCTACCGCAGCAGCAGCTGCTGCTGCTGATGTCAGTAGACGGGTGGGGCCCACCTCCTATGACGTATGTGATATCCATCACCATCCATCTGTTGCTGCCCAGCAGCTAGAGCTGCTTAGACAATAGCAAACCATGTGGGCCACAGCGATGTATCTTTTTTATTTACACTGTCCGTTTTGGACGATGCCTCGTGGGGCCTGCTATGATGCATGTATTTCATGCATGCCATCCATCCATTTGAGGAAGGTGAACCCCACCGTCCTCCCATTTGCTGGGCTAGGACCCACCCCACACGTGCTGCACGTGCAGGGGTGGGGTCCACCCTAATGTATGTGTTATATCAACACTGCGTGGGGCCCACACATGATGTATATTTTTTATTCACGCTATCCACTGTCCAGTAATGGACGGTGGAGCCCTCTTATGTAAGTATTTTACCCACTGTGTCCAGTCCACTGGACGTGGACTCCACCAAGATGCGCGTGTTGTATTCACACCGCCTATCCATTTTGATGGATGAGTGGTCCACCCTGGTGATGTATATCCATGCCGCCCATGTGCTGGACGGGAGGGGCCCACCTTGTGATGCGTTGTATTCTCCCTCCTTGTAGCCCCGATGTGATGTACATGTTTCATTGGCACCATCCAGTCCATGGACCCCATGTGGTGATGTTTATGAGGCCACTGTGATGTCTGTTTGAAGCCCAACTAGGGGCTATGAGGCCCACCCTCATGTATGTATATGCCCATGAGGGGCTGGCTTGTGAGGCCCGCCATGATGTACGTGTCATATACATGCCAATCATCCATTTTTCTAGGGTCGTGGGCCCCATTACCATGTGCGGGGCCCACCTGTTTATATTTTTAGCCCGTGTGCAGGGCCCACCTATTTGTATTTTTGGCCCATGTGATGGGGCCCACCTATTTTGTATTTGAAGCACATATGATGAGGCTCGACTTGATATACACGAGGCCCATAGTGATGTGTATTAGGCCCTTATCTTGTGGCCCATTGTGATGTGCATTAGGCTCATGTCACGTGTCCCATTTAATGTATTCGAGGCCTAGAAACGTGGCCCATTTGATGCATATGAGGCCCAATGCGATGAATGTGCGGACCAATGTAATGTGTGATTTCACTATAATGCATGTAATGATGTTTATGTGGACCACTGCTTGAGAGTGATGTTGGTTAAATATCCACATTGATGGGTGTAACGCCCCGAATTTTGAGGGTCGAGCAAAGGCTCAACTCCTGAGATCCGTTGCATCACTTATGCAACATAGATAATGATTATTAAATGTTGTCCATATTAGTATAATAAACATGAATGGCATTACACTAAATCAGCATATCATACTCCGGAGATAATTAAATTAAGAAAGCGGAAGACTGTGATAGATATATAAGGTATATAAGTGGTTATAAACCCCCAGAGTATGATCATGTCACCAGGCTAAATATATACATGTTTGTTCCAAAATATACAAAATAACATAGTGTAATGTCCAACTAATTCGTATCCCTATAATCCCGTCAATCAATACATGGTTTACATAGACCCGCCTAATAGCTGCATATAGGAGAACTCCTCCTCCTTGTCATAAAAGTCTGGCTCTACCTCATAAGCCGCACCATCATCTGCAACTACAACAGAGTTTGGTTGGTGTTTTAAAACACCATCCTAGAGTAGGAGTGAGTGACCAACTCAGTGGAGCTATATGGCAAAGGTTAACATGTTATCAATTCAGAGAAGTAGTAATGATAAAGCAGTACAGCAAGTATTTCCTAACTACTCTGGTTAATGCAAGAATGGTATTTGATAATGATGCATGCCCTCGCCTGCACTCCCTCAGTGACATCATCTCACGATCACTCATAGGTGCACTTCCTCGCCAAAGCACATCCAATGCGATGCATGATCATGTTAGCCAAATAATTTATTAGGCTTATTCATACAACAGATTCGAGAAGCTAAGGTGTAACACCCCAAACTCGAAAACCGGGCCCACAAAATTCCTGATCGCCGAATCCGGCGCCGACAGCCTCTGTAGTGCCCCATTCTCGGATTCCGACACTCATATGCCAGATTCCGATCCTGGGATCCTACAAGGAGGATTTTCCAACGTACGTTTGTCTCATAAGAAGCATAACCACAAGTATACCCAAATCATAAAGGCAACATCATCACCACATATCCATTAATATAATCTTTGAATACAATGCTAAAAAGAAAATACATATGTCAAAATCAAAGCTCCAGAGGACTGCTGCACGCTTTAAGCTCAACGCTGTTGTAACTTAACACCACCTGCACTCATCTATCGTGCATAAGCTTACAAAAGCTTAGAGGGCGGTGAAAGTGTGTACACAAGATAAGTGCCAAGTATACCATAAAGACCATAAATCATACATCATCGGAATAAGCGGAAGAACTGACAAGATCATGAATCATACAATATCAGAGTAAGCAGAAATATACTGGTAAGTCCATGAGTGCTATCAGCCGTGCAAAGGCTATGTGATGCAAGATATGAAAGAGACAATAATAAATGCTGAGGATGCAATGCAATATGTAAATCTTGACAAGCCACGAATACCATCAACATCATCTAAGCCATATAAGTACAAAAAAATATAGTAACCCAAAATCCTAAGTATTGCAGATGCAATGTAATATGCAGTGCGAATGAAATGACCATGCTAGAATGTGAAGTCAGGATGATAGTACGTAGTAACGCAGGCTACAGGGTCCACCACAAGGGACTTCTATCCAAACCAGTCCCATACCTAAATTTGGATAGTCCGACTCAATGTGGTAAACTCCTGATCTCAGGTTAGTTGCGTGCCCAACTGAAATCCTGGCCATGCAAAGATACACGTAACAAATAGTTATGCACCACCAGCCCGAGTGGATGATGAATAAATGAATGAATGGATATGCAATTCCTGTTCAATAAGTCCACATATCAATACGGTTGCTCTCTTGGGAAATCACCGAGGTCTATTACACTCCACACCGACTGCCTCCTCCTTAGCTGCATAGCCCAGTGAGTGAAAGAGACCTCACTATCCACCTAGCCAGCAATCTGCCAATACCTACTCAGCTCTTCGATAGTGGACCCATTTACGAACTAGTCATACTCAGCCTAGCTTATAGCCCCCTCACTCGGGCGGATAAGACTACACCCCCTTCCAACCGGCCATGACACAATGGAAGACATGGCCTCTTGGTATAGGCACCAGCGCTCATATTCCACTCGGTTAAGATGTTGAAGCATCTCCTGGCCTCGGAGGATTCTAGGACTTTCACCCAAGGACGTCCTAAGTGCCCACAATGCTAGAACCAAGTATTTTTAGTGTCCCATTTAGCCATCCACGATGTGCCTGTGGAGGCCACGACCCTGATGTCGCTAGGGCGTACAATGATCAAGTCACATGTATGCGAGATGCATGAGTCACACTATCCAGTCATGCAGCAATCCTGCACGTACGGTGTGATAATGTGGGTACTCTATCTCATAAGGAGTCCTGTAAATAGTTTGCCCAATGGCGTATGCTATGATCAAACATTCCTCATATCAGGCATACATATGATTCGTATAGGCATGAATCATGGAGTTATACTAAGTATTTTATATGGTGATGACCTATCCTTATAATGGAGATGGGCCTTGATGGCCTACACACAACAAGTATGGGCCTATCAATGGGCCCTAGGTAGAGTTACAATGCGGACATTTAACCAACATTGCACTTACAATGTGGACGTCAAACCATCATTGTTCCCTAGGCACGGCCCGCCATAAATATCATTACATAAACCATGGGGGAATCACATAATGCAATGGACCCTAAGGACATCCCGTTGGGCCTCGACCCATGGGCCTTGGATACATCAAATGGGACACATCATATGGGCCTTATATAAATCAAGTGGGTCGCATCAATGGGCCTAATGTACATTGCAATGGGCCATATCCCATGGGCCTTTGAAATACATCACAGTGGGCCTCATAACATGGGCCTTACATTCACATCGAGGTGGGCCTCAACAACGGGCCATAAATATGACAAGATGGGCCTAATCACTTGGGCCTTATATATATACCAAGGTGGGGTCCACTTGAACTATAGATCTATCTTATTTTGAGTCTCGAGCCTATAAAATGAGCTTTCAATATGGTTGGACGGTTTGGATGCAACACAAGCATCATGGTGGGTGCCATAAAGGCCCACCATCATGTATATATATACACATATATATACACATATACAATATATATATATATATATATCACAGGTGCAGCCCACACGTGGCGTGGGTCCCATATAGATGGATGGCATGGATGAAACATATACCACATGGTGGGGTCCCCCTGTCATCCGGCAGCCAGCTAAAATGGTTGGACGGCATATATAAAACACATACATTTTGGTGCGGTCCACTAGTCGTCCAGCAGTTGGATGGCATTGATAAAACACATAGATCTAGGTGGGTTCCACCGTCCACAGCAGTGGACGGTGTGAATAGAACACATACATCACTGTGGGCTCCACCGTTAGGAATAAAACACATATATCATTGTGGGTCCCATGTGGGGCCCACCATAATGTTTATAAGCCATCCAATCCGTTCATAAGGTCACGCAGACCTAAATGAAGAGTAAAAACAAATTTCATATTGATTTAAAACTTCTGTGAACCCAAAAATGGGTTTCAATGGCAGACGGTTCAACCCCACTATTTCCTATGATGTGGGCCACCTGAGCTTTGGATGTGGCTGATTTTTGGAGGGCAGCCTACTGCCTTAAGGGCCTACAAAATGGATGGTGTGGATATACAAAACACACATCATGGTGGGGCCCACAGCTAGACCGTGGGTTTGCTGTCGTCCGACCGCTACATGCCGCAGGCACTGCCTGCGCCTCTGGCAGTAGCAGCGCCTGCTGCATATTTTTTTTAAATCATGAAATCTCACGATTTTTCATGCGTGGGGCCCGCATTGGAAGAATTCATCTCACGCAATGGATTCTATAGTCCAAAACGAATCCAACAAGCCCAATATTAGGCATCTTTCGGCATGTAAAAAAGTTAAGGTGAATTTAAACGGTGAAAATCACTGTTTTTTATGTTATGGCCCACCAGATACTTGGATCAGCTTCATTTTTTAGCTCAACGGGTAAAATGATCTGGAGAATGGAATGGACGGCGTGGATTAACAACATGCATCAAGGTGGGGTCTACACAAGTGGCCCACCCCAAATGCATTACACCAAGCTAATATTTATGTTTTCCATTCAATTGTC
This sequence comes from Magnolia sinica, assembly GCF_029962835.1. NCBI lineage: Eukaryota > Viridiplantae > Streptophyta > Magnoliopsida > Magnoliales > Magnoliaceae > Magnolia > Magnolia sinica. The sequence continues at coordinate 42,617,528 of NC_080583.1, forward strand.
CAGCATCCAATGACGCTGGACGGTTGTGCATTTCAAGTGGGCTGCATACGTGGGCCACCAAATTATGGGTGGTGTGGATACAACGCTTATAAAGTGGGCCCCACCAATAGATGACTTGAATAAAAATACATGCCTTATGGTGGGGTCCATCCGGGCAGGCCACACGGCCACATCATCATACCAAAAATATGAAGGAGAGAGGGAGAGAAAGAGAGAGAAAGAGAGACACGTGATGATGGAGGGACCCTGACACTATGGGCCCTCCCTTGCATAATCTATAACATACATCAAGTGGGTCCCATTTCATATGGGCCCATCGATCAAAATCAACAGTGGAGATCCTTTTTCCACCGAAATAGAAGGTCTAGATGACTCCTTTTTAAAATCGAAAGTAAACATCATGATGGGGTCCATGGAGAATGGCCCCATCATGGAATGACATTGATAATCAAGGTGGGTCATCGGCCACATCTTAGGGTCCAAAGAGAGATCCATACCATCGATCGGTAGGCCTCACTTGGCCCATCATAAGAACATGACAATCTAGCCTATAGAAGCACCCACCGTTCGATCTTCTTGGTCCGTTGGAACATCGGTCTCCTTATGCTTCACTTTGACGGAGGGTGATGAGAGTTGAATGGCTAGGATGAAGGTTTTTGGAATGGGAAAGGTGGGCCACACAAAGTCATTTTTCTCTCTTAGAATGCATGGACGTGCATTTTTTTTGCTAGCTTGGGAGTTGTGTTGAGAAATGAGAGAGAGAGAGAAAGGGTTGTAAGAGAAGTGAGGGATGGGTGTGATGGGTGAAAGGGTGAGTGATGTGTGATGTGTACTTGACATGTATGGTTGTTTAAGAGAGGGTGAGAAAGAGTTGACTTGGTGGTTGCTTTACTTGTGGAGAAAGAAAGCATGGATTGCTTTATACTTCACATGAGGTGATTGATTGATGGATAGATTGATTGATTGATGGGACATGTTGTAGAGATTCTCTTGGGATTACAAACAGGCGGTGTTTTCATCGAAATAAACGCCGGCCCACATCTCCCTGTTAGGGTATCGAATCGGTATGCAAGACACGGCGTTGGAACCGCGGCGATGGTGTGGTTGCAATGGTACAAGTCTCGGATTAAGCTGACTCAAATCTATAGGATACGACTCAGGGTCGTGTGCAAACGTCGATTATAGGTCACAAGTCACTGAAATTTGTCAGGAAGGATCGTGGGAGTTGGGGGAACAGTACGGGCTAGGATACGGGTCTTACATAAGGTACCTCCTTTTATATCATTTACCCAAATAATGATCCATCTAGGGTCATCAATCCTAGTTAATCACATACGATAGGCAAGTTATAGGGCAACATCACCCCTGATTAAAAAGTAGTGGATAGGCAAGTTCAGGTCGCTATGAAGAGGCTCGTCACCTCAGCGTAGGCCTAGTTTATACTCAAGGTCACTACGAAAAGGCTCGTCACCTTAGTGTAAGCCGACAACTCGAATATAATGTCCCATACCACCGTATTCGGCTCACGAGTTTGTGTTGCTCACTGGACATTATGGGGAGGCTCGTCACCCCAGCTTAGGCCGACAGCTCGACCACGGTGTCCCATACCGCCATGCCCGGCTCATGAGTCTTAGCAGATCGTGGTGCCAAGGTTAAACGGGCTTTGTATTGGTAAGTGGTACCTTAGATTCAAGCAGTAGATCTATACATGGTAAACACACATTAGGCTAATTAGGTCACTTAACAAGTTCAATTGGTACGAGCGCACACTAAATTAATCGACATGGAGTGCATACGCACTCCTCGTGGCCTAACCATTGTTGATAATTACCATACGACTCGGATTCATCCAACGTGTCCGTTGTGGCAAAACTAATTCGGCCACTCAATCGAAAACTGTTACCGATTGCCTGGACTACGTATTAGTCCCAATCATACTCAAATACAATAGGCATTCATATGTGATAGTCAAAACAGTATTTAACAACCAATTCAAATATAAATCTCATTTGAGCATTTTAACAAACAAATAGTGCACATGTTATCATACATAGGCATTTCATCCATAAATCACGTAGTAGCGAGATAGGTTACATGAAGGAAACTGTAACTATAGATAAGGTAATTGAGAATCCTATCTCAACACCCTCATTAAATATATTTCAAAAAGTAATTTCTCATTCAGACATTTTATCAAAAACTTAGACTACACATTTGAACATACATATAATAAATTAGTTATAACATATATTATGGCAAATCCTTTCACAGAGGAGTTGTCATACATACAACTATCATGTATTCTCAATTAATAATCATGGCAAGCACAAATCATAATTTCATATTTATTTAAACATTGCAACAAACACATGGAATACACTATATATTCACATAGTTCACACATAAGTATAATTTATCGAATACGTCGTAACTAAGATCATATGGCAACAATCAAGTCAGACATAAATCATTGCTGACATTGAAAGCCTTAAAAACCATAACCTAAATGTTTATAGTCCGCACCTTTCGTCGATATGCTCGTTACGAACTCGGTTCATACACCATGTCTTTGTCTACGGCACAACAGTTACCTAAACATTAAGACAAGTTAGCTATTTCACCGGTTTCTCTATTTGAATTCTTAAAATAGGTTAGAATTAGGATTCCTTACCTAAATTGAAGTTGGATTCGACGGTGCAGTGACACGAGAGAGATGATTCGATACGTGGAGTAGTGGGAGTGAATCTCAGCAACAATCCATAGATCTCTTACTTTTCACCTCACTCTTTTCTCCTCTTTTCTCTCTTCTCTCTCCTAGGGTTAGAGAAATTGTATGGAATGAGAGAGGAGTGGGTTTAGGGCATTATATAGGCCCAGAAGTGATGTCAATGGCCCTAGGGCCATGGTACACTTAAGTTATAGCCAAAAGGAGCCTGTCTCGGGCCAACGGAGCTCATTTGAAGGTACATTGCTTGCATACAGTCTGAAGAAAGTTCCCTGACAATGGATTTATGCTAGGTTAAGGTTTCGGTCTGATCGGGTTAGTTGATCGATCATGGAGGACCCGTTTCAGTTCAACAGTCATCGCCACTTGATCAGGGCCATAAGTATACCAATGGGTGCCGCAAAATTTCCCTGATCCAAGGGTGTAGTTGGGTCAGAATCTGACAGTCTGAAACCTTAAATTTGGCCTACAAGCGAACGGCCCAATTTACTTAAGTTTGAGTTCATTTTCTAAAGATATTCGTGTTTCTCACACACTTCGCTCCAAGTTCAAGTTGTGTGTTTCTGTATACTATTTGGACTCGATTCCCATGATGGTTGTCAAGCCCAACAAAGCAGTCATAACCTTATAGGTTCACGGTCATCAGACTTTCGACGCACGGTCCAGGTCCGATAAGGAGTTTCAATATGCTCCCGAGAGCAACTGGATTTTGAGACTGATCCTAGGTTTCTAAGTAATGTTGGGTTAGTGATTCTAATGGTTTTGAGTCTTACAATTCATATAGAAAGTGGTTCAAGCTAATTCTCTGATATATTTAGTTTAGTACTTAATTAATTTTTGCCTAATTTCTACAGAATTCGATCCTTAGTGATTTCGGCCTGAGGTGATACTCGGGTCTTTGTACGGATTTTTTTTCGAGATGTTACAATGGGCAATGATGGTTAAATATTTATATTTTGACCTTCCCTTGGCCCCTTTATTAGGCCGATTCCGATTGTCGAGGCTAATTGTTAAGGCCAATTCCTATTCCGATTGTCAAGGCCAATTCTGATTATCGAGGTCGATTCTGATTGTCGAGGCCAAGAATTGAGGCTAATTTCAATTGTCGAGGCCGATTCTGATTATCGAGGCTGATTATTTAGGCCGATTCCAATTTTGATTGTCGATGTCGATTATTGAGGCCAATTCTGATTGTCGAGGCCGATTGTTGAGAGCGATTCTGATTCCGATTGGTGATACCGATTTCGATTGTCGAAGCTAATTCTGATTATCGATACCGATTCCGATTGTCAAGGCCGATTATTTAGGCCGATTCTAATTCTGATCGTCAAGGCCGATTCTGATTGTCGAGGCCAATTGTTGCGGTCGATTTGGATTATTGAGGCCAATTGTATAGGTTGATTCTGATTGTTGTGGCCAAGCATTGAGGCCGATTTCGATTGTTGAGGCCGATTGTGATTATCGAGGCCGAATGTTTAGGTCGATTCCAATTCCGATTACTGAGGCTGATTCCAATTGTCGAGGTTAATTCTGATTGTCAAGGCCCAATGAGATGCATGTGTCCCGTATTTGAGGCCCGTTGTGATGTGCATTCGACCCGTGTTTGAGGCCCAATGTGATGTATATACGGCCCATATTTGAGGCCCGTTGTGATGTGTATTCATCTCGTGTTTAAGGCCCAATGTGATGTATATAAGGCCTATATGATGAGGCCCATTGTGATGCATTTGAGGGCCAGGTGATGTAGCCCATTGTGATGTATGTTAGGCCCATGTAAAAGGCCCATCGTGATTGTATTAAGCTCTTGAGTGAGGCCCATGGGGTTGTATATTTGGCCCTTGTGTGAAGCCATGGGTCCACTATATGTTAGGCTCTATGTGGGCCGTCCCTTGGAGGCAATGTTGGTTAAATGTCCACATTGTCGAGGTCAATTGTCAATGTCGGTTATTGGTTCCAATTATGAGTATGTGATAGCATAGCATCATGATACATGCCCATACGCATCATCTGCATATTTGTTATAAGATATGATTAACCATTACAAATGCTATAGTGTCGGTTATTATGGGACTACCTGATAGGCGGAGATTGTCTCACATGAGAGCATGGTATACACAGAATTGATGCATGACTGGATTATATGACTCATGCATCTTGCATTGTGTGCTATGATTAATGTATGCCTTAGCGACATCAAGGTCGTAGCCTCCACATACATATCAAGGATGGCTAGATGGGACACCAGAAATCTGTTACTAGTATCGGGCTTCCATAGATGGCCCTGGGTGAAAATCCCTAAACCCTCTTGGTACCATAGGACACCCCAATGTCGAGACCGAGTGGATATATATGAGCACATGAGGGCCGTATACTGTAGCCCGTGTTTTCCACTGTATTGCGATCGGTTGGGAGGGGGTGTGACCTTACCTGCCTGAGTGAGGGGGCAATGTCTAAGTTGAGTTTGACCAGCTTGAGGAATGGGCCCGCTATCGATGAGAAGGGCCCAATATTGGCAGGTGGATAGTGAGGTCTCTTCCACTTACCCAGTTGTGCACTCGGATAGGGGCGGCAAGCTGGTGTAGAGTGTAATAGACCCCGGTGATGATCTCAGAGATGAACAGTACTGATATGTGGACTTATTGAGTAGGAGATTGCATATTCATTCATTCATTTATTCACTATCCACTCGGGCTGGTGGTGCACAACTAATTATTGTGTACCTTCACATGGTAAGGATTTTGGTTAGGCACGCGACTAACCTGAGATCAGGAGTCTACTACATTGAATCTTGTTATCCAAATTTAGGTATGAGACTGGTTTGGATAGAAGTCCCTTGTGATGGACCCCATAACCTGTGATACTACGTATTATTATCCTGACTTCACTCTAATTTAGTCATTTTATTCGCACCGTATATTGCATAGCTGATCTACATTGCATCCTCAACATCTGATACTTGGCTCACTATGTCTCCGCATTACATAGCTGATCTACATTGCATCCTCGGCATCCGATATTGGCTTATTATGTTTTTGCATCGCATAGCCTTAGTACGGCTGATGACATTCATGGACTTACCAGTATATTTCTACTTACTCTGATATTGTATGATTCATCATCTTATCAATATTACCCATGTTGTATGATTGATGATACATTCTTGGTACTTACCTGACACACGCTTACACCACCATCTAAGCTTTCTATAAGCTTATGCATGATAAATGCGTGCAAGTGGCGTTAGGTTGCAGCAGTGTTGAGCTTGGAGCATGTAGCGGTCTTCTTATGAGATAAATGTATATTTAAAAATCCTCCTTTTAGGATCCCAGGATTGGAATCTGGCGTATAGGCACCGGGAGCTGAGAATGGGGTACTACGGAGGTTATCAGCTTATCGGGATTTTTGTGAGCCCAGTTTCTGTGTTTAGGGCGTGGCAAAGTTCGAATAACTTAGAAATTTTCTGATATAGCTCCCTTCCGTTGAGATTGTGAGGCTGCATAGTATTCTAGTTCCGAACATTTCTGATCCAGGATCCAAGGTTCAGTGGTATCATCATAGCGCTGATAAGGCACCTTGGGAGAAAGAGGCTAAGATTCGTGGACGTTATCCCCATCTCTTTGGTGTTTGATGATTATTCCTATAGTAGTAGAATATTCCGCCCTTAGTGAGCTCTGTATTGGTTGTGTTGTGTTTTAAATTTTGAGGATGAAATTTTTATTAGGAGGGGAGAGCTGTAAGACCCATATCGTAGATCGTACTATTTCATAGGCTTCTGTGCTCCTCCCGGTAGAATTTTGGTGACCCATGATCTATTATTGGTGTTTGTGCATGATCCTGAGTCGTATCCCGTATTCCAGAGTCAGCTCGACCCGAAACTTTTACAAGTGCAACCGCACCATCGCCGCAATTCCGACGCCATGTCTTGAGCTGTGAGGCGATACCCAGGCCAGGAGATGTGGGCCCCCGTTCAGTTCGAAAAAAATGCCACGCATCCCATCAATCACATCAATCGTAAGTCAAGTGCATCCCATCACAAGCCATCACTCACCCTTACCTCTCCTTACCCAAAGTTAAAGCAACCCATGCTTAGCCTTCCCTTTCTTACCAACAAGTCAAGAGATCCCATACCTCCCATCCCATCTCCCTTACATCTCCTCTCTCTCTTATTTCTCATTTTCATTCCAAGCAAATTCCATAAGAGCAACGTCCAAGCTCCCCAAAGAAACTAGGTGTGGCCCACCTTCCTGAAATTGCGGTAATGACCACTTTACTTGAAGTAAGAATATGCCAATATGTCCTAGAGGGGGGTGAATAAGACTTTTTAATAATTTTATACCAATTTAAAATCCTATCACTCTAATCCTTATAACAAGCATATATTAAGATTACTCAAAAGTAACTCTACTGGCTTCCAAGCCTGGTAGAGGATCCAATCACAAACTATTTAGGAGATGAACAATATGCAGACTAGTTTATGATGTATATGACTGTGTGTGTGTGTGTAAGGTGTGATCTCAAATAATCAGATATGAAAGTATTTAAAGAAATCACATAAATAAATGGAAGACAATAACAATCTCAAACACAGTCATTTTTATAGTGGTTCGACTACTTGTCTACTCCATTCCTGGTAACGGCACTCAACCCTTGAGTGTACCGGATTTCACTAGGGAGGTTTCACACAGATCACCCCAAATCCAAGGTTTTAAATCAGGTTCACCTTTAACCTTCACAACCTACACCTAGGCTGACTGTTTATGCCCCCATGAGCAAGGGTCAACACATAACACCCGATTTTAGGCACAATGGCCAAGGATCCACGCAAGGAACATTACTGTTTATGCTCTCACGAGCAAGGGTCAACACAATGCACCCACTTTTAGGCACACTGGCCAAGGATCTTCCATAAGACCCTAACTGTTTATACTCTCCACAGATCAAGGATCAACACAATGCACCCACCACATATACTCCCACTGGAGGCCTCCTAGAGAACTTGCAAGGGGTGAGAAACACCTTAGACCCAATCCTACAAAGGAATGATCACAAGGGTCCTCTGGACTCTAATAACTTACAAATAAGCGAATGAATCCCTTTTAGCTTATTGTCGAAGATCTCCTCCTTTGTTAATGAACAGTCTTTTTCTTCCTTAAACCGCAACTCAGAAGATGTACCAACGTATGGCAATGGGTTAGGTCAACGCTATGATGGAATCCTACTCTCCTAAATGTTTTCCTATAAGGAAGGTAGAGCGATTCCAATCATTCATGCATTCAAGGCATCCCAACTCAATGATTTGCCATTAAGATGGTTGCTGGAGGATCCTTGAATGAGGAAGTTCATTCCCCAATCCACTCTATTGAATGTCAATGATGAGGGTGGATTGGAGGATGAATCCCTGAGAGAAAGAGCTTTGGGTATATGATCTAAGGTTGAACACTCGAAAACACTCTCTTCTTTCTCTACCAGCAACTAAAGACAAGCTCTCTATATATAGGCAAAAAGTTCCAACGGATATAAAACAATCACATTTATTACAGAGTTTGATATCACCGAGTAGGGTCGATATCATCGAGTATGTACTCTTGATTGTATCGACTGGTCGCTTGATGACAAAAACTCAAATGTCATACGCTTTTGAAACATTTTGCCAACTGGTCGAGAGAATCGAAACACGAGTCGATGTCATCGGATTTTGAACTCCGATTTCATCGATACGATGATCGATTTCTCAACACTTGAAAATGAGAGAGACAAGCCTTAGAAATATTTCAGGTCAAGGATATGATCGAGGTACACTCGATATCATCGGAATTTGAATGTCAATGATATCGAAGGTCATGTCGATGCATCGATAAATCAAAAGGATTTTCCAGTTAAGCTTGCTGGACAGTTTATGTCCATTCTCGATGCCATCGACCTAGCCTCGATATCATCAAAATTTGAATATCAATTCTAATCAGTGACCCTCGATTTAAGATAAAAACCACATGAAAATATTGCTGGTAAACTGTGTCCAAGATCGATATCATCGAAGGCCTTCCGATATCATCAGTTTTTGAATTCCGAGGATATCGAGGAGTACTTCAATATATCAAAGGTCTTTATGATTTTTCATAAAAAAATAGGGATGCAAACTCTCTACTATCGATTGTATCGAGTCAACTTCGATAAACTCGAGTTTCAAATTTCGATGATATCGATAGTTCTATCGATACATCGATAATTCCGTCCAGAAGAATATGTGGTTGTTGGACATCTTTTGTCCTCATTTCGATAATATCGATTGAGCATCGAGGACATCGACAGCACTTCTCGATTTTATCAATCAGTCTATCGATAAATCGACAAAGGTAGAAAACTTAAAGATTTTTTTGAAAAAGTTTCCTAACTCAAAAATCCTATGATATTCTAAAAAGTTTTAAGGGTTTTAATTACCTGGAGTTTTGGGACATGGGATGTGAGGCTTAGATTTACCTGTGGCGAGTTCGGGCCCACATCCGGTTGAGGCAGACGGTTGATTAATCTTCCTATAGAGCTTCTCTGTCTAGCCAACTCAACATTCACGCTAATTGACAAACCAAGGCACTTTTAATCTCCCCCTCTGTCAATTACATGACAAAACACCAAAACACCCTAGAACAATATCTAGACTAACACATCCTAAATTGTGTGTACATGTAATTGACATAATTTTACAATGTCCAGTGAAACTATACACACAATCAGTAGCTGCTCCCCCTAACAGCATTCTCCTCCCCCTTTCTTGGTGCAGCTGCTCCCCTTACCACCTGTATCACAATTCAAGTAGATATACAATTTTCCTTTCAGGGTATTTGAGTTGTTCTCCCCCTTTTTGTCAATCATTGACAATTGGGAGAACCATCATTCAAAGAACTTATATATAATAGATAAATAATCATTTCATTTTAGAGAATATGTATGCATCAAGAGATCAAGAAGAGCAGACTGGTAAGCAGTTAATATAAAGATTAAGCACGCCATGTACCACATACCATTTGTAAAGATAACCAGATAAAACAAGGCAGTAAAGAGATGAGAATTATAATCAACCATAGCCCACAATATCCAAATACACACACACACACACACACACACACACACACACACACACACACACACACACACATATATACTGCCCAAGACTGATAGTAATATGATCATTCATACCAAACCAAAATAACATTCAACCCATCCATGGGTACCAAAAAATATAATCCTCATTCAAAGGATATCACACAAACTGGTCAAATTATGTAAGTTAGTAACTAATCACAAGGATGTAAATATGAGTGAAGGACATCCAAAAAGATATTTATGTCCTAGGCATTCCACGGAGAAGGAAAGAACATACTACAGACAACGAAGGCCTTTACTGCGTCGGTAGGGAATCCAGAATTTGTTGTGTAGCATGTTGCAGAGTTACTAGCATATGTTTGATCTCCGAGAGACAAACTTCATAGTCATCCAGCCGTTTCATCATGTAAGATTGTTTATCAAGAAGATCCTATATAATGTCTTGTTCTGTGACAGCCTGGATGATCTTAACAGAGACGGGGCTGTGCACAGGATTATCCTTGCCTGAGGATGGATCAATTCTTCCACCACGAAACACGTTGTCAATGATATGCAGGTTGCAGATGCCTTCGTAGTTGAACTAGGCACATGGATGTGGGAGATCATTAGTAGGTGGCAGACCAAATTGACGTGAAAGTTTAGATATAAGACACGGAAAGGGAAGTGTAGTGATGGATTCTTCTGTAGATGCACGGATTAACTGTTGTAAGATGAGAGTGGGTAGACACACTGGAATACCTAGATGAACATCATACAGAATATTGAGAATGTATGGAGAAAGCTTGTTGCCGGAAACTTCACAGGGATAGACATTAGTGCTGAAAATGCTATGAAGTATCTTGTATGCAGGATTGAGATGCTTAACATGAAGAACATTCTTTGCACTTTTGGGTATTGTAGCACCATTATAAAGCGCTTGAGTAACTTCTCCCCATACACCAAGACCATTCATATTTTGTTTTGATGCAGGTATCCTAGTGACTTCTACACTAACCAGACGACTTATCAGTTTAGGAGTGATGTGCTTGGTCCGATTTATGATAGTGACTGAAATGATTGGAGGATCATTTTCAACATTGTAGATTAAGTTCAGAAACTGATGCACAAGATTATACTGAAATCCTCCACCAAAATTCACGATATTGCCCCACCTAATCAGTTCTAAGAGATCGATGATCCCAAAGGGTTCAATGCACTTCCTCTAAACTGTTCGCTCTGTCACAAAGTTTAAGTTGAAAAATGGAGATGAGCCAGTTGCACTCTTCTTACCTTTCTTGCTCTCCGTTGAGGAACGTTGTGGAAGAACTAGTCCTTTAGACATTTTGCTTGAGATGAAGGAAAAAAAACTATTCTGAGAAATGCAATGCCATACTGAGATCAACAAGTGAGCCTCTTTTTCCGTTCATTCGTCTTTAATTGAGCAATAACCTTCAATATCATCGAACATCGTTTCGATGACATCGGAATACCTTATTTGATATTTTCAATAAAGATCAGAGGGAAGCCCAACCGTCCCGGCGATTTAGCTGTATGATAATACGTCGATGTATCGACCTTTATCAATTTAATCAAGGATCCAAATGAGTTATCGACAGACATATCGAAGGTGAATATTTTTCATTTTTCCATAGTACTTCAACAAACCATTCATGTATAATGTAGTATATCTTTGAATTAATAGTATACACAGTAAAATTTTGTACAAGTATTGTACAACCAAAATTATAAACATTAAGATGTCTATACATAAAAAGATTAAGGAGATGAACTGTAACGCCCTGAAATTCGGGGGTCGAGCATAACTCAGCTCCCGAGTTCCAAAACATCACTTATGCAACATAATTAATGATGGATGTATGTTGACTGTATTAGTGCATAAAACATGGAATAGATTAAGCCAAAACACAAATATGATTCAGGGATAAGTGAATAAAGCAAGCGGAAGACTTAAAGAAAAGTATGTGTACAAGTGTAAATCCCTGAAATACATATACAAGCCAAATCGTATGAAAGTGTTATTTAACAAAATTATAAGTATCAAATTACATCATTTCAGTTTCAAAAAAATAATCCCTAAGATCCCGCGCATCAGACCGAGGCTCACTAGAACCCGTCTGAAAACTGCATATAGGAGAAGGCAGCCTCGTCGTCATCCAGCTCCCGCTCTGCCTCAGACGTCGCATCCACATCTGCAACATCAGGGCCTAAGACAGAGTCTGGTGGGTGTTTAACACCGCCCCAGAAATGTGGGAGTGAGTGATCAACTCAGTGGAACAATAAGGCACTGGTTAACATGTTATCAGTTCAATCAAACAGTAATGATAAAGCAGGACAATTAAATAAATCCTAAGTACTCTTGTTAATGCAAGGATGAATGCAATATGATGCGTGCCCTCACGCGTACACCCTCAGCGTCTTCATCTTACGTTACGCATGACATCGCCTCAAAGTGCGCCACATCTACAAAGCACATGCAAATGCGATGCATGGATATGATTACCAAGTTGTTATTAGTCCATTTCACACAGCAGGATTGGGAAGCTAAGATACCTTCCTCATGTCACCATCCAAACAGTGATCCATGCTAGGGTCGTCAATCCTAGACATCTCATACGATCATATGTTTAAGGTCGTAGCAAAGGGCTCGTCACCAATCAATGCACGCCTTCCATACCTTTACTACCACAATTTGGCTCATCACCTCCTTGCGGTATCCAGGTATGCTCGAGGTCACTATAGAGGGCTCGTCACCAATCAATGTAGGCCGACAGCACGAATATAGTGTCCCATACCACCATAATCGGCTCACGAGTTTAATTGCTCATTGGTCACTACAGGGAGGCTCGTCACCCCAGCGTAGGCCGACAGCTCGACCACGGTGTCCCATACCACCATGTCCGGCTCATGAGTCTTAGCGGATCAAGTACCATAGTTAATAGGATTTCACTGGTAAGTTCGGTACCCTAGATTCAAACAGTAGCGTCCATACATGGTGAACATACAACGGACAATCGGGTTACTTGATGAACTCGACTAGCACGAGCGCACGTTGAGTAGAACGACATAGAGTGCGTAAACACTCCGCATGGCCAAACCACTGCCGCCAACTCTAATACGGCTCGGGTTCGTCTAATGCGTCCTACGTAGCGAAAGCAATCTCAACCACAAATATAGGGTCAATTACCGATTTCCTGGACTAATGCATAGTCCCACACACCTTACACTACAACAGATATTCATATGGAATGTAAAACAGTAATGGAACAACAACTTAAATCATGGTACATACTCATCTGAAGAATATCAACTTAACATAAATGTAAGCATAAGTAATGCTTGAATTTAAATAACATGGAATGTAACTGCATAAAGGAAATCATGCACATCAATAAGAGTATTGAGAATCACCTCTCAACGCCCACAATTAGTGTAATAAGTTACACTTTAGATCATTCATGCATTTCTACAAACACTTAGCATACATGGAACAACATACATGACGTATGTTGGAAATACATGCACTTAGACAATTCCTTTTACCAAGGAGTCGTCATACATGCATCTAGCATACATACATGACAAATAATCATGGCAAACATAAGTGCATATTTTATACGTATACGGTACTTTATAAATACACATAGAATACACAAATCTCAATATAGCACATGCATATCAGGAAAGCAATGTAAACGCAACATTTGGCATGCGAAATCTCATCCATAACAAGAAAAAATCACTAACTGGGATTGAAAGCCTTGAAAACCATAACCTATACACTTAAAGTCCGCACCTTAAGCGAAGAAAGAACCACCGAACTGATTTAGACGAGTTGTCTTCGTCAACGGCGCTAGAATACCCTAAAACAAAGATAGACGTGAGATACAACAACACCAAAACTAATCTAGGCTCTAACACAGGTTAGGGTTAGGTTAACTTACCCCAAAAGAACTCAGAATCATCAGAAGAACGATTCAAAGTGAAGGTTCAAAGATGAAGAAGAACAAGGAGGAATCCAAGATGATTCACCAACTTATCTCTCTCACTTTCTCTCTCTTTTCCACTCTCTTTCCAAGTTAGGGTTAGAGAAAATTCGTATGGAAAAGAGGGCTAGGGTTTAAGGACTATACATAGGCCTATTCTTGATGAAAATAACCCTAGGGACAAGGTATACTTAGGTTATAACCAAAGTAAGCCTCACTCGATCCAATGAAGAACTTCTGGTGGGCCTATAACCACGAAAGGTCGGACTTAAGCTCACTGACCATGGATCTAGGTCAGGCTGAGTTTTCGTACCGACCGGCTCTTCAGATCAGCTGTGGCGGACCACACTCAATTCAACGGTCACGGAATCTCGATCAGGTCCACAAGGACTAGGACATGCCTGGGCCAACCATCCTGATCAGAGGGTGAAATTGGGTCAGAATCCAATGGTCAGAATGCTTAAAATTGTCGCACAAGTGACACGACTCAGATTTCATAAAAAGCTTAATAAATTCCAACCGCTCTCACACTCTTCACTCTGAGCTCAAGCAAATCGACCCAGAACATCACATGGACTTGATTTTCGAGGAGATGGTCAAGCCCAACTCGGTGACCACAACAGCCTAAGATCATCGCTATCGGACTTTCGACGCACGGTCCAGGTCCGATCCAGATCTTCCAAAAATTCCCCAGAACAACTGGATTTAGCGATGGATCCCAGATTTCAGAGTAACATAGCGCTCACTAATCTACACGTTTAGAGCCATGCAGATACAATTTAAAGTGATTGATGCGAATTTCACAAGCAATCGAGTAAAGCGCTAATTACCCCGAAACAACTACTTAAGGAAAGATTAGCACAAAAATTCCAAGGTCGTTACAATCCACCCCCCTTAAAGAAAATTTCGTCCTCGAAATTCATACCTTCATATAATCCTCGAGGATCAGAGGGTAGGTCTTCCTGACCTCAGCTTCAGATTCCCAAGTAGCCTCTTCCACACCATGATGCGCCCATAGCATCTTCACAAGGGGCATAACCTTGCTACGCAATACCTGCTCCTTCCTGTCGAGAATACGCGTCGGTCGTAGTACATAAGTGGCATCCTCACTCAACTGCACTTGCTCTCAACTGATAATATGCGAAGTATCAGGAACGTACTTCTTCAGCATGGAAACATGAAATACGTTATGCACGCCCGCAAGAGGTGTGGGCAAAGCAAGGCGGTATGCTACCGCTCCCACTCGATCCAGAACTTGAAATGAACCAATAAATCTCGGCGTCAGCTTCCCCTTCTTACCGAACCGCAGAACTCCCTTTATAGGAGAGACCTTCAGAAAAACATGGTCTCCCACTACAAACTCAAGCAGTCGACGCCTCGTATCAGCATAACTCTTCTGCCTGCTCTGCGCTGTCAGAAGTCGACGTCGAATGATGTCAACCTTCTCTGAAGTCACCTGCACCAACTCTGGGCCAAGCAAACTACGCTCACCAATTTCAGCCCAACAATGTGGTGCTCTGCACGGGCGACCATACAACGCCTCATAGGGAGCCATGCCGATACTCGCCTGGAAACTATTATTATACGCGAACTCTGCATACTGAAGACAATCATCCCAACTGTCTTTGAAATCCAAAACACAAGCTCGCAACATATCTTCCAGGACTTGATTCACGCGCTCCGTCTGCCCATCTGTTTGCAGATGAAACGCAATGCTGAACTTCAGTTTCACACCCATTGCTTCCTGGATACGAGTCCAGAAGATAGATGTAAAACGTGTGTCTCTATCAGACACAATCTCCAAGGGAACTCCATGCAGACGCACTATCTCCTTGATATACAACCTAGCCAACTCGTCTGCAGAGTAAGTGACTCTGATCGGTAAGAAAGGCGCCGACTTCGTTAATCTATCGACGATCACCCATATAGAGTCAAATCCCTTTCTCATCCTCGGCAACACAGAAATAAAATCCATAGAGATGAAATCCCACTTCCATTCAGCTATGGGCATGGGTTGCAACAACCCAGGAGGTCGGCAATGCTCTGCCTTGACCTGCTGGCACGTGAGACAACGAGAAACAAATTCAGCAATCTGGACCTTCATATTGTCCCACCAATAAGACCTCTTCATATCCTGATACATCTTCGTGCTACCTGGATGCATCGCAAGTTTAGAACTATGGGCTAACTCGAAAACCTCACGTCTCAAGTCAGGGATGTCAGGAACACATAACCGGCCACGAAAACGTAGGCCCCCATCAGAACTAACACTCCAGTCAGAGTTCTCATCTGTACCAACCCGCTGCCTCATCTTCACCAAAAGCTCATCATCTGCCTGAGCTGCAATGATCCTCTCGTCGATAACGGGTTGTACACGAATGTGTGCGATAACCTCATACGGCTCAACCACCGTAAGCTTCTGCTCAAAATCATGCACGAACTCCAACATATCCCACTCTGCTATCATTAGCGGAGCCGCAAACTCAATAGCCTTCTTGCGACTCAATGCATCTGCCACAAGGTTCGCCTTGCCCGGATGGTAAGAAACATCGAACTTGAAGTCCTTCAATGTTTCCATCCATCTGCGCTGCCTCATATTCAAATCACGCTGCGTGAAAATATACTTAAGGCTCTTGTGGTCGCAAAAGAGCTCGAACTCCTCACCATAGAGGTAATGTCTCCAAAGCTTTAATGCGAAGATGACAGCTGCCAATTCCAGGTCATGCGTAGGGTAATTCTCTTCGTGCTTCCTCAACTGACGCGAAGCATGAGCAATCACCCTGTCCTTCTGCTTAAGGACACAACCCAGACCAACACGAGAGGCGTCAATATATATAAGATACTTAACCCCTTGCTCTGGCAATACTAGCACAGGGGCGGACGTCAACTTGTCCTTCAGCTCCTGAAAAGCTAACTCCGCCTGCTCACTCCAAGCAAACTTCAAATCCTTCCGTGTCAGCTACGATAACGGTCTGGCAATCTTCGAGAAGTCCTGAATAAAGTGTCGATAATAGCCTACAAGACCCAGAAAACTCGTCACCTCAGTAACTGAACTAGGCTGCTTCCAGTCCTGCACTGCAGCTACCTTGGGAAGGTCGACGGCTATTCCTTCCTTAGACACCACATGTCCCAGGAACTTGACTTTCTCTTTCCAGAAATCACACTTCTTGAACTGTGCGAAAAACTGATGCTCCCTAAGAGTATCCAAAACCTCTCTTAAGTGCTCCTCGTGCTCTGCCCGGCTCGCCGAATAAATCAAAATGTCATCAATGAAGACAATGACGAATCGAAACAGGAATGGCCGAAACACCCTGTTCATCAGATCCATGAATACGGCCGGTGCGTTCGTCAGATCGAACGACATCACAAGGAACTCATAATGACCGAAGCTGGTCCTAAAAGCGGTCTTCTGCACGTCCCCATCCTTGACGCGTAACTGATGATACCCTGACTGCAGATCAACCTTCAAGAAGTACCGTGCCCCCTTCAATCGATCAAACAGATCATTAATCCTGGGCAAAGGGTACTTATTCTTCACAGTTACCAGATTCAGCCTGCGATAATCAATACATAATCGCAAGGAACCATCCTTCTTCTTCACAAACAAAACAGGTGCTCCCCAAGGAGACACACTGGGCCGAATAAAACCCAATTCCAGCAAACCATCTATCTGCTTCCTCAACTCCTCCATTTCACTCGGAGGCATACGATAGGTGGGTAAAGAAATGGGCGCCGCACCAGGCATAAGATCGATAGCAAAATCAATCTCACGCTGAGGAGGTAATCCAGGAATCGACTCAAACACATCTTCAAACTCCTGAACTGTCGGCGTACTAACCAACGCCAATTCAGCCGAACTCTCCAACAGAGAAGAATAAAAATCAATACAAAGAGGGTAACTGACCTGAACTGGGAAAGTAACAATCTCGCCCTCAGGTCCATGGATCGTCACTGATCTCGCTTCACAATCAATCTCAGCTCGCATCCTCGTGAGCCAATCCATACCCATAATAACATCGTAGTGATAAAGCGGTGCGACTAGCAAATCAACACGGATCGATCCACTTCCCAGATCAACCAAACAATCCATACAACGCTTGCCCAAAGCAAAAGACATCCCCGCAGTGGTAGTAAGCGTCACTCCTTGCATAGGAACAGATCTCAAACCCAAACGCCTAACTGCCGCATAAGAAATAAGAGAAGTAGTGGACCCTGTATCCACTAGCACAGAAACGGGTATACCTTCAATATGCGCTGTCACCTCAAAGGACCTCGGCACCAAGTCAGACATAGGCGCTTCAGCTGAAAGCGCATGAACAGGAGCCTGCTGCTGACGATTCGGCGGAGGAACCATGGGCCACTGAGGTGGCCTAAAACCAGGAACTGCAGGTCTGAAGGATGGATGAGCTGGCGCTGATCGAAGAGGAGGAGGAGAAATAACCTGAGGCATCGGACGGCTAACCCTCTACGGTGGAGTAAAACCACCTGCTCGCATACGGGAGAAACAGAAATGGTCCAAGTGCCCCACCTTCCCACAATAAGAACATCTAAGATCAGCTCTCATCTGCTGAGCGGGCGGCGCTGAACGCCTAGGAGGAGAATCAACTCGCAGCCTCTTACCGAGGAAAGGTGCACCCTGAAAGTCCGGTCGCAGCCTAGGAGCCATCGGTGCTCGCATGCAGGACGCTCTATCTCCGTCCTGCTCTGCTCGCAAGGACATGCTCACCAGCTCCGCATAAGAAGAAATGCTAGCATAGCAAATCTTCGATCGGATCTCAGGTCTCAGTCCCTCATAGAAACGCCGCATCCTCATTGGCTGATCACCTAGGATCAAAGGAACATACCGCCCCAACTCAGTAAATCGGTTCTCATACTCCGTAACCGACAACCCTCCCTGGCGGAGGCGAAGGAACTCACTCTCCTTCTTATGTCGGTACGTCACCGGAAAATACTTCTCCTGAAAGCGCGCCTCAAACGCCTGCCACGACCAAACAAAATCCTCCTCGACAGTGCGAAGCACACTGTCCCACCACAGACTGGCCTCCTTCTCAAACATGAAGGTGGCAAGCTCAACCTGCTTGACCTCAGAGCAGTGCAACGGTCTCAGCATCTTAGAGATGCGGTCTATCCAATACTCGGCCTCCTCGGGTCTATGAGAACCCACAAAAGTAGGAGGTCGTAAGCGCTGGAATCGCTCGAATGTGCCGCTAGTACTGGCACTCCCAGATGGAGGCATAGGTGAAACAGGTGGAGTCGCCCCTATTGACTGAGCAAAGATGCCAGCCATGGAAGAGAGGAACTCCTGCTGCTGCTGAATCTGCTGCTGCTGCATCAACAACATCATCTACTCAAACCTATCAACAGGTGAAGTAGATGAAGGTGCACGGCTCGGCCCAGGAACCGAGGGCGTGACTGGAGGAGCCATCAGTGTCGACCCAACACCGGCCCGAGATGGACCCGCCTGCGGATCCGACTGGCTATCGCTTAAGGGAGGAATCCCAGCAAGCGACTCAATCAGAGAGAGATGGGCCGAAGTCTTCGAACCCTTAGGAGGCATCCCTACATTCAACAGAGGATGCAACCTGTCAGATTCTAAGTCACATAATCCATCCACACAACAACACAGCACAACACAACTCCAAAGACAAACAACATGCATTCCATTAATCAAAATCGTCACAATACAAGTAGTGCAGCAATACATGAATCACGACTAGGAAAGCATGAAAACAACAACATCTACAACTTCAAACAACCACAACAACTACCACAACTACAACACTACAACACTCCAACTACAAGCCAACAACGGCTACACACAGAAAGAAAACACAAACAAAGCAAAAGACGGCCACGACGATGCTACTCATCGGAATCAGGAGATGGAGGCGGAGCACCCTTATCCTGCAAGCAACATAGGATAGACTTCAGAGTCCGAGACATCTTCTTAAACTTATGTTTAACAAGGCCTCGAAGGTCAACCATATCCTGGCGTAAAGTAGCTTGCCCTTCTTCAAGCCGTGTAAGACAGGCATCTCTGGCAATCTGCTCTGCACCCTGCTCTAGCACCACAGGAGGAGAGCTATCACTAGAATCCTATGCCTCATCTCTTTCCTCGTCTTGCTCTGTTTCTTCCTCAGACTCCGCACCACCTTCAGCATAACTTTCTTCATCACCGCTCTCAGACTCAGCCTCACCCTCTGAGGCAAGCCGACCAGAACCAACCTTCATCAACTTGAGAGTCCTCAGATTGATATAACGAACAGGAACCAGCTTCTCAGCTCCAAGCCTATAGCCAAACTCATGTGCAATCTTGCAAATGAGGCGGCCAAAAGGGAGCGACTCAGTCCTTCTACTCGAACGAGCAATGAGAATAATCTGGCGCAGGACGTACGTCGGCACACACAACTTCGCTTCCTGCCCCACCTGATATAGAAAATCCACCATCAGGCGCGTACACTAGCTGCGGTTGCTCCACCTTGGATATACATTGAACGTAAAGATGTGGTGAAGCAAACGGAAGTCGTCCGTCATGTGAGAAGACAAAAGACTCCTATTCGGCTGCCATTCGACCAGACGACCACACAAGGATTGGGTGCGACGATCCCTCTTGCGCACACTGTCCACATTCTTCTCGCTGGCATGCACTTCACCAAGTGGCACCTTTAGGAGTCGGGATATCAAAGCAACATTGACAATACCCACTCGACCGCTACCACAAGGAATCTTAAACTGCAGAGGCTCCAGCGAAGGCTCCAGAATGTTGGCATAAAAGGCCCGAACAGTGCTAGCATTCGCGCGATACTCGCCTTCGAACAAGGGACCCCAACCAGCCCCTACTAGGTGCTCTAACAACAAAAACTCACCAAAGAGCCGCGGGTCAACATGAGCCTCAAAAAGGACTCTACGGCCTTCATAGACTCCATGCGACAACTCCGCCAACAAGGTCCTACTGACGGGAGCTCGAGGATCAAGGTCCCGCTTCGTTTGGAACTCACGTGCGGCGGACGTGCTAGCGGCGGCTCCTCTCGGCCTCCGTGCAAGGGTTGGGCGGCTCGGCCTGGCTTCATCCACGGGCGCTCTCTTCTTCCCCATCAAAGAAAGAAGGGAAGAAATGGAAAAGATGGCTGTCACAATCTCAAAGAGGGCCATGAGAAATGAGAGAAAGAGAGAAATAGGAAGATGGTGAAGCTTCCCACACAACTATTAGCCAAATAGGGAAAGCAAGGGCTCAAATGAGAAGGAAAGAAGGAGAAATCAGCAATGGAAAGGAAGATTTGAAGATGGGGTGATGGGTTTGCATGAAAAATGGAGGAAGATGAAGATTTGGGAGAGATTTGAGAGGATTTGGAGAGGTTTTTGAAGAAAGGGAGAGCTTGGGAGTGGGTTTTCTGAAGGAAGTAGGTAAAAGAAATGGATAAAAAGGTGGAGCCGTGGAGAGGTGGGCCACATTAGTCCTAGGGACGATCGGCCCGCGTCGGCCCGGCCCGCCAAGCCCGCTGACCGGCGATGCAATCGCCGGTCTCTGGACAGTCCGGCGATGCATCGCCGTTTTGGCAAGGCCCTCCTGGTCCCCCTTGATCCAAAACATGTGGTCCCCCCTGGGTCCCACAGAAAATGCCCCGATTGGCCCCTTGCGTAGTTTGACGCCTAACGGGTCATTT
This sequence comes from Magnolia sinica, assembly GCF_029962835.1. Taxonomy (NCBI): domain Eukaryota; kingdom Viridiplantae; phylum Streptophyta; class Magnoliopsida; order Magnoliales; family Magnoliaceae; genus Magnolia; species Magnolia sinica. The sequence continues at coordinate 42,638,998 of NC_080583.1, forward strand.
TGACAGAAATCTGATTCAAATAGCGATTTCTTGAAGGTTTACAGGTGAAAAAGGGAAGATAGACCGTCTAAAACTCCTTAATAGAGGGTCTAGGAAAGGTTTCGGGTCGCTGTGTATGATCAGGTAAGAGTACAGACTCGATCTCGGCGAAGGTTTTCAAGGAACTTTCGCCAATAGAAGCTACGGAGCACAAACACAAAGCGATGATAGACCCGCACCCAAATACACTAAAGTGGTGACAACGTACAGTGTGTGACCATAACCCAGGTCCGATTTAATCCAGATCATCCTTTAATACCAACTTGTAACGCCCTGAAATTCGGGGGTCGAGCATAACTCAGCTCCCGAGTTCCAAAACATCACTTATGCAACATAATTAATGATGGATGTATGTTGACTGTATTAGTGCATAAAACATGGAATAAATTAAGCCAAAACACAGATATGATTCAGGGATAAGTGAATAAAGCAAGCGGAAGACTTATAGAAAAGTATGTGTACAAGTGTAAATCCCTGAAATACATATACAAGCCAGATCATATGAAAGTGTTATTTAACAAATTTATAAGTATCAAATTACATCATTTCAGTTCCAAAAAAATAATCCCAAAGATCCCGCGCATCAGACCGAGGCTCACTAGAACCCGTCTGAAAACTGCATATAGGAGAAGGCAGCCTCGTCGTCATCCAGCTCCCGCTCTGCCTCAGACGTCGCATCCACATCTGCAACATCAGGGCCTAAGACAGAGTCGGGTGGGTGTTTAACACCGCCCCAGAAACGTGGGAGTGAGTGATCAACTCAGTGGAACAATAAGGCACTGGTTAACATGTTATCAGTTCAATCAAATAGTAATGATAAAGCAGGACAATTAAATAAATCCTAAGTACTCTTGTTAATGCAAGGATGAATGCAATATGATGCGTGCCCTCACGCGTACACCCTCAGCGTCTTCATCTTACGTTATGCATGACATCGCCTCAAAGTGCGCCACATCTACAAAGCACATGCAAATGCGATGCATGGATATGATTACCAAGTTGTTATTAGTCCATTTCACACAGCAGGATTGGGAAGCTAAGATACCTTCCTCATGTCACCATCCAAACAGTGATCCATGCTAGGGTCGTCAATCCTAGACATCTCATACGATCATATGTTTAAGGTCATAGCAAAGGGCTCGTCACCAATCAATGTACGCCTTTCATGCCTTTACTACCACAATTTGGCTCGTCACCTCCTTGCGGTCTCCAGGTATGCTCGAGGTCACTACAGAGGGCTCGTCACCAATCAATGTAGGCCGACAGCACGAATATAATGTCCCATACCACCATAATCGGCTCACGAGTTTAATTGCTCATTGGTCACTACGGGGAGGCTCGTCACCCCAGCGTAGGCCGACAGCTCGACCACGGTGTCCCATACCACCATGTCCGGCTCATGAGTCTTAGCGGATCAAGTACCATAATTAATAGGATTTCACTGGTAAGTTCGGTACCCTAGATTCAAACAGTAGCGTCCATACATGGTGAACATACAACGGACAATCGGGTTACTTGATGAACTCGACTAGCACGAGCGCACGTTGAGTAGAACGACATAGAGTGCGCAAACACTCCGCGTGGCCAAACCACTGCCGCCAACTCTAATACGGCTCGGGTTCGTCTAATACGTCCTACGTGGCGAAAGCAATCTCAACCACGAATATAGGGTCAATTACCAATTTTCTGGACTAATGCATAGTCCCACACACCTTTCACTACAACAGATATTCATATGGAATGTAAAACAGTAATGGAACAACAACTTAAATCATGGTACATACTCATCTGAAGAATATCAACTTAACATAAATGTAAGCATAAGTAATGCTTGAATTTAAATAACATGGAATGTAACTGCATAAAGGAAATCATGCACATCAATAGGAGTATTGAGAATCACCTCTCAACGCCCACAATTAGTGTAATAAGTTACACTTTAGATCATTCATGCATTTCTACAAACACTTAGCATACATGGAACAACATACATGACGTATGTTGGAAATACATGCACTTAGACAATTCCTTTTACCAAGGAGTCGTCATACATGCATCTAGCATACATACATGACAAATAATCATGGCAAACATAAGTGCATATTTTATACGTATACGGTACTTTATAAATACACATAGAATACACAAATCTCAATATAGCACATGCATATCAGGAAAGCAATGTAAACGCAACATTTGGCATGCGAAATCTCATCCATAACAAGAAAAAATCACTAACTGGGATTGAAAGCCTTGAAAACCATAACCTATACACTTAAAGTCTGCACCTTAAGCGAAGAAAGAACCACCGAACTGATTTAGACGAGTTGTCTTCGTCAACGGCGCTAGAATACCCTAAAACAAAGATAGACGTGAGATACAACAATACCAAAACTAATCTAGGCTCTAACACAGGTTAGGGTTAGGTTAACTTACCCCAAAAGAACTCAGAATCGTCAGAAGAACGATTCAAAGTGAAGGTTCAAAGATGAAGAAGAACAAGGAGGAATCCAAGATGATTCACCAACTTATCTCTCTCGCTTTCTCTCTCTTTTCCACTCTCTTTCCAAGCTAGGGTTAGAGAAAATTCGTATGGAAAAGAGGGCTAGGGTTTAAGGACTATAAATAGGCCTATTCTTGATGAAAATAACCCTAGGGACAAGGTATACTTAGGTTATAACCAAAGTAAGCCTCACTCGATCCAACGAAGCACTTCTGGTGGGCCTATAACCACGAAAGGTCGAACTTAAGCTCACTGACCATGGATCTAGGTCAGGCTGAGTTTTCGTACCGACCGGCTCTTCAGATCAGCTGTGGCGGACCACACTCAATTCAACGGTCACGGAATCTCGATCAGGTCCACAAGCACTAGGACATGCCTGGGCCAACCATCCTGATCAGAGGGTGAAATTGGGTCAGAATCCAACGGTCAGAATGCTTAAAATCGTCGCGCAAGCGACACGACTCAGATTTCATAAAAAGCTTAATAAATTCCAACCGTTCTCACACTCTTCACTCCGAGCTCAAGCAAATCGACCCAGAACATCACATGGACTTGATTTTCGAGGAGATGGTCAAGCCTAACTCGGTGACCGCAACAGCCTAAGATCATCGCTATCGGACTTTCGACGCGCGGTCCAGGTCCGATCCAGATCTTCCAAAAATTCCCCAGAACAACTGGATTTAGCGATGGATCCCAGATTTCAGAGTAATGTAGTGCTCACTAATCTACACGTTTAGAGCCATGCAGATACAATTTAAAGTAATTGATGCGAATTTCACAAGCAATCGAGTAAAGCGCTAATTACCCCAAAACAACTACTTAAGGAAAGATTAGCACAAAAATTCCAAGGTCGTTACACGAACTTTAGATAAATCATTAAGAGCTCAACAAAATTGCATCATTTCAGCAAATATCCAGATCTTGATGCATGACCTAGACTTGTCTTTTCTATGCTCAAAATTTCTAGGCATAGGGATCATCCTTTCTTTTACCTTTGATGACATAGCAGTGGTTATTTATGTGAGAACCCTTCATCATTGATTTTCCTGAGAGGTCTAGGTTTCATATTTTTCCTTGTTGAATGTAACCACATGCTCATTATCACATATTTGAGAAATGCTTAGAAGATTGTGAGTTAATCCTTTTATGCAAAAAGCATTCTAATTTTTGAGCAAGTCTATTCTTTTAATAATTCCCTGTCCAATTACCTTAGTGATGCTTCTGTCTCCATAGGTGACTATCCCATTATTAAGATCTAATAATTTGTAAGGAGAGATTTGTCACTTGTGACATGTCTTGAACATCCGCTATCCAGGTACCATTTAGTTTTATTGCCTGGTATATGGTTTGAGTGGGTAACCAGACAATTTCTCTTTTCTTTCATTACCCATTTCGTGACAGGATTTTTAACTGTGGTAGATTTTGTTTTCTTGTTTAATTTGACCACTTGATTCAATTGCTCTTTGTTAGTCATTTTAGGTTGTCATGGATGTGAATCTCTTTTATCCATATTGCTAGATGGACTCTTGACATTTTGTATTTCTCTGGTTGGTTTGAATTTTCCAATATGATTTTGACCAGAGTTATGTTGAGTCCTCGTAGGTGTCAAGCATTCAAACTTATAATGACCCGAATCACCACATAAAAGACAAACTGGAGTAGTTCTTCTATTACTACCTAATGCAACAGATTTTTCATTTATTGGTGCTGCATTTCCAGTCTTTATTTTAAATTTATCATATCCTAAGCCGCTCTTGTCCTTTCCAGGTCTTCCCATACCTAAGAGTTTTTCTAGCTTCTCACCACTTTGGCAAAACTTATAGTTTAGCTTAGCGATTTTTCTGGATTCTTCTAAATTAAACAGGAGTGTATGATTTTTGTTTTGGAGGAGCATATTTTTATCTTTTAATTGCTCGATCTATTTGTTTAGTTTTTCAGACTCGAATTTAAGGAAGGTGTTAATTCTTTCAAGTTTATCATTATCTGAATGATATTGCTGTAAATCATTCATTAGATGTGTATTAATTTCCAGAGTTTTATCCAGATATTTTTGCAGCAATTCATTTTTGTTTTCAGATATTCCAAGTCTTCTAATAATGTTGATGCTATGGATATAAAGTTGATTGTAAGCACCTTTTAGTTTATTCTGTTCTTCTTCTTCTTCCTTTTCAGTTTCCTCATTGTCTGACGGAAATGATTCAGTGGCTTGTGGTTCTTTTTCATTCTCACTTTCACTGCGAATGGCAGTGGAGACCATCAAAATTTTCAAAGATTTCTGGTCTCCATCTCTCTCAGAGTCGCTAGATTCTGAGTTTGACTCTTCTGTATCATCTCATGTGGCAGCCATTGTTTTGCCCTTAGTTTTTCTGTTTGGGAATTCAGTAGACAGGTGTCCAAACTTCTGACAGGCATAACATTGTGGTTCTTTGGTCTTTTTACCAAATTTTCCTATAGACTGTCTATTATCCATCCTTCTTCCTTTAAGTGGACGACCACAATTTTTCTGAAAGAACTTTCTGAATCGTTGAGCCAACAAAGCCACTTCCTCATCTTCATCTTCTCTTTCACTTTCAATGTCCTCATTTGTTGTTTTCTTTGAAGTTTTAAGGACAGTAGTTTTAGATTTTTGGGATTTGTTTGAAGTGTAGTTCAAATGTTTGTAGGGAACCTACTAGTTCTACTTTCATTTCATCTATGTTTCTGCATTCTTCAATGGTTATTACTTTAGGATTGAACCGTTCCGGTAATGATCTTAGTATTTTCCTATAGATTTTTGGGACCAGAACCTTTTCACCTAATTCACCCATGGAGTTGCAGATGATATTCAGTTTTGTGAAAAACTTTATAAAGATCTCATACTCTTTCATTTTGAGACTTTCGAACTATGATATTAGAAGTTGTAGCTTGGATCTCCTCACAGTGCTTGTTCCTTCATGGGTTGTTTCCAACAAATCCCATGCTTCTTTAGATGTCCCACACATACTGATTTGATTCAAAATATCTTGGGACACAACACAATAGATAGCATTTATAGTTTTAGCCTCAACAGTTTGGTTTTCTTTGTCAAATGCTGTCCACTTCTCTTTAGATTTTGGTTTAGTGATAGTTGTGTCGTTTTCAAGTACTATTTGTTCAAATGGTGGCACATATCCTCTTTCAACTATATCCCAAACATCATGATCCAATGATCTCATAAAGTAGTGCATTCTAGCCTTCCAGTATGCATAATTTGATCCATCAAATACTGGAGGTCTAAAGACCGATAAGCACTCTCCTTTGGCCATATTCCCAACTTCAGTCAAGATCAATCTCTAGGCGGTGAAGCCCTTAAAGAGAGACCCTCTGATACCAATTGAAATTGTGGTAATGACCGCTTTACTTAAAGTAAGAATATGCCAATATGTCCTAAAGGGGGGTGAATAGGACTTTTTAATAATTTTAAACAAATTTAAAATCCTATCACTCTAATCCTTATAACAAGCATATATTAGGATTACTCAAAAGCAACTCTACTGGCTTCTAAGCCTAGTAGAGGATCCAATCACAAACTATTTAAGAGATGAACAATATGCAGACTAGTTTATGATGGATATGACTGTGCGTGTGTGTGAGGTGTGATCTCAGATAATCAGATATGAAAGTATTTAAAGAAATCACATAAACAAATGGAAGACAATAACAATCTCAAACACAGTCATTTTTGTAGTAGTTTGACTACTTGTCTACTGCACTCCAGGTAACCGCACTCAACCCTTGAGTGTACCGAATTTCACTGAGGTGGTTTCACACGGTTCACCCCAAACCCAAGGTTTTAAATCAGGTTCACCTTTAACCTTCACAACTTACACCTAGGCTGACTGTTTATGCTCCCACGAGCAAGGGTCAATACATAGCACCCGATTTTAGGCATACTAGCCAAGGATCCACACAAGGAACCTTACTGTTTATGCTCTCACGAGCAAGGGTCAACAGAACGCACCCACTTTTAGGCACACTGGCTAAGGATCTTCCATAAGACCTTAACTATTTATGCTCTCCATGGAGCAAGGATCAACACAACACACCTACCACGTACACTCCCACCGAAGGCCTCCAAGAGGACTTACATGGGGTGAGAAACACCTTAGACCAATCTGTAAGTGCTATAGTTTATATCCTTGTCTATTGTCAAATTTGTGGTGCCAAAATCACTGTTATATATTACTTGCATAAGTGAAGCTCTCTCAAGGATCACCATTCATAAACAAGCTAAGCTCACAACAAGCAAAGCTCACAAGTACAAGGATCAATCTTGAATGCAAGAACTGCTCACAAGACAAGACTCAAGCTGCAAGACTTCAAGAAGAGTACAAGGCAGTTTGTAAAGAACTCAAGACTTCAAGACTCATACTTCAAGGTCACTAGTTCCTAATGTTTCAATGTCCTTTCTTCATGGTTGAGGTTTGACTGACCTTAGGTTGACCTTAGAAGTAGGTCACTTTGGATACATAAATCGAATGTTTATTTTACATAAGTTTGGTCTGTTCTTCGACTAGTCCTAGGTCTTCTTCGACTAGTCCTAGAGTTGCTTCGACCAGTCTAAGAAATTCCTTGATTAGTCGTGAGTTTGTTACAAATTTCAGATAAAATCTGTTAGGCTTCGACTAGTCCAAGAATCTGCTCGACCAGTCGAAGGAACAGTGTCGACTGCATCTTCGACCAGTTGAAACACTTCGACTCAAAATCCAGCGATGTTTTTCAGGTTCTTCGACCAGTCGAAGGTGACCTACGACCAGTCGAAGGAGACCTTTGACCAGTCGTAGAACGGTCAAAGCTTATCGCGCCTGATTTTTCAAATATTTGTTATTGCTTCGACTAGTCGAAGAGCTCCCTAGACCAGTCGAAGACGCGATCTGCTCACCTATAAATAGTGCACGAATCTCAGAAGAAATCATCGAATTAATTAATCCATTCAAGCCAATCTTCGTCGAACTTCTGAGAGATAATTCTGTGCTCCATCTAAGCTAAGTGTGCTTATTTAATATTCTCTTTCCTTAGCTTTATTTAATTGATTTTGTTTCTACTATTCCAATCTAATTTGATAAGAGGAATTGTTATTCCCTTTCTTTGGAATCAAAATCAATTAAGGCAAGCCCTATTTGGTTTAATTTAAAATCTATTAGAATTAGAACCATTGTAATTGAGTACTGGACATTGAACTTAGACATTCAATCATCTACTCTGATTTGGTTCTACCGGGCTGCTACAATGAAGGAGATAATCAGGTATTTTATATTTAATTGTAAATTCCTTTCTGTTTTGGTTTCTTTCAAGATTTGCCAGAAAAATCTTATTGTATTGGTTATCTGAGGAGAGCCAGGAAAACTCAGAAGTGGGGTTTTTTAATTGTGTAAGCCCACAGACAAAGACACAATTGTAAAGGTTTTGGGTGAACCTGGGAAAACCTATTTTGTTAGTGAACACTAATATCCCCTGTGTGATATCCCCTGTGTGAGGATATTAGGAGTGGAGTAGCATTCTGTGTGGCCGTTGTTTAACAGTTGGTGAACATACAGGCGAACCACTATAATCCCTTGTGTTGTGGTTGAATGATTTATACTTCTGATATTTAATTATTCTTTTGTGGGATGTATGTATGGTGGTGAATGCTGTAATCATTTAATTCAAGCATTGTGAGAATTTTATAATAGTTTAGAATTTATTTTCTGCTATTCCTTTATCAACTTGATATTCAATTTTCTTTAAAAGTTGTTCTAGCAAGTTTGACCTGCCATTTTTATGGTGTATGGCTGTCCCTAGAACAATACATTTGTTATTACAATTTATTTTAATTCAGTTTGTATTTATTTCTGTATTCCTCTTCGGTTTGAGATTTGATACAAAGATCTTTCTAGAAATAAGGTTGTCCTACCATAAACTCTGGTTTTTGGTGTAAGGTTGTCCTTAGAACAACATTTGTATCAACCTCTTAAGATCTGAATTTTGAGGTTATTTTACTTTCTTGCGTTGTGATTTATTTTGACTATCATATTATTTTTAATTCCACTGTTATAAGTTTTATTTGGTATTGTCCTATTCACCCCCCCCCCCCCCTCTAGGACATATAGCTAGGCCTTTTCAAGTGGTATCATTGCCTAATAGCTCTTTTTTATTCTTGGATTTAATTTCTGAGCTAACGATTTAAACTATTTAAGATGTCAAATTTTGATAGCCTTTTAGTCACTAGACCTCCACCCTTTGATGGCTCCAACTATGCCTATTGGAAAGCCAGAATGAGGATCTTCCTCAAATCAATGGATGAGAGTGTGTGGCAAGCCACAGCAACTGAATGGAAACCTCCTATCATGGAAGTTACTGGGGTTGATGGTTCAAAATCTATGAAAGTCACACCATATTACGAATGGACCACTCTTCAGAAAAGTGAGAGTAGTGCAAATGTTAAAGCACTAAATGCAATTACTTGCGCACTATCACCGGATGAGTTCAAAAGAATCATTTCCTGTGATACTGCAAAGCAAGCTTGGGATATATTAGAAATGACACACGAGGGTACTACAATTGTCAAAAAATCTAAAGTCCAACTCCTCACAACCAGATTTGAAGAAATTCATATGGAGGAAAATGAAATGTTTATGGACTTTTACACTAGATTAAATGACATTGTAAACTCAATGTGGGGTCTTGGCGATAAAATCCCAAAAAGTAAAGTGTGTGCAAAAATATTACGCTCACTTCCTGAACGGTTCAATTCTAAAGTAACCGCGATCCAGGAACTTCGTGATACGGATAATATGAGGGTAGAAGAACTAGTTGGTTCTCTACAAACCTACGAGTTAAACTTTAAAGCTCCTAAAGGTAAATCTATCGCACTAAAATCTTCTAAATGTAATTCAGAAGAAAATTCTGATTCAGAAGATGATATGGCTTTTTTAGCTAAGAAATTTTACGAGATTTTCAAAAGCAAGAAAAGGGTTGATTTTCAAAAATAAATGATAAAAAGAAGTTTAGACCCAAATCTCGAAAATCTTTGAAAGATAGTCAATGTTACAACTGTAAAAAATATGGGCACTTAGCAAATAGATGTCCTAAAAGGGACAAACCCAAGAAGAAGGGTATGTTGGCTACATGGGATGAATCATCTGATTCTGAAGGTTCTTCTGAATCAGAAGATTCTGAAACTGAGTCAGGCAATGAGGTTAAAGCTCTTATGACTCTAGCCAAATTCACATTTTCAGATAATGACTCAACAAGTGAAGAAAATTTGAGTAGTGAATGTGAAAATGAAGATGATCTTCAAGACGCTTACAATGCCCTATATAAGGAAAGTTGTAAAATTGCTGTCAAACTTAAACTTCAAAAAGAAAAGTTTTCTAAACTCAAAAAATGTTTTGAATCACTTGTCTTAGAAAAATCACAAATTTCAGATTGTTTTGAAAAATCAAAATGCAATTTGGAATTCAAAAACTCCCTAATTATTGATTTAAAATCTGAAATTGAGAAACTTAAAACTGAAGTATCTTCTCTTCTGAGTCTAAAGGACACATGGAAATATGCCCAAGGTGATCCAAAGTTAGAAAAACTGTTATCCGGATCAAGAAATGTGGCGATCGATCCGGGTTGGGCTATGATAAAAATCTACCTCCTAAACAAAAGTATACTCCTCCTATGTTTGTTAAAGGAGAGTCCTCAAACTCAAAAGAGAAAAGTACCTATCAAGATTTTTCTAAAAATTCAAAAACTTTTCAAAAACCTAGAAGCAGTCATGTCAACTTTAATCAGAAACAAAATCCACTAGCTGAAAAGATAGTTGATTTACTCAAGGAGCTCTTAAAATCTAACTCTATAGGTCATTCCTACAAATATACACAAAAGAAGACCAATTATGTTCGTAAACCCAAAATAGTTATGAAATGGGTTCCTAAAGTTACCTGCTTGGTTGCCCACACTGCTTTCAAAGCAACAAGTCATTTAAAGTGGTACCTAGACAGTGGATGCTCCAAGCATATGACAGGTGACAAAGCTTTATTCACGGATCTGAAAGATATGACTGATGGTTCGGTCACATTTGGTGATGGTAGCAACTGCAAGATTATAGGCCAAGGTACGGTTCAACTTTTTAATCTTCCTGTGTTTAAAAATGTTTTATATGTTGAAGGCTTAAAACATAACTTGCTTAGTGTATCTCAAATATGTGATAATAACCATAATGTTCGGTTTTCTAATTAAAGCTGTGAGATACTAAACAATAAGGGTTCTGTAATATTAACTGGATGTAGATCGTCTAAAAATTGCTATATTATTAGCGAATCCAGCTCATCTAATCAAACATGTTACATGGTCCATACAGACGAGACTGATTTATGGCACAAACGTCTTAGACATGTACATTATCGAAATTTATATAGATTAAGCAAATAAGAACTTGTAAGAGGTTTACCCAAACTTCAGAAATTAGATAAAATATGTGGTGAGTGTCAGATAGGCAAACAAACAAAGAACTCACACAAAAAGGTGAATTCAAATACCACATCAAGACCACTCGAACTTCTCCACATGGATCTGATAGGACCTACCAGAACAGAAAGTCGTGGTGGGAAAAAGTATATCCTGGTAATAGTTGATGACTTTACCAGATTCACTTGGGTAGTCTTCTTAAGGGATAAATCTGAAACCTTTGAAGAAGTAAGAAAAGTTTTCAAAAGGATTCAAACTGAAAAATCTTCTCAAATCAGTAAAATTCGTAGTGATCATAGATCTGAATTTGAGAATAACAATTTTGAGAAGTTCTGTACCGACCAAGGAATATTACATGAATTCTCTGCTCCCAAAACTCCACAACAAAATGGAATTGTAGAAAGAAAGAATAGGGTGCTTCAAGAAATGGCTAATGTCATGTTGAATAGCATGAAGCTCTCTAAAAATCTTTGGGCTGAAGCAGCCAACACAGCTTGCTATATTATTAACCGAGTCTACACTAGCAAAGATAACAATAAAACGGCTTACGAATTGTGGTTCAATAAAAAGCCTACTGTTAAATACTTTTGAGTTTTTGGCAGCAAGTGTTATATTTTACGTGATCGTAAAAATTTGGAAAAATTCAATACGAAGAGTGATGAAGGTATTTTTCTAGGATATTCCTTAAACAGTCGAGCTTATAGGGTTCTGAACAAAAAGACTGGTGTGATTCAAGAATCCATTAATGTTGTCATTGATGATCACTTAAACACGCCAATTTTTAATTCAGATAATGATGAAGTACTAATCATTGTTAAACCCGATACTTCATCGAATCAGACTGATTCTGAGTTGAGGACTGTTAAAGATCATCCAACCACACAAATTCTTGGAAACCCTCTCACCGATGTTCGCACCCGTAGACAACTTGAGGATATATGTAATTATGTATGTTTTACATCCCAAATAGAACCATCTAACGTAAAAGAAGCTCTTGCTGATGAGAACTGGATTGTTGCGATGCAAGAAGAACTCAACCAATTCGTAAGAAATGATGTTTGGTATCTCGTACCAAGACCTAAAGATAAACACATCATTGGAACAAAATAGATTTTCAAAAATAAGTCTGACGAGTGTGGAAATATAATTAGAAACAAGGCTAGACTAGTGGTACAAGGTTATACTCAAATTGAAGGGATTGATTTCGATGAAACTTTTGCACCAGTAGCACGTCTTGAATCTATCAAACTATTTATATCCATTGCATGTTTTAGAAAGATAAAGATTATCAGATGGATGTGAAAAGTGCTTTTCTAAATGGCAATTTACATGAAGAAGTGTATGTTGAACAGCCAATGGGTTTTGAAGATTTCAAAAATACTGATTATGTATATCGGCTTAAAAAGGCACTTTATGGATTAAAACAAGCACCTAGGGTGAGAAACTAAAGAAATTTCTTTTAAGTCATAATTTTTAAATGGGATCTGTTAATAAAACTCTGTTTGTTAAAAAACATAATGATCATATCTTAATGGTGCAGATTTATGTTAATGATATCATTTATGGATCAACTTGTACTAACTTGACTACTGAGTTTGCAGATTTGATGAAATCACAGTTCGAAATGAGCATGGTTGGGGAATTGACTTATTTCCTTGGATTGCAAGTAAAGCAACAACCTGAAGGAATATTCATTTCTCAATCTAAGTATGCTTTGAATCTAATCAAGAGATTTGGATTTGAGAATGGCAAGAATTTCGATACTCCTATGAGTACTACCCTGAAACTCTCAAAAGACTCTAATGGTAAAAATGTTGACTCAAAACTTTATCGGAGTATGATTGGTAGTTTGTTATATTTAACTGCTAGTAGACCTGATATTTCTCTAAATGTTGGTATTTGCGCAAGATATCAATCTGATCCAAAAGAATCTCACTTGATTGCTATCAAGCGAATTATTAGATATGTCACAAGTACTGTAAATCTCGATCTCTGGTATCCTCATGAGACCAGTGTCCAATTAGCTGGGTACTCGGATGCTGACTGGGCTGATAATCTAGATGATAGAAAATCAACCAGTGGTGGTTGTTTTTACATTGGAAATTATCTAGTTTCCTGGTTTAGTAAGAAACAAAATTCTATATCACTTTCAACAGCTGAAGCTGAGTATATCGCAGCTGGTAATGCATGTACACAGCTTGTTTGGATGCAACGAATGCTAAGTGATTATGGAATTAAACAGGATTCTATGTTATTACATTGTGATAATTCCAGTGCGATAAATATTTTAAAAAATCCTATTCAGCATTCTCGTACTAAGCACATTGATATTAGATTTCATTATATAAGGGAATTAGTAGAAGAAAAAGTTATATCTCTAGAATATATTCCTACCAAAGATCAACGAGCTAACATTTTCACAAAACCTCTCGATAAAAGCAGGTTTAAAAAGATGAAATTTGATCTTGGCATGTGCATTTTAAAATGATTATTTATGCCTACTTGTATTATAGTGTATATATTTGCTAGATTGAATTCCAATTTTTTATATAATTTGCAAGAAATATGAATTTTTGGACATTCTTCGACCAGTCGTGAGTATACTCGACCAGTCGACCTTCGACCGGTCGTAGATATCCACGACCAGTCGTAGAACTCGGGAATCTCTTAAATTTTGAGGATTTTTGCTTTCTTCCTCATTCCATTTTTTTCTCTATAAGGAGCTGAGCTTCGACTTGTCGAACCCATCTTTCATGTTTTTCAAGGTTAGTGTTCCAAATCACGTTTTTCTTACAGATTTGTGTCTAGATTGTTTACTTTTCAAGCTTTAAGCTTTGTATTTTGGATTTCATTGAGATTTGGGGTTTGGATTTTGAAAAATCTGTTTTGTGTAAACCCACTTCTTAATCCTTTGTAACTTCTTATTTCCTTGATATCCTTGTTGCAAATTGCTTTTAGAGGTAGAAAAACTACTTCCGTGGTCCTTCTTCTTCCTCCAGATCGACCATTATCTCTAAGCATCATCTTCTTATTCCCAATGATGATCCATCTTATCTTAGGGACATTAGATTACGTAATGTTATTGTTGAACATCCTGTTGATGTTAATCATATTGCACCTTTTGACATCCTTCCTATGCTTGAAGCTGTAGGTTGGGTTAACTTATTACATTGGGGTGGGCCTGCATACTGGTCCATTGCCCAATCCATGTTTACATGTATTAGTGCTTTCTACAGGATAATTTAACTTTTAAAATATCTACTAGAGAAGGGCCTTTTGATATTGATCGTCATTTAATTTCAGCCCTTATGGGCATTCCTGTGAATGATGAGGGTATTCCTATCCATAACTTAACTGATAAACCCTCAATGTCTGAAAAACGCATGCTCACTAGAGATTTGTGCAACATGGATATTCAATGGACACAAAAAGGGAATGCGCTTCCCGCAAGGTATTTATTACCCAAGTACAGAATTCTCCACAAAATCTTTGTGTCTAATCTGTATCCTCATTCGGGTAATAAAACTGACTTGACTTCATTTATGGTTCGTGTTATCCATGCTATTTCCAATGGTACTCAGATTTGTTTACCATCCTTAATCTGTCATTTCATTCTTCAGTTTAAACTCCATCCTGGTCATAGTGACATTCCTTTTGCCTATTTAATGACTGTATTGGCTACACATATGTTAGTCGATATGCCGGTTGATGAGGCACCTATCCATCATCTGATTTTCAACAATTCTAATATCAATAAGATAAAGCTGGATCTACTTCCTGAACAAGGTGGTGGTGGTGGTGGTGGTGGTGAAGAAGCTGGTGATGACATTAATATGGATGACATTTTTGAGGAACTAGATTCTGACTCAACAAATGATCCAGATTTTGAACCATCTGATGTTGATGCTCGTCTTAGTGCATTAGAGGATAAAGTTGAGAATATAAATGTAAAGATGGAAAACATGTCTGTTACTCATGATTTACAATTCAAGTACATGCGCAAATATCTTAGGCGATTGAACAAAGGCATGCACCAACTTGATCCATCTATTCCTGCTCCGTCATCTGGTTCTGGTTCTGACTAGTTTATATGAGACTTCTGGTCTGTAATAACTTTATAACTTAGCACTTGGTTGACTGATTTTGAGTTGGATACTATCTATGTTTTATGCTGGACATTTATTCTATGTGAAGCTATGCTGAGTATCTCTATCACTATTTTGCTATACTCTCATAACTCCTCATGTTTACTCTCATATATCCCTTTATTTAGTTCTTCTTTATTGTTGTTTCCTTTGTCATATTGTGACAAAAAGGGGGAGAATGGTTTGTTCTTAACGATGCGATTGTGAGAGGAGTAGCATTGGTTATGTTACTCAGGGGGAGTATGTTTTAACTAGTTGAATGAAACTGGTTGAATGTTGAATGTTGAATATTGAATATTGATTTGTAGGTAAGTCAGTTGATATGACCTGGTTCATAACTCTTTAACCAGTTGTTTTACTTTATGTTTATCTTGGTTATGTTTTTTGTCACTAATTTGACAAAGGGGGAGATTGTAAGTGCTATAGTTTATATCCCTGTTTGTTGTCAAATTTGTGGTGCCAAAATCACTGTTATATATTACTTGCATAAGTGAAGCTCTCTCAAGGATCAACATTCATAAACAAGCTAAGCTCACAACAAGCAAAGCTCACAAGTACAAAGATCAATCTTGAATGCAAGAACTGCTCACAAGACAAGACTCAAGCTGCAAGACTTCAAGAAGAGTACAAGGCAGTTTGTAAAGAACTCAAGACTTCAAGACTCATACTTCAAGGTCACTAGTTCCTAATGTTTCAATGTCCTTTCTTTATGGTTGAGGTTTGACTGACCTTAGGTTGACCTTAGAAGTAGGTCACTTTGGATACATAAATCGAATGTTTATTTTACATAAGTTTGGTCTGTTCTTCGACTAGTCCTAGGCCTTCTTCGACTAGTCCTAGAGTTGCTTCGACCAGTCTAAGAAATTCCTCGATCAGTCGTGAGTTTGTTACAAATTTCGGATAAAATCTGTTAGGCTTCGACTAGTCCAGGAATCTGTTCGACCAGTCGAAGGAACAGTGTCGACTACATCTTCAACCAGTCGAAACACTTCGACTCAAAATCCAGCGATGTTTTGAGTTCTTCGACGATCGAAGGAGACCTTCGACGATCGAAGGTGACTATGACGATCGAAGGAGACCTTCGACCAGTCGTAGAACGGTCAAAGCTTATCGCGCCTGATTTTTCAAATATCTGTTATTGCTTTGACTAGTCGAAGAGCTCCCTAGACCATTCGAAGACGTGATCTGCTCACCTATAAATAGTGCACGAATCTCAGAAGAAATCATCGAATTAATTAATCCATTCAAGCCAATCTTCGTCGAACTTCTGAGAGATAATTTTGTGCTCCATCTAAGCTAAGTGTGCTTATTTAATATTCTCTTTCCTTAGCTTTATTTAATTGATTTTGTTTCTGCTATTCCAATCTAATTTGATAAGAGGAATTGTTATTCCCTTTCTTTGGAATCAAAATCAATTAAGGCAAGCCCTATTTGGTTTAATTTAAAATCTATTAGAATTAGAACCATTGTAATTGAGTACTGGACATTGAACTTAGACATTCAATCATGTACTCTGATTTGGTTCTATCGGGCTGCTACAACGAAGGAGATAATCAAGTATTTTATATTTAATTGTAAATTCCTTTCTGTTTTGGTTTCTTTCAAGATTTGCCAGAAAAATCTTGTTGTATTTGTTATCTGAGGAGAGCCAGGAAAACTCAGAAGTGGGGTTTTTTTAATTGTGTAAGCCCACAAATAAAGACACAATTGTAAAGGTTTTGGGTGAACCTGGGAAAACCTATTTTGTTAGTGAACGCTAATATCCCCTGTGTGAGGATATTAGGAGTGGAGTACCATTCTGTGTGGCAGTTGTTTAATAGTTGGTGAACACATAGGCGAACCACTATAATCCCTTGTATTGTGGTTGAATAATTTATACTTCTGATCTTTAATTATTCTTTTGTGGGATGTATGTATGGTGGTGAATGTTGTAATCATTTAATTCAAGCATTGTGAGAATTTTGTAATAGTTTAGAATTTATTTTCTGCTATTCCTTTATCAGCTTGATATTCAATTTCCTTTAAAAGTTGTTCCAGCAAGGTTGCCCTGCCATTTTTATGGTGTATGGCTGTCCCTAGAACAATACATTTGTGATTACAATTTATTTTAATTCAGTTTGTATTTATTTCTGTATTCCTCTTCGGTTTGAGATTTGATACAAAGATCTTTCTAGAAATAAGGTTGTCCTACCATAAACTCTGGTTTTTGGTGTAAGGTTGTCCTTAGAACAACATTTGTATCAACCTCTTAAAATCTGAATTTTGAGGTTATTTTACTTTCTTGCATTGTGATTTATTTTGGCTATCATATTCTTTTTAATTCCGCTATTATAAGTTTTATTTGGCATTGTCCTATTCACCCCCCCTCTAGGACATATAGCTAGGCCTTTTCACAATCCTATAAAGGAATGATCATAAGGGTCCTGTAGACTCTAATAACTTACAGATAAGTGGATGAGTCCTTTTAGCTCGTTGTCGAAGATCTCCTCCGTTGTCGATGAAGAGTCTTCTGCTTCCTTGAATCGCAACTAAGAAGATGTACCAATGTATGGCGACGGGTTAGGTCAAGGCTATAATGGAATCCTACTCTCCTAAATGTTTTCCTATAAGGAAGGTAGAGCGATTTTAATCATTCATCCATTCAAGGCATCCCAGCTCAATGATTTTCTATTAAAATGGGTACTGGAGGATCCTTGAATGCGGAAGTTCATTCCCCAATCCACTCTATTGAAGGTTAATGATGAGGGTAGATTGGAGGAAGAACTCCCTGAGAGAGCGCTTTGGGTATATGTAACACCTTGAAAATCGGGGGTCGAGCAGGAGCCCAACTCTTAAATTCCAACACATAACATATGCAACATAGAAAATGATGATTAAATGTTGTCTGTATTAGTGCCTTAAACATGAGTGGGATTATACCAAACAACATATCATACTTCAGAGATAGTTAAATTACGCAAGCGGAAGACTGTGATAATTATATAAAATGTATAAGCTATTGTAAGTCTCCAAAGTGTGAACATGTTACTAGATTAAATATATACATGTATACTCCCAAAATGGACAAAATGAATATAAATGGGTGCTCCAAAATGTAAAGGACAAGTGTAATAGTATCTAGACAGCATCCCTGCAACCCTGTCGATCAGAACACGGTCTACATAGACCCACCTGATAGCTACATATAGGAGAACTCCTCCTCATCATCGTAAAAATCTGGCTCTGCCTCGAAAATATTGCCATCATTTGCATCTACAATAGGGTTTAGTTGGTGTTTAAAACACCATCCTAGAACGTGGGAGTGAGTGATAAACTCAATGGAGCCATAAAGTAAAGGTTAACATATTATCAATTCAGTCAAGCAATGATAATAAAGCAATACAACACTCATGTCCTAATGCTCTTGTTAATGCAAAGGTGATATGTGATAATGATGTATGCCCTCGCCTGCACTCCCTCTGCAACATCATCTCATGATCGCGGCATGTAACACTCCCACTGTGCTCAACTCCAACGCCAAAGGCACATGCAATATGGTGCATGTGCGTGATTAACCAAGTTCTTAATTAGACATATTCATACAGCAGGATTGGGAAGCTAAGGCACCTCCCTTTATATCATATACCCAAACATTAATCCATCTAAGGTCGTCAATCCTAGTAGTCACATACGATAGGCAGTTTTCAGGTCGCTATGGAATGGCTCATCACCTCAGCGCAAGCCTGGTTTATACTCGACGTCACTACGGAAAGGCTTGTCACCTTAGCGTAGTCCTAGTGTATACTCGTGGTCACTACGGGCTCGTCACCTGATCATAGGTCGACAGCTCGAATATAGTGTCCCATACACCATCATATTCGACGCATGAGTTTAGGTTACTCATTAGTCACTACGGGGAGGCTCGTCACCCCAGCGTAGGCCGACAGCTCGACCACGGTGTCTCATACACCACAATGTCTAGCTCATGAGTCTTATCGGATCGTCGTACAAAAGTTAAACGGGATCTTCACTGGTAAGTTGGTACCTTAGATTCAAGCAGTAGCGTCCATACATGGTGAACATATAATGGGTCAATCGGGTTACTTGACAAGCTCGGTTAGTACGAGCATACATTGACTTGGTCGACATAGAGTGCATAAGCACTCCGTGTGGCCTAACCACAGTCGGCAAATCTGCGTACGACTTGGATTCCCCGAACACGTCTGATGTGGCGGAACGACCTCAGCCACTAACTCAAAATCTTTACCGATCGCCTAGACTACATCGTAGCCCCAAACACACTCCAAACAATAGCATTCACATGCAGTAGTTAAAGACAACATGTAACAACTAGAACTGAATATAAGTCTTACTTGAGCATTTCAACAAAACACATACCACATATTACCATACATAGGCATTTCATCCCTAAACCACATAGTAGTAAGATAAGTTACATAGAGGAAACTGTAATTATAGATAAAGGAGTTGAGAGTCCTATCTCACCACCCTCATTACATACCTTTACACAAGCATTTTCTCATTCAAGCATTTTATCAAACACTTAGACTACACATATCACACATATGTAAATAAATTAGTAAAACACATATTACGGCAAATCCCTTCACATAAGGGTTGCCAAATGCATAACAATCATGTATTTAATCAATAATCATGGCGAGTACAAATCCAAATTCCATTTTCATTTAAACATTTCAACAAACACATGGAATGCATTATAAATCAACATAGTCTATATATAAGCATATGTACAGAAAACCTTGTATCTAAGCACATGTGATAGCAATCAAGCCAGTCATAAATCATTACTGACATTTAAAGCCTTGAAAACCATAACATAAACATTTATAGTTCGCACCTTTCGTCGGTAGACTCATAATGAACTTAGTTTAAACACTAAGTCTTTGTTTACAGCACAACGACAACCTATAGCATGAAACAGGTTAGCTATTCCACCATCTGCTCTTTTTGAATCCCTAAAATAGATTAGGGTTAGGATTTCTTACCCAAGTACGGAGTCAGAATCACGGAATAGCGATACGGTAATGGTGGTTAAGCACGTGGAATGGCAGGGAAGAATCCTAGGAATAATCCCCCACTCTCTCACTCATTTTCTTTCTCTTTCCTTGTAACGCCCTGAAATTCAGGGGTCGAGCATAACTCAGCTCCCGAGTTCCAAAACATCACGTATGCAACATATTTAATGATGGATGTATGTTGACTATATTAGTGTATAAGACATGGAATAGATTAAGCCAAAACATAGATATGATTCAGGGATAAGTGAATAAAGCAAGCGGAAGACTTATAGAAAAATATGTGTACAAGTGTAAATCCCTGAAGTACATATACAAGCTAGGTCGTATGAAAGTGTTATTTAACAAAATTATAAGTATCAAGTTACATCATTTAATTTCTCAAAAATAATCCCAGCATCCTGTGCATCAGACCAAGGCTCGCTAAAACCCGTCTGAAAACTGCATATAAGAGAAGGTAGCCTCATCATCATCCATCTCCCGCTCTACCTCAGAAGTCGCATCCACATCTGCAACATCAGAACCTAAGACAGAGTCTTGTGGGTGTTTAACACCACCCCAGAAACGTGGGAGTGAGTGATCAACTCAGTGGAACAATAAGGCACTGGTTAACATGTTATCAGTTCAATCAAACAGTAATGATAAAATAGAACAATTAAATAAATCCTAAGTACTCTTGTTAATGCAGGGATGTATGCAAAATGATGCGTGCCCTCACGCGTACACCCTCAGCGTCTTCATCTTACGTTACGCATGACATCGCCTCAAAGTGCGCTACATCTACAAAGCACATGCAAATGCGGTGCATGAATATGATTACCGAGTTGTTATTAGTCCATTTCATATAGCAGGATTGGGAAGCTAAGATACCTTCCTCATATCACCATCCAAACAGTGATCCATTCTAGGGTCGTCAGTCCTAGACATCTCATACGATCATATATTTGAGGTCGTAACAAAGGGCTCGTCACTAATCAATGCACGCCCTTCACACCTTTACTACCACAGTTCGGCTCGTCACCTCATTGCGGTACCCAGGTATGCTCGAGGTCACTACAAAGGGCTCGTTACCAATCAATGTAGGCCAACAGCATGAATATAGTGTCCCATATCACCATAATCGGCTCACGAGTTCAATTGCTCACTGGTCACTATGGGGAGGCTCGTCACCCCAGCGTAGGCCGACAGCTAGACCACGGTGTCCCATACCACCATGTCCGGCTCATGAGTCTTAGCGGATCAAGTACCATGGTTAATAGGATTTCACTGGTAAGTTCGGTACCCTAGATTCAAACAGTAACGTCCATATATGGTGAACATACATCGGACAATCGGGTTACTTGACGAACTCGACTAGCACGAGTGCACGTTGAATTGAGCGACATAGAGTGCGCAAACACTCCGCGTGGCCAAACCGCTGCCGACAACTCTAATATGGCTCGGGTTCGTCTAATACGTCTTACGTGGCGAAAGCAATCTCAACCACGAACATAGGGTCGATTACCGATTTCCTGGACTAATGCATAGTCCCAAACACATTACACTACTACAGATGTTCATATTGAATGTAAAACAGTAAAGGAACAACAACTCCAATCATAGTACATAGACATTTGAAGAATATCAACTTAACATAAATGTAAGCATAAGTAATGCTTGAATTTAAATAACATGGAATGTAACTTGCATAAAGGAAATCATGCACATCAATAGGAGTGTTGAGAATCACTTCTCAACGCCCGCGATTAGTGTAATAAGTTACACTTTAGATCATTCATGCATTTCTACAAACACTTAGCATACATGGAACAACATACATGACGTATGTTGAAATACATGCATTTGGACAATTCCTTTTACTAAGGAGTTGTCATACATACATGACAAATAATCATGGCAAACATAAGTGCATATTTTATATGTATACGGTACTTTATAAATACACATAGAATACACAAATCCCAATGTAACACATGCATATCAGGAAAGCAACGTAAACACAACATTTGGCATGTGAAATCTCATCCATAATAAGAATAAATCACTAATTGGCATTGAAAGCCTTGAAAACCATAACCTATACACTTAAAGTCCGCACCTTAAGCAAGGAAAGAAACATCGAACTGATTTAGACCAGTTGTCTTCGTCAACGGCGATAGAATACCCTAAAACAAGGATAGAAATGAGATACAACAACACCAAGACTAATCTAAGCTCCAACACAAATTAGGGTTACGTTAACTTACCCCAAAATGAACTCAGAACCGTCAGAATAACGATTCAAAGTGAAGGTTCAAAGATGAAGAAGAACAAGAAAGAATCCAAGATGATTCACCAACTTATCTCTCTCACTTTCTCTTTCTTTTCCACTTTCTTTCCAAGCTAGGGTTAGAGAAAATTCGTATGGAAAAGAGAGCTAGGGTTTAAGGACTATAAATAGGCCTCAAATTGATGAAAATAACCCCAGGGTCAAGGTATACTTAGGGTATAACCTAAACCTGACTCTTACGATCCAACGAAGCACTTCTGGTGGGCTTATAACTACGAAAGGTTGGACTTAAGCTCACTGACCATGGATCTAGGTCAAGCTGAGTTTTCATACCGACCGGCTCTTCAGATCAGCCGTGGCAGACCACACTCAATTCAATGGTCATGGAATCTCGATCAGGTCCACAAGCACTAGGATATGCCTGAGCCACCTTCCCTGATCAGAGGGTGAAATTGGGTCAGAATCCAACGGTTAGATAGTTTAAAATCGTCGCGCAAGCGACACGACTCAGATTTCATAAAAACTTATTAAATATCCAACTGTTCTCACACTCTTCACTCCAAACTCAATCAAATCGACCCAAAACATCACATGGACTTGATTTTCGAGGTGATGGTCAAGCCCAACAAAGTGACCGCAACAGCCTAAGATCATCACTATCGGACTTTCGACGCGCGGTCCAGGTCCGATCCAGATCTTCCAAAAATTCTCCAGAACAACTGGATTTAGCGATGGATCTCAGATTTCAGAGTAACATAGCGCTAACTAATCTACAAGTTTAGAGCCATGCAGATACAATTTAAAGTGATTGATGCGAATTTCACAAGCAATCGAGTACAGCGCTAATTACCCCAAAAACAACTACTTAAGGAAAGATTAGCACAAAATTTCCAAGGTCGTTACAATCTACCCCCCTTAAAGAAAATTTCGTCCTCGAAATTCATACCTTCATATAATCCTCAAGGATCAGAGGGTAGGTCTTCCTGACCTCAGCTTCAGATTCCCAAGTAGCCTCTTCCACACCATGATGCGTCCATAGCACCTTCACAAGAGGGATAACCTTGCTACGCAATACCTGCTCCTTCCTGTCGAGAATACGCGTCGGTCGCAGTACATAAGTGGCATCCTCACTCAACTGCACTTGCTCCCAACTGATAATATGCGAAGGATCAGGAACGTACTTCTTCAGCATAGAAACATGAAATACGTTTTGCATGCCCGCAAGAGGTGTGGGCAAAGCAAGGCGGTATGCTACTGCTCCCACTCGATCCAAAACTTGAAATGGACCGATAAATCTCGGCGTCAGCTTCCCCTTCTTACCGAACCGTAAAACTCCCTTCATAGGAGAGACCTTCAGAAAAACATAGTCTCCCACCTCAAACTCAAGCGGTCGATGGCTCGTATTAGCATAACTCTTCTGCCTGCTCTGCGCTGTCAGAAGTCGATGTCGAATGATGTCAACCTTCTCTGAAGTCACCTGCACCAACTCCGGGCCAAGCAAACTACGCTCACCAATTTCTGCCCAGCAATGTGGTGCTCTGCACGGGCAACCATACAACACCTCATAGGGAGCCATGCCGATACTCGCCTGGAAACTATTATTATACGCGAACTCTGCATACTGAAGACAATCATCCCAACTGTCCTTGAAATCTAAAACACAAGCTCGCAACATATCTTCCAGGACTTGATTCACGCGCTCCGTCTGCCCATCTGTTTGCGGATGAAACGCGGTGCTGAACTTTAGTTTCACACCCATCGCTTCCTGGATACGAGTCCAGAAGATAGATGTAAAACGCGTGTCTCTATCAGACACAATCTCCAGGGGAACTCCATGCAGATACATTATCTCCTTGATATACAAGCTAGCCAACTCGTCTGTAGAGTAAGTGATTCTGATCGGTAAGAAATGCACCGACTTCGTTAATCGATCGACGATCACCCAGATAGAGTCATATCCCTTCCTCGTCCTCGGCAACCCAGAAATAAAATCCATAGAGATGAAATCCCACTTTCATTCAGCTATGGGCATGGGCTGCAACAACTCAAGAGGTCAGCGATGCTCTGCCTTGACCTGCTGGCACGTGAGACAACGAGAAACAAATTCAGCAATCTGGACCTTCATATTGTCCCACCAATAAGACCTCTTCATATCCTGATACATCTTCGTGCTACCTGGATGCATCGCAAGTTTAGAACTATGGGCTAACTCGAGAACCTCCTGTCTCAAGTCAGGGATGTCAGGAACACATAACCGGCCATGGAAACGTAGGCCCCCATCAGAACTAACACTCCAGTCGGAGTTCTCATCTGTACCAACCCACTGCCTCATCTTCACCAAAAGCTCATCATCTACCTGAGCTGCAACGATCCTCTCGTTGATAAGGGGTTGTACACGAATGTGTGTGATAACCTCATACGGCTCAACCACCGTAAGCTTCTGCTCAAAATCGTGCACGAACTCCAACATATCCCACTCTGCTATCATCAGCGGAGCCGCAAACTCAATAGCCTTCTTGCGACTCAACACATCTGCCACAAGGTTCGCCTTGCCCGGATGGTAAGAAACATCAAACTTGAAGTCCTTCAATGTTTCCATCCATCTGCGCTGCCTCATATTCAAATCACGCTGCGTGAAAATATACTTAAGGCTCTTGTGGTCGCAAAAGAGCTCGAACTCCTCACCATAGAGGTAATGTCTCCAAAGCTTTAATGCGAATATGACAGCTGCTAATTCCAGGTCATGCGTAGGGTAATTCTCTTCGTGTTTCCTCAACTGACGCGAAGCATAAGCAATCACCCTGTCCTTCTGCATAAGGACACAGCCCAGGCCAACGCGAGAGGCGTCAGTATATATAATATACTTAACCCCTTGCTCTGGCAATACTAGCACAGGGGCAGACGTCAACTTGTCCTTCAGCTCCTGAAAAGCTAAATCTGCCTGCTCACTCCAAGCAAACTTCAAATCCTTCCGTATCAGCTGCGACAACGGACTGGCAATCTTCGAGAAGTCCTGAATAAAGTGTCGATAATAGCCTGCAAGACCCAGAAAACTCCTTACCTCAGTAACTGAACCAGGCTGCTTCCAGTCCTACACTGCAGCTACCTTGGCAAGGTCGACGGCTATTCCTTCCTTGGACACCACATGTCCCAGGAACTTGACTTCCTCTTTCCAGAAATCACACTTCTTAAACTGTGCGAAAAGCTGATGCTTCCTAAGAGTATCCAAAACCGCTCTTAAGTGCTCCTCGTGCTCTGCCCGGCTCGCTGAATAAATCAAAATGTCATCGATAAAGATAATGACGAATCGAAACAGGAATTGTCGAAACACCCTGTTCATCAGATCCATGAACACGGCCGGTGCATTCGTCAGACCGAACGACATCACAAGGAACTCATAATGACCGAAGCTAGTCCTAAAAGCGGTCTTCTGCACGTCTCCATCCTTGACGCGTAACTGATGATACCCTGACTGCAAATCAACCTTCGAAAAGTACCGTGCCCCCTTCAACTGATCAAACAGATCATCAATCCTGGGTAAAGGGTACTTATTCTTCACAGTTACCAAATTCAACCTGCGATAATCAATACACAATCGCAAGGAACCATCCTTCTTCTTCACAAACAGAACAGGTGCTCCCTAAGGAGACACACTAGGCCGAATAAAATCCAAGTCTAGCAAGCCATCTATCTGCATCCTCAACTCCTCCATTTCACTCGGAGGCATACGATAGGTGGGTAGAGAAATGGGCGCCGCACCAGGCATAAGATTGATAGCAAAATCAATCTCACGCTGAGGAGGTAATCCAGGAATCGACTCAAACACATCTTCAAACTCCTGAACTACCGGCGTACTAACTAACGCCGATTCGGCCGAAATCTCCAACAGAGAAGAATAAAAATCAATATGAAGAGGGTAACTGACCTGAACTGGGAAAGTAACAGTCTCGCCCTCAGGTCCATGGATCGTCACTGATCTAGCTTCACAATCAATCTCAACTCGCATCCTCGTGAGCCAATCCATACACATAATAACATCGTGGTGATAAAGCGGTGCGACTAGCAAATCAACATGGATCGATCCACTTCCCAGATCGACTAAACAATCCATACAACGCTTGCCCAAAGCAGAGGAAATCCCCGTAGCGGTAGTAAGCGTCACTCCTTGCATAGGAACAGACCCAAACGCCTAACTGCCGTATAAGATATTAGAGAAGTAGTGGACCCTATATCCACTAACACAGAAACGGGAATACCTTCAATGTGCGCTGTTACCTCGAAGGACCTCGACACTAAGTCAGACATAGGCGCTTCAGCTGAAAGCGCATGAACTCGAGCCTACTGCTGACGAATTTGCTGCTGCTGCATCAACAGCATCATCTGCTCAAACCTATCTGTAGATGAAGTAGACGAAGGTGCACGGCTGGGCTCAGGAACTGAGGGTGTGACTGGGGGAGCCATAGGTGTCGACCCAACACCGGCACGAGATGGACCCGCCTGCCGATCTGACTAGCTATCGCTCAAGGGAGGAACCCCAGCAAGCGACTTAATCAAAGAGAGAAGGGCCGAAGACTTCGAACCCTTAGGAGGCATCCTTACATTCAACAGAGGATGCAACCTGTCAGATTCTACGTCACATAATCCATCCACACAACAACACAGCACAACTCCAAAGGCAAACATCATACATTCCATTAATCAAAATCGTCGCAATACAAGTAGTGCAGCAATACATGAATCACGACTAGGAAAGCATGAAAATAACAACATCTAACACTTCAAACAACTACAGCAACTACAAACAACCACAAACAACTACAACACTCCAACTATAAGCCAACAACGGCTACACAGAAAGAAAACAACAAACAAAGCAAAAGACGGCCACGACGACAGCTACTCGTTGGAATCAGGAGATGGAGGCGGAGGACCCTTATCCTGCAAGTAACACAGGATAGACTTCAGAGTTCGAGTCACCTTCTTAAACTTATGTTTAACAAGGCCTCGAAGATCAATAATATCCTGGTGTAAAACAGCCTGCCCTTCTTCAAGCCGTGTAAGACGGGCATCTCTGGCAGTCTGCTCTGCGCCCTGCTCTGGCACCACAGGAGGAGAGCTATCACTCCTGTGCCTCATCTTCTTCCTCATCCTGCTCTGTTTCTTCCTCAATCTCTGCACCACCTTCAGTATAACTCTCTTCACCACCGCTCTCAGACTCAGCCTCACTCTCTGAGGCATGCCGACCAGAACCAACTTCCATCAGCTTAAGAGTCCTCAGATTGATATGACGAACAGGAACCGGCTTCTCAGCTCCAAGCCTATAGCCAAACTCATGTGCAAGCTTGCAAATGAGGTGGCCAAATGGAAGCGACTCAGTCCTCCTACTCGAACGGGCGATGAGAATAATCTGGCACAGGACGTACGTCGGCACACACAACTTCGCTTCCTGCCCCACCTGATATAGGAAATCCACCATCAGGCGCGTACACTCGCTGCGGTTGCTCCACCTTGGATATACATTGAACGTAAAGATGTGGTGAAGCAAACAGAAGTCGTCCGTCATGTAAGTAGCCAGAAGACTCCTATTCGGCTGCCATTCAACTAGACGACCACACAAGGATCGGGTGCGGCGATCCCTCTCGTGCACACTGTTCACATTCTTCTCGCTGGCATGCACTTCACTAAGTGGCACCTTCAGGAGGAGGGATATCAAAGCAACATCGACAATACCCACACGACCGCTACCACAAGGAATCTTGAACTACAGAGGCTCCAGCGAAGGATCCAGAATATTTGCATAAAAGGCTCGAACAGTACTAGCATTCGTGTGATACTCGCCTTCAAACAAGGGACCCCAACCAACCCCTTCTAGGCGCTCCAACAACATAAACTCACCAATGAGCCACGGATTGACATGAACCTCAAAAAGGACTCTACGGCCTTCATAGGCTCCATGCGACAACTCCGCCAACAAGGTCCTACTAAAGGGAGCTCGAGGATCAAGGTCCCTCTTCGTTTGGAATTCACGAGCGGCGGACTGCTCTCGGTGGCACCTCTCGGCCTCCGTGCACGGGTTGGGCGGCTCGGCCCGGCTTCATCCACGGGCGCTCTCTTCTTCCCCATCAAGGAAAGAAGGGAAGAAATGGAAAAGATAGCCATCACAATCTCAAAGAGGGCCATGAGAAATGAGAGAAAGAGAGAAATAGGAAGATGGTGAAGCTTCCACACAACTAATAGCCAAAAAGGGCATGTAAGAGCTCAAATGAGAAGGAAAGAAAAAGAAATCAGCAATGGGAGGGAGGATTTGGAGATGGGGTGATGGGTTTGCACGAAAAAAGGAAGAAGAAGAAGATTTGGGAGAGATTTGGAAGGATTTGGAGAGGGTTTTCAAGAAAGGGAAAGCTTGGGAGGGGTATTTATGAAGGAAGTAGGTGAAATAAAAGGGTTTAAAGTAAAAACTGTGGAGGGGTGGGCCACCTTAGGCCTAGGATGCATCGGCCCGCACCGGCCCGCCCGGCCTGGCCCGTTGGCCGGCGAGCCCTCACCGAATCGGCGATGGCATTGCCGGTCTCTGGACATTCCGGTGATGCCTCGCCATTTTGGTGAGGCCCTTCTGGCCCCGCATGGTCTGAATGATGTGGTTCCCCCCCTGGACCCCACAGAAAATGCCCCGATTGGCCCCTTGCATGTTTTGACGCCTATCGGGCCATTCTGGCAGAAATCTGATTAAAATAGAGATTTCTTGAAGGTTTAAAGGTTAAAAAGGAAAGATAAACCATCTAAACTCATTAATAGATGGTCTAGGAAAGGTTTCGGGTCGCTGTGTGTGATCAGGTAAGAGTACAGACTCGATCTCGGTGAAGGTTTTCAGGAAACTTTTGCCGATAGAAACTACGGAGCACAAACACAAAATCTATGATAGACCCACACCCAAATGCACTAAAGTGGCGACAACGTGCGGTGTGTGACCATAACCCAGGTCTAGTTTAATCCAGATCATGCTCTGATACCAACTTGTAACGCCCTGAAATTCGGGGGTCGAGCATAACTCAGCTCCCGAGTTCCAAAACATCACTTATGTAACATATTTAATGATGGATGTATGTTGACTGTATTAGTGCATAAAACATGGAATAGATTAAGCCAAAACACAAATATGATTCAGTGATAAGTGAATAAAGGAAGCGGAAGACTTATAGAAAATATATGTACAAGTGTAAATCCCTGAAGTACATATACAAGCCAGGTCATATGAAAGTGTTATTTAACAAAATTATAAGTATCAAGTTACATCATTTAAATTCCCAAAAATAATCCCAGCATCCCGCGCATCAGACCAAGGCTTGCTAGAATCCATCTAAAAACTGCATATAAGAGAAGGCAGCCTCATCATCATCCATCTCCCGCTCTGCCTCAGAAGTCGCATCAACATCTGCAACATCAGAACCTAAGACAGAGTCTTGTGGGTGTTTAACACCGCCCCAGAAATGTGGGAGTAAGTGATCAACTCAGTGGAACAATAAGGCACTGGTTAACATGTTATCAGTTTAATCAAACAGTAATGATAAAGCAGAACAATTAAATAAATCCTAAGTACTCTTGTTAATGTAGGGATGTATGCAAAATGATGCGTGCCCTCACGTGTACACCCTCAGCGTCTTCATCTTACGTTACGCATGACTTCGCCTCAAAGTGCGCCACATCTACAAAGCACATGCAAATGCGGTGCATGAATATGATTACCGAGTTGTTATTAGTCCATTTCTTACAGCAGGATTGGGAAGCTAAGATACCTTCCTCATATCACGATCCAAACAGTGATCCATTCTAGGGTCGTCAGTCCTAGACATCTCATACAATCATATATTTGAGGTCGTAGCAAAGGGCTCGTCACCAATCAATGCATGCCCTTCACACCTTTACTACCACAATTTGGCTCGTCACCTCATTGCGGTACCCAGGTATGCTTGAGGTCACTACAAAGGGCTCGTCACCAATCAATGTAGGCCGACAGCACGAATATAGTGTCTCATACCACCATAATCGGCTCACGAGTTCAATTGCTCACTGGTCACTACGGGGAGGCTCGTCACCCCAGCGTAGGCCGACAGCTCGACCACGGTGTCCCATACCACCATGTCCGGCTCATGAGTCTTAGCGGATCAAGTACCATGGTTAATAGGATTTCACTAGTAAGTTCAGTATCCTAGATTCAAACAGTAACGTCCATACATGGTGAACATATATCGGACAATCAGGTTACTTGACGAACTCGACTAGCACGAGCGCACGTTGAATTGAGCGACATAGAGTGCGCAAACACTCCGCGTGGCCAAACCACTGTCGACAACTCTAATATGGCTCGGGTTCGTCTAATACGTCTTACGTGGCGAAAGCAATCTCAACCACGAACATAGGGTCGATTACCGATTTCCTGGACTAATGCATAGTCCCAAACACATTACACTACTACAGATGTTCATATTGAATGTAAAACAGTAAAGGAACAACAACTCCAATCATAGTACATAGACATTTGAAGAATATCAACTTAACATAAATGTAAGCATAAGTAATGCTTGAATTTAAATAACATGGAATGTAACTTGCATAAAAGAAATCATGCACATCAATAGGAGTGTTGAGAATCACTTCTCAACGCCCGCGATTAGTGTAATAAGTTACACTTTAGATCATTCATGCATTTCTACAAACACTTAGCATACATGGAACAACATACATGACGTATGTTGAAATACATGCATTTGGACATTTCCCTTTACCAAGGAGTTGTCATACATACATCTAACATACATACATGACAAATAATCATGGCAAACATAAGTGCATATTTTATACGTATACGGTACTTTATAAATACACATAGAATACACAAATCTCAATGTAACACATGCATATCAGGAAAGCAACGTAAACACAACATTTGGCATGTGAAATCTCATCCATAACAAGAATAAATCACTAACTGGCATTGAAAGCCTTGAAAACCATAACCTATACACTTAAAGTCCGCACCTTAAGCAAGGAAAGAAACACCGAACTGATTTAGACGAGTTGTCTTCGTCAACGGCGATAGAATACCCTAAAACAATGATAGAAATGAGATACAACAACACCAAGACTAATCTAAGCTCCAACACAGATTAGGATTAGGTTAACTTACCCCAAAATGAACTCAGAACCGTCAGAATAATGATTCAAAGTGAAGGTTCAAAGATGAAGAAGAACAAGAAAGAATCCAAGATGATTCACCAACTTATCTCTCTCACTTTCTCTCTCTTTTCCACTCTCTTTCCAAGCTAGGGTTAGAGAAAATTCGTATGGAAAAGAGAGCTAGGGTTTAAGGACTATAAATAGGCCTCAAATTGATGAAAATAACCCCAGGGTCAAGGTATACTTAGGGTATAACCAAAACCTGACTCTTACGATCCAACGAAGCACTTCTGGTGGGCTTATAACCACGAAAGGTTGGACTTAAGCTCACTGACCATGGATCTAGGTCAAGCTGAGTTTTCATACCGACGGGCTCTTCAGATCAGCCGTGGCGGACCACACTCAATTCAACGGTCACGGAATCTCGATCAGGTCCACAAGCACTAGGATATGCCTGGGCCACCTTCCCTGATCAGAGGGTGAAATTGGGTCAGAATCCAACGGTTAGATAGCTTAAAATCGTTGCACAAGCAACACGACTCAGATTTCATAAAAACTTATTAAATATCCAACCGTTCTCACACTCTTCACTCCGAAATCAATCAAATCGACCCAGAGCATCACATGGACTTGATTTTCAAGGTGATGGTCAAGCCCAACATAGTGACCGCAACAGCCTAAGATCATCGCTATCGGACTTTCGACGCGTGGTCCAGGTTCGATCCAGATCTTCCAAAAATTCCCCAGAACAACTGGATTTAGCGATGGATCTCAGATTTCAGAGTAACATAGCGCTAACTAATCTACAAGTTTAGAGCCATGCAGATCCAATTTAAAGTGATTGATGTGAATTTCACAAGCAACCGAGTATAGCGCTAATTACCCCAAAAACAACTACTTAAGGAAAGATTAGCACAAATTTTCCAAGGTCGTTACATTCCTTCTCTTTCTTCTCTCTTCTCTCTCTAAGGTTTGCAAATTCGTATGTGAAGGGAGAGGGAGGGTTTAAGGCCCTTATATAGGCCCAAAACTGAACTCAATGGCCCCAGGGCCAAGGTATACTTAGGTTATAACCAAATAGTAGCTGTTTCAGTCCAACGGAGCCCATCTAGAGGCCCCTTTTTCTACATGCAGTCAGACTTAAGCTCCCTGACATTAGATCTAGGTCAGGTTAAGAACTCGGTCTAATCAGATCAGTGGATCGGCCGTGGGGGACCAGTTTCAGTTCAACGGTCACCGGTACTCAATCAGGGTCATAAGTACACTGACATGTGTTGAAAATTTTCCCTGATCCGAGGGTGTAATTGGGTCAGAATCCAACGGTCTAAATCCTTAGATTCGGCCTGCAAGCGAATAAGATGGTTGTCAAGTCTAGTAAGGCGGTCATAATCGTATAGATTTGGAGAAATCGGATTTTCGACGTGCGGTCCAAGTCTGATACGGAGTTTCGATGCACTCCCAAGAGCAACTGGGATTTGAGATGGATCCTAAGTTTTTAAGCAATGTTGCGTTAGCGATCTTGCAAATTTTGGGTCATACAGATCGTATTTAAAGTGATTAATGCTAATTTCATAGATAATCTAGTTTAGCACCTAATTAATCTACATCTAATTTCTAAAGGATTTGGTCTTTAGTGATTTCTGCCTGAGGTGGTACTTGGGTCTTTGTACGAATTTTTCTGAGATGTTACAATCTACCCCCCTTAAAGAAAAATTTCGTTATCAAAATTAATACCTTTTCATACTCCTCAAGAATCTGAGGGTAGTTCTTTCGGACCTCAATTTATGTTTCCCAAATAGCTTCCTCCTTAGTATGGTGCATCCACAGTACCTTCACAAGTGGAATCACCTTACT
The DNA here is from genome assembly GCF_029962835.1 of Magnolia sinica. Lineage (NCBI taxonomy): Eukaryota > Viridiplantae > Streptophyta > Magnoliopsida > Magnoliales > Magnoliaceae > Magnolia > Magnolia sinica. The sequence goes on from NC_080583.1 coordinate 42,672,475, forward strand.
GCGCAACACCTGCTCCTTCCTATCCAGAATACGCGTCGGTCGCAGAACATAAGTAGCATATTCACTGAACTGCACCTGCTCCCCTTTGATAATGTGGGATGGGTCAGGAACGTATTTCTTCAGCATAGATACATGAAATACATGTGCACGCTAACGAGTATTGTGGGCAAAGTAAGGCGATAAGCTACCACCCCCACTCGATCAAGTATCTGGAATGGGCCAATGAATCTCGATGTGAGCTTCCCCTTCTTACCAAACTGAAGGACTCCCTTCATTGGGAAAACTTTTAGGAATACATGGTCCCCGACCTCGAACTCTAGCGATCGTCGCCTCGTATCGGCATAGCTCTTCTGCCTACTCTATGCTACCAGGAGTCGACGCCTGATAATGTTGATCTTTTCTAAAGTCGCCTAAACTAACTCTGGGCCAATCAAGCTCTTCTCACCAACCTCTGCCCAGTAGTGCGGTGCTCAACAGGGACACCCATATAAGGCCTCATAGGGAGCCATGCCAATACTAGCCTGAAAACTGTTATTATACGTGAACTTCCCATAAGGAAGACAATCGTCCCAACTGTCCTTGAAATCTAGCACAGAAGCTCGTAGCATATCTTCCAACACCTAATTTACCAGTTCCATCTGCCTGTTATTCTATGGGTGGAACGCGATACTAAACTTCAATTTCACACCCACTGCTTCCTGGATACGAGTCCAGAAGATAGATGTGAATCCTGTCTCTATCCGACACGATTTCCATAGGAACTCCATGCAAATGCACTATCTCCTGGATGTACAGCCTGGCCAAATCGTCTACTGAGTTTGAAACTCTAATCAGGAGAAAGTGAACTAATTTCGTCAACCGGTCCACGATCACCCAGATGGAGTTATGTCCCTTCCTTGTCTTCAGTAGCCCTGAAATAAAATCCATAGAGATGAAATCTCACTTCCATTCAGCCATGGGCATGGGCTGAAGCAGTCTAGGAGATCGGCGATGCTCGGCCTTGACCTGCTAGCACGTGAGACAACGTGATAAATGCTCTGCTATGTGGGCCTTCATGTTGTCTCACCAATACGAACGCTTCAAGTCTTAGTACATCTTTGTACTCGCAGGATGCATCACCATCTTCAAGTTGTGAGCGGCTTCGAGAACTTCCCTCCTCAAATCGTGAAGATTTGGGATGCATAGGCGGCCTCAATAACGTAGACCCCCATCCGAACCAACTCTCCATTTGGAGTCTTCTTCGTCACTAGCTCGCTTCCTCATCTTCACTAACCATTTATCCTCCCCCTGAGCCACTATGATTCAGTCATCGATAAGTGGTTGCGCACGAACATGAGCGACGCTCTCGAATGGCTCATCTACAGTAAGCTTCTGCTGGAAGTCTCACACAAATTCCACCATGATTCACTCACCTATCATCAGCGGAGCCACAAAGGCTATAGCCTTCTTGCAGCTCAATGCATCTTTCATAAGGTTAGCCTTACCAGGATGGTAGGAGACCTCGAACTTAAAGTCCTTCAAGGTTTCCATCCATCGCCGCTGCCTCATATTCAGGTCTCTCTGCGTGAATATATACTTGAGGCTCTTGTGATCGTAAAAGAGCTCGAACTCCTCTCTATAGAGGTAATGTCTCCAGAGCTTCAATGCAAAGATGGCGACTGCTAACTCTAGGTCATGCGTAGGGTAGTTTTCCTCATGTTTCCTCAACTGTCACGATGTATAGGCAATAAACCTGTCCTTTTGCATCAAAACACAACCTAAATCAACACGAGAAGCATCAGTGTATATCTTATACTTGACCCCTTGCTCTGCCAATACTAGCACAGGGGCGGACGCCAACTTATCCTTCAGTTCCTAGAAAGCTGCTTCTGCCTTCTCGTTCTAGGCAAACTTGAGATCCTTCCGAGTCAGCTGAGATAACGGTCTGGCCATCTTGGAAAAGTCTCGAATGAATTGATGGTAGTAACCTGCTAGGCCCAGAAAACTCCTCACCTCAGTAACTGAACCGGAATGCTCCCGTCCTGAACTGCGCCTACCTTATCAAGGTCCACAGCTATCCCTTCCTTGGACATCACATGTCTCGGGAACTTGACTTCTTCTTTCCAGAAGTTGCACTTCTTGTACTATGCAAACAAATGGTTCTTCCTAAGAGTATCAAAGACTGCTCGCAGGTGTTTCTCGTGCTCTTCCCGACTCTTGAAGTATATCAGGATGTCATCTATAAATACGATGACGAATCGATACAAGTACGGCTGAAACACCCTGTTCAGTAGATCCATGAACACGACCGGTGCATTCATGAGTCCAAACGACATCACCAGGAACTCGTAGTGCCTAAAACTGGTCCTGAAAGCTATTTTCTGCACGTCCTCATGCCTGATGTGTAACTGGTGGTATCCTGACTATAGATCAACCTTCAAAAAATACTGTGCTCCCCTCAATTGATCGAACAGATCATTAATCTTGGGCAAAGGGTACTTGTTCTTCACCCTCACTTGGTTCAACCTGCGATAACCAATACACAATCACAGAGATTCATCCTTCTTCTCTACAAATAACACAAGTGCTCCTCAAGGAGACACTCGGTCGTATGAAGCCCGCATCCAACAGATCATCGATTTGTTTCCTTAGCTCCTCCATCTCATATGGAGGCATGCGATAAGTCGAAAGAGATATAAGTATTGCACTAGGTACTAGATCAATGGTACAATCAATCTCACGCTGAGGGGGTAATCCAGGTATCTTTATGAATATGTCTGAGAACTCTTGGACTACAAGGGTGTCCTCAAGTGCTGGACCATTAACATCCTCTAATGATGAAATGTAACAAATAATGCGATAGGGCCAACTGACCTGCACTGAGAATATAAAGGTCATGCCCTCTGGTCCATGGGCTGTCACCACTCTAGTATCGTAGTCGATCTCTGCCTTCACCTCCGTGAGTCAATCCATACCAAGAATGATGTCATAATCATGTAACGGAGTGACAATCAGGTCAATGTGTACTGTTTTACTCCCTAAGTCTATTGAACAACCAGTACACATCCTGGTAGTGTCTGAGAAAGTCCCTGTGGTGGTAAGGATTCTTACCCCAACCATAGGACTAGTTTCGAACCCAAGTCGCTTGACTACTGCGTATGATGTTATAGAGATAGTGGACCCAGTGTCCACTAATAAGAAGACTGGTGTACCTTAAATATGCACAGTTACTTCAAAAGCTAGTGGTACTGCGGTTGCTATCTCGGATGCCTCAGCTGTAAGTGAGTGCACACGAGCCTGCTGAGAACGGTTTGGCTGCGGTACTATGGCCCGTTGAGGCGGCCTAAATTGAGGTGCAGGCGGCCAAAAAGATGGATGTGGTGGTGCTGACCGTAGGGGTGGAGTCGAGAGAGGTGGTGACATCTGACAGTTGATCCTCTAAGGAGGCATAAAGCCGTTGTCCCTCATCCTAGTGAAATAGTACATGTCAGCATAGCCCGACCTCTGGCAGTAGGTGCACCATATATCAGGTCACCTCGGTTGTGTCAGTGGAGCCGTAAGCCTAGGAGGTGAGTCAATACGGGGCCTCTTCCCAAGGAACGGCCTGCTCGGCAACTTGGATCACGGCCTAAGAAGCATAGGAATGCGAGTGCGGAACAATCTATCCTCATCCTGCTCAGCTCGCAGAGACATGCCCACTAGCTCATCATAGGTAGATATGATAGCGCAACACATCTTCGAGCGTATCTCGGGTCACTGGCCCTCAAAAAACCACCGCATCCGCATTGGTTAATCAGCCAATATCAGTGGAGCATACCTAGCCAACTCCGTGAATCTGTTCTCGTACTCTTCCACTGACATCCCTCCCTGACGGAGGTGAAGAAACTCACTTTCCTTCTCATGCCGATACATGAGGGGATAGTACTTCTCGTGGAAGCGCGTCTTAAAAGCCGCCCACGTCCATACGTATCCGACAGCAATAGTCCGGAGGACGCTGTCCCACCAGAGGCTAGCCTCCTTCTCGAACATGTAGGTGACCAGCTCCACCTACTCTGCCTCAGTGTAATGTAGCGGCTTCAGCATCTTAAAGATGCGGTCAAGCCAATACTCAACCTCCTCGAGTCTGTGAGTACCCGCAAAGGTAGGAGGTCGGAAGAGCTGAAATTGCTCAAACAGACCACTAGTGCTCATATGTTCAGCAGGCTGCACAAGAGGTGCAGGTGGAACCACACCATGCTCTGGGTAAAGACCCCTGCAATGGTGGAAAAAAATTGTTGCTACTACTGTTGTTGCTGCTGGATCAAGAGCGTCATCTGCTCCAACCTATCAGTAGGGGGAGCCGACTGAGGCATGTGCGATGTCGAAGTAGAAGTACGATTCTGCTCAGGAACCAATGATGCAACAGGTGTCAGCCCATTGGTGGGGCCAGTGGCTGGCATGGTGTCATGAGTCGGGCCTAAACTGGGGTCCGTCTGGCTATCGCTTAGGGGAGGTGCCCTGTCAATCAGATCGTCAAGTGTGAGACGTGTCGTGATCCTTGTGGCCTTAGGTGGCATTCCCTATATACAACATAGGGTGTGACCCAGGTCAGATTTAGCATACTCACAAACTCAACAACACAGCATTTACATTATAGCTCAAAGAAACTTCATGCATTTCATTTAACAAAATTGTCATGGTACATGAGATGTAATATTATATGAATCATGACAGAAGATGCATGTGAGCTAACCTAAGCAAGGCTTCAAATACAGAAACATACTAACCGGTCTACCACACCATCAAGCCTATTAAGGCAACACATAAAAACAAGCAAACAAGCAACAAAGCAAACTAAAGGGCGACCATATGTACGACTAGTCGTCAGAGTCTGGTGGTGGAGGAGGGGCATCCTTGTCCTGCACACAGCACAGGGTAGCCCTCAAAGCACGAGACACCTTCTTGAACTTTCATTTCACTAAGGCCCGGGTCTCACCAACCTCTTGTCGCAGGGCAGCCTGGCCCTCCTCAAGTCGAGCCAAGCGAGTTTCCACAGTAGCCCGATCACTGTCACGCCCCTGCATAGTAGGAGGAGAGCCCTCATCAGTGTCTTGGGCCTCCTCTTCATCTTCCTGCTCTCCTTCTTCCTCTATCTCGTTCTCTTCCTCTTCTTCCTCACTCCCCTCATCTTTGCTTTCTGCTCATCCTCACTCTCCTCGAGTCGGGCTTGACGCTGTCGTGGCCCAATCTCCATGTTGTTGAGAGTAGTGTCATTGATGAAATGGATCGACACAGGAAGTTCTGCACCAAGTTTGTAGGTGAATTCACGTGCAAGCTTGCATATAAGTTGGCTGAAGGGGAGTAAAATAGACATCCTAGAAGAGCGTGCCATATGCACTATCTGTAGCAGTACATACGTAAGCACACACAGCTTCTCTCCCTACCCAACTCGGTATAGAAAGTCTACCATCAAGCACGTGCACTCGCTGCTATTGCTCCACCTGGGATACACGTTGTATGTGAAGATGTGATGGACCAGGCGGAAGTCGTCGATCATATTGGATGCTAGGAGACTATTGTTTAGATTCCAGTGGGCCAGTTGGCTACAAAGGAATCGCATGCGGTGATCCCTTTCACGTGCACTCCTAAGACTCTTCTCACTAGCATGGACTTCGCCAAGCAGTATCCCCATGAGTCGGGCTATTAAGCCAACATCAACCGTGGCCTCCCACCTCCATGGGAATTTTTAGCTACAAAGGCTCCAGCGTTGGCTCCTGTATATGAGCGTAGAAGGCTCAGACAGTGCTCACATTCGCGCGAAACTTGCCCTCAAATATGAGACCTCACCCGGCATCCACCAGGCGGTCCATCACCAGATATTCTCCAAAGAGCTTCTCATCCACATGTTCTTTAAAAAGAACCTTACGGCCCTGAAATCTTCCATGGGACAGATCCGCCAGTAGATCTCTCTCGAGGGGAGCCTGGGGATCGAGGTCCCGCTTTGTCCTTATCTCTCGATCGGTGCTCGTACCTACGATAGCTCTTCTCAGCGTCCTTGAATGAGTAGGGCGACTAGGCCAGCCTCATCTGTGGAAGCCCTCTTCTTCCCCATGAGAGAAAGAAGCGTGGAAATGGAGAAAATAGCCGCTACAAGCTTGAAAAGAGCCATTGGAGTGAAATAAGGTGGAGGGATAGGATGAGTTATTGGACTTAGAGATTTTTGAGACATAAAGGAGTGCTTGTGTGCTCAAATGAGGGGGATTAAGGGAGATAGGTAGCTGTGAAAGATGGATTTGAGAGAATAGTCGAGGTGGTATAAGAAAAGGGAAGAAGATGAGATTGGAGGGGTGATTTAAGAGGGGAAAAAGGGGTTTATAGAGGAAAAGGGAAGCTTGGAGGTGCATAAGAGGGGAGAGGGGAGAAAATGGAAGGGTAATTGGGGTCCCCACATGATTCTGTGGGCCCCACAACATCTCACAAGTGCCGGCCCGCCTGGCCCAGCGCGACCCGACCGGCCCGATCCAAGTGATTAGCGAGGCCTCGCCAATCCGGTGATGCCATCGCCGGTCCCTGGACTCCCCGGCGAGGGCTCGCCCCAGGGGCCATGGCATCCCCACCCTGGGGTGCCGTATGTGTGCAGGGTCCACTTTGGGTCTCCCTGAATTGCACTCTTTGGGCCCCCCAACTCCGATCGAATCGATTCGGGTTCCATCTCGCGTATATTCGTGCTCTTTAGTTTGTTTAAATGTGGAACTGGTTAAATTTCCATCTAAGCCCGTCGATTGATGGTCTGAAAAGGTGTTGGGATCATTTCACATGATCATAAAGGCCTACGGATCCAATTTCTATGGTCGATTTCGATCAATCTCGACGTTTGGCGAAGTTGGGAATCCTACATCCGTTGCTATGTTTTCTCACACCCTCCTATATCAAAATACGTCAACGTACATCATGTGACCATAACCCAGGTCTAGTTTAATCCAAATCATGCTCTGATACCAACTTGTAACGCCCTGAAAATCGGGGGTCGAGCAGGAGCCCAACTCCCGAGTTCCAACACATCACTTATGTAACATAGAAAATGATGATTAAATGTTGTCTGTATTAGTGCCTTAAACATGAGTGGGATTATACCAAACAGCATATCATACTTCAGAGATAGTTAAATTACGTAAGCAGAAGATTGTGATGATTATATAAAATGTATAAAGTGTTGTAAGTCACCAAAGTGTGAACAGGTTACCAGGTTAAATATATACATGTATACTCCCAAAATGGACAAAATAAATATACATGGGTGCTATAAAATGTAAAATGACAAGTGTAATGGCATCTAGACAACATCTCTGCAATCCCGTCGATCAGAACACGGTCTACATAGACCCGCTTGATAGCTGCATATAGGAGAACTCCTCCTCATCATCGTAAAAGTTTGGCTCTGCCTCGAAAGCATCGCCATCATTTACATCTACAACAGGGTCTGGTTGGTGTTTAAAACACCATCCCAGAACATGGGAGTGAGTGATCAACTCAGTGGAGCCATAAAGCAAAGGTTAACATGTTATCAATTCAATCAAGCAATAATGATAAAGTAGTACAACACTCATGTCCTAATGCTCTTGTTAATGCAAAGATGATATGCGATAATGATGTGTGCCCTCGCCTGCACTCCCTCTGCGACATCATCTCACGATCGCAGCATGCAACACTCCCGCTGTGCTCAACTCCAACGCTAAAGGCACATGTAATGCGGTGCATGTGCGTGATTAACCAAGTTCTTAATTAGACATATTCATACAGGAGGATTAGGAAGCTAAGGCACCTCCCTTTATATCATATACTCAAACATTGATCCATCTAGGGTCGTCAATCCTAGTAGTCACATACAATAGGCAGTTTTCAGGTCACTGCGAAGCGGCTTGTCACCTCAACGTAGGCCTGGTTTATACTCGAGGTCATTAGGAAAAGGCTCGTCACCTTAGCATAGTCCTAGTGTATACTCGTAGTCACTACGTGCTTGTCACCTGATCATAGGCCGACAGCTCGAATACAGTGTCCCATACACCACCATATTCAACTCATGAGTTTGGGTTGCTCACTGGTCACTACGGGGAGGCTCATCACCCCAGCATAGGCCGATAGCTCGACCATAGTGTTCCATACACCACCATGTCCGGATCATGAGTCTTATCAAATTGAGGTACCAAAGTTAAATGGGATCTCCACTAGTAAGTTGGTACCTTATATTCAAGTAGTAGCGTCCATACATAGTGAACATATAATGAGTCAATCGGGTTACTTGACAAGCTCAGTTAGTATGAGCGTACGTTGACTTGGTCGACATAGAGTGCGTTAGTACTCCGTGTGGCCTAACCACTATCGGTAAATCTGCGTACGACTTGGATTCCTCAAACACATTTAATGTGGCAGAACGACTTCGGCCACTAACTCGGGAATCTTTACTGATCGCCTGAACTACGTCGTAGCCCCAAACACGCTCCAAACAATAGCATTCACATGCGGTAGTTAAAGACAACATGTAACAACTAGAACTGAATACAAGTCTTACTTAAGCATTTCAACAAAACACATACCACATATTACCATACATAGGCATTTCATCCCTAAACCACATAGTAGTAAGATAGGTTACATAAAGGAAACTATAACCATAGACAAAGGAGTTGAGAGTCCCATCTCACCACCCTCATTGCATACCTTTACACAAGCATTTTCTTATTCAAGCATTTTATCAAATACTTAGACTACACATATCACACATATGTAAATAAATTAGTAAAACACATATTACGGCAAATCCTTTCACATAGGGGTTGCCACATGTACAACGATCATGTATTTACAATCAATAATCATGGCGAGTACAAATCCAAGTTTCATGTTCATTCAAACATTTCAACAAACACATGGAATGTGTCATAAATCAACATAGTCTATATATAAGCATATATACAGAAAACCTCGTATCTAAGCACATGTGATAGCAATCAAGCCAGTCATAAATCATTACTAACATTGAAAGCCTTGAAAACCATAACCTAAATATTTATAGTCCACACCTTTCACCGGTAGACTCATAATGAACTCAGTTTAAATCTTTATCTACAGCACAACGACAACCTATAGCATGAAACAGGTTAACTATTCCACCATCTACTCTTTTTGAATCCCTAAAATATATTAGGGTTAAGATTTCTTACCCAAATACGGAGTCAGAATCGCCGGAATAGTGATACGGTAATGGTGGTTAAGCACGTGGAATGGCAGGGAAGAATCCCAGATATAATCCCCCACTCTCTCACTCACTTTCTCTCTCTTTCTTTCTCTTTCTTCTCTCTTCTCTCTCTAGGGTTTGTAAATTCATATGTGAAGGGAGAGAGAGGGTTTAAATAGGCCCAAAACTAAACTCAATGGCCCCAAGGCCATGATATCCTTAGGTTATAACCAAATAGTGGCCATTTCGGTCCAATGGAGCGCATCTGAAGGCCCCTTTTCTACATGCAGTCGGACTTAAGCTCTCTGACATTGGATCTAAGTCAAGTTAAGATCTTGGTCCAATCAGATCAGTGGATCGGCCGCGGGGGACCAGTTTCAATTCAATGGTCACCGGTACTCGATCAGGGTCACAAGTGCACTAACATAAGTTGAAAATTTTCCCTAATCCAAGGGTATAATTGGGTCAGCATCTGACGGTCTCAATCCTTAGATTCGACCTACAAGCAAATGACTTAATTCACTTAAGTTTCAATTCATTTCCTAAAGATATTCGTGTTTCTCACACACTTTACTCCGGGCTCATGTTACGCATTTCTGGATACCTTTAGAACTTGATTTCCAAGATGGTTGCCAAGTCCAGCAAGGCGATCATAACTGTATAGATTTGGAGAAATCAGACTTTCGACGCATGATCCAAGTCCGATACGGAGTTTCGCTGCGCTCCCAAGAGCAACTAGGTTTTGAGATGGATCCTAAGTTTTTAGGTAATGTAGTGTTAGCGATCCAGGAGATTTTAGGTCATACAGATTGTATTTAAAGTGATTAGTGCTAATTTCTTAGATAATCTAGTTTAACACCTAATTAATCCACATCTAATTTCTAAAGGATTTAGTCCTTGATTTTTGCCTGAGGTGGTACTCAGGTCTTTGTACGAATTTTTTCAAGACGTTACAGTATATGATCTAAGGTTGAACACTCAAAAGCACTCTCTTCTTTCTCTACCAGCAATTAAAGACAAGCTCTCTATATATAGGCAAAAAGTTCCAACGGATATAAAACAGTCACATTTATAACGAGTTCAATATCATAGAGCAGGGTCGATATCATTAAGCGTGTACTCTCGATTGTATCAACTAGCCGCTCGATGACACAAACTCAAATGTCATACCCTTTTAAAATATTTTACCAACTAGTCGATAGAATCGAAACACGCGTCGATGTCATCGAATTTCGAACTCTGATTTCATCGACACAAGGATCGATTTCTCAACACTTGAAAATGAGAGAGACAAGACTTAGAAATATTTCAAGTTAAGGATATGATCAAGGTACACTCGATATCATCGAAATTTGAATGTCGATGATATCTGTAATGACCTTGGAAATTTTGTGCTAATCTTTCTTTAAGTAGTTGTTTTAGGGGTAATTAGCGTTATACTTGATTGCTTGTGAAATTTGCTTAAATCACTTTAAATTGTATCTGCATGGCTCAAAACCTGTAGAATAGTTAGCGCTATGTTACTCTGAAATCTGGGATCCATCGCTAAATCCAGTTGTTCTGGAGAATTTTTAGAAGTTCTGGATCGGACCTGGACCGCGCGTCGAAAGTCCGATAGCGATGATCTTAGGCTATTGCGGTCACCATATTGGGCTTGACCATCACCTCGAAAATCAAGTCCATGTGATGTTCTGGGTCGATTTATTTGAGCTCGGAGTGAAGAGTGTGAGAACGGTTGGAAATTTATTAAGCTTTTATGAAATCTGAGTCGTGTTGCTTGCGCGATGATTTTAAGCTATCTGACCGTTGGATTCTGACCCAATTTCACCCTCTGATCAGGGAAGGTGGCCCAGGCATGTCCTTGTGCTTGTGGACCGAATCAAGATTCTGTGACCGTTGAATTGAGTGTGGTCCGCCACGGCTGATCTGAAGAGCCAGTCGGTACAAAAACTCAGCTTGACCTAGATCCATGGTCAGTGAGCTTAAGTCCGACCTTTCGTGGTTATAGGCCCACCAGAAGTGCTTCGTTGGATCATGAGAGGCTGGTTTTGGTTATACCCTAAGTATATCTTGGCCCTGGGGTTATTTTCATCAATATTAGGCCTATTTATAGTCCTTAAACCCTAGCTCTCTTTTCCATACGAATTTTCTCTAACCCTAGCTAAGAGAGAGAGTGGAAAAGAGAGAGAAGGTGAGAGAGAAGTTGGTGAATCATCTTAAATTCTTTCCTGTTCTTCTTCATCCTTTAACCTTCACTTTGAATCGTTATTCTGACGATTCTGAGTTTATCTTTAGGTAAGTTAACCTAACCCTAATCTGTGCTAGAGCTTAGAATAGTCTTGATGTTGTTGTATCTCATTTCTATTCTTGCTTTAGGGTATTCTATCGCCGTTGACGAAGACAACTCGTCTGAAATCAGTTAGGTGTTCTTTTCTGGCTTAAGGTGCGGACTTTAAGTGTATAGGTTATGGTTTTCAAGGCTTTCAATGCCAGTTAATGATTTATTCTTGTTATGAATGAGATTTCACATGCAAATGTTATGTTTATGTTGCGTTCCTGATATGCATGTGTTATATTGAGATTTGTGTATTCTATGTGTATGTATAAAGTACCGTATACATATAAAATATGCATTGTGTTTGCCATGATTATTTGTCATGTATGTATGCTAGATGTATATGCGACAACTCCTAGGTAAAAGGAATTGTCCAAAGGTGTGTATTTCATCATACGTCATGTATGTTGTGTTATGTATTCTAAGTGTTTGTAGAAAGGTCTGAATGATCTAAAGTGTGTTGTTTCAACCTAGTATGGGCGTTGAGAATCGATTCTCAACTCTCCCACTAGTGTGTATGATTTCCTTCTTGCAAGTTACATTCCTTGTTGTTTAAGTTCAAGCATTACTTATGTTTACATTTATGTTAAGTTGATATTCTTCAAATGCTTGAATACCACATGATTGAAGTTGTTGTTCCATTACTGTTCTACATTTAATACAATTATCTGTTGTAGTGTAATGTGTGTGGGACTATGCATTAGTCCAGGAAATCGGTAATCTACCTTAAGGTTGTCGCTGAGATTGCTTTCGCCACAACGGACGTAATTAGACGAACCCGAGCCGTATTAGAGTTGGCGGCAGTGGTTTGGCCACGCGGAGTGTTTGCGCACTCTATGTCGTTCAACCCAACATACGCTCGTGCTAGTCGAGTTCGTCAAGTAACCCGATTGTCCGATGTATGTTCACCATGTATGGACGCTACTGCTTGAATCTAGGGTACCGAACTTACCAATGAAATCCTATTAACCATGGTACTTGATCCGCTAAAACTCATGAGCCGGACATGGTGGTATGGGACACCGTGGTCGAGCTGTCGGCCTACGCTAGGATGACGAGCCTCCCCATAGTGACCAGTGAGCAACCAAACTCATGACCCGATTATGGTGGTATGGGACACTATATTCGTGCTGTTGGCCTACATTGATTGGTGACGAGCCCTTTGTACTGACCTCGAGCATGCCTGGATACCGCATTGAGGTGACGAGCCGAACTGTGGTAATAAAGGTGTGATAGGCATGCATTGATTGGTGACGAGCCCTTTGCTATGACCTGAAACTATATGATCGTATGAGATATCTAGGACTAACGACCCTAAAATGGATCCCTGTTTGGATGGTGATATGAGGAAGGTATCTTAGCTTCCCAATCCTGCTGTATGAAAAAGGACTAATAACAACTTGGTAATCATATTCATGCACCGCATTTGCATGTGCTTTGTAGATGTGACGCACTTTGAGGTGGTGTCATGCGTAACAAAAGATGAAGACGTTGAGGGTGTACGCGTGAGGGCATGCATCATTTTGCATATATCCTTGCATTAACAAGAGTACTTAGGACTTGTTTAATTGTTCTGCTTTATCATTACTGTTTGATTGAACTGATAACATGTTAACCAGTGCCTTATTGTTCCACTGAGTTGATCACTCACTCCCACGTTCTCGGGCGGTGTTAAACACCCACCAGACTCTGTCTTAGGTTCTGATGTTGCAGATGTTGATGCGACTTCTGAGGCAGAGTGGGAGATGGATGATGATGAGGCTGCTTTCTCTTATATGCAGTTTTCAGACGGGTTCTAGTGAGCCTCGTCCTGATGCGCGGGATGCTGGGATTTCTTTTGGGAAATTAAATGATGTAACTTGATACTTGTAATTTTGATAGTAACACTTTCATTACGACCTGGTTTGTATATGTATTTCAGGGATCTGCACTTGTACACACATATTTCTATAAGTCTTCCGCTTACTTTCTTCACTTATCCCTGAATTATATCTGTGCTTTAGCTTAATCTATTCCATGTTTTATGCACTAATATCGTCAACATACATCCATCATTAAATATGTTGCATAAGTGATGTGTTGGAACTCGGGAGCTGAGTTATGCTCGACCCCCGAATTTCAAGGCGTTACAATATCGAAGGTCATGTCGATGCATCGATAAATCAAAAGGATTTTCCAGTTAAGCTTGCTAGATAGTTTATGTCCATTTTCGATGCCATCAACCTGGCCTCGATATCAACAAAATTTGAATATCGATTCTAATAAGCGACCCTCGATCCAAGATAAAAACCACCTGAAAATATTGGTGGTAAACTGTGTCCAAGATCGATATCATCGAAGGCCTTCCGATATTATTGGTTTTTGAATTCCAAGGATATCGAGGGGTACTTCCATATATCAAAGGTCTTAATGATTTTTCATAAAAAATAGGGACACAAACTCTCTGTTGTCGATTGTATCGAGTCAACTTTGATGGACTCGAGTTTCAAATTTCGATGATATTGATAGTTCTATCGATATATCGATAATTCATCCAGAAGAATATGTGGTTGTTGGACATCTTTTGTCCTCATTTCGATAGTATCGATTGAGCATCAAGGACATCGATAGCACTTCTCAATTTTATCGATCAGTCTATCGATAAATCGACAGAGGTAGAAAACTTAGAGATTTTTTTGAAAAAGTTTTCTAACTCAAAAACCCTATAATATTCTAATTAGTTTTAAGGGTTTTAATTATCTAGTGTTTTGGGACATGGGATGTGAGGCTTAGATTTACCTGTGGTGAGTTCGGGCCCACATCTGGTTGAGGCAGACGGTTGATTAATCTTCCTATGGACCTTCTCTGTCTAGACGACTCAACATTCACACTAATTGACAAACCAGGGCACTTTCACTTCCTACATCCCATCTCCACCATCCAAGCTTCATCTCGACCATTGAAATGTATTCCATGGAGCTCTAGGACGCATCAGTGGGAGAAGAAGTCCAAGAAGATCTTTAGGTGGGTGATATTAGGGTTTTTACCATTGATTTGCATGTGAGGGCCCACTTGTGGTGGGACCCATCTTGATGTATGTTTTGTATGTAAGGAGGGGCCCATAGTGGCGGGGCCCCTCCCATAGCCGATCTCTCTCTCTCTCTCTCTCTCTCTCTCTCTCTCTCTCTCTCTCTCTCTCTCTCTCTTTCCCTCTCTCTTGATGACCGTGTAGCCCACCTGATGCGTGTGACCTTATCCATGCTGTCCATTGATGTGGACCCCACCATTCACGTGGGTGGTACGCGCACTGTCTAGCAATAATCGCTGCTAGCCATGGGTAAAACACAAATATTAGTTGTGGGTCCACATGTGTGGACCCACCTCAGTTGTATGTGGTCCATGCACATGGGACCCACCTTTCATCCCAACCGTCCACTCGTTTGAACGGTGGGTCCCCACCATTTGACGAGGGCTTCATCCACGCCGTGCATCCCCTACCGCAGCAGTAGCTGCTGCTACTGACGTCAGTGGATAGGTGAGGCCCACGTCCTATGACATATGTGATATCCAACACCGTCCATCTGTTATTGCCCAGCAGCTGGAGCTGCTTAGACGACATCAAGCCATGTGGGCCACAGCAATCTATCTGTTTTATTTACACTGTCCATTTTGGACAGTGCCTCATGTGGCCTGCTGTAATGCCCTGAAATTCGGGGGTCGAGCATAACTCAGCTCCCGAGTTCCAAAACATCACTTATGCAACATATTTAATGATGGATGTATGTTGACTATATTAGTGTATAAGACATGGAATAGATTAAGCCAAAACACAGATATGATTCAGGGATAAGTGAATAAAGCAAACAGAAGACTTATAAAAAAATATGTGTACAAGTGTAAATCCCTGAAGTACATATACAAGCCAGGTCATATGAAAGTGTTATTTAACAAAATTATAAGTATCAAGTTACATCATTTAATTTCTCAAAAATAATCCCAGCATCCTGCGCATCAGACCAAGGCTCGCTAAAACCCGTCTGAAAACTGCATATAAGAGAAGGCAGCCTCATCATCATCCATCTCCCGCTCTACCTCAGAAGTCGCATCCACATCTGCAACATCAGAACCTAAGACAGAGTCTGGTGGGTGTTTAACACCACCCCAGAAACGTGGGAGTGAGTGATCAACTCAGTGGAACAATAAGGCACTGGTTAACATGTTATTAGTTTAATCAAACAGTAATGATAAAGCGGAATAATTAAATAAATCCTAAGTACTCTTGTTAATGCAGGGATGTATGCGAAATGATGCGTGCCCTCACGCGTACACCCTCAGCGTCTTTATCTTACGTTACGCATGACATCGCCTCAAAGTGCGCCACATCTACAAAGCACATGCAAATGCGGCGCATGGATATGATTACCAAATTGTTATTAGTCCATTTCACACAGCAGGATTGAGAAGCTAAGTTACCTTCCTCATAACACCATCCAAACAGTGATCCATACTAGGGTCGTCATTCCTAAGCATCTCATACGATCATATATTTGAGGTCGTAGCAAAGGGCTCGTCACCAATTAATGCACGCATTTCACACCTTTACTACCACAGTTCGGCTCGTCACCTCATTGCGGTATCCAGGTATGCTCGAGGTCACTATAAAGGGCTCGTCACCAATCAATGTAGGCCGATAGCATGAATATAGTGTCCCATACCACCATAATCGGCTCACGAGTTTAATTGCTCACTGATCACTACGGGGAGGCTCGTCACCCCAGCGTAGGCCGACAGCTCGACCACGGTGTCCCATACCACCATGTCCGGCTCATGAGTCTTAGCGGATCAAGGTACCATGGTTATTAGGATTTCACTGGTAAGTTCGGTACCCTAGATTCAAGCAGTAGCGTCCATACATGATGAATATACATCGGACAATCGGGTTACTTGACGAACTCGACTAGCATGAGCGCACGTTGAATTGAGCGACATAGAGTGCGCAAACACTCTGCGTGGCCAAACCACTGCCAACAACTCTAATACGGCTCGGGTTCGTCTAATACGTCCTACGTGGCGAAAGCAATCTCAACCACGATCATGAAGCAGATTACCGATTTCCTGGACTAATGCATAGTCCCACACACCTTACACTACTACAGATGTTCATATTGAATGTAGAACAGTAAAGGAACAACAACTCAAATCATGGTACATAGACAGTTGAAGCATATCAACTTAACATAAATGTAAGCATAAGTAATGCTTGAATTTAAATAACATGGAATGTAACTTGCATAAAGGAAATCATGCGCATCAATAGGAGTGTTGAGAATCACTTCTCAACGCCCGCAATTAGTGTAATAAGTTACACTTTAGATCATTCATGCATTTCTACAAACACTTAGCATACATGGAACAACATACATGACGTATGTTGAAATACATGCATTTAGACAATTCCTTTTACCAAGGAGTTGTCATACATACATCTAGCATACATACATGACAAATAATCATGGCAAACACAAGTGCATATTTTATATGTATACGGTACTTTACAAATACACATAGAATACACAAATCTCAATATAACGCATGCATATTAGGAAAGCAACGTAAACACAACATTTGGCATGTGAAATCTCATCCATAGCAAGAATAAATCACTAACTGGCATTGAAAGCCTTGAAAACCATAACCTATACACTTAAAGTCTGCACCTTAAGCAAGGAAAGAAACACCGAACTGATTTAGACGAGTTGTCTTCGTCAACGGCGATAGAATACCCTAAAACAAGGATAGAAATGAGATACAACAACACCAAGACTAATCTAAGCTCTATCACAGATTAGGGTTAGGTTAACTTACCCCAAAGTGAACTCAGAACCGTCAGAATAACGATTCAAAGTGAAGGTTCAAAGATGAAGAAGAACAAGGAAGAATCCAAGATGATTCACCAACTTATCTCTCTCACTTTCTCTCTCTTTTCCACTCTCTCTCCAAGCTAGGGTTAGAGAAAATTCGTATGGAAAAGAGGGCTAGGGTTTAAGGACTATAAATAGGCCTATTATTAATGAAAATAACCCCAAGGTCAAGGTATACTTAGGGTATAACCAAAACCTGCCTCTTACGATCCAACGAAGCACTTCTGATGGGCCTATAACCACGAAAGGTCGGACTTAAGCTCATTGACCATGGATCTAGGTCAGGCTAAGTTTTTGTACCGACCAGCTCTTCAGATCAGCCGTGGCGGACCACACTCAATTCAACGGTAACGGGATCTCGATCAGGTCCACAAGCACTAGGATATGCCTAGGCCACCTTCCCTAATTAGAGGGTGAAATTGGGTCAGAATCCAAGGTCAGATAGCTTAAAAACGTCGCGCAAGCGACACGACTCAGATTCCATAAAAACTTATTAAATATCCAACCGTTCTCACACTCTTCACTCCGAACTCAAACAAATCGACCCAGAACATCAGATGGACTTGATTTTCGAGGTGATGGTCAAGCCCAACATAGTGACCGCAACAGCCTAAGATCATCGCTATCGGACTTTCGACGCGCGGTCCAGGTCCGATCCAGATCTTCCAAAAAATCCCCAGAACAACTGGATTTAGCGATGGATCCCAGGTTTCAGAGTAACGTAGCGCTAACTAATTTACAAGTTTAGAACCATGCAGATACAATTTAAAGTGATTGATGCGAATTTCACAAGCAATCGAGTATAGCGCTAATTACCCCAAAAACAACTACTTAAGGAAAGATTAGCACAAAAATTTCCAAGGTCGTTACACCTGCTATGATGCATGTATTTCATGTACGCCATCCATCCGTTTGAGGAAGGTGGACCCCAACATGATGTATGGGTATATCCCCACCGTCCTCCCATTTGTTGGGCTGGGACCCACCCCACACGTGTTACACATGTAGGGGTGGGGTCCACCCTAATGTATGTGTTATATCAGCACTTCGTGGGGCCCACACATGATGTATATGTTTTATTCATGCTATCAACCATCCAGTAATGGACGGTGGAGCCCTCTTTTGTAAGTATTTTATCCACTCTGTCTAGTCCGCTGGACATGGACTCCACCAAGATGCGCGTGTTGTATTCACACTGCCTATCCATTTTGATGGACGAGTGGTCCACCCTAGTGATGTATATCCACGCCACCCATGTGCTGGATGGGAGGGGCCCACCTTGTCATGCGTTATTTCACACCATCCTTCCTCGTAGCCCCAACATGATGTGCGTGTTTCATCGCCACCGTCCAGTCCGTGGACCCCACGCGATGATGTTTATGAGGCCACTGTGATGTCTATTTGAAGCCCAGCTAGGGGGCTGTGAGGCCCACCCTCATGTATGTATACACCCATAAGGGGCTGGCTTGTGAGGCCTGCCATGATGTACGTGTCATATACACGTCATTCATCCATTTTTCTAAGGCTGTGGGCCCCATTACCATGTGCGGGGCCCACCTGTTTATATTTTTGGCCCATGTGCAAGGCCCACCTGTTTTCATTTTTGGTCCATGTGATGGGGCCCACCTATTTTGTATTTGAAGCCCATATGATGAGGCCCGACTTGATGTACACAAGGCCCATAGTGATGTGTTTTAGGCCCTTATTGTGAGGCCCATTGCAACGTGCATTAGGCCCATGTCACGTGGCCCATTTGATGTATTAAAGGCCCAGATATGTGGCCCATTTGATGCATATGAGGCCCAATGCGATGAATGTGCGGACCGATGTAATGTGTGATTTCACTATAATGCATGTAATGATATTTATGTGGACCACTGTTTGACAATGATGTTGGTTAAATGTCCATATTGATGGGCAATGATGGTTAAATGTCTACATTACGACCTTCCCTTGGCCCCTTTGTTAGGCCGATTCCAATTATCGAGGCCAATTTCAATTATCGAGGCTGATTGTGATTATCAAGGCCGATTCCGATTCCGATTCCGATTGTCGAGGCCAATTCTGATTATCGAGGCCGGTTGTTGAGGCCGATTCCGATTATCATAGATGATTCTGATTAATAAGACCGATTTCAATTGTCGAGGCCGATTGTATAGGTCGATTCCAATTGTCGAGGTTGATTCTAATTATCGAGGCCGATTGTTTAGGCCGATTCTAATTTCGATTGTCGAGGGTGATTATGATTGTCGAGGCCAATTGTTGAGGCCGATTCTGATTCCAATTGTCGATACTGATTCTGATTGTCGAGGCCGATTTTGATTGTCGATACCGATTCCGATTGTCGAGGCCAATTCCAATTGTCGAAGCCGATTGTTTAAGCCGATTCCAATTCCAATTATCGAGGCCAATTATTGAGGCCGATTTTAATTGTCGAGGCCGATTCCAATTGTCGATACTAATTTCGATTGTTAAGGCTGATTGTATAGGCCGATTCCAATTATCGAGGCTGATTCCGATTATCAAGGCCGATTTTGATTATCGAGGTTGATTGTTTAGGCCGATTCCAATTCTGATTACCAAGGCCGATTCTGATTATCGAGGTCGATTTCGATTGTCAAGGCCTAATATGATGCATATGCAGCCTGTATTTGAGGCCCGTTGTGCGGCCCGTATTTGAGGCCCATTGTGATGTATATTCAACCCGTGTTTAAGGCTCAATGTGATGTATATGAGACCTATGTGATGAGGCCCATTGTGATGCATTTAAGGGCCAGGCGATGGAGCCCATTGTGATGTATGTTAGACCCATGTGAAAGGCCCATCGTGATGTGTATTAAGCTCTTAAGTGAGGCCCATAGTGTTGTATATTTGGCCCTTATGTGAGGTCATGGGTCCACTGTACGTTAGGCTCTATGGGGGTCATTCCTTGGAGGCAATGTTGGTTAAAATGTCCACATTGTCGAGGTCAATTGTCAATGCCGGTTATTGGTACCGATTATGAGTATGTGATGGCATAGCATCATGATATATGCCCATACACATCATCTGCATGTTTGTTATAAGATATGATTGACCATTGCATATGCCATAGTACCGGTTGTTATGAGACTCCCTGGTAAGCTAAGATTGTCTCACATAAGCGCACAGTATGCACAGGATTGATGCATGACTGGATTGTATGACTCATGCATCTTGCATTGTGTGCTGTGTTACTATACGCCCTAGCGACATCAAGGCCGTAGCCTCCATAGATATATCGTGGATGGCTAGATGGGACACTGAAAATCTGTTACTAGCATCGGGCTATCATAGATAGCCTTGGGTGAAAATCTCTAAACCCTCTTGGTACCAGAGGACGCCCCAACATCGAGACCGAGTGGATATATATGAGCGCATAAGGGCAGTATGCCAGTAGGCCGCATCTCCCACTGTATCGTGGTCGGTTGGGAGGGGGTGTGACCTTACCCACCTGAGTGAGGGGGCAATGTCTAGGTTAAGTTTGACCAGCTTGAGGAATGTGTCTGCTATCGATGAGCCGAGTCCAATATTGGCAGTCAGATAGTAAGGTCTCTTCTACTTACCTAGTTGTGCGCTCAGATAGGGGCGGTAAGCTGGCGTAGAGTGTAATAGACCCCGGTGATGATCTCAAAGATGAATTGTACTGATATATGGACTTATTGAGTAGGAAATTGTATACTCATTCATTCATTCATTCACTATCCACTCGGGCTGGTAGTGTACAACTAATTATTATGTACCTTCGCATGACAAGGATTTCGATTAGGTGTGCGACTAACCTAAGAGTCTGTTACATTGAGTCTGGCTATCTAAATTTAAGTATGGGACTGGTTTGGATAGAAGTCCCTTGTGATGGACCTCATAGCCTGCAATACTATGTACTATCATCCCAACTTCACTCTAGTTTGGTCATTTCATTCGCACTGCATATTGCATAGCTGATTTACATTACATCCTTGGCATCTGATACTTAGCTCACTATGTTTCTGTATTTCATAGCTGATCTACATTGCATCATCGGCATCTGATATTGGCTTATTATGTTTTTGCATCGCATAGCCTTAGTACGATGATGACATTCATGGACTTACCAGTATATTTTGCTTACTCTGATATCATATGATTCATAATCTCATCAGTATTACGGATGTTATATGATTGATGATACATTCTTGGCACTTACTTGACACACACTTACACCACCATCTAAGCTTTCTATAAGCTTATGCACGATAGATGCATGCAGGTGGCATTAGGTTGCAGCAGTGTTGAGCTTGGAGCGTGCAGCGGTCTTCTAGAGCTTGATTTTTGATATATGTATTTCCCTTTCAGCATTGTATTCAAATATTTATATTAGTGGATATGTGATGATGATGTTGCTTTTGTGATTTGGGTAAACTTATGGTTATACTTCTTATGAGACAAATGTACGTTGGAAAATCTTCCTTATAGGATCCCAGGATCGGAATCTAGCATATAGGCTCTGGGAGCCAAGAATGGGGTACTACAGAGGCTGTCTGCACTGGATTCGGTGATCGAGAATTTTGTAAGCTCGGTTTCCGAGTTTGGGGCGTGACACCTACTCCAGGAATTTGATTTAGAAATACGAGACAAAAAGGGAGTAGAGAACGTAGTGGCTGACCATCTTTCAAGACTTGACCTCCCTGATTCCCTTGAGACGATACCTATAAACGACATGTTTCCTAATGAACAACTATTTAAATTATCCCATTTACCTTGGTTTGCTGACATTACAAATTATTTTGCCACAGGTTTCACACCCACTCATTGGACTACGCAAGATAAGAAAAAAAATTCTTCGCTAGGGTTCATAAGTTCTTTTGGGATGATTCATATTTATTTAAATATTACCCAGACTAAATTCTAAGGAGACACGTTCTAGACAATGAACACCAAAGTGTTATCTCCTTTTGTCACTCTCAGGCCTGTGGTGGTCACTTTTCTTCTAAAAAGACCGTGGCTAAAATTCTATAGTACAGCTTTTATTAGCCCACTATGTTCAAAGATACTTATGAGTTCTGTAAGGCTTGTGAGCATTGTCAGAAGTTGGGAGCATTGTCTAGCCGAAATATGATGTCATTAAACCCCATTTTGATGATTGAAGCATTTGATTACTGGGGCATCGATTTCATGAGACCATTCCCTTAATCCATTAGGAATTTGTGCATTTTGCTTATAGTAGACTATGTCACTAAATGGGTCGAAGCGATCCCATGCTGGAACAATGACCATCAAACGGTCATTAAATTTTTAAAAGAAAACATCTTTCTCAGTTCGGAACGCCTTGGGCCATCATTGGAGGTTCACATTTCTGTAATAGGCCATTTGCAAATTTAATGAAGAAATATGACATCTCTTATACAGTGAGCACTACATACCACCCACAGACAAGTAGGCAAGCTGAGATTTCCAACAGGGAGATTAATTATATTTTGGAGAAAATAATTAACCTCGATCCCAAGGATTAGTCAATTTGTTTGACTGATGCTTTATAGGCATACCATACAACTTTTAAGACTCCTATTGGAATGTCTCCCTTTAGTCATCCATGGGAAGGCTTGTCACTTGCATGTAGAGTTGGAACATAGAGCCTAATGGGCTATTAAAAATCTGAACTTTAACCTGAACAATGCTGGCTCGCTGCATAAACTTCAATTAAACAAACTCAAGTAAATTCAGAATGACGCATACGAGAACTCGAGAATTTACAAGGATGTGATGAAGGTGTTCCATGACAGGAACATCCTTCAAAAATCATTCTTGACTGGTCAAAAAGTCATTTTGTACAATTCTCAGTTACATTTTTTCTGGATAAACTCCGATCTCGTTGGACTGGTCCTTTCACTGTTACTAATGTCTATCTTCATGGGGCCGTCAAGATAAAGAATCCAACGAATGACAATGTTTTCAAAGTGAATGGACATCATTTAAAGCCGTTTGTTGAGAAATTTGATTTAGAGGACACATCCATACCTTTGATTGATAATGTTCACCAGGATTGACCTCCTAGTCTGATGGAGGTGTAGTTAGGTTTATTGCTTTCATAGAATTTAGGATTAGGATATTTTGCTTTCCATTTGTTTAGTATTTTTTTTGCTGACCCATCTTCATGTTGAGATCCTTAGCAAAGCCTCGTCTTCTCCAGGCACTATCTTTCATCACTACTTCATTTCTTTTCATCGCCTCATATGCATTACATGCTTATTTCTTTTAAAATAAGGGCAATGTAGATTTTAGGTTGGTGTGTGGATTAGGTAAACTAATTAGTGTTTTCTTAGTCATACTAATCAGTGTTTTCTTAGTCTGAAAATTTTCAATTTTTCAAAGTAAAAACTTATTTGGAGATCGATAGTTTGTCCTCTTAAGAATGTTTTGAGTACAATAATAAGATAGAAATTGAATGTTGAATTGTTGGAGATTGATCAACTAAGTAGTCTATCACTTATAGTTCCTGCACTCAATTGATTAAGAGGAAGTTTGAATATCATGTGAATCTAATTCGTAAGACACGTTTAAGCTACTTTTTGTGATTTGTGCTAGAATTTCTAATTGTTAGCATGAAAATCATTGATAGATGTTGAGAATTGAGTCTAGAGAATTTTATCCACCTTAAAAAGATGAAAAGAACCAGTTAAAAACAGAAGATCGACAAAAAGGTCATGAATAATGAAAAGACTAGACTGTAAAAGAATGAAAATGAAAAAAAGTGTACAGTCTAAAAAAGAATGAAATAGACCGTCAATATAAAATCAAAAGCTAGAAAAAGAAGGAAAAGTGGATAAGTTTGGAATCGGTACTTGAGGTTTCAACTAATCTTGATATGGTGAGCATGACTAACATTATGAAATGATAGTATTCTTATGAGAAGTACATTGATTTTCACTGAGAACATTGAAAAACTTGATATATGAACTTATGCTCTGAGTTCATTGATAAAGAACCTATTTGATGGATTGCTTATATGATTCAGCTCTAGGTTTTCAAAATCCCTCTTTCTCATCTTAGTTCTACTCATCCATACTTGATTGCACAAAAGATTGATTTCTTAAAAAGGTTTAAACATTGAGAATTGAGGATTACTTCACGCATGTTTTGCTCGGGACTAACAAAATGCTGGTTGGGGAGTGTGTTGAGTGTCAAATATTGCATATTTTTCCCTATTTATATCTTAGTTTTAAGAACATGATAATGCTTAATGGGTATATTTTATACATGTTTGTATTGCAAGGTAACTCTAGAAGCTTGGATTGAAAAGAATGTTAAAAGTATAGGTTTGATGCTCTAGAATCACCGAGGCAAGGGATGGATCTTACAAGACCAAGATTGAAGAATTCACATGCCAAAGATCCAAGGAGACTAAGTGAGGAATGAAGAGAATCGAATATTTGAAGTAAGGAAAAGAAATACGCGTGAAATTCGACTAGCCCAAGTTCTAGTTCCACTAGCCCAAGAAACTTCGACTCGAACTCTAGCAACATTATCTTTTAAATTCATGCGACCCTCGACCAGTCGAAGACAACTCTTAACCAGTCGAAGATTGCTCTCGACTAGACGAAGGTTACGTAGATTTTACACAGACTGCATAAATTTGAGGCGGTTTCCAAACTTTTCCAACTCGATGCGAAAGTTGGAGTTCCCCAACTACAAATAGGAGTTCCTAAGATACTCCAAAGCATCTTTTAGGGTTTAAGGAGTGGAGTAAAGGGTGGAGAGATGCCGCCAAGAGTATTTCTTCTTCTTTCTTAGTTTATTTTTATGCTTTCATTAAGAGATTTTTGTTTCATCATGTCTATGGTTAACTAAACCTCTTAACTAGGGCTAAGAGGTGAAACTTATTGCGTGATTAGGATGTTTACTTTTCTTTGATTCTTATTTATGTTGAACTTCATTGATTTCTACTTTGATTTTAGGGAATATTTTTTATTTTCTATGTTTTATTGTGACTTAAATTACAATAGACGCTGCAATAGCTTTGAATATATTCTTTTCCTATTTGAGATTGTGGGATTGGTAAATCCTGTTGTTTATCATTGTCCCCTGGGCATGGTAGGGTGATGGAATCCCTTCCAATCATCATAATCCTCATCCATTTCAGATTTGATTTAATTGTTATATTTTGTAATTGGATAGGATAGGACTCTAATTCCAATTGCGTTACTTGAATCAAGTAAGGTAGCATCTTAATAGCTACAAGTGGATCCTTGACATCCTAGTTCCCACTTTTAAATTCACAAGTTTCAATTACCATTATTCACAATTACTCTGTCAATTATTCAAATTTAGATTTAAATATTCTTGTAGTTAATTCAGAATACGTATAAGATTAGTCCCTATGGATTCGACCCTGGTCTCACCGAGATTATTACTATATTGTGACCCTACACTTGGGTTTGTGAACAGTCGGCCATAGTCTGACCACTGCTATCGATGTGGCCAAGCAGGTCACTTCTCAAATAGTTGCCCACAATGACAAGTGGCGAACCTCACCATTAATGATGGTGGCACTGACAACACAGCAAAAGACTTAAAAGATGACGAGTTAGGGCATGCCACCAATGACAAAGCTAATGAACTAGATTGGTTTTCGTACGATCATGGTGAGTCGTTAGTCACGAGACAACAACTATATGCACCCAAGAAGGAAGTACATCTACATCGACATAACATCTTCCAAACAAGATGTACAGTGAATCAAAAAGTCTGTAATGTGATCATCGACAATGGGAGCAACGAGAACATCGTCTCCAAGGTCATGGTGGAGAAGTTGTAATTGAAAATAGAGCGTCATCCCTCACCTTATATGATTGGCTAGATTAACAAGGTTAGGGAGATAATGGTAACTGAACAATGCACAATATCTTTTTTAATTAGCAAACATTATGAAGACCAAGTAGTATGTGACGTTGTTGGCATGGAGGCCTGTCACATTCTACTCGGTTGACCATGGCAATCCGATCATGATGCCACTTATAAAGGACGATGTAATGTGTACATTTTCGTCAAAGATGGTTGAAAAATCATACTAGCCCCTATGGATCTAGAGGGGCCACCCGAAACTTCTAAAGTGGATGGGTGTTCACTCTTAAACATACGGGACTTTGTGAAGGAATCCAAAGAGACGGGGCAAGCCTATGCATTAATTGTGAAGGGGAAAGAAGTCGAGCTCACTATCATTCCTAAGAAACAAAAAACCTTGCTACATGAATTTAAATAAATTTGGTGTAATGACCTGAAAAATTTTGTGCCTAGACCCGAGTACTACCTCTATTTTTCCTTAGAAGCTTTTTGTGGGGTAATTAGTGCTAAACTCGATTGCTTGTGAAATTTGCATAAATCACTTTAAATTTGATCTGCAGGACTCAAAACTTGTAGAATAGTTAGCGCTATGTTACTCTGAAATCTGGGATCCATCGCTAAATCCATTTGTTCTTGAAAATTTTTGGAAGCTTTGGATTGGACCTGGACCGCGCGTCAAAAGTCCAATAGCGATGATCTTAGGCAGTTGTAGTCACCATGTTGGACTTGACCATCACCTCAAAAATCAAGTCCGGATGATGTCCTGGGTCGATTTGATTGAGTCTGGAATGAAGAGTGTTAGAACGGTGAGAAATTAAATGTGATTTTATGAAATCCGAGTCGTGTCGCTTGCACGATGATTTTAAGCAATCTGACCGTTGGATTCTGACCCAATTTCACCTTCGGATCAGGGAAGGTGGCCCAGGCATGTCTTTGTGCTTGTGGACCTGATCGAGTTTTAGTGACCGTTGAATTGAGTGTGGTCCGCCATGGCTGATCCGTAAATCCAATCGGTACGAAAACTCAGTCTGACCTAGATCCATGGTCAAAGAGCTTAAGTCTGACCGCACGTGAAAAAAGGACCACCAGTAGTGCTCCGTTGGATCGAGAGAGGCCTGATTTGGTTATAACCTAAGTATACCTTGGCCCTGGGGTTATTTTCATCAATGTTAGGCCTATTTATAGACCTTAAAACCCTCACTCTCTTTTCCATACGAATTTCCTAACCCTAGCTAAGAAAGAGAGAGGAAAAGAGGGAGAAAGTGAGAGAGAAGTTGGTGAATCATCTTCAGATTCTTTCCTGTTGCTCTACATCCTTAAACCATCACTTTAAATCGTTATTCCGGCGATTCTAAGTTCATCCTTGGGTGAGTTAACCTAACCCTAATATGTTTTAGAGCTTAGAATAGTCTATGTGTTGTTGTAGCTCATTTCTATTCTTGCTTTAGGTTATCTTGTCGCCGTTGACAAAGACATATCGTCTGAATCAGTTCGGTGTTTTTTTCTGGTTTAAGGTGTGGACTTTAATCGTATAGGTTATGGTTTTCAAGTCTCTTAATGTTAGCTAAGGGTTTATTCTTGTTATGGATGAAATTTCATATGTCAAATGCTATGTTTATCTTGCGTTCCTGATATGTATGTGTTATATAGAGATTTGTGTATTTTATGTGTATGTAGGAAGTACCGTATACGTATATAATATGAACATGTACTTGCATTGATTATCTGTCGTGTACTTATGCTTATTGTATGTGTGACAACTCCTTAGTAAAAGGAATTGTCCAAATGCGTGTATTTTCAACATGCGTCATGTATGTTGAACTATGTATTCTAAGTGTTTGTAGAAATGTCGGTATGGTCTTAAGGGTAGCATACTATCCTAATTGCGGGCATTGAGAAGTGATTCTTAACTCTCCTATTGGTGTGTATGATTACCCACATGCAAGTCACCTTCCTTGTTGTTTAATTTTAAGTATTACTTATGTTTGAATTCATGCTAAGTTGATATTCTGCAAATGCTCACTTATTACATGATTTGGATTGTTGTTCCATTACTATTCTGAATTGTTGATATGAATATCTGTTGTAGTGGAATGTGTTTGGGACTAGGAAATAGTCCAGAAAATCGGTAATCGGCCTTGAGTTCGTGGCTGAGGTTGCTTTCGTCACGAAGGACGTGATTTGACGAACCTGAGTCGTATTAGAGTTGTCGGCAGTGGTTTGGCCACACGGAGTGTTTGCACACTCTATGTCGTTCAACCCAACGTGCGCTCGTGCTAGTCGAGTTCGTCAAGTAACCCGATTTTTCGATGTATGTTCACCATGTATGGACGCTATTGTTTGAATCTAGGGTACCAAACTTACCAGTGCAAATCCCGTTAACCGTTGTACCTTGATCCGCTAAGACTCATGAGCCGGACATGGTGGTATGGGACACCGTGGTCTAGCTGTCGACCTACGCTGGGGTGACGAGCCTCCCCGTAGTGACCAGTGAGCAACCAAACTCGTGAGCCGATTATGGTGGTATGGGACACTATATTCGTGCTGTCGGCCTACATCGATTGGTGACGAGCCCTTTGTAGTGACCTCGAGCATACCTGGATACCGCATTGAGGTGACGAGCCTTATTGTAGTAACGAAGGTATGATAGGCGTGCATTGATTGGTGACGAGCCCTTTGCAGCGACCTAAAACCATATGATCGTATGAGATTGTTTAGGACTGACGACCCTAGAATGGATCACTATTTGGAAATTGATATGAGGAAGGTACCTTAGCTTCCTAATCCTGCTGTATGAAAAGGACTAATAACAACTTGGTAATCATGTTTGTACACCGCATTGCATGTGCCTGGAAGAGGTGGAGCACTTGAGGTGATGTCATGTGTAACGTAAGATGAAGACGCTGAGGGTGTACAAGCGAGGGCATGCATCATTCTACATACATCCTTGCACTAACAAGAGTACTTAGGACATGTTTGATTGTTCTGCTTTATCATTATTGCTTAATTGAATTGATAACATGTTAACCTTTGCTATATTGTTCCACTGAGTTGATCACTCACTCCCACGTTCTGGGGCGGTGCTTAAACACCACCAGACTCTGTCTTAGTTGTAGATGTTGATGCGACCTCTGAGGCAGAGCAGGAGTTCGAGAATGATGAGGCTGCATTTTCTTTCATGTAGTTTTCAGGCGGGTTCTAGTGAGCCTTATTCTGATGCGTGGGATTCTGGGATTTCTTTTTGGGAATAGATGATGTCATTTGATACTTGTAATTTTGATAGTAACACTTGTAAGTATGACCTGGTATGTATATGTATTTCAGGGATTTGCACATGTACACATATATTTCTTTAAGTCTTCCGCTTGCGTTTCTCACTTATCCCTGAATTATGTTTGCAGTTTGGCTTAATCTATTCCATGTTTTATGCACTCATACAGACAATATACATCCATCATTCAATATGTTGCATAAGTGATATTTTGAAACTTGGGAGCTGAGTTATGCTCGACCCCCGAATTTCAGGGCGTTACAAGTTGGTATCAAAGCATGAATTGGATTAAACCGGACCTGGGTTATGGTCACACACCACACGTTGTCCCCACCTTAGTATATTTGGGTGCTAGTTTATCGTAGAATTTGTGTTTGTGTCCCGTTGCTTCTATCGGCGAAAGTTTACTGAAAACGATCGCCGAGATCGAGTCTGTGCGCACTCCTGATCCCACAGAGCGACCCAAAATCTCTTCTAAGCCATCTATTAATGAGTCTAGATGGTTTATCTTCCCATCTCAACCTTTCAATTGTCAGTAAACCTCTGTTTGTATCAGATTTTAACCCGAGTGGCCCGATAGGCGTCGAATCAAGCTAGGGGGCCGATCGGGGCATTTTCAGGGGGACCCAAGGGGGACCCATATCTTTTTAGAGCATAGGGGCTAGGAGGACCTCGCCAAAATGGTGATTCATTGCCGGAAGGTCCAGAGACTGGCGATGACCTCGCCGGTTCGGTGAGTCCTCGCCGCCCAGCGGGCCGGCTCGGGCTGACGACTTTGGAGCCTAGTGTGGCCCACTCCTCCAAGGTTACTTGGTATTAACCCTTCCTAAACCCTATTCCCTTCACAAATCACCCTCCCAAGCTCTCCTTTTCTTCAAGTTTCTCTCAAAACTCCACCAAATCTCTCCCCAATCTCCTTCTTCTTCCATTTTTCGTGCACACCCAACCAACCCATCTCAAAGCTTCACCCCCATTACTGATTTCACTTCCTTTTCTTCTCATTTGGGCTCTCAAATCCTCCTTTGGGATCTCAAGTGTGTGGAAGCTTCACCATTCTTCCTATTTCTCCCTTTCTCTCATTTTCCATGGCCCTCTTTAATTTTATCACGGCCATATTTTCCATCTCCACCCTTCTTTATTTGATGGGGAAGAAGAGAGTGCCTGTGGATGAAGCCGGGCCTAGCCGCCCAACCCGTGCACGGAGGCCGAGAGGTGTCGCCGCGAGCACGATCGCCACCCGTGAGGTTCAGACCAAGTGGGACCTTGATCCTCAAGCTCCCATTGGAAGAACTTTGTTGGCGGAGTTATCTCATGGAGTCTATAAAGGCCGTAGGGTCCTTTTGAGGCTCATGTAGATCCGCGGCTATTTGGTGAGTTTCTGTTGTTGGAGCGCCTGGAAGGGGCCGGTTGGTGTCCCTTGTTTGAGGGCGAGTATCGTGCCAATGCTAGCACTGTTCGAGCTTTTTATACCAGCATTCGTGATCCCTTGCTGGAGCCTCTACGGTTCAAGATTCCTTGTGATAGCGGTTGGGAGGCCACGGTCAATGTCGTTTTGATATCCCGACTCTTGAATGTGCCGCTTGGTGAGGTGCATGCCAGTGAGAAGAATTTGAGCAGTATGCGCGAGAGGGATCGTCGCACCAGGCTCCTGTGTGGTCGTCTGGTCGAATGGCAGCCTAATAGAAGTCTTCTAGCTACCAACATGACAGACGACTTTCGCTTGCTTCACCACATGTGTACATTCAATGTATATTCAAGGTGGAGCAACCACAGTGAGTGTACGCGTCTGATGGTAGATTTTCTATATCAGGTGGGGCAAGGAGAGAAGTTATGTGTGCCGACGTACATCTTGCGTCAAATTATCCTTATCACTCGTTCAAACAGGAGGACCGAATCGCTCCCATTTGGCCGACTCATTTGTAAGCTTGCACATGAGTTTGGCTATAGGCTTGGGGCAGAAAAGCCGGTACCTGTTCGCTACATTAATGAGACGACCCTAAATCAGATGAAAATTGGGCCTCGTCGTCGACAAGCCTCAGAGAGTGAGGATGAGACAGAGAGCGATGAGGAAGAGAGTTATGGTGAGGGTGGAGCTGAGATTGAAGAAGAAACAGAGCAGGACGAGGAAGAGATTAAGGCACAAGATACGAGTGAGAGTTCTCCTCCTGTAGCATCAGAGCAGAGCACAGATCAGACTGCCCGGAATGCCCGTATCGCTCGGCTTGAGGAAAGGCAGGCTGTTCTACGCCAGGATATCATGGATCTTCGAGGCCTTGTGAAGCATAAGTTTAAGAAGGTGACTTAAACTCTGAAGTCTATCTTGTGTTGTTTGCAAGATAAGGGTGCCCCGCCTCCATCTCCTGATTCTGACGAGTAGCTGCAGTTGTAGTCGTCCTTTGCTTTGTTTTGTTGTTTGTCGTTGTTGGCATAGTTGTTGGTAGTTGTTTGTTGTTTGAAGTTTTAGATGTTGTAGTTCACATGCTTTCTTTGTTGCGATTCATGTAATGCTGCACGTCTTGTATTGCGACAATTTTGTTAAATGGAATGCATGTTGTTTATCGTTGAAGTTGTGCTATGATTTGCTATATGGGTGGATTATGTGGACGTAGAATCTTACAGGTTGCATCCTCTGTTGAATGTAGGGTATGCCTCCTAAGGGTTCGAAGACTTCGTCCCGTCTCTCCTTGGTCGAGTCGCTTGCTGGGGTTTCTCCCCTAAGCGATAGCCAAACAGATCCACAGTCGGGCCCATCTCATTCTGGTGTTGGGCCGACACCTGTGATTCCACCTATGGCTCCTCCAGTCACGCCTTCGGTTCTTGAGCCGAACCGTGCATCTTCGTCTGCTCCGCCTTCTGATAGGTTTGAGCAGATGATGCTGTTGATGTAGCAGCAGCAGATTCAGCAGCAGCACCACCACCAGCAGCAGCAGCAACAGCAGCAATTTCTATCTTCCATGGCTGGTATCTTTGCTCAGTCAGTGGGGGCAACTCCACCTGCTTCACCTATGCACCCATCTGAGAGCGTAGTGCGAGCGGCACTTTTGAGCGATTCCAGCGCTTACGACCTCCCATATTTGCCGGTTCTCATAAACCCGAGGAGGCCGAGTACTGGATTGATCGCATCTCTAAGATACTGAGACCGCTGCAGTGTTCAGAGGTTGAGCAGGTTGAGCTTGCTTCCTTCATGTTTGAGAAGGAGGCCAGTTTATGGTGGGACAGTGTTCTTCGCACTGTTGAGGAAGGGTATCAGTGGTTGTGGCAAGCGTTTGAGGCACGCTTCCATGAGAAGTATTTCCGGTTACGTACCGACACGAGAAGGAGAGTGAGTTCCTTCGCCTCCGTCAGGGAGGGATGTCAGTGACAGAGTATGAGAATCGGTTTACGGAGCTGGGTAGGTATGCTCATTTGCTTCTGGGTGATCAGCCGATGCGAATGTGGCATTTTTCTGAGGGGCTGAGGCCTGAGATTCGATCAAAGATGTGCTGTGCTAGCATATCTTCCTATGCGGAGTTGGTGAGCATGTCCTTGCGAGCAGAGCAGGACGGGGATAGGTCATCCCGTATGCGAGCACCTATGGTTCCCAGACCTGCACCTTTTCTCGACAAGAGGCCGCGGGCAGATTCTCCTCCGAGGTGTTCAGCGCCACCCGCTCAACAGGTGCGAGCTGATCTTCGCTGTTCGTACTGTGGGAAGATGGGGCATTTGGATCGTTCTTGCTTTTTGCGTATGCGGGATAGTGGATTTACTCCACCGCAGAGGATCACCCGTCTGATGCCTCAGGTTATTTCTCCTCCACCCCTTTGTTCAGCGCCAGCTCATCCATCCTTCAGACCTTCTATACCTAGCTTCAGGCCACCTCAGCGGCCCATGGTTCCTCCACCGAATCACCAGCAGTAGGCGGGAGTTCATGCGCTCTCAGCTAAAGCGCCAATG
The DNA here is from genome assembly GCF_029962835.1 of Magnolia sinica. NCBI lineage: Eukaryota > Viridiplantae > Streptophyta > Magnoliopsida > Magnoliales > Magnoliaceae > Magnolia > Magnolia sinica. Next base: position 42,705,945 of record NC_080583.1, read on the forward strand.
GTTGACTTGGTGCCGAGATCCTTCGAAGTTACAGCGCACATTGAAGGTATTCCTGTTTCTATGTTGGTGGATACAGGGTCCACTACCTCTCTTATATCGTATGCGGCAGTTAGGCGTCTGAGTTTGTGCACTGTTTCTATGCAAGGAGTGAAGCTTACTACCGCTATAGGGATCTCCTCTGCGATGAACAAGCGTTGTATGGATTGTTTGATTGATCTAGGGTGTGGATCGATTCTTGTTGATCTTTTTGTCGCACCCCTTTACCATTACGATGTTATTATAGGTATGGATTGGCTCACGAGGATACGAGCAAAGATTGATTGTGAAGCAAGGTCGGTGACAATCCATGGACCTGAGGGTGAGATAGTTACTTTCACAGTTCAGGTCAGTTACCCTTTTCGTCTTGGTTATTATACTTCTCTGTTGGAGAGTATGGCTGGATCGGCATTTGAAAGTACGCCTGTAGTTCGGGAGTTTGAAGTTGTGTTTGAGTCGATTCCTGGATTACCTCCTCAACGTGAGATTGATTTTACCATCGATCTCATGCCTGGTGCAGCGCCCATTTCTTTGCCCACCTATCGTATGCCTCCGAGTGAAATGGAGAAATTGAGGAAGCAGATAGATGGTTTATTGAATTTGGGCTTTATTCGGCCTAGTGTGTCTCCTTGGGGAGCACCTGTCCTGTTTGTGAAGAAGAAAGATAGTTCCTTGCGATTATGTATTGATTATCGCAGGTTGAATCTGGTGACTGTGAAGAATAAGTACCCTTTGCCTAGGATTGATGATCTGTTTGATCAGTTGAAGGGGGCACGGTACTTCTCGAAGGTTGATCTGCAGTCAGGGTATAACCAGTTGCGCGTCAAGAATGAGGACGTGCAGAAGACCGCTTTCAGGACTAGTTTTGGCCACTATGAGTTCCTTGTGATGTCGTTCAGTCTTACGAACGCACCAACCGTGTTCATGGATCTGATGAACAGGGTGTTTCGGCCATTCTTGTTCCGATTCGTCATTGTCTTTATCGATGACATCTTGATATATTCTGCGAGTCAGGAAGAGCACAAGGAGCACTTAAGAATGGTCTTGGATACTCTCAAGAAGAATCAGCTTTTTGGCAGTTCAAGAAATGCGATTTCTGGAAAGAGGAAGTCAAGTTCCTCCAAGGAAGGGATAGCTGTCGATCTTGCCAAGGTAGCTGCAATTCAGGACTGGAAGCAGCCTAGTTCAGTTACTGAGGTGAGGAGCTTTCTGGGTTTAGCAGACTATTATCGACGCTTCATACGAAACTTCTCGAAGATAGCCAGACCGTTGTCGCAGTTGACACGGAAAGATTTGAAGTTTGCTTGGAATGAGAGAGCGGAGATAGCTTTTCAAGAGCTGAAGGACAAGTTGATGTCCGCCCCTGTGCTAGTATTACCAGTGCAAGGGGTTAAGTATATTATATATACTAACGCCTCTTGCATTGGACTGGGTTGTGTCCTTATGCAGAAGGACAGGGTGATTGCTTATACTTTGAGACAGTTGAGGAAACACGAAGAGAATTACCCTACGCACGACCTGGAGTTGGCAGCTGTCATTTTTGCATTAAAGCTCAAGAGACATTACCTCTACGGAGAGGAGTTTGAGCTCTTTTGCGACCACAAGAGCCTTAAGTATATTTTCACGCAGTGTGACTTGAATATGAGGCAACGCCAGTGGATGGAAACATTAAAAAACTTTAAGTTCGATGGTTCTTACCATCCGGGCAAGGCGAACCTTATGGCAGACGTGTTGAGTCGCAAGAAAGCTATAAAGTTTGCGGCTCCGCTAATGATAGCAGAATGGGACATGTTGGAGTTTGTGCGAGACTTTGAGCAGAAGCTTTCAGTGGAAGAGTCATATGAGGTTATCGCACACATTCGTGTATAGCCCCTCATTAACGAGAGGATCGTTGCAGCTCAGGCAGATGATGAGCTTTTGGCTAAGATGAGAAGCGGGTTGGTACAGATGAGAACTCCGAGTGGAGTGTTGGTTCAGATGGGGACCTACGATTTCATGGCCGGTTATGTGTCTCAGACATTCCTGACTTGAGACGGGAGGTTCTCGAGTCAGCCCATACTTCTAAGCTTGCGATGCATCCAGGTAGCACGAAGATGTATCAAGATATAAGAAGATCTTATTGGTGGGACAACATGAAGGTTCATATTGCTGAGTTTGTTTCTCATTGTCTCACGTGCCAGCAGGTCAAGACAGAGCATCGCCGACCTCCTGGGTTGCTTCAGCCCATGCCCATAGCAGAATAGAAGTGGGACTTTATCTCTATAGACTTTATTTCTGGGTTGCCGAAAACGAAGAAGGGACATGACTCTATTTGGGTGATCGTCGACCGATTGACGAAGTCAGCTCATTTCTTATCGATCAGAGTCACAAACTCTGCAGACGAGTTAGCTAGGTTGTACATCAAGGAGATTGTACGTCTCCATGGAGTTCCCTTAGAGATTGTATCCGATAGAGACGCGTTTCACGTCCATCTTCTGGACTCGTATCCAGGAAGCGATGGGTGTGAAATTGAAGTTTAGCACCGCGTTTCATCCGCAAACAGATGGGCAAACGGAACGTGTGAATCAGGTTTTGGAAGACATGTTGCGAGCTAATGTTTTGGATTTCAAGGATAGTTGGGATGATTGTCTTCCTTATGCAGAGTTCGCGTATAATAATAGCTTCCAGGCGAGTATTGACATGGCTCCCTATGAGGCGTTGTATGATCGCCCATACAAAGCACCGCATTGCTGGGCAGAAGTTGGCAAGCGTAGTTTGATTGAAAATTGATATGAGGAAGGTACCTTAGCTTCCTAATCCTGCTGTATGAAAAGGACTAATAACAACTTGGTAATCATGTTCATACACCTTATTGCATGTGCCTGGAAGAGGTGGAGCACTTGAGGTGATGTCATGCGTAACGTAAGATAAAGACGCTGAGGGTGTACAAGCGAGGGCATGCATCATTCTACATACATCCTTGCACTAACAAGAGTACTTAGGACATGTTTGATTGTTCTGCTTTATCATTATTGCTTAATTGAATTGATAACATGTTAACCTTTGCTATATTGTTCCACTCAGTTGATCACTCACTCCCACGTTCTGGGGCGGTGCTTAAACATCACCAGACTCTATCTTAGTTGCAGATGTTGATGCGACCTCTGAGGCAGAGTAGGAGTTCGAGGATGATAAGGCTGCATTTTCTTTCATGCAGTTTTCAGGCGGGTTCTAGTGAGCCTTGTTCTGATGCGTGGGATTCTGGAATTTCTTTTTGGGAATAGATGATGTCATTTGATACTTGTAATTTTGATAGTAACACTTATAAGTATGACCTAGTATGTATATGTATTTCAGAGATTTGCACATGTACACATATATTTCTTTAAGTCTTCCGCTTGCGTTTCTCACTTATCCCTGAATTATGTTTGCAGTTTGGCTTAATCTATTCCATGTTTTATGCACTCATACAGACAACATACATCCATCATTCAATATGTTGCATAAGTGATGTTTTGAAACTCGGGAGCTGAGTTATGCTCGACCCCCAAGTTTCAGGGCGTTACATTTGGCCCAACGACCTTCCTAATGGATTGCCTCCCATATGAGATATTCAACACCATATCGATGTTGTCCCTGGGCAAAGCTTAGCCAATCGTCCTCATTAACGGATGAGTATGAAGGAGTGCGATATTCTACAAGGACAAATGGATGAATTGATCCATAAGGGTCTGATCCGAGAAAGTATGAGCTTATGTACCATACCGACCCTGCTAACTCCTATGAAAGATGAGAGTTGGCATGTGTGTTAATAGTCAGGCAATCAACAAGATTACCATAAAATATAGGTTTCCTATACCACGCTAAATGATATGTTGGACATACTTAAGGGTGCGAAAATTATTTTTAAGTTGGATTTAAGAAGTGGTTACCATCATATCTGGATACAACTAGGTGATAAATGGAAGACAACTTTTAAGACCAGGGAAGGGTTGTATGAATGGTTGATCATGCCCTTCAGTCTTTCGAATGCACCTAGTACATTAATGAGGTTAATGAACCAAGTTATAAACCCATTTCATTAGGCAGTTTGTAGTGGTCTACTTCGATGATATTTTGATATATAGTCACGATGAAGCAAGCCATATGGAACACCTCAAACAGGTTCTCCACGTGCCTGTCGAAAAAAGTTGTATCTCAATCTGAAAAAATGTAGCTTTTTGACTGATAGCCTACTATTTTTGGGCATTGTCGTGATGTCCAGAAGCGTCCGGGTGGACAACGAAAAGGTGAAAGCCATCAGGGAATTGTTTGTTCCAACAAACATCCATAAAGTATGGGTTTTTCATGTGTTGGTGACATTCTATCATTGGTTCGTGAAGAATTGCAACACCATTATGTCACTGATTACAAATTCTATGAAGAAGGGACCATTTTAGTGGACTGACAAAGTTGACAAGAACTTTACTGAAATCAAACACGGATTGTCCATAATCCCAATTCTCATACTTCCCAACTTCGACAATTGTTTGATGTTGAGTGCACTGCTTCATATGTTAGAATTTAGGGAGTTTTGTCATAAGAAGGCAGACAAGTAGCCTTTTATAGTGAAAGACTTAGTAATGCATGTAAAAAGTGGTTGATGTATGAGCTTGATTTGTACACAGTGGTCTAGGCACTGCTACATCGGCAACATTATTTAATTCAGAGGGAATTCATCCTTTACATAGACCATCAAGCTCTCAAATTCATTATAGCCAAACTAACGTGAATCGTGTGCATGCTAGGTGGATTTCCTTCTTGCAAGAATTTACATTTGTGCTCAAGCATAAGTCTGGGCAACAAAACAAGGTGGTTGATGCACTTAGCCGACATGCAACTTTGTTAGTCACCATGAGCAATGAGGTTGTTGGGTTCGAATACCTTAAAGATCTATATGTTAACGATGATAACTTTAAGGACACGTGGATCGGATGCTAGGAAGGTCAACCCAGCAACCTCCACATTCAGGATGGATTCCTCTTCAAAGGAAATCACTTGTGTATTTCATGGAGTTCTTTATGAGTCCGTATCATCTAAGACCTACATGGAAGTGGCCTCAACGACATCTAGGGCAAGATAAGACAATAACTCTCTTGGAAGAACGTTATTATTTGCCATAATTAAAATGGAATGTGAGAAGAGCAGTGCAATGGTGTCACACGTGTCAAACATCCAAGGGGTAATCACAAAACATGGGACTACACACTCCATTCCCTATCCTCAACAACCCTTGGGAGGATTTATTTATGGACTTTGTGCTAGGTCTCCCACGGACCTAACATGGTGTGGATTCTGTCTTTGTCGTAGTTGACTGATTTTTCAAGATGACCCACATTTCATCCCATGCAAGAAAACTCTTGATGCTACACACATTATAAATCTATTTTTCCAAGAAGTTCAACTAAATGGGGTCTCAAAATCCATCACCTCGGATCATGACACTAAGTTGCCTAGTCATTTTTGGAGGACTTTATGGCGACAATTTGACACCCAATTACAGTTCAACAGTGCATATCATCCGCAAGCTAATGGACAGACCAAAGTAGTGAATTGTACACTTGGAAACCTTATACAATACATTTCAGATGATAAACCTAAATACCGGTATTTGGCTTTGGCTCAGGCAGAATTCACATTTAATAATATGTGGAACCGTTCCACTGGTAAGTCCCCATTTGAAATTGTGTACGGACAAGTACCTTGATACACCCTTAATTTGGTTCCCTTGCCCAAACTCCCGGGCATGAGCTTTGTCACAAAACATATGGTGGACAAAATTATAAGAGTACAAGTTGATGTTCAAACCCAGTTAAAGGCATCCAATGACAAGTACAAGGAGAAGGCTATATGCATCCGCGTTTAAAGGTATTCAATGTGATGGTTCATCTGCGCAAAGAGAAATTTTACTGAGATGTATAATAAGCTAAAGAACAAGAAGATTGGATTGATACCCATCATTTGTATGATAAATAACAATACTTATGTTGTTGATCTTCCTAAAGATATAGAGATCTCACACACGATCTACGTGGTGGACCTATATGCGTATCATGAACCGAATCCGACAAATAACTTGAGGAAGAGTTCTTTTGAAGTGGAGGGGACTAATGTAGAATGGGTTGTGGACTCGTTCATAGCAAAGATAAACCAAAGAAAAGAAGTCGAGAATGATTGAACACACTTAGCATAGTTCAACTGGTCAACAAATCTAGTCTGTAGGTTAAAATTGCGCCACACATTCCAGGTTGCTTGTTGTCTGGTTTATGTCAGTTTATATAGGTTAACATATCTTATCAATATGTCAAAATCTAGTTAGATAGGTCGACAAATCGAAAATCACATAATTTTTTATTGAAGTCTCTGGACACTTGTTGGCTGATTTGACTTGTCGACTGGACCTGTCAACGACATCATTGACAAGTCAATGGGCATGGAAAATTTACGCTATTTTATAAATTTGTTTCTTAATTTAATTAGAACTCTTTGATTACGTTTTTATGGTTTGTTTATGATTATTCATAGGGTGTTAAACTCGTTTTTATTTATTCATTAATTCAATAAATCAATTCCTTAGAAATATTCTTCTTTCGTCTCATGAATTTGAGAAAGTATATTTAAGGTAGCTATGGACTGAGGAAGACTGTGGTTAACCTCATCACATCCTCCCCTGCGTCAACCAGGTTGGCCTTAGGCGAGCCATGGTCCACTAAACCTTTGCCCCTATCCCTGTGAGACTGGCGCTACTAGGAAGAGAGAGAGTAGAGATATAAGATGGTGGTTCACATATTGAACGGTCCCTTATTAATAGATCCCATATAGTGCAGATGCCCATTTGAAAGAAAATAAAACAAAATAATGTCAATTCATACACTAGGTGGGCCACAGTTTACCGAACAAGTCTGACCGCAAAGTATTTTTTCTTAGTTGTTCATTTGTTTCAAAGGCCATGGCCCAGGCCAGAATTTTGGGCTAAGGCATCTGCATCGTGGGACCCTCTAATCAAAGGCCATGGCCCAGGCCAGAATCCCAGCAGGAATAACCTTATTAACGGGTTGGATGATATATAAATATCAAGGATGATAACCAAGGAAGGTTTCAAACGGCTTACTTTACCATCCCCACCTTTCCATAAGATGTGGCCCGCTTGATTCATGGAACTGTCTCATTTTATCATTCACGAGCGGTCAAAATGGATGGACGGAGTGGATATAACACAAACATAAAATCGGGCTCCACAGAACTTACGATTACAGGGGGATTCATTAAAGTCCAGGGCGCCACACTGAGGCGCGGTCCAAGAAATCTGAGCATCCAAACAGGGGACACGTACAAGTCTATGTCCAGGACTTGGAAAAATGCTTTTAGTCTTAGAAGCGAAGCGAGCACTCCACGCATCCAAACGACTGCTAAATGGAGAAGGAGAAGGAGAAGGAGGAGAAGGAGGAGGACGAACTGAAGGCCACAGGAGCGGAAGCGCTAACGGATGGTAGGTCTGGACTTCGCATCAGAGGTTGGGTGATCGAATCTTTCAACCGTCCAATTCTCAGCTCGTCAGCCGTTCATCTGTAATACGTCCTTTCTTTTGGCTTTTATGTTTTTATTGCAATTGCGGCCCATGTTTTTATGATCCAGACCATTGGCCTGTTAGGCCTCACATTGGATGGACCATGCCCCTTCAAAACATTCCTCCTTGATGGGATGATTGTAGCATTCCAATTTCAGTCCTGTAGGAATGAAGCGAGCTTGGTGGTTGGTTAATCTGTCAGCCTGGGAGACTTTTTGGGTGTGGTCCTCCATGGTGGGGCCCAGCATACCAATGGTCTAGATCACTAAATCATGGGCCCAACAGTCTTGAGTGCCGTGTATCTTGTACACTTATTTGGGCATTTTCGCCACTCATTGCGGTTTGAGTGCATGCATCTTGGTTATGTTTAGAGGAGGAATTTGATGAGATCTCTCTCTTACATCCTACGTGGTAGCACCATTTTCAAATTCAAATTCCTTGCTTTCAATTATTTCTTTTAATTTTGGGTTATTTCTATCATTATTGTTGCCTATTCTAATTGCAGGTAATCCCTAGCATTATTGTAGGCGTTTGCTATAAGAGAATGCATTGTAATCTCTTTGGGCAGAGAAATAACAACATTCCTTCTTCCTCGTCTTTTCTCCTCTCTCAATTCTCATCTTCTTCCTCATTCTTTTCTTCTTCATCACACATTTGGTTAAGGCACACATCATCTGGTATTAGAGCATACTTATCCATTATGAGTAGAATACAACATTCTGTTAACTAGCTTGAAATTCAAATGGTGACCATGACAAAATGAATATCGAAGCTACAGAACTACTACTTCAAACGTCACAATACATAGCTGATCTTAAGGAACAACAAGCTACTTGGGCTAGATTTCAGGAGAAGAACAACCAAAATAGTGTAGAGTTGGAGGACACCTTGCAGATACTCTTGCGACTCAACACCGGCAAGGCAATCTAGACACCCCAAACACACCATCCACCTCCGTTGCTGCTCACATCTCCAATGGTTCTTCTACATTGCAGACTAAATATATGCTGGTGAATTTTCCTTGCTTCAATGGGGAGGACTCCCTTAACTGTATCTATCAAGCTTAGCTTTTCTTTAGCTATAACCAGACCCCTGTGCATGAGAAGATTGGATTAGCTGTGTTCTACCTTGAAGTCAATGCAATTCAGTGGTATAATTTTATGGAAGATATCATAGCTACATGGATGTGGGACGAGTTCAAATCTACTATCTGTGTTCCGCTTGGCTCTATGGAGTATACATGTCCGGGCAAAATGTTGTCACAGCTGCAACAACATGGATCAGTGCAGGAGTACGAAGACGAATTTGAACGTTTTGTTAACCTCACAATTAAACTACCTAAACCCCTTATGATTGATAACATAGTCGGAGGTTGTGTGACAATATTAAAGGTCAGTTCAAATTTTTTCATTCGACTTCCCTAATCAAGGCGATCGGATTAGCATGATTAGTGTAAGAAAAGGTCGCTTTAGCCCATAAATCCAACTGTTCCCGCATGGAGTGTTTTCTTCCCGCAATCATCTCTCCATACTCCACACTCAAGCAATCCACGATTCCAACTACCATTCTCATCAAACACCTTACACCATTTGAAATGAAGGAATGATGTAGTCGGAGTTGTGTTTTAATTGCGATGAGCAGTACCATTGATGCCATCGCTGCAAAACCAAACAACACTTTCTCATGGAAGGAGATTGGTCGGAAGAGGATCCTACGCCTGATGACCTTGAAAGATGCCACGTGGGAGACTTGGGTGAGTCTCTTTCCTAACTTTAGACCTTGAGGACAAGGTTCTTCTAATGGACAGTGGGATGATGAGATCTCTTTCTTACATCCTACGTGGCAGCACCATTCTCAAATTCAAATCCCATTTTCAAATGCAAACCTGTTTCTTTCAATTATTTCTTTTAATTGTGGGTTATCTCTATCATTATTGTTTTCTGTTTTGATTGTAGGTTATCCCTAGCATTATTGTAGGTGCTTATTATAAGGGAGTGCATTATTATCTCTTTGGGCAGAGAAATAACAACATTCCTTCCTCCTTGTCTTCTCTCTTTTCTCTCTCAAAGTCAATTCTCATCTTCTTCCTTATTCTTTTCTTCTTCCTCGCACATTTGGTTAAGGTACACATTATAATTATAGGCTTGACTATGGAAATAGTTCATTGCCATTGATGCTTCAAGGATCATACATGATCTATGAAAGGATGTATCTAGGCCACCTGATCTGGCCAATCAGAGATCTGGACCATCCAACCATCTAGATTGGCTTGATCTATGATCTGGATCAGGTTAAGAGTTTGATGACATATCTAGACCAAAATGATGCAGGACATGAAATTAAATATGGAATGCAAGAGATCAAGCTTGAGATTATACCAATTTTAAATAGTCACAAAATTCCACATCCTACATACCATCAAACGTTCAGAAAGGGATATCTATGAGGGTCCAAGCCTACACAACTTTAGGGCTAGATTAAGTAAAATTATAAGCCAAACAAGCCCAAAGGAGTGTAAGAATCATCCATCCTTGCAAAGGATTGTTCCCAACTCAAGAGATTCACTAAATTTCAATTTGGCGGAAAATCTAGGGTTTGAAAGTTAGGGATAATTAGGATTTGGGACTCTTTAGGGTTAGGGATTTGGATTAAGGTTTTTTTTTTTTTTAATAAAAAAAAAAATCAAAAGAGAAGGAAATAAAGGAAAAAGAGAACCCGGGATGAGCCACGCGCGCTGGACAGCAGATGGGCTTGGACGCACATGTGTGACAGGTTATCCGCACGTGTGTGGGGCCCACAAAGTCAAAAACCGACTTCTAGGCTAGGATCAGCTAGGGATGGGCTGTCTCCATACCAAATCTCATGTCGATTTGACACATGGGTTGTGCGTAGTACTCTGCCAAAGTTTCAGTCCCTCAGATGGGGCAGAATCTGAAAATTTGTTTGTGCACTGCTGTAGGAGAAAACGTGGATGCGAAGAAGGGTGAAACTGATGGTGAAAGGGGTGTGGAGGGTGATGGAGGTGATGTGTAAGAAGATGGAGATGATTTGGAGCGGATGTGGCTTCGCACCACGGTAGTTAACCCTTTGAGGAAGGGAGGACTTCGCACCCAATTCGATTATTCAACCCAGAGAGAGAGAGAGAGAGAGAGAGAGAGAGAGAGAGAGAGACGCAAAAAAATTTATTCATAAAATATCATTGCAATACCTACATGGGATTGCTATATTTATAAGAAAACCCTAAACCCAAAAAAGACAAAATTACCCTTGCGCCATGCGCGCACTAATACCAAAGCTAAAGCAAATAAAATAATTAATCTATGCAATCAAAGCCGTTCACGATGTTTCTAATAATAAAAATAGTCAAAACTCAAAATCCCATATCATCTAAAGTAGTGGGCCACGATCATGAGATCTGATGGAAGAATCTATGTGATGATCGAGTCTACTCCAATGCTCCATAACACAGCCCCCTAATTATGAGGCCCTCCAAAGATGTCATCGTCGATCCAAATTGAAAGTGGGGCCCGCCTCCTCCTCGAATTCGTGCGTAGATGGGGAGTGTGCATGATGTCCTCATCAACTCTTCCCGGCTACGAAGGTTTCGCCATTAGCGAAACAAAGTTCCTGAACCGCTCCAAGATGTCTGGATCAAGTCTCTGAAGCTCCTCCTCAGTGAACCACGTACTGTCTGAAGATGGGTGCGACTTCCACTTGACAAAGTACTATTAAAAACCGCCGTCCAACGTCGATGTAATTTGATGGTCTAAAATATCATTTATCTCCTCTCTGGATGTGGGAAGCATGGTATTCAAAATCGGTTATGTAACGGCAGTTACATAACGGTAATGGTCATAACCGTTACGCGTTACGGGGTTGAAACGGCCGTAACGGCGGTTACAAAAAAATGGGCCGTAACGGTCCCCTAACGCTCCAGTAACAACAATTTTTTTTTAAAATAAAAAACGGCCGTAACGACTGATATGTGGCTGTAACGGTCGTTACGGCCCGTATCACAACAATAATGGTGGTGGCTGTAACACCTTGGTGGGAAGGGTAGGTATAGGAGGTAAAGGCTAGGAAGATGGGTCGGGAAGAAGCCATGGGTCAAGGGAAAGATCTGGGGAACTGGGATGGTTAGGTGAAAGGCTGGACAATGTGTCAGTGGTCTCTTGAAATGAAACTAGATCCTCCACATTGAATGTGGAACTAATTCCCATGGAAGATGGAAGATCTACAACATACGCATTGGGACCGTTTCGTTTTATAATTTTGAATGGTCCAGCGCTGCGCGCGTGTAATTTTCGAACGGTTTTCTGAGGATACCGTTTTGGCATGATGCGGACCATCACAGAGTCCCCTACATTGAATTCCTTGAATCGTTTATGTTGGTTTGCAGAGAATTTGTATTGTTCATTACTAGTATTGATCTTTCGTCTGATTTCTTGATGCAATGAATGAATATGATGTGCAAAGGACTCTGTAGACTCTGATGGCCTATGGGATAGGGACATGGGGACAAGATTAATACGCTTTTTAGGTTCATAATCAGTTATGACTTCAAAAGGACTTAAACCTGTGGATCTATTGACAGAACTATTAAATGCAAACTCGGCGATAAGTAGTGTAATGTCCCACGTCCTAGTGTGCTCCCCCATTAAACACCTGAGCAAATTTCCTAGGCTCCTATTGATCACCTCAGTCTGACCATCAGTCTGAGGGTGGTAGGTAGAAGAATATTGGAGCCTAGTACTCATCATATGCCATGTCTTCCAAAAATAACTCATGAACCGTACGTCACGGTCAGACACTATGGTTTTGGGTAACCCATGAAGTTTGACAACCTCACTAAAGAACAATTTGGCAACATGGGATGCGTTAGAGGTCTTCGAACAAGGGATTAAGTGGGCCATTTTAGAAAAACGGTCTACGACAACAAATATGAAATCGTGTTTTCGAATGGTCTTGGGGAGCCCAAGTACGAAGTCCATACTAATGCCCTGTCAAGGGGCGTATGGAACTGTCAAAGGCGTGTATAGCCCCCTATTCTGCTTTTTCTGCTTTGCCAGTTGACAAGTACGACACTGCCTTATAATTTTGGCCATGTCTCGCTTGAGGATTGGCTAATAGAATCTATCCTCCACTAGGTTAATGGTCTTGTCTTGACCAAAATGACCTGCAACCCCTCCTAAATGTAACTCCCAGACAAGAAAATTGCAGAGGGAGGTGCGAGGTATGCACAAACGGTCACTCTTAAACAAATATCCGTCCAATATCAAATACTTAATACTAGCTCCTTACGGACTCTCTAATAACGATGCTTACACAACTCTAAATTTGGGCACTTAAAATAATCCTTTCTGACAGTCGTGGAGTTGAGTAATGCGACTCGAAGACTCAATGCGTCAGCAGATTTATTCTTTACTCCGACCTTGTGCTTAAGCACAAAAGTGTACTCTTGAAGGAACTAGACCCACTTGGCGTGCCTAGGGTTTAGTTTCTTCTGAGAGTTCAGATATCTCAAGGCTTCGTAATCTGAGAACAAGACGAATTCTTGCGGCAATAGATAGTGACGCCAGTGGCGCAACGACTGTACTACCGCATAGAATTCTTTGTCATAGGTGGAGTATTTTTGCTTCGCCTCATTCAATTTCTCAGTAAAAAAGGCGACAGGGTGCCCTTCTTGACTAAGTACTCCTATACCAACTCTTGATGTGTCGCATGCGACCTCAAAAGCTTTCGAAAAATCCGGAAGTTGCATGATTAGAGCCTCAGTCATCTTAGCCTTTATCTCATTGAAGGCCTTCGAAGCTGCCTTCGTCCATTGAAACTCTCATTTTTTTATGCAATCCGTGACGAGAGCCATAATGGAACTGAAACTTTGAATAAACCGCCTATAAAAGGTGGCCAAGCCGTGAAAGTTGCGCACCTTGTGAATATTACGGGGTTCAAGCCAATTGATAATGGCCTTGACTTTCTCGGGATCCGCTGACACACCTTCAGCTGACACAACAAAACTTAAGAAGATAACACCGTTAGACATAAACACACACTTCTTTAGGTTGGCGTACAATTTTTTGGCTCTAAGGATCCCACAAACCTGCCTCAAATGGTTGAAGTGTTGTTCCTTAGTCATGCTATAAATCAGGATATCATCAAAGTAGACGACCAAGAACTTCCCCATGAAGGGCCTCAACAGTTGGGTCATCACACGCATGAAGGTCTTCGAGGCATTATTCAGTCGAAAAGGCATGACTAGCCACTCATATAACCCATCCATCATCTTGAAGGCCATCTTCCACTCGTCACCAGGGTGTATGCGGATTTGGTGATAACCACTTTTAAGGTCAATTTTTAAGAAGATAGTAGCGTTGGCCATCATGTCCAACATGTCGTCAGGACGCAATATGGGAAACTGATACTTGCTTGTGATTTTGTTGATGGCCCTACTATCAACACACATCCTCTGTGTGCCATCCTTCTTAGGTGTAAGAAGGGTAGGCACGACACACGGATCTGTGCTCTCTCGAATGTAATCCTTTTCTAGGAGATCATCAACCTGTCTCTTCAACTCTGCATGCTCCTTTGGGTTCATTCTGTAATGAGAAAGGTTTGGTAGAGTTGCCCTAGGGACTAAATCAATGGCGTGCTCTATATCCCTCATAGGAGGAAGCTCATCCGGTAGATCATCAGGAAAGACATCACGAAACTCATCCACTACCTGAATGGCCTCAGTAGATAACTCTACACTAGCCTCTAGTCAGGGTGTCCCAAAACGGTTACGTATCGGCCGTAACGGCCGATACGTAACGGTAACGGTGGTACCCGTTACGCGATACGGGGCCATATCGGTCGAGTCCCGTTTTTGTACACGTAACGGCCGTTATGGGCATAACGACCGTTACTGACCTGTAACGGCTGTTACGGGCCTTGGAAAAAAAAAAAAGAAAAAAAATTAAAAAAACCTTACCTTTTTCCTTTCTTTTCCTCTTCTTCTTCTCTTTCTTCTTCTTCTTCTTCTTCTCGGCCTGCTACGGCCCTGCTGCGGCTGCGGCTGCGGCCCTGCTACAGCTGCGGCTGTGGCCTCCTCCTCCTCCTCCTCCTCCTTCTCTCTCTCTCCCTCCCTCTCTCTCTCTCTCTCTCTCTCTCTGTTCTTTCCCTCTTTCCCTCTTTTTTCTTCTCTTCTTTCCCTCTTTTTTCTTTTCGGTTTCCTTCTCTCCTTTTTTTTTGCAGGCGTAAGCTGCTGTAGGTACGTGTCACGCTGAGACGAGCGCTGACACTCCTCGAGCTCCGAGTTGTACGAACGGTTCAAAGGAGATCAAAGTTTTATGGGCTCCACAGTGATGTATTTATTATATCTACACCGTTCATCTATTTTTAAATATTATTTTAGAGCATTACCTAAAAAATGAATCGTATCCAAAGATCGTCTGGACCACACCAAAAATAGCAGCGGAGATGATGATTTTCACCGTTAAACAATTCGTAGGCCCATCGTAACATTTATTTTCCATCCAATCTGTTCATAAGGTCAAAAGGACCTGAATGAAGAGGAAAAACAAATTTCATATTGATCTAAAAGTTCTGTGATCCCAAAAAAGTTTTCAATGGTGGACGTTTAATCCCCCACTGCTTTTTGCAGTGTGGTCCACTTGATAATTAGATCAGTATTATTTTTCATGTCAAGCCTTAAGACGATCTCGTCAAATGAATGGACGGTTTAGATATAACACATTCATCATGGGTGGGGCCCAAAAAACTTTGACATGTGTGCTACACTTCACAATCCGAGTCCTGCCTAATTTGAGCCTTTAAAAAGTTGAAAAAAAGACATATATTAACTTAAAATTTACCAATTAAATAATAAACTGCAATTGCTAACTCACAATGCCAAAATCAAATTATTTGAATAGTTTTAATTGTTATTTTGTGTACTCTTATTTTTTAAAATAGGGCCTTTTGATTTTTTTCATGATTCACTATCCAATAAATGTCCACTAATACATAAGTGGGATAATGACAATAAATTGCATGAATTTGAGGCTAATTTGGGGCATAGATTGGTCCTTCAAGTCAGCCCGAAATTGGCAATGCCAGCTAATTTTTTTAAAGAACTACTGGGAGAAAGATATTAAATTGTTAAGTATATAAATTAGATATTTAGAAAATTAAATATATACATTTTGTAGTCAAATTCAGGTTACTTGATTCAAAAATTAATCAGACAGTCTGATACAGCTTCTCACCAAAGAGTGGACCATTACACTACCATAAACATGTTCCAATTTATAAATGAATGCATATTTGGAATGCTTAGAATATTCCAGATTTAATACATATTTTTTTATATTTTTTTGGTAAAAAAATTTTTTTACGCCGTTACGGGCCGTTACGCCCCCATATCGCCGTTACGACAAAAATATCACAAAACTTATCCACTACTGGTATGGCTTCAGTGGGTAACTCTACACCTTGCCTCTAGTGCACTCTCCCTAGCCACAAGGATGTACACCATCGAGTCCGATTCAGTCTCTTGCTCAAAGTCTTTGGCATTTAGAATATGGAGAGGCTTAGACTTGGACTTCGATTTCTTTAATTCCTTTGAGCCGCTCACACCACTCTTTGTGGTGGACTCCTTTCCAGTTGTGTTCTAGGGTGGGAGAGGATTTAACTTGACTTTCCTGCCCTCAAAACAAAATGTACAGACATTCGAACAACCAAATATGATGACATCCCTGTCATAGAGCTAGGGCCTACCCAAAATGATCTGGCCAACATCCATGGGAACAACATCACACCAGAGTGTCTTTATACGATCCAAACTGAATAAGAACAAGACAATAGTGCGAGACTGGAATGGAAGTCTCATCAACCCAAGACACTTTATAGGGTTGAGGATGGGCTTCAAGCTTCAAGCCCAAATGGCTCACAGTGCTAGTTGATGCCACATTGACACAACTACCACTATCCACGATCATCTTGTAACTCTTATCACTACATTTTGCGTAGGTATAGAAAATCGTATTGCTGTGCCAATCGTCGGTATTCTTTGCTTGTGCAAAGGCGCAACAAACAACTGCAAGTGTTGCAGTCTCTTGCACTCCCTCTTCCTTATCACTAGGGCTCGCCACTGGCTCTTATTCTTCCTCCTCATCGTCACTTTCTGGGGGCACTACTTCTACTTGCCCATCAATAAAGAACACCTTGGTGCCCTCTTTTATGCCACACTAGTGGGCAAAGTGACCAAACCCCTGACATCTAAAACACCTAGTCGCATCGCCTCTACACGTGCTAGACCCAACAACTCCTTTACCCTTATCATCTTTGGGCCTGGACTGAGAACTGCTGGAAGGCTTGTGTTGATGTCCAATGCCAGGTTTAACCCCAGAAGGGTTAGTCTTAGCGCCAGAATCACGGGACTCAAACTGCCTTCCCACAGATGCCTTGAGGTATTGCTCAACCTCCAACACCACTTGATACATCTGTTCAAAAGTGTTTATGTCTTTGGCGAGCAACTCTCTCCTAATGTCAGAACGGAGGCCCGTCTTAAATCGAGCAAGAGCGAGCATGGGATCCTCTTCAACCTCACACCGGGTCAAGTACTTTTCGAACTTCTCAATGTATTCAGCCACACTCATGGAACCCTGTCGAAGAGACTACCAATCTTCAACCATCCTTAAGTGATAAGAGAAAGGAAGGTACTTCTCTTTTAGAATTTCTTTCATTTCTTCACAATGGACTATTGAGGGTTCCCTTAACCTTTCTTTCTTTCATTCCACGGTAGTCCAAAACCTCTTTGCTTGGCCCACAAGCTTCATCTTAGTAAATTGGACTCTGTAAGCATCTGACATGTCGTACTATTCAAAATAGTAGTCCATATCTGCCAACCAATTTAAAAAAGCTTTAGGGTTCAAGTGGCCATTAAATGTAGGAGCCTCTATCCCAACTCCCTTAAGGAGTTGTGCATCTGGGTCATAATGATCACGATGCCCCTCGCGGGGTGGGTGCATGGGTGCGCGCCCACGACCATTTCCTTGGCCACTCCCATTCCCTTGTCTATCCTCCTGACCACCTGCCTGAGATTGGGTATCTTCACCAATAGTGGTGTTTGCTTGGGTGGATGTTTCAACTTGATGGACGCGTGCATCTAATTGGTCCAAACGATTATTAACCTGTTGCGAAGATACTTTGATGCTTACATCCATGGTGTCTAACTTTTGGGTTATTCTCCTAAGAGACTCGGTAAGTTGCTTGGTGTTCATAATGGGGTGCAGAAAAAAGTTGCGTCCAGTACGTGCGGGCATGCATTACACAACTCAAGGGGTCCTAAGATGCAACTATATGCGCCTAGACTCCATTATATGTACCCTAAGGACATTAGTTGAACCTATAGGACGCTATATGGATGAAATTATGCAACTCTACAAAAATCCAGCAATATGACTGTCAAAATAAATAGACAACCGAAAATTCAGCAATGTGAATTGCTAACTTTCTGTTAACAGAAATTTCAGGAGCCTATATCATGAATTATGGACCTCTAAACAACCCTAACTGAATGGGCATGGTGCATAAAAAAAAAATGAGTTAACCCCTAATCACGCATTGTATTCCCCTATGAAAACCTTGTGCTCTGATACCAAATTTGATGTAGGACATAAAATTAAATATTGAATGCAAGAGATCAAGCTTGAGATTATACCAATTTTAAACAGCCACAAAATTCCACATCCTACGCCTATCAAACATTCAAAAAGGGGAATCTATGGGGATCCAAGCCTACACAACTTTAGGGCTGGATCAAGTAAGATTATAAGCTAAACAAGCCCAAAGGAGTGTAAGAATCATCCATCCTTTCAAAGGATTGTTCTTAACTCAAGAGATTCACTAAATTTCAATTTGGGGGAAAATCTATGGTTGAAAGTTGGGGATAATTGGGATTTGGGACTTTTTAGGGTTAGGGATTTGGATTAAGGGTTTTTTTTTTAGTCAAAAGAGAAGGAAATAGAGGAAAAAGAGAACTTGGGATGAGCCACGTGCGCTGGACAGCAGATGGGCCTGGACGCACGTGCGTGACAGGCACGTGTGTGGGGCTCATAAAGTCAGAAACCGACTTCTAGGCTTGGATCGACCAGGGATGGGCTGTCTCCATAGCAAATATCACATCGATCCGGCACATGGGTTGTGCGTGGTACTCTGCCAAAGTTTCAGTCCCTCAGATGGGCCAGAATCTGAAAATCTGTTTGTGCACTGCTGTAGGAGAAAACGTGGATGCGAAGAAGGGTGAAACTGATGGTGAAAGGGGTGTAGAGGGTGATGGAGGTGATGCATAAGAAGATGGAGATGATTTGGAGCAGATGTGGCTTCGCACCGCAATAGTTATCCCTTCGAGGAAGGGAGGGCTTCACACCCAATTCAATTCTTCAACCCAAAGAGAGAGAGGAAGAAACGCAAGAATTTTTATTCATAAAATATCATTGCAATACCTACAGGGGATTACTATATTAATAAGAAAACCCTAAACCCAAAAAGACAAAATTACCCTTGCGCCATGCACACACACTAATACCAAAGTTAAAGTAGATAAAATAACTAATCTAAGCAATCAAAGCCGTTCATGATGTTTCTAATAACAAAATAGTCAAAACTCAAAATCCTAGATCATCTAAAGTAGTGGGCCACGATCATGAGATCCGATGGAAGAATCTATGTCATGATCGGGTCCACTCCAATGCTCCATAATGCAACCCCCTAATTATGAGGCCCTCCAAAGATGTTGTCGTCGATCCAAATCGAAAGTGGGGCCCGCCTTCTCTTCGAATACGTGCGTAGAGGGGGCGTGTGCATGATGTCCCCATCACAAAACCAACGTTTTGATTAGGCTATGGGGTTTGCCAAGTCCATAGGTTTTATTATTTAAATAGTT
Source organism: Magnolia sinica (assembly GCF_029962835.1). NCBI lineage: Eukaryota > Viridiplantae > Streptophyta > Magnoliopsida > Magnoliales > Magnoliaceae > Magnolia > Magnolia sinica. The sequence goes on from NC_080583.1 coordinate 42,725,492, forward strand.
GTTAATGTCAGAATAGGAATGACTTGTGTAACAAGTTTCCTTTGAGTATCTTGGTCACTTTTCTAGTGGGCTACTTTCTAAGCATAAAAAGATGTAAGAAGTTAGAACGATGTGAAATTGGTCCTGTTTGAAAGCCTATTGAGTTAGCTTTCAAACAAGCCCAAGATCATGCAATTTTGTACCAATGACAAAGAGGGCCCTTTATACACTAACAATCTGCTAAATCAGTGTGGTGAGTGGCATAGTTAACCTTAGTAGATTCTGGACCCATACTTTTGCACTGTTTGCACTTGTTTTTGGGCCTTATACATGCATGGTTGGACTGTTACACGGGTGGCAGTTATCTTTCCTAACTACTTATTTAGCTAAAAACATTTAGCAGTTTCCCCAAATTGGAGAAACAATTCTAGTTTAGTTTAGTTTGTATGCTTATCAATTGTAAGAATTAGGGCATATTTAGTTGCCACTTAAAAATGAGTTCCTTTCATTTTAGTAACATCAATTACATATAGGAATCATAGTTTATATAAATTAGTGGTTATATTTTAATGTGTGTGAGTGATTCAAGGTTCAATCCTCAGTACTAAAATGAGATGAACTATAATACATTATAATGATTAAATATAATGAGATGAACTCGTCATTTAATTGGCACTATAAGGTCCTTAGCTAGTTGTTAAAATCCTATATAAGATCCTATTTAGACGTTTTGTTTGCTATTCTGTTTTTTTTTTTTTTTTTTTGGAGAAGGATGGTCTGTATATAGTTACATATACGTGCCATATGCATGACACTAAGACATGTTTAGGTGAATGGGAAAAAGGATTTTCTTCGAGTTGTTTTTTGAGATTTGAAATTTGGGCACTCTTTGCCATGTGTGGTAAGACTTCATGCCATCTACTACTCATAGAGAAGTTCTTATCCCTCTAGTCACCACTGTCCATCCTTCTTCCTTCCTCTTCAAATAATCTTTATATCATTTTTTCAGTAAAAGGTTCTATTGATTGTCTGCTAACAAACAAATCTAGTTGCTTGAAATTGTTGTTTGGAATGAAATGCTTCAGTGGGCATCAGATTTCTACAATTATTGGGCATGAAATTAATTTCCGGGCAGTATAGCTGCTAGAAATCCAGTTTCCCATAATCGTGCTGTGTCAGTTTCTCATGGCTTGTCCACTTTGTCAATTGTTTGCCAGATCTGACCATTGGGAGGCTGTATTTGGGAGCGGCACAAACCAATGTTTTATTTTTTATTTTTTGTATCGTTATCGTGTAATGTATCGCACCTTTCGATACGGATGCATATCAATTATTGCATGGGATATATCAGTGGTATTGCGTAATGTATTGTTGTTGTTAGGAAACTTGGGGAAACATTGGGAAATTGGTTGAATTTTTCAATGAAACTTCAAAGATTGTTAAAAAAGACATTAACACACACTTAGAAATCAAAACATCACAAAAAACAAGTGCACATGATATGTTTCCTTTGTATAGGGTCCTAATTTATGTGCCGTCTAACTAAATTGATGCAAGTATATTCAAAGTCATTTCATATAATTAAAATATGTAAGAATACATATATGGAAACACAAGCGATACATTGAAAAGAAAAAAGAAGTAGAAAGCTAGTTACATGTTTGATTTCGCGTTTGAACACTAAGATTGCAACCAATTAGGGAGAAATTAGGAAAATTTCAATGTTTCCTCAATTTCCTTCAAATCAACTCACCTACACCCAAATCCCAAAATCAAAGCTCTAAAATCCTTGATTTTTTATACAAAACATGAAGAATCATGGATTTGTAACAATTTTCCACTGATTTCAACGAAATATTACCAAAAAAAAAAAAAAAAATCAAAACTCAAAATACTCTCACCATGTTGAAACCGGCCCCATGAAGCCTCTAATTGCGAGTTCTCCCAAATGTGAAGTTTTTCTTCCAACAATTTATCAAGGACTGGTCGAAATCAATTTAGAATGAAGTCGATGGAGGAATTTTTAAAACAAAATCGATTTTTTGGGGTTCTTTTTTGAGAAGGGGCTGTGCTGCCTCGGTATAATTGTGCGATATTGGCGATGTATCGACACCACTGTTGATACATTGAAAAAATATAAAGGAGCATGTGCGATATTCAATGATATATTGCGATATTGCATGATATTATCTGTGACACCAATTATTTTAGATACTATAGCATCACCAACTTGCGATAATCGATACATCGGCTGATATCGGTGATACCGAAAACACTGCCACAAGCCATGGGATGATTAAGAACATGGCTCACGTCGCGGTGACATCATCAGCATGCTGACACCAGCACCTTTGTTTCACTTTGGGGTTTATTGCGGCTGATTGAGGGCTGGATATGATTGGAGCTTACACTATTAAGGATTATTCCTCATTCACATGGAGTCTTTGGAATCTTTGGTAGCAAATTAAGAAGATTATGGTAGTTTACGCTTAGTTTTTAGGATGTGGGCTGAAGGATAGAAGTTGGAAGTCTTCAAAGCCTTCTCAGAATTTTTTACATGGACCCCCCTTGCATTTACTTGAGGTTTTTACATACGACTTATTTTACTTTTGTTTGGAGCCTTTCAATATTAGTTACTTGATGGTTGAGATTGAAACCAATACACAAGGTTTAAGCTGCTTTGGAGTTTGTTTAAGAGGGTTACAAAGGGCAGTTTCGTAGCCATATGGGGTATCTTCTATGATAATTTCTGTATTTTCCTCTTGGAGACTAAAACTTACAGACATTTTCGGTTTTCACCTTTTGGGTTCTCTAGTTTTATGAAGTTGAAGATGTCTCTCTCTTAACCCATCATACGTGTGACTTTGATATTGTTTTTATAACTATTTTGATTACAGCAACTTCGTTTTTAATTGCTGGAATTCATTCCTGGTTGCTGTGAATTCTGTATTGGGATTGCTGGACTTGTCACAACCGCTGGAGATTACTGTTGATTGCTGATTTGTGCTCTCTGGGTACCATATTATATTTGTTGGGAATTGTTCAAGTTGCTGGAATTTGGATTTATCTAGTGATTTGGGTGATTAAATCCTCCAATGTTGATATTTATGATTGTAGGAAATCATTGTGGGCTTATTGGATACTAATGTCTTGAAGCGCAATCCATCAAGATCATGAAATCCCTTGATCGAATGCATCACTCATGTTGCCTTTTCTTCTTTGCATGGTGCCTTCATGCTGTTCTCCATCCCTTGTATTGGAATTTGTTCTAACTAGTGGAAAAGAATATAAACCAATTCTTTCCTTTAAATTAAAGATGGTATAACATGGCTTACAAAGGGGTTGATGACTTGTTTGGGGGTTGGATGCTATTATCTCCAAAGAAGGATTCCTCTAAGGGAAGGACAAGGGGTAGAAGGATCCTTGATTGGCTAGTCGACATGGACCACTTCTTCAAGTGGCATGATATGTCAGATCGTTGTCGATTGAGGTTTGCTAAGATGAAGTTGACAGGTCAAGCCAAGTTGTTCTGGACCAATACAGAACGGAAGGTAGAACGGCATGGAGATGAACCCATTACATCATGGGTTGAGATGAAAGAACTTAAAGAAAAATATGTCCCGCTCTCCTACCATGATCGTCTTTTGGACTAGCGGCAGTCCTTGAGGCAAGGGCTGATGTTTGTATCGGATTACATCGAGAGATATGAGGAGTACATGATGTGATGTGATGTGATGTCGATGAGTCTCCTACTGTGACCCCGTCTTGTTTTAGGACGGGCCTGCGCCTTGAGATTAGGCGTGAGCTCATCTCTCATGATGTTGGTACACTAGAGGAGGCCTACCTTAGGGTAGAGGAGCTTGAGTGATACCTAGTGTAACTGACCATGAGGCGGTTTGGGTTTCGTGATTCCAATGGCCGGGTTGCTCCTCAGGGAGCCAAACCAAACCTTGGGAGCCAGACCAAAGCCCCAACTGGTGCTTCCACCTATAACAAAGATGTTAAAGGTGGGGATGTAGTCAACACTAGTTCGAAGGGAAGTGAGCACATGCAGTGTTTCCGTTGCAATGGTTATGGTCGACTCGCAAAGGAATGCCCAAACAAAGAAAGAGGTAAAGCTCTTATGATAGATGAGGCAGATGGGGAGGACGAAGACAATTGCAACGTAGAGGAACAGGAGCCTGATATTGGTGCTAGTGATGAGGAGTTTGATGATCAGGAGACCCACACTCTCGCAGTAGTCAGATGTACCTTTTCCTAAGCTAAAGAAAATGATAATTGGCTTAGGAACACGATCTTTTGCACTTATACCAAGTGTGGAGAAAAGAATCGTAAAGTGATTATGGACAGTGGCAGTTGTGTCAACGTGGTCTCTACTAGCATAGTGAGTCGACTGGGCTTGAAAGCTGAGTCTTACCCTCAACCCTGTAGAGTGTCGTGGGTTGATGAGTCATCCATTCTGGTCTCACAGCGATGTTGCATCCCCATCCAGTTTGGGTTGTATAAGGATTCGTTGTGGTGCGATGTGGTTCCTATGGATGTCGGCCACATCATCTTGGGTAGGCCCTGGTTATTTGACTTGGACGTTATAATATTTGGTCGCTCGAATATTTGTACATTTATGTTTGAGGGCAAGAAAATTAGATTGAGTCCTCTTCCACTCAAGAGCATACTGAAAAAGAAGGAGATCACCAAGAAGGGTGATCCTAGAACTTCGAGGAAGCCCAAACTTAAGTCTCTTCATATCATTAATGCAAAAGAATTTGAATGAGAGACTAGGGAGGATTTAGAGGTGTATTCCTTCGTGACAAGAGAGGCTTCCTCCTAGGTTGGTGTAGAGTTGCCTAGTGAGGTGATTTCAGTGATGGATGACTTTAGTGATGTCTTTCTTGACGACTTCCCAGATGAGCTTCCACCTATGAGAGACATCCAGCATGCCATTGATCTCGTCTCTAGGTTAACTCTCCCAAACCTTCTTCATTATAGAATGAACCCCACGGAGCATGCAAAACTCAAGAAGCAAATTGATGAGCTTCTTAGGAAAGAGTTCATTCAGGAGAGCATGAGTCCATGTGCCGTGCTCGCTCTTCTGATGCCTAAGAAGGATGTCATGTGGCGTATGTGTGTGGATAACAGGGCCATTAATAAGATTACCGTTAAGTACTAGTTTCCTATTCCACGTTTTGACGATATGTTGGACATGATGGCCAATGCCACAGTTTTCTCCAAAATAGACCTCAAGAGTGGGTATCACCAGATCCGTATTTGCCCAGGCGATGAGTGGAAAACGGCCTTCAAGATGAAGGATGGGCTGTACGAGTGGTAAGTCATGCCTTTTGGGCTAACCAATGCCCCGAGTACATTTATGCGGGTGATGACCTAGGTGACCCTTCATGGGGAAGTTCCTATTTGTGTACTTTGACGACGTCCTTATTTATAGCATGACTAAGGAACAGCACCTCCACCATCTAAGGCAAGTGTGTGGGATCATTAGGGCAGAGAAGTTATATGCCAATCTCAAGAAGTGTTCGTTTTTGTCTAGTAGTGTCATCTTCTTAGGTTTTATCGTGTCATCTGAGGGCATGTCTGTGGATCTCGAGAAAGTTAAGGCCATAGTCAGTTGGCTTGAGCCGCGTAATATTCATAAGGTGCGTAGCTTTCACGGCTTAGCCACCTTTTATAGACGGTTCATTATAGGGTTTAGTTCCATCATGGCTCCTATTACCGATTGCATTAAAAAAGGGGAGCTCTAATGGACTAAAGCAGCCTTTAGGGTGTTCAAGGAGATCAAGGTCAAGATGACTAAAGCTCTCGTCACGTGACTTCTAGATTTTTCCAAGGCTTTTTGAGGTCGCTTGTGAGGCGTCTGGTGTAGGTATCGGTGGAGTGCTTAGTCAGGAAGGGCACCCTACTGCTTTCTTTAGCGAAAAACTAAATGAAGCGAAACAAAAGTATTCTACCTACGACAAGGAATTCTATGCAGTAGTGCAGTCCTTGCGCCATTGACGACATTATCTATTATTGCAGGAGTTCGTCTTATTTTCTGACCATGAGGCTTTGCGCTATCTCAACTCGGAAAAGAAGCTGAACCCGAGGCATGCCAAGTGGGTCCAATTTCTCCAAGAGTACACTTTTGTGTTGAAGCACAAGGCTGGGGTTGAGAATAAACCTGTCAATGCATTGAGTTGTAGGGTTGCATTACTCCACTCTATGAGCGTCGAAGTCACTGAGTTTGGGCGTTTAAAGGAAGATTATCCTAGTCAGTGTTTTAAATATCGACGATATTGGCTGATATATCCCACGATATATCCTGTGTCCCACCTGTGCGATACGAAACTTGCGAGTAGTGCGATATGTCTCACATGTTCGATTTGGTGAGAATTTTCGATTTTCGATCTTTTTTTTTCTTCTTCTGTAAATCATGTTAAATCAGCGTCAAATTGTTACAAATACATGGATTTTTTTTTTTTTGTTAGCTTGTTAGTACACCCCACTGTCAAGTGTTAGCCACCCCCACTAGGGATCGATACCAAGACCTTAGTGTTGAAACAAGGTATCTTTCACTCAGTTTACCACTTGAGCTATGGATCAGGGTGTAAATACATGGATTTTCATGTTTTGCATGAAAAAGCATGGATTGGGAGCTTCAATTTTGAGATGGGCCGAGTTGTGGAAAGTTGAAAAAAAATCAAAATTTCCCACTAACTCGCAAATCGGTTGCGATCCTTCTGTCCAAACATAAAAGCAAACATGTATGTAACCTAATCTAGTAATTCTTCTTTTGCTTTTGAATGTATTGCTTGTGTTTCCATACGTCTTCTTATATTTATCAATTATATGAATGAACTTTGAATATACTTGCATCAATTCAGTTAGACAACTCATAGATTAGGACCCCATACAAAGAAAACCTATTATGTGCACTTATTTTTTTGTAATGTTTTGATTTATAAGTGTGTGTTGATGTGTTTTTTAACAATCACTGAAGTTTCATTGAAAAAAATCAACCAAATTCCCCATGTTTCCAACAATAATGATACATTATGCGATACAATCGATATATCGCATGCGATAGCCGATACGTATTTGTATTCCAAAGGTGTGATACGTAACGCGATACTGATATTTCAAACATTGATCCTAGTTGCCCAGATTTTGGAGAGGTGTACGTATCGTTGTTAGATGGTCAGTTTAGGGGTAGTAGTGAGTTTGTCCTGGTCAGTGAGTTTTTGTTTAGAGGTGATAGATTGTTTATACCCCGTATGTCCTCCGCGACTTTCTTAACTGGGAGCTTCATGCTGGAGGGATAGCTAGTCATTTTGGGTGTGACAAGACTATTGCCCTTGTAGAAGAGCTCTTTTATTGGTCAAGTCTCAGGTGAGACGTGCCTAACATTTTAGGGCAATGTAGGACTTGTCATTTGGCAAAGCAAAGGAAGCAGAACACCGGTTTATATACACCTTTGCCAGTCCCCCACGCCCCATGGCTTGATATTAGCATGAATTTCGTGCTTGGGCTCCCCAAGACGATTAAAAAGCATGATTCCATTTTTGCAATTGTGGACTGTTTTTTGAAAATGGCTCACTTTCTCCCGTGTTCTAAAACGTCTGATGCTACTAATGTGGCGAAGATATTCTTTGGGGAGATAGTTCGTCTATATGGTTTGTCGAAAACCATTGTGTCAGATCGAGATGTGTGGTTTATGAGTTATTTTTGGAAAACTCTATGGCACATGATGGGGACTAAGTTATAGTTCTCTTCGGCATACCATCCTCAGACTGATGGTCAGACGGAGGTTGTCAATCGAAGCTTAGGGAATCTGCTACGATGTCTGGTGGGAGACCATATTAGGACTTGGGATGCAGTTTTGTCCAGAGCTGAGTTTGCATACAACTATTCCATCAATAGGTCCACATGAATGAGTCCATTTGAGATAGTATTTGGGTATAAGCCTGGAATGCCTATAGACCTCATACCCATGTCCGTTTCAGATAGGCCATTTGAGTCTGCAGACGCATTTGCACATCATATTTGTGATTTGCATAGTGAGATCAAGAAGTGCATTAATGCTAGTAATCAACATTATAAAATCTCTGCCGATTTACATCATAGGTTTAAGGAGTTTTAGGTGGGTGACATCGTCATGGTCAGCATTAGGCCTGAACGATTCTCACAGGGAACTGTGAGGAAATTGCATGCCTGTAGTGTAGGTCCATATAAAATTTTGATAAGAGTGGGCCCTAATGTATATGTGGTGAATCTTTCATCTGACATGGGTGCAACATTTAACGTGGAGGACCTTGTGCCTTGTGACAGACCTACACATCTATCTTCTAGCCTTCCTGCAAACCTTTCTCCTACCCCAGATGACGGTGTCCCTGACCGTCCCTAGTCCATGGCCTTCACCAAACTTTACTTCCTACCCATTGCCTTATCTTCCATCACTACCTTGTTGGAAAGAAGAGATTGAGGATGTTCTAGACTACCAAGCGGTCTCTACCCACGATGAAGGATATTAGAAATACCTCGTGAAGTGGAAGAAAAGGTCAGAGTCAGACAACACTGGGATTACAGAGGCAAAGTTCCAACGCATTGATCCTGACCTCCTCAATCGTTATCACACTTTATTTCTCAGCCGGGGAGAATTGATGGGGACATTAGAGGACCTACTCTGGTGTACAAGAGACGGAGACGACCACTTACATTAGTGCAACTTTATTTGTGGATGGGAGATGAGTTCCAGATAGGGCCCGCCGGGCAATTTTGAAAACCCCACATGCATTAAACGTGCATCAGGAAGACCCCCACTTTGGGATGATGCATGCGGGCTGCTTAGGAGACCATTTTAGTAATAAGATTTCTATTTTGTGTTGATTCGACCGTTGGATCTTGTCAATCAGGCCATTGGGCCAACATATCTTTTAGATCTGGGCCTCTTGGACTTTGATCTTGCTTTCTTTATGTTTTTTGTTATTTTTAGGATTTATTTGATGGTTGAGATTGATAATAAATGTTTAATTTTTTTTTTTTGGATGATGGGCCACTTCACTTAAGTGAGTGGCATAGTTGTAATTATTTTGAATTTTTAATTTCGAATTTTTAATTAAAAAAGCACAGGGGGTTGGAGTTCCAACCCTAGTGGTGTTAATGAGAAAGAAAAAATAAATAAAAACTCTCGTGTAAAGGAATTTTCCTTTGTGTGTTTTAGGGTTTGTGAGAAACCCTCCATTCTAATTGAATTGTGGAAGGGTGGAAGCTTGTTTGGTGGTGGATTCTCCAAGGTATATCCTTACTTTCTCTTCTTCGAAATGTATTCTTCTTCTTTTCCTCTTGTCTTCTTCTTTTCCATTCCATTACAACCTTCTAAACCTTAGATCATTTGAGTCCCCAAAAAGCCCCATTCCTAAATTTCCATTTATGAATCCAAAACCCTAATGAAAATCTGAAATTTTTTATTTTTATTTTTGTGAAACTTTCCCCAAACAAGAATTTTGCTTGCATCATTATCTATCCACGTAGTTGTTGCACTGCCCATGCTAGATTGAAAGTCCCTACTTCCAAGCGGGCCACTTTGGAACTATTTTATATTTTCGTGCACTGCGATGTTATAAATATGAATTTCCAAACCTATTATGAGGGTATGATTAATTTTACATGTTGATTGCTGAAATTAATGTGTAATTGATACTTACATCCTAGGATAGTTTCCATCATCCTATACCAGGGTCCATCTGAAGGTCGTTGATGATGCTTAGGAGATCATGTAGTGGGGCCTGATGGTGATGGTGTTGGGGCTTCGTTATCAGAGGTGGGAGATTGGTTGTAGCCTGTATGAACACTACGGCTTGGACGAGGAAGATAGGGTGTTGAAATTGTTAAGCAAACTAGAGCTATGGATCTCTCTCAGGCCAAAGGAGAATGTGGAAAGGATGATCTTGGCTTGTTCTCTCTTTAGAGACGGGCCAGTCATCTCCATTTGCATTGGATCAAGTAATCTGTCTTTAGGTGGAAGAATGGTTTCAGTTCAGGGGGCTCCTGTTGGAGCTCTAGATCCTCATTGTCTTCATGGCGATGGGGTCCTGTGCCGGCAAGGTAATAACTAATAACCATCGATTTTGATGAGGGTTGTGTGGAGGTTCAGGTTATTAGCATCCGCATCAGGAAGAAAAAGGTCAATTTTGGTGATAGATCCCAATAGAGAGAGAGAGAGAGAGAGAGAGAGAGAGAGAGAGAGAGAGAGTAGTAAGGGAAGAGAGTTGGAGAAATTGACAACTAGAGGTTGTCAGAAGGGCTGAGGAACCCTTGGAGGAGGGGGTTGGAAGAGGAGAGAAGCATTGGAACATGATGGAGCATAGTTTTGATGCTCCTGTGGACCCTCATAAGAAGTAAGGGTTACATGTTACTGAAGGATTTGGTGTAGGTGGCGAGGAGATGGCCAAATCCTTGCCATGTGTTCTTTTAGCTGCCCTATCATGCTACGATGTGAGGGAGGTCTCCCCATGTGCCCCTAGCTTTGTTAGAAGAGGCGATTGTTTTGAGGAAGGGATATCAGGCGGCCAATTGGCTAGCAAGCTCGGGGTCAGAGTGGACAAGCCTTGGGCTATAAGTGGTGGCTCGAGGGTTGGTTTAGAGGTTGAGGGAGGGGTGGGGTCGAATAGGATATGCGTTTGGTTTGGAGTGGAGTGCCATGTGGTTGACAAGGCTCAAGCCACGTGGTCAACAAATATTGTTGCAATGGGGGTAGGTGGCGATCCTCCCTTAAAGCTGTCGCCTCATGTCCCTGCGGGAGTGACAAATGGTGATAGCAGCATAGTGCATGTGGTCTCTCTTCCACGTGTGTATACGCTCTTCGAAAGGCGCATGTTAGGCTCTCTTTTCTCGTGTGGAGTGGGTTTGTCCTTTTGCAGTGTCCAACCACTTGGTAGGTAGCACGTGTGAGCCCTTATTTGATCTGGAAGAGGTCTCTTGATTAAAGCTAGTGGGAGCGGAAAAGTGGTCGAGGGCTTTAAAGGCGATTTGGAGATGCACTCACATCAAGAGGGAGGCAGAGCAGTAGAGAAGGGGAGGCGTAAGTGGAGTAGGCGGTGGCTGGTATTTGTGCATATTCCCTCTTCTTCTCCATTAGGGGTTGTTCGAGTTTTTGGGACGACGATAGGGCAAATAAGCATTTGTGCAGCTCAAGCAGTTGTGGTTTTGTTAGAAAAGGTTTTAGTCCCGGTCATCCATGATGGGGAATTTTCTTCGATGGCAAGTGTGGTGTAGTTCCATCGTCTTAAGGGACCATTGCTAATGGAGGATTGGTGACAGAGGCTTGTATATTGTGTCGATTTAGGTGGATTTTGGCTCTATTGTTGGGATTTGAGAAGGTGGTGGTAACTCAGTGCGTTAGCCTTGTTCGTCAATCAAGGAGACATGGGACCACATGTTTATGGCCTATGGCATGAAATGGATAAAGGAGGTGATAGGGCACGTTAGGAAGTTGGTAGAAGTGTCCTCGGGAGACTGTGAGGAAGACCTCATAGCATTGTTTTAGTTCATGGAAGAGAGAGGGGCACAGAAATTCTAAGTTGCGAGGTAGAGATAGGTTCAATGATCTCCAAGAGGGCACAGAGAGCGGCGAGTTTGTAGTCTTCTTTAAATTACAAATTTGGAGCAGGTGTTTGAGGTGAGAGGAGAGAGGGGTAAGGTTGGTGCAGTAATGAAGTTTTAAATTGGAATGTGCAGGGTTTGGGATGTAGGCAGAAGCAATATTATTATTATTTTTTTAATTTTATTTATTTTTTTTTTTAATTTTTTAATTTTTTAATTTTTTAATTTTTTTCATTTTTTAATTTTTTAATTTAAAATTTTTTTTTTTTTGCAATAGGTACAAGGTTTAGTTGGTTAGCTTCTAGGAAACCAAGCTTTAGTTGATCGACCGTGCATTGGTGGACTCCTTATGCGAAGGGAGGTGTTGTGGTCAAATGGGACACTATGATGTAGGTAAAAGAGGAGTGGTGGGGATGTAGTTTTTTTTTAGCTTCTGTGCTATTAAGGGATGTTGCTTTGCATTTCAAGTGGGGTTTTCTCTGTTGTTTATAGCCCTAGTCATGCTGTCTAACAACCTTTGTTCTGGTATGAATTGGATTCGGTGTGGAGTAGGTGGTTAGCCTTGTGGTGTGTGGGGAGATATTTCATTGTGGTTAGATTCATTTTTTGAGAAGCTGAATGGGACCCACATAATGTGTAGTATGAGGGGTTTTTTGAATTGGGTGTGTGTAAACGATATTGTTGACCTTTCGATGGTGTTAAGTTCACATGGACAAACGGGTAGGAGAAGGTGGAAAAATCCAAGTTGGATAGGCTCTTGCTTTCGTTGGATTAGATGGAGAAATTCCCCCTTGCTTGGCAAAGGGGGCTCTCGAGGCTTTTATCTGACCATTGAATGATCATTTTAGAAGTGGAAGAGGATGACTAGGGTCCAAGGCTATTTAGATTTAGTTGCTATGGCTAGAAGTGGAGCCCTTCTCTTCATTGGTTTAAGTATTGGTGGAACTCTATTAAGATGGAAGGTTGACAAGGCCATAGGCTTTTTTGGAAACTTAAAATTCTCAAAGAGAATTAACAATTGAAGAACTAAGGTGCTAGGTGAGTGGGAGGAAAAGTTACGTTCTATTCTCTGGGACATTCATCCGATCGCCGTGAAGAGAGGGGGGTAATCTTTCACTAGACTATAGGAACTGGGTAAAAACGGAAATTAAGTGGAGGCATCAGTCTAGCAAGGTCAAAATCTCAAAGCGTGATGGTGAGAATTAAAGAAAAAAGATCAGGTTTGTGCTGCTATTGTGCAGCCCTATAAGGATTTATCATCAGGAGAGAGGTGGGTGTGTCCAAGACTAGACAATTTGTCTTTTAATCAATTGTTTGTGGAGGAAGTCGAGTCTTTAGAGAAGCTAGATTTCGAGGAGCTCAAAATGACAGTGGAAGTGTTGGGGAGTGGCAAGGCTCTAAGGCTGAAAAAATTTCCTTTGGCCTTCCAGGTTTTTTGGGAGGTGGTGAAAGGAGATTTGTGTAGGTTATGTTATCGAGTTCTTCAAGAGGGTTCGTGTTGTGTCAGAATTGGGTGCATCTTTCATAGCCATCATTTCGAAAAAAAAGTGGGGAGTCGTTTGCCTTGACGACTTTAGGCCCATTAGTTTGATTGAGGACCCTTATAAGAATTTAGCCAAGAGTTTAGTGTGTAGGTTCAGAGTTCTTGCGAAGGGTATTTCTCAAGTTCAAGGGGCTTTTGTGGCAGGTAGACAAATCTAGATAGTGCTCTTATTTCTCACGAATGGATCGGTTTGAGGCATAGACCGGACAAGGAAGGAGTTGTTTCCAAGAAGAGAATGCAGATTTTCAAATTTTGCATCTTCAATACACGGATGACACCTTTTTTTTATGATGTGGATGTGGGCAAGGTGGGTAATCTCAAAGAAATTATCAGAGGCTTCAAAGTGGTTTCTGGGTTGAAGGTGAACATTCCGGAGAGCAAGATGTTTGGGGTATGTAATATGTATTTCCATCGAGGAGGTGAAGAGATTAGTAGCGGTGTTCAATTGTTGTTCAGGGTCTCTCCCCTCCTCATCTCTTGGTCTCCCACTTTATGTTGGCAAGCTAGCTAAATGCCTTTGGGACAAAGCAATTGAGAAAGTAGAATAGAAATTATCTAGTTGAAAGAGTTGGCATCTATCTTTGGGGGGAATGTTGACGTCAATTAAAGTTGTTGTGCCAAATTTGCCACTCTATTTCATAATGCAGGGGCATTTTCACATCGGGCTCGAGTGGGGTGGCTTGTGGGATGCGAGGGCACATTTGGGGTGGGCGGCCTATGTAAAGCGGGTGGCTCGTGTGAGGCGAAACCCATGGATTTGGGGCCCACGAGGGGGCGGAACCTATGTGATTTGGAGCCCACGAGGAGGGTTCGAACGAGGACCTAACCTATGGATGTGGGGCTTGGGCTATGAGATAAAGAGATTAATTAGCCATGCTTTATTAGTTTGAGCTTTTAGAGCAAGTGGTTAATTGTCCTGCATCAAATTAGTATTAGAGTGGGAGATCTCGTGTTCGAGACTCCTCACTGAGGGTGATTAATGCAAGGACATTTTCATACCGGGCTCGGGTGGGGTGGCCTGTGAGATGTGGGGGCACACTTGGGGTGGGTGGCCCGTGTGAGGCAGAACCCATGGATTTGGGGCCCACGAGGGGGTGGAACCCATGTGATTTGGCGCCCACGAGGAGGGTTTGGCTGAGGACCTAACCCATGGATGTGGGGCCTGGGCTATGAGATAAAGGGATTAATTCGCTATGTTCTACAGTTCGAGCTTTTAGAATAAGTGGTTAACTGTCCTGCATTATTTCATGTCTCTTTTTAGGAGCCTGAAGGTGGTGCTGGATAGACTAGAGAGGGCAAGATGTGATTTTATTTATTTATTTATTTATTATTTTAAAAATTATAAATTATGGCAAGGAGCATAAGAAAAGAAGAAGATTCATCTATTGAAATGGGAAGCTGTGTGCTGATTGTATGGGGAAGGCGAAGCTGCAATAAGGAAATTAGAGGGCATCAACTCGACGTTGCTAGGCAAGTGGTTGGGCTTCGACACGGAAGAGGACCACCTTTGGAGAGAAGTCAAGTGATAGCTAGTAAGTATGGAGTTAGTGATGCGGGTTTGTGGACCAAATACTCCTCTTTGTATAGGGCGTTTATAGTTTGGAAGGCGGTAGCTAGGTTCAGGACTAAGTTTAGGGAGGGGATTGCGTTCTCCTTGGGGAATGGGGAGAGGATTCAATTTTGGAAGGATACTTGGCTTCATGAGAGGGTGCCTAAAGAAGATTTACCGAGTCTAGCTAGGCTTTCTCCAAATGTGGTTGTCTCCATTGAGAGGAGCTATTAATTGGTTGGTGGCAAAGTGGTGTAAACCCCTCCTTGCTGTAGAAACCTAACATATGAGGAAGTGGTTGGTTTTGTGCAGCTATTGGATCAACTTCACGACTTTTGCCCTTCAGTTGAAGAAAGAGATCACATGGTTTGGAAAGAGGAGTTTGGGTTGATCATATGGTTTGGAAAGAGGATAGTTTGGTCTGATTTTGTCTGTTGTTTTACAAGTTGATGTATGGGCTGGCACCTATGGAGCTCAGAGGGCACACTATCATGTGGCACTACGGTGCCCCCCCAGAAGTCGCGGCCTTTGCATGGGTGGTGTGGAGGAATGAAGTATTAACTATTGACAATCAGTATAAAAGGAAAATGATGATTCCTAACATATTTGAATGTTGTGCATGAGAGGGTCCACAAACCTTGCCCTTTTGCTAGAGAGGCGTGGGAGGGGTTCTTTGAATATTTGAGCGGAAATTGGGTGATGCAGTATCTATTGAAAGCTTCTTTTTAGCATGTCATGGGGGGCGGAGTAGGGAGGAAAGGGTGGGTGATGTAGAGGTTAGTTTTGTTGGTGGGTGTTTGGGCTATATGGGAGAGAAGAATAATTGATGTTTTCAGAATCAACACCCTGATTCATAGCTCAAGTGGTAGACTGAGTGAAAGATACCTCATTTCAACACTGAGGTCTTGGTATCGATCCCTAGTGGGGGTGGCTAACAGTGAAGTGTCAACTGACAATGCGGTGTACTAACAAGTTAACTAAAAAAAAAGAAAAAAAAGGAAAAAAGAAAAAAAAGAAAGATGTTTTCAGAATCAAACTGCACTGGTGATGGAGGTACTTAGAAGGGCCAAGATAGATGTTATCGGGTGGGCCTCATGTTTAGACTCCTTTGGAAATTGTAATCTTTCCCCTTTGTTATGGGTTCCTATGCTATAATTTTGCGTTTATTTTGAAGGCTTCTTCTATAGAACTTTGTTGTCTTAAAAAAAGAAAAGAAAAAGAAAAGAAAAGAAAAGAAAAGAATGTAAACATCACTCTAATGTGGAGCGGGTCGCAGACACTTTCATGTCCAAGATGGACTAGAGAAGGCCCGATCAGAGGCAGAGGTGATCCAGACCGTCAGAACCTTACAACAGGCATATCTCGCAAACCGGAATGACTTAATTGACATATCATATATGATTTTGGGGTAGGAGAAGCTACTTTAGCCAACCAACCTGGCTATGCGGGTTGCCCACGCCAAATTTGCGAGATTCCATTAGATCAACTGTCGAAAATCCATTTTATTTCCGTTTTTCCTATTTATAGTAAGTTTTAGTTTGATTATAACTCTTCATCCTTTGAGCTTTAGGAGTTGTGTCCAACATGAAAAGTGCTTAGAAAAATTAGGAGAATAATGTGGTTAAGCCAAATAGGACACTTACTATAAATAGTAATTTATTATTTATAGTAAGTTACGAATTTTAGGGAGTTTGATTCTGAAACTTCTTCCAAGGTTTGGTATCACTATTTCAAGGGTTATAAATTCGTTTTTATTATCTATCAATGAAATTTCGAATTTATTAGAATTTATATCTATTCTTTCCTATTTTTTCCTCGTGGATTTGAGGAATCTTTATGAGGAGTCCAGGGAAGCTCCATGGATTCGGAGTAGTTATCCTTGAGGAAAAGACAGTGATCAACCTCATCACGTTCATCCTTGCATCAGACTCTAGCTTAAAACCCTTCTTAGATCTTAGATTGTGCACTATTAAAGCACATGTTTCTTAGTCTCTTAAATTTTCTTTTAGTAGATTAGTACTGAAAATATTAGATTAAGTATTCCTAAGGTCGTTTTTTTTTTTTGAAAGATGACACCTATGGCCTTGTTTGGGATTAGGCAAATGAGAATATGGATTTGATAAATCCATGAATTTCTCAAATTCATAGATTGCATTGGATTTGGATTTGGCTACTCCAAAGTTCGCTATTTTGGAATTAAACTACTAATTCGGATATGGGAGAATTTATGGCAATATTAGAGCATTCATTGCAAAATGGAATAACTTCTATTGCTTTTAAGCAGGTCCCTCATTTTGTGGGTTTGCCTTTTTTTTTTTTCGTGATTGGATTTGCCCCATCCATGGATTTATGGGGTGTGGATTTGGGAAATCCATGAATTTGACGAATCCTCGACAAAAGAAAAATAAAAAATAGGGGAGATTCGAAATTGATGAGTTTCACAAATTCTTGCCCCAAATCCCTCACCCCAAACAAACCCTAAATGTTCCACATGATGCTGGCAAACAGGACTTTGCATGAGCAAGACAGTGGGCGGGCCTTGTTGCACACATTCAAATATGGAACATAAGTGCAAAGTCTAGACCTTTCATTGGTTAGGGACCACCGTGATGGGTGGCCCACCTAATTGGTGGACTAGTCTGATGTGTAGGTTAAGGCATGTTCGGAGTAATCCCCACTTGATGAATGAGTTGGATCTGCCACACATGCTCCCCATTGGTATGTGGAAGTGGAACTGCCCCTTCCATCTAACTCAAGCAAACCCCATCCAAAACCATGAATTTCGTCCGACAAGTGTGTCTTTTTAGGTTTCATTAGGTAAAGGCGACCCTTTTTTTTTTTTTTAATAGTTTTAATGAATTGTGTGGAATTATGTAGAAGTAAAAGGAAATAGAAAAGAGAAAAATAGATGGAATAAGGGAATATTAAGAGTGAATTAGGGCTACACGCCGTTATATCTTCCTTCATGTTAAGTAATAGAAGCAAATATCCTAAAAGTACCCCTCATTAACTTATAATATGACATGTTTATCATAAGTGCACCCAATATACCAAGTAAAGAGACATGGACAAATCACAAGACTAGGTGGGTGGGTCGTACCACCATACGGTCCCTTATTTCATTCATCCTGGTGGGTTGTATAGTCGTATGGCCCACATCCCTAGTCATTAACACGCCTCGAGTCCATGTCAAGCTGGAGTATAGGTGTTTTTGATGCCTATCTTGGAATAGATGTGTAAATTGTCTGTAGCCAAGATCTTTGTTAAGCAGGTGTAAATTGAAGATGATTATTCCTTATATATAAAATTCTTGGGCCTGATGCTCCTTTAAGATATCATAGAATCCGAACAACCACATCCATGTGACGCATTGTAGGAGAACTCATAAAATAACTTACCAAACTCACAATATAATGATTGTTAGGTAGATAAGTTTTCCGACCACTATTCTATGCCTTCACAGGTCTTCCAACTACATCTCCTTGATCACTAACTAGTTTATGATTTGGATCCATTGGTGTATCAACTACCTTAGTACCAAGAAGTCCCGTCTTTATGAGCAAATCCAAATCGTATTTCCTTTAAAATAGATTAATGCTTTCCTTTGATGTGATACCTTCTAACCCAATGAAATATCGAAGATGACCCAAATTTTTCATTAGGAAGTAATGTTGAAGATACTTCTTAAGATACCCAATTCCTTTACTATCAGTCCCTGTCCCTGTAACCACGATGTCATCTACATATACAATTAGATTAGAGGCCCCTCTTTTGTATGAAATAGAATGATCAACATGACTCTGAACAAAATTATAGGCCGGCATAATTTTATTGAATTTATCAAACCATGCATGTGGTGTCTGCTTCAACCTATAAATTGCCTTTCTCACTTTACAAACCTTATTTAATTTCCCCTATGCAACAAACCCAGATGGTTTCTCCATATAGACCTCCTTTGTGAGATCACCATGAAGAAAGTCATTTTTAACATAGAGCTGAAAGAGAGGCCATCTATGATTAATAAAAATAGAAAGAATGAAGCGAATGGAATTAAGCTTGGCAATTGGAGAGGTCTCAATATAGTCGATGTTGAGAGTTTTCGTGTATCCCTTGGCAGCTAAGTAAGCCCTCAATCGTTCAGTTGTGCCATCAAGTTGAAATTTAATGGTATACACTCATCGACAACCAATAGTATGTTTGCTGACGAGATGACTAGTTAGCTCCTAAGTGTCATTTTGATGAACTATAACAATTTCTTCGTCCATAATCTACTCCTTATGTGACAAGGTTCCTGGTATGACTTAGGAATATAATGAGATGAAAGGTGGAAGACAAACACTGGAAGGAAATAAATTTGGAGGTGGATGGTTGGTACATGCTTACCTTTCCTTAGAACAATAGGAATATCAGAGGAATTAAGAGATATTTGTGGAGTGACCAGTTCAATAGGCTCTGGTGGGTGGCACATCATGGTTAATAACACTTATCTCCTCGTTTTTGTCATGAGAGTAGATTTTAAAGGTTTGGAAGGGAAGGGAAGAAGAGAGAAGAGGAGAAGAGAAGAGAAGAGAAAGGGGAGTTTGAGAGAAAGGGAGTATCGTGCCTTAGGGCCTTACACACCCTAATACACTTTATTATATTAGAAGGGGGCACTATAACATACTCCAGAGGAGCACAAAAGACTAGAATACTCGCACACTAATACTACCTTAATATACATACACTACATAATCTTTCTATACTCCCTCTTAAGTTGGAGCATAGATGTCAATCATGCCCAACTTGCCAGTAATATAGAGAAGAGCATCCAGGCTGAGAGACTTGGTTAGGATGTCGGTTAGTTGGTACCCAGAGCGAATGAAGGGAGTTGCCATTTCCTTGTTAGCCACTTTCTCCTGAATGAAATGACAGTCAACCTCAATGTGCTTCGTGTGTTCATGAAAGGTAGGATTGCCGGCTATGTGCTCACAGTGCATCATCCAGTATATACAAAAGTCTATCTCGGCCCCCTAAAAACAACTTTACAGATTGAGCCCACTATAAATAATTGTCACCATTCAACCTTATGGTGGTGATCAACAAAGGATTAGATTTTGAGGGTGCCACACAAGAACTTGACAATTGTCCTCCGTACGGCCACACAACAAATAAACTCAAAGACAGGGCTAGGGGACAACAACAATCACAAAAAATTGTGAAACCTCTGTTCCAGATAGTGGTCCAAAAGGTTCAAAAGTAGTCAAGATGGAGCTCAGCAAAACGAGTCATATACAGGGTGAACCCAGTGCAAACATGTCTCACATATGAGAATCAACCACCAAAGTTAGACCCCCCCCCCCCCCCACCCGGACCAAAAATGGTACAACCAGCCCTAGTTTGGCTTCACAACGCCCCCAAATCCCATCTTCTCTCCAAAACAACTTCATGGAGAGTCGAATAGAACCAAACCGACCTACCATGTAAGAAGAATCCAGAGAAACAACCACCGATTTCGGAGAAATTGAAGAAAAATCGACTTTCCTTTTTTTTTTTTTTTTGCCAAAAGGGAAAAGTGAGTGTAACATACCTCAGATGGTTCCTAAAAATCTCACAAAAATCATTATAAATCTCCTAAAATCGAGATCTACCAACCCATGTTCTTCTCGATCAAAAAGGTGCCATACGGTTTGTACAATTGCTGACGTCAGCAATATCTTGTAGTACTTGTCAATGCGAAGCACCACACTCTGATACCAAGTAGGTTCGAGAGGTTTGGAAGGTAAGGGAAGAAGAAGAGAGAAGAAGAGATGAGAAGAGAAAGGAGAGTTTGAGAGGGAGTAAGTGCCTTAGGGCCTTACACAGCTTAACACACTCACTTTATTATATTAGAAGGGGGCAATATAATGTACTCCAGAGGAGCACAAAAGACAAAGTACTCGCACACTAACACCACCTTAATATACATACAATACATAATATTTATATAATGAGTAGACTCTGAATGT
Organism: Magnolia sinica; assembly: GCF_029962835.1. Classification (NCBI taxonomy): domain Eukaryota; kingdom Viridiplantae; phylum Streptophyta; class Magnoliopsida; order Magnoliales; family Magnoliaceae; genus Magnolia; species Magnolia sinica. The sequence continues at coordinate 42,746,136 of NC_080583.1, forward strand.
AGGCACAATAACAAGAATGGACGAACCAATGGAAGGAGGCAATTGGGTAGTGTCTTCTTCAACCAGAATAGGCACAAGTACTGATGATAAAACTTCCAAGTAAAAAAATCTACTGTCATTTGAGAAGAATGGAGTGGAGTCAAACATTGACACAAATATATTGTTTTCGAAGATGAGTCATATTAAACCTGTAACCCCTTTGCATTATAGAGTACCTAAGAAAAATGCATTTGACTACTCTTGGATCTAATTTATCTTGGCTTGACTCCAATTGATGAACAAAGCATTCACACCTATGAACCTTAGTGTGTGTTTGGATGTCTGGGTTAGACCGTAATGTGTTGTATTACAATGTTCCCTAATATGCAACTGCATTTGATAGTCGACTGACGTTTGCCGACTTCCAAACCCTCTCTCCCTCCATGTCACCTCACTGTATTACACCTGTAAGGAAACGGATCTAGAGATGATTCAAGGGGATTCATTGGATTTCAAAAATGACCGTTGCATCTACTTGGTGTTTAGTGGTGTATTTCGAATTGGTACTCACACATTTTGATGACAATACATAAACCTCGTCAGTCATGGCCGCCCTCTCCCACTGTGTCTACCATGTTTCCTTCTTGTTTTTGTAGGCATCTTGGCCATGTGAAAGATACTGTGGAGATAAATAAAGCTCTTCAGTTATCTCAGATTTGTCGGATTGCAACGGGTATGATGACCACATCCACTATACTCTACCATCCCAATATGTCTGGAGAGCTTCCGTCGCCATTAAAACGGAGAATGGGCTGACATCATTCCTTCACCATTTCAGCGTGTAATGTCCTTGTGGTCTTGGTTCATATTCGATAAAATTTTCTAATCTGGAAGTCCTACCACACCGCACGCTGTCGACCTATCCACTTCCCTTGATTTATGGAGCTTGACTAGGGTTCATCTTCTCTGCATGTCATGTTGTCCGGAGAGGTTTCAAAGTTGACTTATTTAGTCGGCATATGAGTTGATGTGTGAGAAGTCCTAGCTATGGTTGGCATGGTGAATGTTGTTACTGGACGTGGATTGCCTAGGAATGGCGAATGGCTCTCACAGGAAGTTCTTGTGACAGAAACCTAGGTGGGGCTCACCGTGATGCTTGTGAGAAATCCATCCCGTCCATCCGTTTTGCCAGATCATTTTAGGACATGGGCAAAAAAACGAGGCAGAACCAAATCTCAAGTGGGCTACATGACAAGAAACAATGAGAATTGAACATCCACCGTCGAAACATTCATAGGGCTGCATAAGTTTCATTTCAGGCTATTCCTTTTCTGTTTTCAGTTCATCCCATTAGGAATGACCTTATGAATGGTTTGGATGGCATATAAGCATGACAATGAACCCCAGGGAGGTTTCAGCGGTAAGCATTTCCCTACCCACCTTTTCTTATCATGTGGCCTACTTGAGTTTTGGATCTACCTCATTTTTGGGACCATGTTCTAAAATGATCTAGCAATACGGATGGACGGGGTGGATTTCTCACAAGCATCATGGTGGGCCCCACTTAGCTTTCCGTCGTAGGAAAGGCACAATCCACGTCCACAATTACTCGAGCCAGTGTAGAATGGCATTAATGAAGGACGTAGATTTCCTGCAACGGGAAGCTAGGTGGGGCCCATCGTGATGTTTGTGAGGAATCCACCCTGTCAATCATTTTTCTAGATCATGTTAGGAATTGGGCCAAAAAATGAGGTAAATCCAAAACTCAAGTGGGTCGTACAACAACAAATGTGTTCTGATGACGTCCACTATTGAAACATTCATTGGGCCACAAAAGTTTGCAATAAGGCTAGGCATTTTGTTGGTTTTTGTTCATCCTAGTAGGAATGATCTTATGTCGTTGTGGATGTTATATAAAAATGACGGGGGCTCATGGAGGTTTCAATGGTGGTGTGTGGTACACCACACAATCTGCTTCTGCACAGAACCCGTAGTCAAATATCATATAATCTCATCACCTTCCATCCAAATGCCCACATATGTTGGAATACGATCGCCCATGGTTGTATCCATGCCCATCTAAACATCTCAGCATTTGAGGTTCAATATAATGGACTATTACAAAATACTGGGCAACCCATCCTCAACGTTGCAACACATCACATTATGACCTAATCCCACCATCCAAACACGCCCTTAGGGGCCAAAGAGAACAATAATATACCTGGAAACAAAACCGCATGAGGCGAATGACTCATTAAGTTAGTAGAGGGTATTCGATTGATCATATAGCATGCTGTCAAAACTATATCACTCCAATAACTTTTTGGAACATTCATATGAATCAACATGGCATGTGCCACCTTAAGAAAATAACAGTTTTTCTGTTCTATGACACCATTTTGTTGTGGAGTGTAGGCACACGATGTTTAATGCAAAATGTCATTTTCGGATACATAGACTAAAAGAATTAGATATATACTCATCATTATTTAAACAAAACAATTCTATACTTCCATGTGTACAATCTTAAAAATAGAGAGCAATTCATATCTATCTTTCACTAAATAAAGTCAAGTCATTCTTTACAGAGTTAGTTTCACAAAACCGCCTGCCTTTTGGGCTATTTATTGATATATGCCTACTTTTAAAATATTGAAAGCAATCCGCCTAGCTTTTGAAAATATAGTGAGAAAAGCAGTTATTTGACTTTGACTAACGATTATAGATGGAAAAGTGCCATTAACAGTTGGAATTTCATTTTTACGATTCTACCCACATTTGAATGGGGTTGGGCATGCGAAAGAGTCGATGGGGCCCACCTTTATGTATGTGTGTTATTGATGCTGTTCATCCGTTTTGCCATCTCATTTTAGGCCATGAGTAAAAAAAATGAGGCAAATTTGAATCACGGAGGGCCCTAGGAGGGTTTCAACTGTGGGCAATCTTTAAACCCTAAAATGGATTTGCTTGGCGTGGTCCACTTGAGCATTGGATTTGCCTCATTTTTGGGGTCATGTCCTAGACTCCCCAAATGATTTGGCAAAATGGACGGACAACATGGATTTTTCACAAAAACCATGGTGGGGCCCCACCTAGCTTCTGACCCAAGGACAGTGATGGTCTCTCTCTAGGGAGCGAAGTAGGTGTGACCCCAGCCTCATCCAACACGGTGTGGCCCTTATAGTAGGGCCCACCTTGATGCATTTATTGTATATCCACATCGTCCAACCTTTCGATCAGGTCAAATAGACCTGGATGAAGGGAAAACAAATATAAACTTGATCCTTTTTTCTTCAAAAAAAAATTTCTTTTTAATTTTAATTTTAATTTTTAATTTTAATTTTAATTTTGTGGCCCACAAGAAGCTTTTAGTGGTCAATCACCATTGTTTCTTGTGTTTTTCTCCACTTGAGATTTGGATATGCTTTATTTTTGGGCCGATGCCCTGAAATTATATGGAAAAGTGGACGGACGGTGTGGATATACAATACTACATCAAGGTGGGCCCCACGATTAGGACAAGACCATGTTGGGTGAGACTGGGCTGCACCCAATCCCCCCTCCTCTTTGCCTTATAGGTTGGCAATGTGACATTTGAATGACCCGATTAAGCCCACCGCAAGTGAGGTCCACTGTGATGTTTGTGAGAAATCCACCATGTCCATCCTTTTTGACAACTCATTTTAAGACATGAGACAAAAAAATCAGGCGGTTCAGGAACTCAAGTGGGCTACACAACTGAAAATAGTGGAAAGGGGCTTCCTACCGTTCAAACCTTTTTGAGCTCCACCATGATGTTTGTATGCAATCCAAACCAGTCATAAAGAAGCAGAATCGTTCATAAGGTCATTCCTACTAGGATGAATTGAAAGAACAAAGATATTCTCTCGATCCAAAGATTTTGTGGCCCTACGTATGTTTCAATGGTGGGCGTACAATCTCCACAGTTTTCTTTCGTGTGGCCCACTTGAGCATTGGGTCTACCTCATTTTTGGGGTCATGCCATAAAATTATTTGGCAAAGTGGATGGATGGCGTGGATTTTTCGCAAACACCATGGTGGGCCCCACCTAGCTTTTGACCTAAGGACACTAACAATCTCTCTCTCTCGTAGGTGCAGAGTAGGTTCGACCTTGGCCTAACCTAACACGGTGCGGCATTTTAGGAGCATTCACTGCTGTAGCTAGATTTAAAAGCAGCCCCAGCCCCAGGGAAGCGAGCAAGAGGGTGACTATGGGGCCCACCTTGATGCATGCATGGCATATCCACGCCGTCGAACCTTTCAATAAGGTCACATGGACCTGGATGAAGGAAAAACGAATATCAGCTTGATCCAAATTTTATGCCTACTGAAAGTTTATAATGGTCAATCGCCATTGTTTCTTGTGATTTGCTCCACCTAAGGTTTGGATCTGCTTCATTTTTGGGACCATGCCCTAAAATGATATGAAAGAATGGATGGACAGTGTGGATATACAATACGTACATTAAGGTGGACCTCATTGTTAGGGTAACATTGTGTTGGGTGAGACTGGGCCGCACCTAATCCCCTCTTTGCCTTATAGGATGGTGACATGACATTTGAATGACCCAACTGACCCCACTGCAAGTGGGGCCCACTGCGATGTTTGTGAGAAATCCACCCCATCCATCTGTTTTGGCAGCCCATGTCAAGTCATGAGACCAAACATTAGGTAGATTAGAAACTTAAGTGGGCCACACGATTGGAAACCATGGAAAGGGGCTTCCTACCATTCAAACCTTTTTGGGCTCCACCATGATATTTATATGCAATCTAAACCATTCATAAAGCAACTGGATCATTCATTAAGGTCATTCCTACTGGGATGAAACGAAAGAACAAAAATATTATCCTGATCCAAAGATTTTTATGGCCCTACGAATGTTTCTATGGTGGTCGTACAATCTCCGCTATTTTCTTTCTTGTGGCCCAGTTGGGCATTGGATCTGCTTCATTTTTGGGGTCATGCCCCAAAATGATTTGCAAAATGGATGGTTGGCATGGATTTTTCGCAAACACCATGGTGGGTCCCACCTAGCTTCTAACCCAAGGACACTTATGGTCTCTCTCTCTATCTCTCTCTTGGGAGTGGAGTAGGTTTGACCTTGGCCTAGCCCAACATGCTGGAACCGTGACAGTGGGGCCCACCTTGATGCATGTATGGTATATCCATGCCGTCCAACCTTTTGATAGGGTTGCATAGACCTGGATGAAGTGAAAAACAAATATCAGCTTCGTCCAAATTTTTTGTGGCCTACCATAAGTTTTTAATGGTCAATCACCATTGTTTCTTGTTTTTTGGTCTACTTGAGGTTTGGATCTACTTCGTTTTTGGGCCCATGCCCTAAAATGATCTAAAAAAGGATGGACGATTTAGATATACAATTTGCACATCAAGGCGGGTCCCATGGTGAGGGCAACACCATGTTGGGTGAGACGAGGCTACACCTAATCCCCACCTCTCTGCCTTATAGGCCGGCTATGTAATGTTTGAATGACCTAATTGACCCCATCGCAGGTGGTGCCCACTGTGATGTTTGTGAGAAATCCACCCCGTCCATCTGTTTTGGTAGTTCATATTAAGACATGGGACCGAAAATTAGGCAGATCAGAAACTCAAGTGGGTCACATGACTAGAAACAATGGAAAGGGGCTTATTGTTCAAACCTTTCTGGGCTACACCATGATGTTGATCTGCAATCAAACCATTCATAAGGCAACCCAATTGTTCATAAGGCCATTTCCACTGGGATGAACCGAAAGAACAAAAATATTAGCATGATCCAAAGCTTTTGTGGCTCCACAAATGTTTCTATGGTGGGCATACAATCTCCACGATTTTCTTACGTGTGGCCCACTTGAGCTTTGGATCTGCCTCACTTTTTGGTTAATGCCATAAAATAAGCTGGCAAAACATATGGGTGGGGTGGATTTCTCACAAACACCATGGTTGGGCCTACCTAGCTTTCGACCATTGGATACGATTGCCCCCTCTCTGTCATGGTTTAGTTTTAAATGAAGGGCATTTTGGTCTCAAAACACAGTTCTAAAATCGTATATAATCCACATGGTTATATGACACTAGGCAATTATATGGGAGATGGCGAAAAACTTAGGTGGATTGCTTCAAATATTTTAAGAGGGCGTGTGTTAGTAAATAGCCCAAAAGGCAGGTGGTTTTATGAAATTGACTCTTCTTTAAAAGTTAGCAACAAAAGTAACAAAATACTTATATCTTGACAAAGTAGGGACCCGAACAGGTCCCAAAACATCTGAATGAAAAAAGTAAATGCTTCTAAACTGTGCTTTTCCACAAGAGGTGGAAAAGTGACACGATGATGCTTACTTAAATCACACACTTCACTTCTAATGCTGACATTGACAATAATGAAGGAATAACACTTGAGAATCTTTAACGACGGGTGGTCAAGAAGACAATGTGATTGGTAAGGAGAGATCTTCTTCTTTGTTACTACTCTAATTACTTCATCGTCAAAATAATAAAGCCTATCATGTTCATGTCCTCCACCAATCTTCTTCTTCATCTTTAGTTGCTAAAAGCACATTATGAAGGTTAGAAATTGACAAAGCAGTTAAGTGATTTTGTGAGTTTATTAACTAACATAAGACTAAAAGGAAATTTAGGTACATAGAAAACAAATGATAAAGAGAGGAATTTGGATGAACAGTACCCGTTCCACACACTTTGGGTTGGATACCATCTATCAAAGTGACTAATGAACTAGACAACAATGTATCACTAGAGTAGGCATTAGACTCACCTGTTATATGGTTAGAGGCCCTAGAGTCAATGACCCATGGAGCAGAGGACTTAGACCCTAAACAAGCCATACTTGAGTTCATGAATGCGATAGTTGTAGAAGTTGGGGTAGTAGTAGAGATGGGTTGATTCTTTAATAACTTGAATACTCATCTTAGGTAAGCATAACTATGCCACCAAATGTACTTAGCTGCTGAGTTGTAGGAGTAAAGCTGATGCAGGACACATGATTTAATGCTAGCATGTAACGTGGAGATTATGAAAGAGTCCATAAAGTAATTCAATTAACAAAAGATACTAACCCACCATGTAATTAAGAGTAAACAAAGGGAAATAAAATTTGATTTAACATAAGTCACAGCTCGCATGCTAAGAAATCAAATAAATGAATTAAAACTCGGCCTGATGGAAGGATAAAACTTTCAATTTAGCATAGGCATGTTCCACACTCAAGAGATTGACTTGTAGGTTCTATGATTAGGGTTAGGAAGGGGAAAAATATGAAAATTGGAAAATTAGGGTTCACAAGAATTGGGGATTTTAGAATTATAAGTTTTTAGGATTTGGGGAAAATATGAAATTAGGGCTAAATTGGGTGAACTGGTTAGGGGGATTGATGGATTTAGGTATTGGTAGTGGGGAATTATGGTTTTGGATGAAGGGAAGTTATGGATTTTGGGTTAATTAAGGAAATTAGAGATTTAGGGTTTGGGAAATTGGGGATCTAGGGTTGGGGAAGTTGGGGATCTAGGGTTTAGGGTAGGGTTAAGGATGGGAAATCAATGGGTTTTGATGGGGGAAGCAATGTGAAATCAAGGGATTGAGGGGTTGTTTGTATGATCAGTATAAGGGCTCACACATGTGGCCGTACGATCACACGTGTGGGTCATTGGCTAGGGTTTTGGGGTCTTGAATGGTTGAGTTCGGTTGGGGTTGAAGTTAGATGATGAAAAGTTGAAGAAAAAAGATGCTTTTAATGATTTTGGATGAGAATGGAAGAAGAAAGATGAAGTTTTGATAGAATACCTCTTTTAGGATAGAAAGGAAGAGAGAAGGAAGATGATAGATGGAAGCCTTGCACATCCGTTGAATGGGGAATGGAATCACACCACACCTAGGCTCCAAATCACATGGAGTAGTCTTTAAATCACATGAAGAAAAGAAAACACACCTTTTTTTTTTCAAAGTAATGGCTCCACGCCCCCCTTTCTCTTAATAAATTAAAACTTGTTCTTAACTCTGTAATCTCAACACAAATATAAGCTCTACAAAAATAAAAAATAAAAAAATAAAAATGAATTATGTAAACAATCTAAACAACTAAACTATTTCATGGCCCATGGGGGTTCACGATCAAGATGCCCGATGATGATGATCCAACAGTCTGATCATTGTGTCGACCTAATCCAACGGTTCGATGTGTTGATCAAGCTCCTATATCCAGCCCACGCGTATTTTCCTACTGTGGAGTCTTCAAAGATGCACGAACATGTATATGGGGTTTTCAACGTGGCTAGGAATGTGAATTGGGCCAAGTGGGCCCCATGTAATGGTTGTCTAACCAATAAGGAGACTGGTTCAACCCTCTGGTATGGTGCTCGGATGTCCTTATCAAGTTCCCTTTGTTGAGCAGATTTCGCCTTTGGCAAATAAAGTTGCGGTGATGCTTGAGGAGATCCGGGTCTCGCTATTGAAGCTTTGCCTTTGTGATCCACATAATGTCTAACTTTGGTTTGCCCTTCCACTTGACAAGGTACTCTTGGTAACCTTCATGTCGCGTGGAAACCGCTTCATGTAAGATATCCTCTATCTCTTCTCTTCTCTTCTCTTCTCGTAGGTATGGATGGTACGAGTGGTAAAGGATGAGAAGTGGGGTCAGGTAATGGCCATGGGTTATGAGACAGGTCAGGGGCATCATTATCAAAGTTCATATGAGGGTTAAGGGAAGGTCCATGAAACGGTACAAGATCTTCCACATTAAATGTGGAATTGATACCCATGTTAGGTGGAAGACCTATCAAGTAAGTATTCAGACCTAGTCTTTTCAAGATTTTATATAGTACAACGTTACGGGCTTGTAATTATTTTATTTATTTATTTATTTTTATGGTTCCCTATGGAAACCTTTCTGGACGTATTCTAATTTTGACTTCATCACCCACATCAAACTCTTTAAATCTACGGTGTGAGTCGGCAATCATTTTGTATGTTTCGTTACTTATATTGATTCTCTTTCTAATCTACACATGTAAGTCATCCATAGGTTGTGTAGATGCATGTGTAGACTCTGAAGGCCTATGGAAAACTGACATGAGTAGGCAATCTATAGGGGTCCTAGGCTAATCTATTTGTTTTTCCAGATCCACTTCCTCCCCGGGACTCATTTGATCGTGACGAATGTTTGGTAGAGTCAATGCGTGAATATCCCACATGGGTGTAAGCTCATCCGGTATGTCCTCTGGAATAACAACACAATACTACTCCAATACCGGACTCACCTCAAGTAGTAACTCTACACTACCCTCAGGTGTAACCTCAGGTGGCATCTCCATAATAACCTTAGGTGTGACCTTACTTGCCACGTGGGCATACATCAACAAATCAGTTTTAGTCTCCCTTTCAGACTCTTTGGCCTAACTATAGAAAGAGACTCAAGCTAGAGTTTTGGTCACATCTTTAGGGACACGTTTCTTGACTTCTTTTTCAGGGTGCTTTTGGGCGGGAGAGGCTTTAAGACAATTTTTTTTTGTCCTCATATAGAAACAAACACGTATTCAAGTGACCGAATAGTGTTACATCCCTATCATACAACCAAGGCCTGCCCAAAATAATGTGGCCTATATCCATAGGCAAAACATCATATCATAGTTGATGTAGGGACATGTGATGACCTAACCCTAGATGCATGTATATGGTTAAAGAATATTCAAATAAAAACACCAATTAACTAACTGTTTTCAATCAAAGAGATTAGGTAAATCTCAACACAAAGATGTTATTCCTTTAGGATCATGCCCCTTAGCATAAGATCACGTAAACAGTAAAAACGGAGGACCTCAGGATATGAGGATATCCCACATCTAGCATAAGTCAGTCCACGATTAAGCTTGGATCTGATTCTACTGACTAACCATCCCTCTTTTCTGTTCGAACTAGAAAGGGGATATCCAAAGAGGAACGAAAGGGGTGAAGGATGAGGGGTTCGAGATGAAGAAGGTATAGGCCTTTTGTCGTCAAAAGAAAAGGAAGATGATTCTTACCTTTTCCTATAGCTCGAAGATCTTAGAAAGAGGAAAACCTGAAATTGGGGTAGAATCCTCAACACCCAATGACTAATCCTGAAATCCTAATCTCTTGAATAAAGAGGAAGAAAAGAGATGAATTTCTATTCATTCAATAATAATGAAAATAAGGTTTTTCACAACGTATATATAAGCTATGGACAAAGTAAAATTGCACTAAAGCCTCTGAAAACAAGAAAATAACAAAAAAAAAAAAAAAATGAAAAGTAAAGAAAGTGCAATAAAGCCCCTGAAATAAGGAAAATAACAAAAAAAAAAAGGCCTAAAATTAAAACACCTATGTGGTAGGGTGTGAAATCCGACCCATTGATCTATGGTCAGGGTGCGGTCATGCCGTTCCTGCACTCGTAGCGCGTCAGAAAATGGGTCCGATGGACGTAACATCCATCTACATCAACTCCTCCGCTCCGGTACTCTGTCGGCAATGCCTCCTCTGGTGCACTCTAAATAGTGCACCACTGATGTCTGCATCAATAGCTTATGTGTATAGGAACCAAACCAGATGGGAATAAGACAAAGTTGAGAAATCGGAATCGAAGACGCATCAACTCATGAGACTCGATAGGGTTGAGGGTGAGGAGCAACTAGCATACATAAGCAGTCCACAATGCTAATAGAGACCACATTGATGTAACTGCCACTATCAATGGTCACCTTGCAGTTTTTGCAACCACACTTGACATAAGTATGGAAAATTGAATTCTTGTGCCAATCATTACTTTCTACAATCTAGCTTAAGGTGCTGCTAACAATTGCAAGTGGCACAGTTTCAAATCCTTCAATTTAATCCCTGGCTTGTGATTAGACATCTTCCCCAATGTCGAGATTTGCTCGAAGGGAGGCTTCAAGCTGATTGACATGCGCATTGGGCATGGTCAATTGAGTCACGGTGGTCCTATTGTGTGCTTCAATGGCTGTCAGACGGTTGTTGATAGCGTTAAGGGTCTCAACAATCTGTTCTAGATTCATAGTGGGATGTAGGCCAAAACCACACCCAAAACGAGTGGGCATACACAATGTAACTTGGGGGAATACCCAGATCCTAGGGTAATGTTATGACAAAGACGAAACCAATCTAGAGATCAAATTGGACACAATAGAGACACTAATATGAAAATTCAGCAAGTTGTTAACCTAAAATACTATCTTGAATAGTCAACAGAATGGCAATCGGAGAATACCAAGTTGAAAATTCAGCAAGAGTGTAATCTGAAAATATGAACTAAAAATTCAGCAAGGTGACAACCTGAGATTACTACACTGAAAATTCAGCAATGATACAAGTGGAAAACGCTAGCTAAAAATTCAGCAATGGGACATTCCAAACTAGGAACAACAATAATATAATCTTAGATTCTATATGCAATGTATGCTCTAATAGTGTTCGAAATATTGGTATCATGTTACGTATCCCACCCTTGGGATACAGATACGTATCGGTTATCGCATGGAATATATCGGTTGTATCGCGTGATGTATCGTTGTTGTTGGAAGCATGGGGAAACATTGAAAATTGGTCGAATTTTTCAATGAAATTTCAGTGATTGTTAAAAAAGACATCAATACACACTTACAAAACAAAACATAACGAAAAAACAAGTGTACATAATAGGTTTTCTTTGTATGGGGTCTTAATCTATGCGCTACCTAACTGTATTGATGCAAGTATATTCAAAGTTTACTCATATAATTTATAAATGTACGAAGACATGTGGAAACACAAGTGATACATTCAAAAGCAAAAGAAAAATCACTAGATCAGGTTACATACATGTTTGATTTTATGTTTGGACATAAAGATTGCAACCGATTTGCGAGAAATTGGAAAAATTTTGATTTTTTTTCTATTTTCCACAACTTGGTCTTTCTCCTCCACATCTCGAAATTGAAGCTCCCAATCCATGATTTTTCATGCAAAACATGAAAAATCATTGATTTGTAACAATTTGACATTGATTTAACATAATTTACAGGAAAAAAAATGATCGGAAATAAAAAATGCTCACCGGATCAAACATGTGGGATATATCCCACTACTTCTGCGTTTCGTATCGCACAGGTGGGATACAAGATATATCGTGGGATATATCGGCCGATATTGTCAATATTTAAAACACTGTGCTCTAATAACCCTAGATGTAAGTTCTACCCTACACGTGACTCTAATCTAAGTGTAACACAAAAATCCTATGCTAAACGTATGTCTCTGATACTAAATTTGATGCAGAACACATGATTTAATGCTAGCATGCAATGTGGAGATTATGAAAGAGTGCATAAAATAATTCAATTAACAAAAGATGCTAACCCACCATGTAATTATGAGTAAACAATAGGAAATAAAATCTGATTTAACCTAAATCACATGTCCACATGCTAAGAAATCATATAAATTAATTAAAACTAGGCCTAGTGGAAGGATATAACTTCCAATTTAGCATTGATACATTCCACACTCAAGGGACTGACTTGTAGGTTCTATGATTAGGGTTAGGAAGGGGAAAATATGAAATTTGAAAAATTAGGTTCATGGGAATTGGGGATTTTGGAATTAAGGTGTTTTAGGATTTGGAGAAAAGATGAAATTAGGGCTAAATTGGATGAATTGGTAAGGGGATTGATGGATTTAGGTACTGGTAGAGGGGAATTAAGGTTTTGGATTAATGAAAGTTAGAGATTTTGGGTCAATTAAGGAAATTAGAGATTTACGGTTTAGAAAATTGGGAAAATTAGGAAATTGGGGATTTAGGGTTTAGGGTAGGGCTAGGGATGGAGAATTAAGGGGTTTTAATGGGGAAAGTAAGGGGAAATCAAGGAATTGAGGAGTTGTCTGTATGGTCAGCCTAGGGGCTTGCACATGTGGCCATACGGTCACACGTGTGGTTGTTGGCTAGGGTTTTGGGGTCCTCAATGATTGGGTTCCGTTGGGGTTGAAGTTGCATGAAGAAAAGTTGAAGAAAAAGGATGATTTGGATGGTTTTGGATGGGAAGGGAACAAGAAAAAACGAAGTTTTTATAAAATACATCTTTTAAGATAGAAATGAAGAGAGGAGGAGGATGATAGATAGAAGTCTTACACCTCCATTGAATGGGGAATGGAATCACACCACACCCAAGTTCTAAATCACATGAAGTAGTATTGAAATCACATGAAGAAGAGAAAACATAACCTCTTTTTTTGTTCCAAAATAATCACATTAGGGCTCCACACCCTCCCTCCCTTTCTCTTTTATAGTCTCAGAAAAGACCTTTTACAAAAAGGCGCTCTCAGATAAGATTATCAACATAAATATGCTTAATAAATTAAAAGTTGTTCCTAAATCCCTAATCTTAATACAAATATAAGTTATACAAAAATAATGAAGTCTGTAAACAATCTAAACAACTAATATATTTTGTGGCCCATGGGGGTCCATGATCAAGATGTCTGATGATGATGAGCCAACGACCCGATCATCGTGTCCACCCGATCCAATGGTCTGATGTGTCCATCAGGCTCTGATATGCAGCCTGTGTGCATCTTCCCAACGTTAGGTCTTCTAAGGCGCACATACATGCACGTGGGGGTCTTTACGTGACTAGGAATGTGAATTGGGACAAGTAGGCCCCATGTAATGGTTGTCTTGCCATAAGTAGACTGGCTTAGTACCCCCCTCTCCTCTGGTATGGTGCTCAGATGTCCTCATCAACAACCAAGTGAACGAGACCTAGTTCTCTCTTCAGAATAAGATGCGTGCTTTGTCCAAGCTAGCTTGGATGTCCTAACATTTCTCAACTGTGTGATTTGCAAACCCACAGTGAGTACACTTCCTAGGCTCATGATCTCTACCATGACTTCCATTTGCATCACTATGACCACCTTGATTACCTTTGCCCCCTGCTTGATTACTTTGACTACCATGATCACCACCTCTATCTTGTCAAGCAAATGATGCCAAGGCAAAATTATCATTGACTCCACCTACAGAGCCTAGAGATGCACATTGAAGGCGAGCATAAACTTCATTTAGAGACAGAACATCCTTGCAACCCAATATTCGCGAACATGCTAGTTCATATTTTACTAAGTTAGAAATTTAGCCACATGGAACTCTTCATGTTGTTGACATTGTTCTCTAGATCACTGGTAAGTGCTGATACACATTAAACTCTGCCCACATTCCTCCAAGTTTCAAATAATATTCACTAAGGACATCTTCGTGTTGGAATGCAAAAATTTCTATAAACATCTAGTATGGATGAGAGATGTTTTTATTGGATGAATACATTTCTCGTAATGCATCCCATACCTCCTTCGCAATATCTAGAAACATCATATTTCTACTAATAAATATTTCCATGTTGTTCTACAACCATGTCATGATCTGAGCATTTTGTTCGATCCATTGATCGTATGTGCTATCACTTTCATTCGATTTACTTGTGGTTAGAGATTTTAATTTTCCTTTTACCATAAAAAACAATTGGATCGACTTAGACCATTGGAGATAATTTGCCCCATTTAGTTTTATAGAGGTTATTTGAACTGCTAAAAAATCAGATGGATTTAGGAACCTAGATATTTAATCACCTTTCATCTCCATTAGAAGAAGAAATTAAAGAGAATACCACGATGCTTATACGAATGGGGCTAACTCTTCTAGATATGAGAAAGCTCCAATTGCATGCCCCACACGATGTACACACCACTGTTGATGAAACAATAAGCCTACACATTCAAATCGAACACTAGAGGAGCAATGATCAAGAACTCAACATTCTCCATCTCACATGTAGACCATTACAAAGGCCCAACACTAAAAAAAGAAGAAACCCTAGGTTTCTTCGAGAAACTTCAGCACAAGGGAGATATGAAGAATGAAGAGGAAAATAAAAGAAGAATTTATGAGATAGAAGAGGTAGAAGAGAAGAAAGTTCTGTTAATCAGAATGGAATCTGCTTTGTTACTATGTAAAATTAGGTAGAAGCAAAAAAGAAATTGAAAGAGAGAAAGAGATGGAAAAAGATAATAGAGAGAGTGAATTAGGGCTACACACTCCTCACTTCTTTATATATCAAGTCAAAAAAGCAAATATCCCAAAAATACTCCTAACCTATAATATGACATGTATCTAAGTGTATTCAATATAATAAGTAAAGAGACACATGGACAAAACAGTAGACTAAGTGGGCATACCACTGTATGGCCCCTTATTTCATTCATCCACATGGGCCATACGACATCCATAGTCATTAACAAATTGCAACAACGATTTATTACTAAAAGAAAGGCAAATACAACCATTAAAAATATAGAAAGAGATATGGAGTCATCCCACCACACAAAGCATAAATTACAGAACTTGCCTCCTCAAACTTACTGTACTCACTTGGACTATATAAATCTTGATGACAAAAATGCTTCAATGCCTCTGATGCTGGATAAGGAAAATCCATCTGTTTTGTTTATGCATAGCTCATCCAAGAACCTAAAATTGGATTTTCTTACTATTGATTCAATTGTGCTTCAGTGCCTTCAAAGGCTGGACTATCGCTTTCTTTTTGGATACCCACATAATGGCGAGTGGCACCATCTTTCACAGCCGAGTGTAAACAACCCTTCCACCCAACCTTCAAAAAAGACCAAGGTAGAATCATTGAGAACCCAATACACTCCAAACAGATTAAGCAAATTGACCCAAGCTGCCCTTGTTGCTTTGCAATGAAGGGGTGACTCCCCGTCTCTTCAGGCTCTTTACACAAGATACACCTATTGGGAATTGCCCCATTCCTTTTTTAGAGATTTTCAATTGTAAGAATTTTGTTAACCATGGCAATCCACTCAAACGCTTGCACCATTTAGGCTGAATTTTAGTAGTTGATATATGTGCAGGTGGGAGCAAAACATTGGAACATCCCATTTGCCAGAGATGGTGTTTGGAGAAAGTTCTTTGCTTCTTTCACATGCAGACAGTGGCATTAAAATTCACTTTAGTGCATTTGATGCTCTTAAAGGATGGAAACATGAACGTTTACCACCAGTTGAAGTTCCTGCAGCAGCAAAGTGGAAATTCAGAAGGTAAATGTGTGCATTTTCTTTTTCCTGTAATTGATCAACTGGAATGTATGTATGTTGGTTTGATTTAAGAAAAACTACATGACTCGAAAGTCCAAGCATCTCAGAGATATCTTGTGGTTCTAGAACACCTTTAGGGGTAGTTTGGCTGCATGGATTTAAAATCCTGTGGAATCCAGAGGATCTTGAAACCTATGGGATTGGGAAGATTTTGCAAATCAGCTTTGAGCTGGAAATGCAAAAAAGGGCACTTTTGAGGGGATCTTGGAATAATCAAAATCCAAATCCTTATAAGTCGTTCCTACTAAACATCCCAAAAACCTGAAATCCCCACATTTCCCTCAGAATTCACTCTGCATGACCCCTTAGTCAATGGATGACATCAGTTGCTTTATTTCAACATTATTTAGATTTAACACTTGGAGCTCTTATGTGCATGCCATACATTTTCCTCTATTGTTTTTTTCCCCTGTTATTTGAAGCATTATTCAAACTTTAGCACACCATATATTTTCATCTAACGTTCTTTTTTTTTTTTTTTTTCTTCTTCTTTTTTCTTTAAGAGACAACTGGATTTTATTGAGAAGAGATCAAAGTAGCCCCAATAGAGGATGCAAGTCAGCAACACAGAGCCGACTAAGCAAAACAGGCAACAGGATAACACCTGAAACAGCTACAAGAAAAAAAGAAACAGACAAAAAACTCTTACGATGACATTAAAACCAGAGGCAAGAAACAAGACAAACACGGACTACAACTATCTGGGCTTTCCTGTGGCCTATCTTCAATGATCAGGGATGGCCTGGAAGCACCTTCTTGGCCAGCTTATCTGCCACATCATTCGCATCCTGAGGAGTATGGAAAAGAGAGATTCTTTCCTCTACATAAGTCTTAGAGCTTCGTCAATCGAGTCTGCAATCTGCTGACTGTTCCCTGACAACACCCAGCCAACTGCATTGCAAGAGTCTCCTTCCACAATTGCTGAATAGAAATGAAAGGATTCTAGAATCTTAATGGCTTGAAGAAGACTTGTGGCTCCAGCAAAGGAAGAATCCTGGAAACCAATAGGACCCGAGAACTAAACAACATGTTAGAATGATCACACGATCACACATGTGGACACATGTGACTTGTTCACATGTGTTACATGATCACGTGTGATCGTCTTGATTGGGTTCAGTCTTTATGCACTGAGGTTGTGTGTACATGGGTCTTTAGCTCTTTGGGAGTGTTCTTTCTTTCTATTGAGGGTATTTTTATAATTTCTCCTTTAAGTGAAATCCCTAGTATAATAAAACAAAAGGTGGGGCATGTGGGGCTGTATGAGCATCTGATTCTCTCACACGTTTTCCTCTTTCTTCCATTATTTCTTTCTTCTTCTCTAAGATCAACATGGTATCAAAGCTAGGTTGATCCGTTTTTCCTTCTTGATCTCTCTCTTCTTTATCTTGTTTTTTATTTATTTGTCATTCTCTTTGGTGAGAAATCCTAACATGTTTTGGCTAATCTAACCTAATCTCTTCTGGTTGTTGTACCCCCATGTGATGGGTGGTGAAATCTTGTTTAATGAAGGTAAGACATGCTTTTGTATTCTACTCACATGATGAGACAAAGTGGGTCATCTTGCATCCAGGCTGCAATCTACGGTGAGTTTTAAAGCATGGAATCAGATTTGAAGCCTGAATATTCAGAAGCTTCATGAATCCCTCTATTGTGTTGATCGAGACAAGTTGAAGCTTGAAAGCATGCATTGATTTAGTAGGACAGTTTGTTGGAGGATTTGTGTTCAAGAAAATTTATTTCTTGTTATTCATATGGATTCCAAAAAGTATCTCAAGAGCAATATTTTATCCTCATCGGATTTAGTGCCTCTCCAAATTATATCAACGAAATTGAATGGCACGAATTATCTACACTAGGCCACATCTATAGAAGTTTTTTTGACTAGAAAGAGAAAAGTTAAATATTTGACATCGCCTAAACCTAATATCACTGCGACAAATCGTGATGATTGGGTGGCAGAAGATGCCCAAATTAGGGCATTGTTGTGGAATAGCATGGAACCGCATAGCAGTACCAATGTAATCTTCCTCAAGACAGCCAAAGATGTTTGAGACACCTTGAAGGAGATGTATTCTGGTGAGAAAAATTTAATCTATATTTATGAACTCCTAAAAAATATATTCGCATTCCAATAGGGAGATAGAAGTGTGAGAGAATATTATTATGTCCTGCGCGGCATGTGGGAAGAGTTGAATGTATATAAACTGTTGTGTACAGATCTTGAGGTTATGCGAAAGCAAATGGAGGAATTTTGTTTTGCCAAATTTTTCTCTGGTCTTCGACTTGAGTTCGAGCTTTTGAGGTCCCAGATTCTTGGAGGTAGTGAAATTTTGTCAATGATGGAAGCATTCGCCAGAGTTCAGAGGACAATGGGCATGCCTACTCAGAATTCTACCTCATCAGATTGTTCGACTTTTATCTTTGCTGCCGGCAAATGTGATGGTGGAATTCGAGGTGGACATGGTCGAGGTGGTAGATTTGGAGGTGGTTGTGGTCGTGATCGCGGTAATAGTCACTACACCCATTGCAATGCGGCCTCAACAATCATAATGTTGATTCATGCTGGGATTTACATGGAAAGCCTTCCTGGGCTAATCAAGTCAACTCACCAGAGGATAGTTTAGAAGGTTATGAATCCAATCCTGCTACTCCTATTGAGCCAAGTACTTCAGGTGACACATTCACTATGTCCAAAGAAGAATATGCCAATGATGCAGGATAATTAACCAATGAAAAATATGCCAATGATGCAGGACAATTAACCACTTGCTTTAAAAGCTCGAATTGATAGAGCATGACAAATTAATCCCTTTATCTCATAGCCCAGGCCCCAAATCCATAGGTTAGGTCCTTGTTCGAACCCTCCTCGTGGGCCCCAAATCCATGGGTTCCGCCTCACACAAGCCACTCGCCTCACATGGCCCCCAAAATCCATGGGTTCCGCGGGCCGCCCACCCCGAGTGTGCCCCTGCATCTCATAGGCCACCTCATTCGAGCCTAGTGTGAAAATCCCTTCGCATTAATCACCCCCGGTGAGGAGTCTCTAACACGAGACCTCCTGCTTTGATACTACTTTGATGCAAGACAATTAACTGCTTGCTTTAAGAAGCTTGAATTGATAGAGCATGGGGAATTAATCCCTTTATCTCATAGCCCATGCCCCAAATCCATGGGTTAGGTCCCTGGTTGAACCCTCCTTGTGGGCCCCAAATGCATGGGTTCTGCCTCACATGAGCCACTCGCCTCACATGGCCCTCAAATCCATGGCTTCCGTAGGCCGCCCACCTCAAGTGTGCTCTTACATCCTACAGGCCACACCACTCGAGCCTGGTGTGAAAATGCCTTTATATTAATCATCGGGCCCCCGGTGAGGAGTCTCGAACACGAGACCTCCTACTCTGATACCATTTTGATGCAGGACAATTAACCACTTGCTCTAAAAGCTTGAATTGATAGAGCATGATGAATTAATCCCTTCATCTCATAGCTCAGGCCCCAAATCCATGGGTCAAGTCCTCGGCCAAGCCCTCATCGTGGGCCCCAAATCCATTGGTTTTACCCCCTTATGGGCCCCAAATCCATGAGCTCTACCTCATACCAGCCACCCGCCTAACACGGGACCTAAATCCATGGGTTCCGCGGGCCGCCCACCCCAAGTGTGCCCCTGCATCCCACAGGCCACCCCACTCAAGCTCGGTGTGAAAATGCCCCGCATTAGCCAAGTTTCTGAAAAATCATTCCACTCATGCTTCTTCCTCCACTATTACCCTTGCTTAGTCAGGTACATGTTGTCTTACATTTTCTAAGAGTACTCCATGGATTATTGATTCTGGTGCTTTCGATCATATGACCAGTAAGTGTAATTTGTTGTTCAAGTTAGTCCAGTCTACATCTAATTTGTCTATCACCCTTGCTGATGGTACTGCAACCAATCTATCTAGTGAAGGCACTATGTGTCCTGCATCGGATCTCTCCTTGTCTTCAGTTTTGTATATTCCCAAGTTCCCATCGAGCATTTGTAAGTAAACTAACCAAATCTGTAAATCACCTTGTCAAATTTTATCATTTTTATTGTGCGTTTCAAGATCTAAAGACGGGGGAGGATGATTGGTGGAGGGCATGAATCTAATGGACTACTATCTCAACAGTTGAATGACCCGAGTTGGAGTTGCATTGCGAACTAACATCTCTCCTTATCAATGGCATTCTAGGCTTGGGCATCCATCTTGAACTAATTTGAAGAGTCTTGTCCCTTCTTTGTCCTATGTGTCTAAGTTAGAATGCAAAGCTTGTGAGTTAAGCAAGCATCACAGAGTGTATTTTCCTTCTTGTGAAAATAAAGTTAGTGATAAACCATTTTATTTGATACATTCATATGTTTGGAGACCCGTTCATATTTATAGCTTATCTAACTTTAAATATTTTGTCATCTTGGTAGATGATTTCTCTAGAATGACATGGTTATATTTGATGAAAGATTATTTTGACGTGTTTGTGTTTTAAAGAATATCATGCACAAATCCAAACTCAATTTCATGCTAAAGTGTGTGTTCTAAGATCAAATAATGTCAAGGACTACACATCACATCTTTTCCACTCCTATCTCTCATCTCATGGCATCATTCATCAAACATCCTATGCACACACATTGCTGCAAAATGGAGTTGCAGAGCATAAAAATTGTCATTTGCTTGAAGTGGCTAGGGCATTATTATTGGACATGAAGGTTCCAAAGAGTTTTTGAGGTGATTCTGTTTTAGCTGCATGTTATCTTATAAATCGGTTGCCCTCATTAGTATTAGGAGTCAAAACTCAATTTTCTATCTTGTATCCCCAACATCCTTCATTTTCTCTTCCTCTTAATATTTTTGGATGCGTATGTTTTGTACATCAAGTTGATCATGTCTCTGATAAGTTTGAACCCGAAGCTATAAGGTGTGTGTTTCTGGGGTACTCAAATACTTTACGTGGCTACAAATGCTATAATCTTATCACCCGTGGACGATATGTGTCCATGGATGTCACCTTCTTTGAAAATACTCCATATTTCTCAGATAATGGGAAGACATTGCAACTTTACAAACACTATCACTCTTCCTATGGTGATGGACACGAATTTACCTAGAAAGCAAGCTAACAAGTCACATCCAAATCCACCACCATTGTAGGTCTACTCCAAACATTTCAAGAGAAGCATTTGCTACTCACCAGTTCTACCAATCCATCTGAAGATCCTTCTCGTCAGTCTCCACTAGACTTGCTGAATGAAGTTGATCAACTTATTGCTATTAAAAAGGGTATACATTCTTGTACTCTACATCCAATTTTCAATTTTGTTTCCTTGAGTGGTCTATCACATTCATTTTAGTAGTTTGCTTTGTCCTCGTCGTCTGTTTGTCCCTCGATCGTTTTAGGAGGCTCTTCATGTTGACGGGTGGAAAAGAGCTATGGAAGAAGAAATAGCAGGGCTTCATCAAAATCAAACTTGGACTTTGGCTAAGTTACTTGTAGGGAAACGTGCAGTAGGGTGCAAATGGGTGTATATGGTGAAGTATTAGTCTGATGGCATTGTGGATCGTTTAAAGAACCGGTTGTTGGCGAAAGGGTATACTCGGACTTTTGGAGTAGACTACTCTGAAACCTTCTTCTCGGTGGCTAAGCTTCATTCAATTTGTGTGGTGATCTTTATTGTTGCAAATTTGGACTGGCCCCTATATCAACTGGATGTGAAGAACGCGTTTCTTCATGGTGATTTGCTTAAAGAAGTATAAATGGAGCAACCACCCGGCTTTATTGCTCAGGGGGGAGTATGAAAAAATCTACTGGCTAAGAAAATCAATTTATGGTTTAAAGCAGTCTCCACACGCGTGGTTTGACAAATTCAGTAATGTGGTGATTCAGTTTGGGATGAAACATAGTCAGGTTGATCACTCAGTCTTTGTTAGGCTAAGTGAGACTGACACTCTAGTTCTTTTTGTTTACATGGACGATATCATCATTACTAGAAATGATGTCAAAGGCATATTTGAGTTGAAGAATTCTTGTAGCAACACTTTTGTACAAAGGATCTAGTCTACCTTTGATATTTCTCAGTATTGAGGTAGCTTGGTCGAAATTGGGAATTAATTTATCACAAAGGAAATATGTTATGGATTTATTAGAAGAGACAAGTTTATTGGGGGCTAGGCCGGTTACAACTCCCATGGATGCAAACTCTAAGTTAAGTGCAGATGAAGGAGACTTGTATGATGATCCTGGCAAATATCACTAGTTGGTTGGTAAATTGATTTATTTAACCATTACACGACTGGATAATACTTATCCAGTCAGTGTATTTAGTTTATGTAAGCTCCTCGTGTATCTGATATGAAAGTTGTGTTCCGCATAGTTAATTATTTGAAGGGCACCCCAGGTCGTGGAATTCTCTGCAAGCGAAATGGTCACATAGAGTGGAAGGATTCTCTGATGCAGACTGGGCTGGATAGATCTCCTTCAGATAGGGGATCCACCACAGGTTATTGTACCTTTGTAGGAGGTAATCTTGTTACTTGGAGAAGGAAGAAGCAACAAGTCGTTACTCGTTCTTGTGCAGAAGCATAATATAGAGCATGGCCCATACCATATGTGAACTTGTGTGGCCGAAGACATTGATGCGTGAGTTGGGTTTTGTAGTTGATAATCCCATGAATCTATATTGTAATAACCAAGTTGCATCACATATCGCCAATAATCCAATTTGTCATGAGAGGACCAAGCACATTGAAGTGGACTGTTAACTTCATTAGAGAGAAGGTCGAGAGCAAGGAAATATCATCCCCTTTCATTAAATCTGATGATCAAGTTACCAACATGTTTACAAAGGCTTTAAGTCGAGCTCATCTAGACAAGTTTTTCGACAAGCTGGGCATTTATGATATATATGCTCCAACTTAAGTGGGACTGTTAGAATGATCACATGTGTGACGTGATCACACGTGTGATCATCTTGATTGGGTTCAATCTTTATGCATTGGGGTTGTGTGTACATGGGTCTTTAGCTCTTTGGTAGTGTGCTCTCTCTATTGAGGGTATTTTTTGTAATTTCACCTTTTAAGTGAAAGCTCCAATATAATAAAACAAAAGGTGGTGCATGTGGGCTATATGAGCATCCCATTCTCTCACACGTTTTCCTCTTTCTTCCTTTCCTCTTTCTTCTATTCTTTCTTCCTTCTCCAAGATCAACAAAGACCATTACCCATATGATCTCGGACAATACCATCAATACCAGCCCAGCCAGAGGATTGCCAAAAGAGCTGCCATTGAAGTTTTGAAACAACCAACTGGAGGGGGATTCCATCTAACCTGAACAATATTAGCAGACTTCCAGCAGTGAAGAACCTCCACGAAATTGTAAAAGAAATAAGCTGAAAGAATGCTGCGAATGATTTTATCAGCCCTAGTCCATGATACTAACCATTTGAAAATGTCGTCAGCATTTGCTTTGCGGACGAGGACTTGTTCTGAAAAATACGAGCATCTCGCGAACCATATAGCACATATGGTGATCAAACCAACAGCTTGCCAGAGAAAAATTCTGATGGGACCCCAATCGATGGAATACCAGCTTGTAACATGCATCTGAAACGAGTGGGGAAAACCCCTATGATCTAAATTCCAAAAGATTTCGGATCAGATTGTTCTCTCCAGCGATCATTGTATAAGCAAATGGTTTACTGACTCTTCTGCTGCACAACACATAATGCATCTGTTGGGACTTGGGAAACATCCATCCTCTTTCTTATAATTGTTAATCGTGAGAATCTTCTAACGTGCTTTCTTGCATCCAGATACAACACTAGGAACCTCAATGGCATTCTATCTTTATGTTCCTGGACTTTGTTGTCTATTGTGCCTGCAGATGCATATTAAACCCATTATGCCTTGGAACTATGGGCTAGACTCCAATGTGCATTTGACTCAAACTACTTAGCAGTGGCAATTCATACACTGTATGCCAGAGCCCCCATTGTGGATGCATGGATGGAGCATAGCTCAAAAATCACATTGATTCAATGATCCTAGCCGTTTGATTAGCGACAATCAAGTGGAAGTTCAAAAGGAAAATGCTCAGTGGTCCATATGCTATGCATGAAGTCAGAGGGTGAAGATTGTCTGATCAGTGTGTTTTTTGTGTCTCCATCCAAATGGAGCCTGCTATTCTGGATTGATGTTTATGCGTGCTGCATGTAACATTGATGAGTTGCACCAGTTTAGTACTTCGCAGCAAACACTTACTGGAGTCTAGCTCTTTCACATTTGATTTTTGTTTGCTGTTCTCAAAATCTTTTAGCCAGTACTTCTAAGAGAAAAAAAAAAAGAAAAAAAAAAGAGCCAATACACTGCATGTGCTTTCCTTGAAGGAATAATGAGTATCAGCATCTCACATTCTGATTATGCCATTGCAGCAAGCCATTTCAGCAGGTGATACTTGATTATGACTATACATTCACAACACCATATTGTGGCAGCGAAACAATTGAACCAAATTCAAAGAAGGTTTGTTGACATCCTACAAATAGTCTTTATTCCTGTTTGGGATGTTGAGAAATGCATTTTCCCCCTTTTCTTATGTAACGTTTTTTCTGAGTTGGTGGTCAGAGCCCTTCGATCTTATATTTTGGTCTTCCTTTTATCTACTTAATGAAGTGATTCTGTACAAACTCTTAGTTTGTTTTGAGTAATTCGTCAATTCCAACTTCCATGCTAAATGCTTTGTGAAGGAAGAGTTAATGTCCTGTATAATTCTTGGGCTTGCTACTGTTTGTTCTTTCTGCTATTTCAAATGGTAGTGATTCTTCTTGCATACCCATGGCATACACATACATTTATCAAGACCACCCAAATCATGGGTCCCATTGTGGATGGAGCATAGGCCCAAATGATGCTGATTGTACAGTCTTAACCAGTGTTTCAAATAGCGCCCGTAGCGTAGCGTGGCCATAGCGCCACGTAGCGTCCCAAATAGCGTAAATCCCCTATAGCGTATGTTACAAGGGTCGTAGCGTACGCTACAGCTACGTAGCGTGTAGTGTTCGTAGCGTAAGCTACAATGTATTTTTTTACTATTTTATTTTTTAAATTATTTTTTTCATGTTTTCTTTCTTTCTAATGTTGAGGAATGTGACACTTGTATTATACTTGATACTTTTAACCTATGGGATTTTTATTTATTTTCATAATTTTGACTTGTGGTTTCAATTAGACATTATTAATTAAAGTGGTTTGCTTAGAAAGTTGTTGATGTGATAATTATTTGATTTGGCTTATATATGTGGATTGGCTTTTGATAAATGATAACTAATAACTTTTTGAACATGCTTATAATTGATCAAATGAATCATATTTTAGGCATTATATATGTGTGTGTGTGTGTGTGTGTGTGTATCCTTTTTTTTTCCACTATTTATTATATTTGTCCTATCCTATTTTTAAATTAAAAAATAGAAGTATCATGTAGCTTACGCTACACACTATGTATTTACGCTACATGCTATAGAGGGCTGAGCGCTACGAATCACGCTACTGCTATTTAAAACATTGGTCTTAACCATCTATCATTGGATATGAATTTGAAATGCTGCCAGTCCTTTTAATCGTGCATTTTCTTATCTGAAAAACGATTCTCTGGTCAATGCGATGTTGTAAGGTCCCCTCTTGTGACAGCTTCTCTTCAATGAGGTTAAAAAAAAAAGGAGGACATATGAGCTAATGATGATTCACAGGATACATCGTGATGCTTTGGTTCAGTCACTGGCTATATGTGACTGTTTCAAAACTTCAGAAGTCATCAATCTTGTCTCGCAATGTATAACTGAGCACTGCCAAAAGCTTTTAAGTTGTTATACTAGTCATGCTTCTCTTCATATGATCAACTTCTCACTTCTTGCATGATTGGACAATTTCATTTCTTCAAATGTTTGCAAAGGTTTTCTTAAGACATTATCGCTAATGCTGTTGAATCGCATATGCGATCATGTGCAATCGCATATGCTTATGCGCATATGCGATCGCACAATCGCATATGCAACCACATTTTTTTTTTCCGTATATATATATATATATATATATATATATATATATATATATATATATATATATATATATATATAATAGGGAAATTTTCAAAAAAAAATGTAAAAAATATAAGAAACTAAGGGGAACTTTTCAAAGTTAATAGATAACTAATTTTACATATTTAAAATACATTTGAGAGAGAAAAAATCAATTAAACAATGAATTAAACATCAGGTCATCGACATTCAACAATATAGTTAACAAGAAGTTACAACAAAATCAACAAGCTATTTATTTATTATTGTAGAAAATCAACAAGCTATCTTCCTTGAAATTTAAAAGCACTTGAATCGTGATCTTCCAACTTCCAAAAGAGATGCAATGTCGGGGGGAGAGAGAGAGAGAGAGAGAGAGAGAGAGAGAGAGAGAGAGAGAGAGAGAGACCACTTGTAATTAAGAAAGGTAAGAGAAGAAGAGAGTAAGAGAGTTTTGGAGTGAGAATATTATTAATGGAGGAGATTTGGAAGCCTTTTTATAGGTAAAATGTTGTTTTTTTGCAAAAAAGAAAAAAAATAAAATTAATGTGCCATGGCCAATAGGCGATCACATATGCTATATGCAATCTCATACGTTGCATATGTGATCGCATACTTTCGCATATGCCACATGTGATGGCATATGTGCCATGATTGCATATGTGATTTGCATATGGATATGCGCATATGCGATCGAACATGACAACACTGATTATCACCAATATTATATGTTTGTTGGTCTTCTTATCCTATATTGTTGTCGCAATCTTGGCAGCAAGTCCATATCTTTATTTATTTTTTTATTTTTTTTTTGTAATTATCATTTTATATTAGCTTCATGCTTTTAAAGAGCTCGAAGTTTCCTCCATATGATGTGCAATCTTGTCTTTCAATACATACAGTTAACTATAGTGTAAAATTTAACTTGAGAGAGAGAGAGAGAGGTTATTATTTTCTTGTACTCTAATGTTTTTTCATGAACAGAATGGAATGGGGACAACAAATTGATCTAGTTGTAAACATTTTTCTTATTTTTATTGCCTGAGAAATCTCATTGCTAAATCACTCAAGCACATGTTGTGGCACATGCCTTTCACACACGATAACATGACACACTTAATTGAGAGCCCAACCTCAGGATATGTATAAGATTAACCTTGCTTTTTGGGACAGAATGCTGGGCAGATAAGGAACAACATGTTCATAAGATGAGTGTAGCTAAAATGAGGATGTTGAGATGGATGAGTGCAAAGACGAGGAATGATAGAATTAGAAATGAATGCATTTGAGGGAACTTAAGCAGAGCACCAATAGGTAATAAGATGAGGGAAAGTACACTTACCAACCGCTTGGCACCCGTCATAGACATATTTACATAGAATAACGCTATTGCAATAGGCTATTGGGTGTTCGGTGCAGCAAATTACTATTACTATATCGATTGTAACGTTCTTTAAATAATGCTATTTTGTGCCCTTTCTTCACTCTTTAAAATGAGGCATTAACTACATAGTTTCTGAGAAAAAAATAGGAATACAATTGTTTCAATAGGAGGAAAAAAGGCAGGTACCTCGGTAACGTTTTCAGAATTAAACTTCTTCTATAACACTATGTGAGGCCCATCTTGATGTAAGGTCCACTTCCAATCCGTCCACATGATGCTCCCTTTCAACTTCATCTGGCATCCCCAAAATCAGGACAATCCAAAACAGAGCTTGGCCACACCACAGGGGACATTTTGGATGGGGACGCTCACCATTAAAACTGTAGATTTTGTTTGGGGCCACCATGTTTTTTGTATGCCATGTTATTCATTACAAATTATGTCACCACCAAGATTTATGTAAATCCTAAAAGTTAGGCCATTTTAAAAGCTCAGGTGGGCCACACCAAGTGATTTTGGTGTTTTAGGCATGATTATACATGATGTGGCTCACTTGAGTTTTGGATGGGCCTGATTTTTGAATCTATCGAGATAATATAGTTAAGCACGTGAATGTGTGATGGACAGATTGGATGTCATGGACACATCACAATGGGCCCCACAGCCACAACCAATGTTGTAAAATATGCTTATTCTACAAACGTTGTACATGAACTGGCCTGGAGAAAAAAAGGGGATAGTTAATAGCAAAGGATAGCAGAGTGTGATGGATGATAAGCAGGCACTTATGAATCACTTAGAAATTTGTAACACCCCGACCCCTCTGGTAGGATATTGTCCGTTTTGGCTGGCACTCACTGTCCACCTCACGGTTTTGTTTTCGCAGGCGGAAGTGGTTAGCGAACCACCCGCAAAACGCATCATACCCTTAAGGTCATAGCCCCACATATAGCCCAGATCTTCGGGTTCTCCCTTTCCGATGTGAGACGGGCACTAACACCCACCCCCCCTCGGGAGACAGAGCGCCCTCGCTCTGATACCATTTGTAACACCCCGAACCCTTCGGTAGGATATTGTCCGCTTTGGCTAGCACTCACTGTCCACCTCACGGTTTTGTTCTCGCATGCGGAAGCGGTTAGTGAACCACCCGCAAAACGCGTCATACCCTTAAGGTCGAAGCCCCACATATAGCACAGATCTTCGGGCTCTTCCTTTCGGGCTATATGTGGGGCTTCGGCCTTCAATAGTATAACGCGTTTTGCGGGTAGTTTGCTAACTACTTCCGTCTGCGAGAACAAAACCTTGAGGTGGACAGTGAGTGTCAGCCAAAGCGGACAATATCCTACCGGAGGGGTCGGGGTGTTACAAATGGTATCAGAGCGAGGGCGCTCTGTCTCCCGAGGGGGGGTGGGTGTTAGTGCCCGTCCCACATCGGAAAGGGAGAGCCCGAAGATCTGGGCTATATGTGGGGCTTCGACCTTAAGGGTATGACGCATTTTGCGGGTGGTTCGCTAACCGCTTCCGCCTGCGAGAACAAAACCGTGAGGTGGACAGTGAGTGCCAGCCAAAGCGGACAATATCCTACCAGAGGGGGCCGGTAGGATATTGTCCGCTTTGGCTGGCACTCACTGTCCACCTCACGGTTTTGTTCTCCCAGGCGGAAGCGGTTAGAGAACCACCCGCGAAACGTGTCATACCCTTAAGGTCGAAGCCCCACATATAGCCCAGATCTTCGGGCTCTCCCTTTCCGATGTGGGACGGGCTTGCAGGTGGTTCGCTAACCGCTTCCGCTTGCGAGAACAAAACTGTGAGGTGGACAGTGAGTGCCAGCCAAAGCGGACAATATCCTACTGGAGGGGTCGGGGTGTTACAAATGGTATCAGAGTGAGGGCGCTCTGTCTCCCGAGGGGGGGTGTTAGTGCCCATCCCACATCAGAAAGGGTGCCCATCCCACATCAGAAAGGGAGAACCCAAAGATCTGGGCTATATGTGGGGCTTCGACCTTCAATAGTATGACGCATTTCGCGAGTGGTTCGCTAACTGCTTCCACCTGCGAGAACAAAACCGTGAGGTGGACAGTGAGTGCCAGCCAAAGCGGACAATATCCTACCGGAGGGGTCGGGGTGTTACAAAATTGCATGAGTGACATATAAGTAATTCAAATTAAACCATTCGAACACCAGTCTTAGATGTATCATGAACCAAAAACAATGCCTCTAAAAGGGCAATTTAGGAGTTACACCAATAGGTAATAAGATGATGGAAAGTAGACTTAGATGGTTTAGTCAGGTATTGATGTAGAACGTGTCACAGATACGTTCCTAACATGGTTGGGTCAAAAGAAGGTGGACTGTAAATTAACTGTAACTTTTGATTCAGGTATCATTACGGGGCGCACAACCTATTAATCTTTACTGAAATGGGCCATCCGAGGTGAATCGACCCACAAAGTGGGTTGCATCTGTCCATTTCGTTAGAAAACCCACGCTTTCAGCTCAAAAACGAATTTTTAGGAAAAAAAAATACTATTTTTTGTAATTCGGAATTTTTTAATATTTTCCTATTTTAAGAGTTTTAGATTTTCTTCCGTTTTAGAAATAACTTGTAATTATTCTAGGACTCTTCTAGCAAAAGTTTATTTGGAATTTTTATTTTTAGAAATGAGGCTCTAGAAGAGTTTTAGTAGAATTAGGATTTTTATTAGAGTTAAAAATTTACTATTTTTGGTAATTACGATTTTTTTTTTCTTTCTTTCTATATTAATGATGTAACAAGCACATACAGATTGATCAATTATTAATCAATTTCGAATTTTATAGAATTTATTTTCTATTTTCTTATTCTTTTCCTCCTGGATTTGAGAAGTCTCTGTGAGGAGTCCAGAGAAGTTTCGTGGATTCGGAACAGTTATTATCCCCTTGAGGAAGACGGTTCTCGACCTCACGTCCTTCCCTGCGTTAGGTACAATATGATAGAGACCAAGAACTGCGACAATTAGGAGTGAGTTGGTGCAAGTTGAATGCTCTAAATGGTCAAGGGGAAGGCCTAAACGGACGTGGGTGGAGGTAGTAAGATAAGACTTGATGACCTTTGGTCTAACTTATGGCCCTTGACAGAGTTGGGAAAGGCTTAGATGATGAGGATGAGCATGTCATGGTGGACCTGCCTTATGAGTAGGTTTGATCTCTCAGAGGTGAGTGCCAAAAAAGTGTGGTCACTTGGGCGCGCTTAGGATTCCTCTTTCAACATATATTGTCTACTTCCAAAATCTACGTAATCAATCCCAAGAAGCATATTAC
Source organism: Magnolia sinica (assembly GCF_029962835.1). Taxonomy (NCBI): domain Eukaryota; kingdom Viridiplantae; phylum Streptophyta; class Magnoliopsida; order Magnoliales; family Magnoliaceae; genus Magnolia; species Magnolia sinica. The sequence goes on from NC_080583.1 coordinate 42,777,111, forward strand.
CATAGGATTGAACATATAGTTTGTTCTTGTACTTTTCTATAGTTATCTTCTTATCTTACATTTAGGGGGTGAAACAATAAATATGAGGCATGAAGAATACTACGTGTGGCCAGTGTTTGCAATATCGGTATTGTGTTATGTATCGCATCCTTGGGATACAGATACGTATCGGTTGGCTCACGGGATATATCATTTGTATCATGCAATTTATCGCACTTTTTGTGAAACATGGGAAAACATTGGGAAAATAGTTGAATTTTTCAATGAAACTTCAGGGATTGTTAAAAAAGGCCTTAACACACTTTTAAATCATAACATCTCAATAAAGAAGTGCATATGATAGGTTTCCTTTATGTAGGATCCCAAGTTATGTGTTGTCTGACTGAACTAATGTAACTATATTCGAATTGAATACATAACATTTAGAGTGTATGTGATGATCATTTCATCAAACACTCCTAAATACTTTGAAATTAGTCTCAATTGACAGCTGGTTGAAGGGAAATTTCGAAAAAAAAAAGATTTCAATAATTTTTACTTAAAATTTTTGAAAATTGACAAGGACTTGACAAATCAATAGATCAGCCCTCATACATGCTTGATTTCATGTTTGGAGTGCAACATTGCAAGCAATTTGGGAGAAATAGGGGAAATTTTGAATTTCCTCAATTTTCCCCAAATCGGACCACTTACACTCAAATTTCGAAATTAGAGTGTATGTGATGATCATTACATCAAATACTTGTAAATATTTAGAAATTAGTCTCAATTAACAGTTGGTTGAAGGAAAAAAAAAAAAAAAAACCAATGGAGAACATGAACCAATGGATATTGAACTCCAACGCCATGATTTTTCGTGCAAAACATGAAGAACCAATGAATTTGTAACCATTTGACGCTGATTTAACATAATTATAACAAAAAAAGGGATCATAAATTGAAAATGTTCACCGGATTGAACATGTGGAATATATTGGCACTAGTGTGTTTTGTATCGTATAGGTGGGATATGAGATATATCGTGGGATATATCGGCCGATCTCGTTGATATTTAAAACATTGCATGTGACTATGTTGTTTTATGATGATTAGAATGGTACAGACACAAATTTGGAAGATGGGAGCTGTTGTTTACAGTGGGAAGATTGCAAGGAGCAAATCGATCTAGTTGCATTGGCATCAAAAGAGCCTATTCTCTTCTATGATGAGGCAAGCAACTTGAGTATAACTGGGACAAACACAACATTCTTTTTTTTTTTTTTTTTCATTTAATTATTTTTCTATTTGGTTTTAGCTAGTTCTCATTTATGTTCCATGACTGAAGTTTCAAATGAAAGGAACAGGTGGTTTTGTATGAAGATGAGTTGGCTGACAATGGAGTGTCACTCCTAACAGTAAAAGTGGTGAGTCCTATATTCTGTGGTATGGATCTAAGCTCCTTTTCTGCAACCTGTAGAAGATAACAAATTAGTTTTTTTTTTTTTTTTTTTTTTATATAAATTTGCAGAGAGTAATGCCAAGTTGTTGGTTTCTTCTTCTGCGTTTCTGGGTGAGTTGCCCTACCTTGCCTCATTTGTACATGCCCAGGATTTCCTTTGTACCATCTGAGATGTGGCATACATATACAATAGTCTGGATTGTCCAAATTACGGTTCCCATTGTGGATGGAGCATTTGTTAAACTCACATTGATCTGATGATACTAACCATGCAATTGGTGGCTATCAAATGGATGTTTAAAAATAAATCTTCAGTACAGATTCAACTGGAGAAATCAGATGGTTAAGATGGTCTGATCAATATTTTCAAGCTATGCTCCGTCCATGATGGGGCCCATGTCATGGTTGGTCTAGATTGCCGTACATGTATGCCACGTGTTTAGTATGGGAGACTACCATTTTGAAAATTGTGCTGAACTGTCACCGTGGTCTGCTACAGCTTGCATTGGCACTACGTTAGCTGAACATGGCTCGGTTATGATATTCTACTACCGAACCATCAGTTATAACTACTGCACTCATTTTGGAGTGTCCAACTAACTTAAGTGTTGGCCCAAAGCTTTTTGGCCCAGGGTCCAATGGATTAACCTCAGTAACTGATTAACAGGTCAAAGGAGAAAATACCGTTCCACGAAATTAGTTGATGCAGCCCAGATGAGCTTGCAAAAGCCAAGGATTAGGCCCTACAATCTGTCAAAACAGTTTTGATGGCCCTTTGATGGTAGTCTAATTGATCTTTGGACCTCACAAAATGGTTCAATTGGTGTGTGAACCTCTCATTCTGGTCTGATGTCATTGATTTGTGGACCCGTATAGTCCACAGTATTTGGGTTATTTCCTGTTGTAGCAGTTAGTCAATCACTGGTTAGGCAAGTTAGCTTCTATCATTCTCATTAGTTGTAATGGACATGTGAAGAGATCCAAACTCAATGGAAAGCTTCTTCCCAACCTGATGTTAGGGTTTTTTTTTTTTCTCTGATAGACGGATGCATACAATTTTTTCAAAATAATTTTTTTATGTGATTAGGATCTACTTCCAATCTAGATGTCTCCAAAAGATGCAAACTAATAGTTGAGATCATACCTATGATCATGTGCTCTTTGAGTGTGTACTGTGTAGAAGTCCAATGTCGAACCCTCAATGTAGGCCTCTCCATAATCTATCTTTAGGGAAAGGGATGGCTAGAAAGCCTTCCCACGCCCACACTGTAGGACTATGGGCATGAGAGGAGATCAGAGTCAGTCACTGAGGTGGCCCACATGTGATGGAGAGGGCAAGAAAGAGGAGCGGAGGCTCTCTTCTTTTCTCTTTCTAGGGGGTTCCCCTTGCTTTTTTATAGGTATCTACTCTAGGGATAGGATCTATTTATATAGGAGGCCCTTGGCCCAAAATCCCATACAAGCACAAGTGGTGGACCACTAAAAGATCTAACTGTTCGTTGTCTATCTAGTTTGATCAAAACATTTTAATGGTGAAATCAAAAGATTTAACAATTGAAAACATTTGAGAAACCTTTTGAAAACATTTGAGAGCACTTGGAAGCTTTAAAACACTTGATGGACAGTCTGATGTATAAGATCTGTTCACAACTAAGTCGTGGGAAGATTAATGTATCCCTTGTTGGTATGTAAAGCTTCTATGCGTCCTCACCCGTCTGTTGGCTCCACAATCTGTCCAAACAATTTTTGTTAGTTCTTCGAAGGTAGTCTGCTTGACTTGTGGATCCCAAAAGGTGGTTCAATTGGTGTGTGGACCCTGCAAGGCAGTCTCATTAGAGTTTGTGGACGCATACACTAATTTTCTATTGTAGCAGTTAGCCAATAACTGGCTGCCCAAGTTTCCCTTAGCATTTTTTGACTTGTTATGTACTTGTGAGGAGGTCCAAACTTGAGGGTGAGTTCTTCCCTGACTGGTTATTTGTACGATCAATGAGATGGGCACATCATTTTTCTGCTCAAAGGATTAAATTGACTCTGTAAAGATAATTTGGGACATACATTTACACGTACATAGATTCGTATCGGTAGTTGAATAAAGACATGAAGTTTTTATTTATAGAGAGATTCTCTGGCATTCGGGGAATAATTCCTCAACTTGGGTGTGGTGGTCAAAGCCTGTTGGTATTATGTTAACCATATCAAGGTATGAACGAAAGAAAAAATTCCTGTTTCTGGTATTAAAATGGCAGCTCTTCTATTAGTTGGTTCTCTTCTTCCTTTATTGCATCAATAGAGATGACATATTGAATTGGTGGTCTGATTTTGTATATGTAACTATTGTTTTTCTTTTGATCTTTGTTCTTGTCTACCTTACTGAATCAAACCGTTCCTCTCTCTCTCTCTCTCTCTCTCTCTCTCTTGTTTTTGAAAGGTCTGAATTGAACTGTTCTCATGGAGGGATTTGAATGGCCCATGTTGTAACTTATTGCTTTATCTAGTCATCGATTTAATTTTTCTTGCAGCTTAGAGTTGACGGAGTACTTATGAGATTAAGAGACACTCGAATGTACTGTGCTTTTGGAAGTGATAACAGAGAAAAGCCCATTATTCTTCGAGAGAGCTGCTGGAGAGAAGCCACATTTCAAGAATTATCTGCTGTAAGTATCTTCATGGATTGGCTTTCTGGCTACATGTAAGGTAGTACTCTTTTATGTGGTTGGGTTAAATGACTACCTCTTGAATTGCTTCTATTCCTCTTGTGGCTCTGCTTTGTTAGACTTCCTGGCTAACTTCTGAGATTTTATTTTATTTTTTGAAAGATTAACTTTTGAGAAAAATATTCAGTGGTGAACTCAAATATCTGAGTTATTCAGCACTCAGTGTTCGTCATTGTGCTACACATGTATGTGATGGTCTCCATCACTATGGTACACATGTATGTGATGTGGACCATTCATTTGTTGGGCTTTGGCATGGGTTGTAGGTGTGCCCAAAGTCACTGTCAGGTCATCCTACCCACAGATTGGATGATTTGATAATAAATGTGCAAACAAGTTCCAGCCAATGGTTAACATTCAAATGGCAGAAGTCTTCCAACTTCCAAATAGATAACTTGGATCATCTGACATTTGTATTTTATGGCCCATTGTCAGAAGGGCCTAGCAAATGAATTGTCCACATTTCATCCATATGACCACATACTCTGATTGAGATCTCGATAACAAACTTAAATATTAGCATTTACCACAGGATGTTTTTATGAAGTTCTTTTATATCATGCTGCACTTAGATGTCTTCTTCTCTCTGGCTTCTCATATGCTGTTGATTCACATTGATAAACACTATCAATTAAATGCCTCAAACATTTTATTGATGGTTGCTTATGTAGGTGTTATTATTGACCCATGACAAGATTTGCTGTCTGCTTGTATTATCTTTCTGTAGGAAATGCTTTCAATTTCTAACTGATGTTTCTTATAATCATGCAGAAAGGCTTTCCTTCTGATTCTGCTGCATATGGCGACCCAAATCTCATTAATCAGCGGCTATCCATCATTATGCATAAGACCCAAAAGCTGAAAGTCCCTGGTAATCTGTAGCCAACCCATTGTACCCCCATCTTTTTGGAAAGCTTTCTAGCTTCATGAAGAAGCCATTGTCAATCAAGTTATGCCATGTTTTTGGTTATAGTGGGGTTGAGATAGTCCTTTTATGCTGAAAAAAATGTGCAATTTAACCAGTACTTTAAAACTAAACTGTTGATTGAACCGGTGAAGCTGTGTTGTCCAAACCAGTCGATTGCCAATTTGGACTGTTCAAAACATAACATTATGATGCAGGACATGAAAATTAAATATGATATGTGAGATTTTAGGCTTAAGATCATGTTAGTTCAGAAACAATTATACAAATTCCATATCCCACATGAAAGTCCAAACATTCAATTAAGCGGAATCTATGCGGGTCCAAGCCTACACATGATAGGGTTGGATCAATAAAAATTATGAACCAAACGATACTCAAAGATAAGAAATAATCATCCACACATGCATAGTAATCAGTCCCTAATCCAAGGGATTCACCAATTTCAAATCAAGGAACCCTAGGATAAGAAAAAGGGCATAAAATTGGAGATTTGAGTAATTTAGGGTTAGGTTTAGGGATTTTGGGTGAAAGCGAAGTGAAAGAGAGGAGAGAGACGAACCAAAGAAGTACTGCATGCGTGGACAGCAACAATGGCCCAGACGCACGTGCGTGTGATTTCGGTCGTACGTGTGTGGGGCCCACTATTCAGAAAAAGGCCACCTTGGCCCTGGTCGGCTAGGGATAGACTCCAAAACCCCTAAATCTCAGCTTGATCCGATGTACAGTTTGTGCGCGGTGCTTCGTCGAAATTTCAGCCCTCGTGTAAGGCCAGATTCTGAAATTCTGATGTGGGAAGGAGAATTGCTGCAATAGATGATTGATTCGAAGTATAGATGATAGGGTGAGATGAAAATAAGGGATGGTAGAAGATGGGTAGTAGAGATGACGATGGTTGGGGGCGAATCGGGATAGATGTGGCTTCGTACCATGGTAGTTAACCCTTCGATGAAGGGAGTGTTCGCACCCAATTAGGCTTCACAACTCAGAGAGTAGGAAAACGCAGAATTTTTATTAATCTTCAATGAATGAAAAAAAGCTACAAGGGGTGCCTATTTATAGGAAAACCCTATACCTTAAAACTCGCGCCATGTGTGCAACTTATTACTTAGCGATGAAGTAAACCAAAATAGAAACTAATAAAAGAAATCTAAAGCGTCCATGATGTTCTAAATAACATTAATAAGCAAAACCTAAAATACGAAATTAATCTGACTAGTGGGCCATGATCATGAGATCCCATGATAGGATTTTCTTGACTAACGGACCCACTCTTTTCAATCAAAACTTCGTCTTCTACCTAGGAGGCCCTCCCTGGACGTCATCATCGATCCAGATCGACGGTGGGGCCCTCCTTCTGGCGTATGTGCGTAGGGGGGGCGTGACTGCGTGTGTGCGCATGATGTCCCCATCACATTATCACCATTCTTAAAATTTACATGACCCCCCCTCCCCACATTTGTTTTCATGACTTTCTTTCTCATTCGAGTCACTATTTATTTGTTCATTGATGCACGACCAATTCGGCTGTTGGGATTGGATCATATTCGTTGAGCTGATTGATCCAAATAGTTTTTAAGTCCTCAAGTGGTTTGAATCAAACCAAACTAGAAAGTTCTCCAATTTGGGTTGTACCTTTTTGGGCTGAACAATATAGTCTGGTTTTCAAAATACTAGATTTAACATCCCTCTTTTGCTTGCTTTATATTTTGATTATTGAAATAATTTATTAGAAAAATCTCAAAAGGGAAAAAAAGTGAGAGCGAGAGCCAAACACTGTCATGGTGAATGCAATCACAGTCCACTAAGATCTCCTAATGTCTAAGGTTGCATTTTGGATTTCTCATAATCATAACACAAGGTTGTTTTACTTCTTGTTTCAATTACCCTTTGATCAAGAGTTAGCACAAAGTCATAGATAACCACAATTGTCTTCGGATGAGCTACTTTAAGTACCTTATGTGAGTTCAAGTTGCTTTAGAAATCTCATGAGTATTGAAAGGGAAGACATGATAATAGTGTTTGTGTTTATAAAAAAGACACATTTCCATAAGAGGGTAGGATTCCCATGCCCTTAGCCCATGAAGTTAGGAAGCTTCTTTCCAAGGACCTACCCAAGGCGACACTCCTGGTCCTACTCTGGAATCGCATTGCTTCCCCTTCCTAGACATTTTCTCTACTGTTTCAAACTAACATTTCTCTTTTTGACTCACAACTTTCTGCTGCTAAGCCATGAAGCATGTTTCATTTTCTGTTGGACTCAGAGAACTAAAAGTGGTCAATTGGTAACATTTTCGGTGGTTTTCCATGGTATCCAACTTGTTATACATGGATTTGAACCCTAAAATTGGACCTATTGAAAATTCAGGTTGGGTTTGGGTGCACATTTTGACCCATTTAAAAATCGGATTGTGTTGGATACCTAATATGGTACCTGTTAATATTTAATATTAATGTTATATGCACATGCAAGCACGCATACACACAACCATATATATATATATATATATATATTTTAAAATGATTAATATAACTAACTAAAAATTTGGGAGTTATCTGATAATCTGATAAGAGATGGTTTAAGCAAACACTTAGAAATCATACTTGTGGCATGCATTAATTCAAATTTAGCCATTGGCATTGTTGATCCCACTGTAGAAACTCAAACTGACCTGAAACCGGCCGCAACCTGAACAAACCTGACACATATAGTCCCTAAAATCAATGGCACCCAACAAGTGCACACACCCTATTGCATTCCATCTGGTACCTTAAGGATGATGCTCGGACCTGAACCTAACCCCCTTTATGTGGTTTTGGATATGGGTATACTAGTACCTGATGATGCAGGACAATTAACCACTTGCTCTAAAAGCTCAAACTGTTAGAGTATGACGAATTAATTCCTTTATCTCATAGCCCTAGCCCCACATCTCATGGGTTAAGACCTTGGCCGAGCCCCCCCTCGTGGGTCCCAAATCACATCGGTACCGCCTCACACGGGCCGCCCACCCCAAGTGTCCCCGCATCCCACAGGCTACCCCACTTGAGCCTGGTGTGAAATGCGCATTAATCACCCTCGATGAGGAGTCTCGAGCACGAGACCTCCCCTGTGGGCCCCGCCTACCCCAAGTGTGCCCCTGCATCCCACAGGCGACCCCACTCGAGCCCGGTGTGAAAATGCCTATGCATTAATCACCCGCAGTGAGGAGTCTCGAACACGAGACCTCCTGCTCGGATACCAATTTGATGCAAGACTTGAGCCCGATGTGAAATGCGCATTAATCACCCCCGATGAGGAGTCTCAAACATGAGACCTCTCCCGTGGGCCCCGCCCATCCCGAGGGTGCCCCTGCATCCCACAGGCGACCCCACTCGAGCTCGATGTGAAAATGCACCTGCATTAATCACCCTCGGTGAGGAGTCTCGAACACGAGACCTCCCGCTCGGATACCAATTTGATGCAGGATAATTAACCACTCGCTCTAAAAGCTCGAACTGTTAGAGTATGCCGAATTAATCCCTTTATCTCATAACCCAGGCCCCACATCTCATGGGTTAGGACCTCGGCCGAACTCCCCTCGTGGGCCCCAAATCACATGGGTACCGCCTCACATGGGCCGCCCATCTCGAGTGTGTCCCTGCATCCCATAGGCTACCCCACTGGAGCCCGGTGTGAAATGCACATTAATCACTCTTGGTGAGGAGTCTCGGACACGAGACCTCCCACATGAGCCTCGCCCACCCCAAGTGTGCCCCTGCATCCCACAGGTGACCCCACTCGAGCTCGGTGTGAAAATGCCCTTGCATTACCTGACCTGTTGATAGGCCTGATAAAACTTGTCAACATCAATAATTCTTGTGGCAAGAACGTGCCAGAAAGTCCACCATGGAAAAGCCCACTGGTTTATGTTTGGAAGATCTAGGCACCATTCTAAAGCATTCAAGTTAGGGAGGAGTCTTAAGAATAGGAAGGGGGGGTATTATCTTAGATTTTTCCCGGCCTTCAGCAGTGGTTCAGTATATCAAAGCAAAAACTATAATTGTGAAGGATTATGAAGTCTCATCACTTGAGTTTCTTGCCCTAATGTCAAGGAAGGTGGCCCCAAAAACCCTTTTTGAGTGATTAGTGAGATAGAAAAACTGTGGATGCTTTTTGGCATAGAAAGACAAGGGAGTTAGTTTCAAGGTGAAACATGTTGCTTTCCTCGGTTCTTGAGTGAAGCTAATTATATAAGATCGTTACCATAAGAAAAATGACAATGTTGGCACATGGTGGTGTTGGAAAGTCTTTCCCTTTGTTATAATATGTTATTCGTTTAAAAGAAGTTTGGAAATTAATTATAGGGAAAACAGGAACTCAAAAATGCATTTTCAGCCATTTCTATAGTTTGCTTAACATGCAAGTTATTTGCTCCACTGTGGAAACATGAAAAGGTTTATGACTTCATGAATCCAAGATCAGTTACGACCTATGAACAATGAGAGCCTTAAAAAAAAAAAAAAAAAGATCTTTCCTGATTAATATTTGAAAGGTATTGTTGATGCCACTATCTAGACGTTCTTGCTAGACCGCTCTGTACCTGTTAAAGAAAACAACAATGGAGACCCTGACTATAGCAGGGGACCCTCTGAAGCCAAAGTTAGAGAAGCAATCTGGGTCTAGTAGTACTAGGGTTTTTGTACATACCTTTTACCATAGGTAGGGCTCTTATTTATAGCCCTTTGGTGCTTAGTTATGTATATGGTAATGAATCTTCTATACAATATCCTCGGTGTGATTCTTGGCGAAGATGATGCAGGACAATTAACCACTTGCTTTAAAAGCTCGAACTGTTAGAGCATGGCGAATTAATCCTTTTATCTCATAGTCCAGGCCCCACATCACATGGGTTAGGACCTCGGCTGAACACCCCTCGTGGGCCCCAAATCACATGGGTCACCCACCCCGAGTGTCCCCGCATCCCACAGGCTACCCTACTCGAGCCCGGTGTGAAATGCGTATTAATCACCCCCAGTGAGGAGTCTTAAACACGAGACCTCCTCCATGGGCCCCAAATCACATAGGTCACTCACCTCGAGTGTGTCCCCACATCCCACAGGCTATCCCACTTGAGTTCGGTGTGAAAATGCTTCTGCGTTAATCACCCCCGGTGAGGAGTCTCGAACACGAGACCTCTTGCTCAAATACCAATTTGATCCAAGACAATTAACCACTTGCTTTAAAAGCTCGAACTGTTAGAGCATGGTGAATTAATCCTTTTATCTCATAGCCCAGGCCCCACATCGCATGGGTTAGGACCTCGGCCGAACCCCCCTCGTGGGCCCCAAATCACATGGATCACCCACCCTGAGTGTGTCCCTGCATCCCACAGGCTACCCCAGTCGAGCCCGGTGTGAAATGCGTCACCCTTGGTGAGGTGTCTCAAACACAAGACCTCCCTCGTGGGCCCCAAATCACATGGGTCACCCACCTCGAATGTGTCCCCACATCCCACGAGCTACCCCACTCGAGCCCGGTGTGAAAATGCCCCTACATTAGAATATCTTGGGGGAATTGATCCTCCTCATACACAAAGAAGATCTCCTGGTGGTCGGCTCCTAAGGAGGTCACAGTCGACAGTTGATGCTGACCTCTTAGTTGAATTGGTCAAAGTCTTGCAGACCGAGCTGGACCGTTGATTGTGGTCGGGACCTATCTTTGAGGTCGGGTTGGCACTTATCTGAGATCACTGATTATGCTTGGTGCTCGAGCTATTCGTGGAGGTCGTTCTCGGAAATCCAGATTGAGATCTTACTCGATCTCTTCTTTCGAGCTACCTACCTTCCGTTTTCTATCTCATTCCTTGGTTTCTTGGTCAATCCGATTTTACCCATAACAGTAGCCCCCCTACTTCCGAGTGCTCTTTAGAAGATCGGGAAGTAAATTGAGTTGGAATGACATCTAAGTGTGATGCCTCGCGCAGAAGAAGTTGGGAGGTCGGATTCATCTATCATTAATGAAGGAAGAGAGAAAGGCGGCTAATGTGGGGATCAAGGAGGATCCTCCAATGATCGTGACAAGTTGTTCGATGAGGCATGCGCTGGAACGACACCTCTTCGTCTTTCGGCGAGTAGCATATGGACACGTGCCTGTATCTCGATAGTCGGGTCGGTCCGCGAATTGGCAGCTGCCACTTGGAGGGAGGCGTGAGCTGTAATGCCTCTTCGGATTGCGGCATTGAATGCGGGCAATCACCTAGAAACCCTTTCATTTGCTCTTCTGCCTCTACTGCTCTCTTTGACTACCGAAGTAGGTGATTTTCGGTAAGTCAAATTCCTGTTACTCTGGCCTCTTCTTTTCTTCTTCTTCGGCCATCTTTGTTATTCTTTCTTTTCTACATTTCTTTTCTTGGTCAGAATGTCGGACATTTCTGACAAAGTGTCGATATCCGAGGCATTCTGAAAGCGTGGACTCTCGGTTGGGCGCTCCCTCCGAGCCTCAGTTTCTGGTGCCAAGTGGCCGGGAAGAAACAATAGTGCTTGCCCCAATAAGGCCATAGCTCAATCTGCCACGGGGCCGCCTTGGGATGTCAGCCCTTTTGGGTCGAGGTTATAAGGTGCTAACTTGGTTCGGATCAGGGCAGAGTACCAAATTCTAGAGTCTGTGGTGCTTTGACCTCTCGAACTCAGTGAAGTCCCAGGCCAGCCTCACGAAGGCGAGGTGGTTATATATGTGGTCGCCCTTCAATGCAGTCTTCGACTTCCCGTTCACCCTATTGTATGGGAGGTCGCGCACCACCTGAGGTTGGCTCCAGGCCAGATCATCCCGAATGCTTAAAGGGCCTTGCTCGGGACATACATCTTATGGCATCAGGTCGGGCATATCAAGCTGTCTGCCGAAGATTTTTTGTAGCTATATAGAGTGAAGGCTAGCCCTAGCCATCAGGGTTGGTATTATTTTTCCACATGGGCGAACAAGGGTTAGGTCCTTATCACCGACAACTCGTCCTCCAACAATCGCTGGAAGGACAAGTGGTTCTTCGTGTCAGGAGAGTGGGAAGCCCCAGCGGCTGAGGTGGCCAAGTTGCGTTCTCGGGTCCCCACCGAATTTACTTGCCCAGGTCGGAAGCAACCGAGCTGTAGATTTGCTATTTTTATTTTTGTCTTATAGCTGTTTTGTTGACCATAGTCGTGTTCCTTGTAGCTCTTCCTTGGAAATAGCCCCAACTCTTAGAGCTACAACTCCACCAAGTTAATCACGCAAAGGGGCAAGGCGCTGCTGAGAGAAATTGGTTAGGTCCTCATCACCGACAACCCGTCCTCCAACGAGGAAGCTGATCACTCAGTCTTTCTACCAGTCCAGCTTGTCCTTGGTCGAGCCAAGAGATAAGTGGTAGTTGGTAAAAATTTTCTTTTAAACTTTTCTATTAAGATTTTATCCTTTCATGCCTGACTTGGGTATCTTGCTGTGCAGATATGACCGATCTTCCTCATCCCGCAAAAAGGATCGGGATTCCTTCTGGGTCCGATCTGGGCCATTTAAAGAGGACAGGCAATATGGTCCGTTCCTTCAGCGCGTCGAGGAGGGTTCTCCACTGTTTCAGAGGATAGAGCAAAGGTCGTCCTCGAAGGGCCAGCAGCTGAGCAGCTGACTCTGGTCGCGGTAAGTGGGGCATCTTGGGCGGCTTCTCCATGCGAGATCCCTCCTCAGCTAGTGACTCTAGAGGTTGTAGATCTGGAGCCATCCCCGACAGGGGAAGAGGCTCCCCCTGTTGAGGAGCCCTCCCTTGGTCAGGCCCAACAGGCCGAGGAGGGTGATACATCGGGGCATCAAGCTTCAGAGGCCAATACGTCGGGCCCCTTACCCCTGGGCTACCATATGGGTCTCCTCTCCCAGTGGGCGGCTAGACACGCACCAGAGGAGGACATCGCCGCCTTACTAGATGTCCACCCAATGGTTCTTCTGGGCGACATGGCGGTCACCTTTTACAAAGTAGATCCTCCCCCCTTTTTTTGATATGTCGTTCTCTTTCTTCGATTTTCTTTCTGGCTGTCCTTTGTTTTTGTGTCTTCTTTCAAACCGTTCCCGCCCTTCTAGCTTCCCGCCGATCGTTTCGACAAGTGGGACAAGGCTTCGAGAAGATGGAGGTAGATCTTTAGGCCAAGGTCGCCGAGCTTGAAGTCGTTGCAACTACTAGAGATGCAACTATGGCCCAAGCAGAGGCTCTCCAAGGGGCCCTGCGGATATCTGGGGAGGAGCGAGCGACTTTGGGGATCCAACTAGACAAAGCTCAGCAGAAGGAGGCCGCATTGTGGGCCGAGTCGAAGGGGCTGAAGGCGTGCCTCTCAATCTCTGAGGGGGAGCGGGTCGAGGTGGAAGCCAAGGCCGCGAGGTTGGAGGCCGAGCTGAAGGCTAAGTTAGCAGAGACTGTGGCCAAATTGGCAGAGGTCGAGGGCCAAACTGGCTGAGGTCGAGGCCTCCATCCCGACGGTTCGGGTGGCTGCATTGGAGGCATATAAGACCTCTGGGGAGTGGGCCGAGGAGGAAGAAGTGTACTTCAGCTTCGGATATGAGCGGTGCTAGGAGGACATCAGGCAAAGCTATCTAGAGCTTAATCTAGATAGCTTGGGCGACAAATCTCTTGAAGACCCGGCCCCCGCTGAAGTCGAAACCGAGCAGCCCCCCTCTCAAGTCAACTGAGCCTTGCCACCCCCTATCATACTTGTAAAATATTTCTTGTTTTTTGTTGTAATGACTTTCCTTTTATCAATAAAAAGATAATTTTTTTTGCCATGGTTGTAGTGTATGTTTTTCTTAAGTAGATTTAGTAGGTCGAACAAAGTAGAGTGCATAGGCCGAGCAATGTAGGTTTGATAAGTCGATTATGTAGTAGATCATGCACAATAGAATTAATATGCCGACCACTTAGTAGTGGGTTGAGCAGTCGGTAGGAGGACTTTCTTCCCTTAAACTAAGGGAAGTCCTCATAGTTGATCGCGTAGCTTGGATAGTTGAGAATAATATTTAAAAGAAATTCTCTTCCCCTAACTTGGGGAAGTTCTTTTATTGTAGAATTCGCAAAAATAATAGACAGAAAATAGTAACAATGTCCTGAGCACCTTTTTTCCTTTGAGAAGGGAGGTCGCTCTTAGTCGGTTCAACTCATATCAAGTAGATCGGTCAGTTGACGTGCTCTTTAGGACTTTTCGAGTCCTCAAGAATAGTAGATCTTCAAATGCTGTCCATCCATGTCCTGGAGTCGATATACTCATAGCTGCGTCGTGCTCGTTATCTTGTAGGGTCCCTCCCAGCTCGGCCCCAACGTCCCTGAGTTGTGCTCCTTGGTGTTATGGAAGGTTTCGCGAAGGACCAAGTCTCATACTCAAAATCTTTGCACCTTGACCCAGGAATTGTAGTACTGGGTGACATGTTGTTAAAAGCGGCGATCTTCAATTGTGCTCGTCCCCTTTCTTCCTTGAGTAGGTCCAGACTTAGGGCCATCTGCTTAGCATTTTGACTTTTGTCGAACGATTCGATGCGTGCAGTTGGAAGCCCCACTTCGACTGGTACTACGACATCTACGCTGAAGGCCAAGGAGAAAGGAGTCTCCCTAGTTGATGTTCGAGCAATTTTTCAGTATGCCCAGAGGACATGTGGTAGCTCCTTGGCCTAGGTCCCTTTAGACTTCTCGAGCTTGGTCTTAAAGTGATTTTTTATGATCTTGTTAACTGCCTTTGCCTGTCCATTGGCCTGCGGATGTCAACGTGATGAGTAGGCGTTGCAAATCCCGAGTCTTTCACATAGACCTCAGAATCGCGTTGTCGAACTGCTTGCCATTGTCCGAGACAATAGTATGCGGGATTCTATATCTGCAGATGATATTCTTTCAGACGAAGTCAGTAATCTTTTACTCGGTGATTTTGGCTAACTGCTCGACCTCGACTCACTTGGTGAAGTAGTCAATTGCTACATCAGCGAACTTGGTCACCCTTGCCCATAGGTAGCGGTATTATGATGTCAATTCCCCATCAGGCGAATGACCAGGCGTCGGTCAAAGGGGTTAGCTACTCGGATGGCTGTCGAGGTATCGCGGCGAATCGTTGGCATTTGTCACACTTCCTCGCGCATTGCTTGGCGTCCTCATGGATGGTCGGCCAATAGTACCCTTGTTGAATCACTTTGTGGGCGAGTGCTCTCCCACCTGAACGGTTGCCATAGACCCCTTCATAGATCTCCCTCAGAACATATTTAGCTTCACAAGGTCGAATGCATCTCAGGTAGGGTAAGGAGAATCCTCTTTTGTAGAGGAAATCCCCTATCATGGTATACTGAGCTGCTCTGCTATGAATTCTGCGTGCCTTGAGTTTGTCGTCGGGTAGCTTGTTCTGCTGGAGGTAGCTTATGATTGGGTCCATCCAGCTTGGCGTCGAGGTGCCAGGAAGTGCTTCCTCCGATTCAGGTCGGCCGATACTGGGATGGGGCAAGAACTCAATCGGAATTAATTTGGATGTCATCGTCAGCTACGACAACTAATTTTGCTTGAGCATCTGCTCGAGAATTTTCTGCTCGGGGGACCAAGGTGACTTCTCATTTACTGAACCTGCCAATGAGTTCTTTCGCTTTTTGTAGGTAGGCGATCATCTTCTCTCCCTTCGCCTAGTACTCATCGGCAACTTGGTTGACGATGAGCTGGGAGTCGTTGTGGATCTTCAGGGCTCGGCCTCCCATAGCTTTCGCTAGCTTGAGCCCGGTAAGGAGTGCCTCGTATTCCGCCTCATTGTTGGATGTCAAGAACCCAAATCTCAAGGCATACCATGTGCAGGTCTGGTCGGGTGTCACAAGGATTATCCCTACCCCACTGCCTTTTGAATTGGAAGACCCATCAACATGAATGGTCTATGCTCGCGGGTTGGTTTCCTCCTTGGTTTCCTCGGTTCTTCAGGGAGCTCGGTATTGGTGAACTCGACAATGAAGTCGACCATTGCCCGCCCTTGATAACAGTTCGGGGTCGGTACTCGATGTCAAATCTGCCGAGCTCGATCGCCCACTTCGTCAATCTCCCTGATACTTCAGGTTTTTAGAGTTCTTAACGGAGGAGTTGATTGGTCGGGACCACAACAGTGTGGGCCCGAAAGTATGGGCGAAGGCGTCACGACGACACGATCAAGGCCAGCGCGAGCTTCTCGATGTCGAGGTATCTGGTATTAGCTTGAACCAATGCCTTGCTGACATAGTAGACATGGAGCTGTTTGCCTCCGACCTCTCGTATCAGGGCCGAGCTAACCGCTGCAGCTGAGACTGCCAAGTAGAGTAACAACGACTTTCCATGCTCGAGCTTGGAAAGGAGTGGGGGTGACCCCAGATACTGCTTGAGCTACTGAAAAGCTTGCTCACATTCGTCGGTCCATGTCAGCTTTGCCTTGCCCTTCAGTTGTTGAAAGAACGGGAGGTACTTGTCGGTAGCTCTAGAGATGAACCTGTTAACGGCTGCGATTCTGCCCATGAGACACTGAATATCCTTTGTAGTTTTGGGCGAAGTCATGTTCAACAATGCTTGGATCTTGTTGGGATTTGCCTCAATTCCCCTTTGGTTGACCAAGAAATCGGAGAATTTCCTGAGTTAACCTGGAAGGCACATTTGCTCGAATTTAGCTTCATCTGATACTTCTTCAAGATGGTGAACATTTCTTCGAGGTCAGCCACATGGTTTCCCGCCCTGATGCTCTTGACTATCTGTTTCGACAAGAAACGAATGTGGTTTGATAGGGGAAATCTCATTCATTAATTAACAAAGAAAATATAAGAACATTCATAATCATAGATTTCATTAATTCTGAGTTTCAATTACATCCTTGTGTTTCCCTTGATTCTGAAACAAAGTACAATGAATCTGTGCAATGAAAGAAATGATCATCAATTCAATAGCGATTTCGGTAGCATTTCAGCATATTTGATGTCCGTTAGAGTGATAAAGGGGTTATGCGGGTCTAAGATCCTTTGCTTCGAGTCGACACTTGAGAGGCATATAAATCGAAAATCGAATTGTGAAGGGAACCCTCAAAATTGCAAAGCACGGGGCTATTGAGGCCTTTTATTGCATGACCGCACAACAGACCCATCAAATCCGCACAACACTATTCACCGTGCAACAGACCCATCTATTCCGCACCACACTATTCACCGCGTAACACTAATCATGTGCCCCATACCTGCTCCTCTCGTTGGAACATCTAATGATGCAAATAAGAGGGGGAGGGGGTATTTATAGGTTTTCACATGTATGAGGCATTGATTTACGTGTCATGAGCCCCATTTCGCGCAACACTATTCACCCGCGCAACTATTCATCGCACAACACTATTCACACGCAACACTATTCATGCGCAATAGATTTTCCAGAGAGAGGGATGATGGAGAGAGGGCCGCGCAAATGGGAGAATGGTGTGCAATGGGAGATCCAAGGAGAGAGAGAGAGAGAGAGAGAGAGAGAGAGAGAGAGAGGGCCGCGAAATGGGCAGGGCTACCTATCTTGGATCCTTGATGCGCAACAAATCAAACTGCTATTGACTCATGCATTTTTTGTGCCCCAACACTATCATATCGTCTACATAGACTTCCATAAAGTGTCCGATCTACTTAGCGAACATCTTGTTGACAAGTCGTTGATACGTTGCTTCGGCGTTCTTCAAACTCGAAAGGCATGACCGTGTAGCAGTAAAGCCCCTTGTCGGTGACGAAAGTCGTTTTCTACTGGTCATGCAAGTACATCGCGATCTGGTTATAACCTGAGTAGGTGTCCATGAAGCTAAGGAGCTCATGCCCTGCCTTGTTGTCAACCAGCTGGTCGATCTTCGGGAGAGGAAAATTATCTTTAGGGCACGCCTTATTCAGGTCCATGTAGTCAACGCACACCCACCATTTTCCATTCGACTTCTTCACTAGCATGACGTTTGCTACCCAGTCTAGATAGTAGATTTCTTTGATGAACCTGGCCGCAGCCGCATCTATCCGAGAAGAAGCTGTCCGAGAAGAAGAAGAAGAGGAAGAAGAAGAAGAAAGAGAAGAAGAAAAGAAAGGAAAAAGGTAAGTTTTTTTTTTCAAGGCCCGCAACAGCCGTTACGGGTCACCGTTACGGTCACAGAATTCCGTAACGGCCATTTCGAACACGCATCACGTAATAGTGTCAGCCGTTACCATTATGTATCGGCCGATGCGGTCGTATCATAACGGACATGGGACACCTTGCCAATGATGGCATACCTCTTTGGTTCGAATGCTTGTCGCTTATGCCTCACTGGTCGATAGTCGGGGTAAACGTTCAGCCTGTGAACCATCACCTCTGGTTTGATGCCAGGCATGTCTTGATGGGACCATGCAAATATGTCGACATGTCGCTTCAGTAGATCGACGATCTACTCTCGCTGACCTGGGGCTAATAATGAACCTACTTGAATCGTGTGGGTCAGGTCGATCTCGCAGAGGGGTATAGTTACCAGGTCTTTCACAAGAGACCCTCTTTCAGCTGATTCTTCTCAGGGGTCGCGAGATGTGATTGCCATTGTTTGTTATTGTGATTTTGCCCTTACTGCCATGGAGTAGCACCGTCGGGCTTCATGTTGATCACCTTTGACTTGTCCGACACTATGCTCGGCCGAGAATTTCATGACAAGGTGGTAGGTCGACACTACTGCTCTCATGACGTTAAGGGATGGTTGTCACAGAATGACGTTGTAGACAGAAAGACAGTCGACTACGAGGGAGTCAATCATCACAGTAGTCTGGTTGTGACCCTCTCATGCGGTCACAGGCAGAAGTATACTTCCTTCGGAGGTAACCTTCTCTCCTGCAAACCCAAGCAAGGGAGTTTGGACCGCACGTAGTCGGGATCTCCCGATCCCCATCTTGTCGAAAGCGGCAGCGAAGAGGATGTCAGTCGAGCTACCGGTGTCCACCAATATACGGTGCACCTTGTGGTTGGCCACTATCATGTTCATCACCAGGGCATCGTTGTGTGGATGGTGGATTCCTCAGGCGTTCTCCTCGGTAAAGGTCAAGTTGCAGGGAATCAATTTATGATCCTTTACAGCCTTACTTGTGAGATTAATGTGATGCTTTGAGTTGCTGCTATTGATGCTACAAGCATGAGCCCTGCGAGATCTGTTTGAATCTCCACCTCCTGCGGGTCCTCCGAATATTGTGTCGATCTCGTCCGTTTCTTCGTTGTCATTCTTGTTGCCTTATTGCTCGTCTCTCTGGTTTGGTCGTTTGTCCCTCCTCTTGTGGACGTACTCCCGCAGATATCTGTTGCAAATGAGGGACTCGATCTCTTCCTTGAGATTGAAATAGTCGACAATGGTGTGGCAGTGGTCATGGTGGAAGTGACAGTACTTCCGTTTTTCGACGTTGGATTTCATCCTACTCGACCATTTTAGGTTCCTCTTGCCGCAAACTTCCATAAGGACTTGTTTAGGAGTAACATTTAGAGGAGTGTAAGAATGGAACCTTCTCTTCAGACGTCGGTTGGGGTGCTGACCTCTGCTTGGGTCGTCGTCCCTTCTCCTCTTGCTTCTGACATTAGGTGGCTCCCTTTCTTCTTTGTGCTTTTTCTCCTTAGCCGAGTTGCTTGTGCTTCGAGTAGCTTTTCACGAACTGAAGAGTTAATATGCATTAGAGTATTTCTGTGCTCCGTTAGGGAGATTGACCAAAGTGGTCAGGGGGTTCTTACCAATCAAGAAGAGGAACCTCCCTTCCCTTTAGCCGAATATCATGGCGGCCTTTGCTATGTGGTCTGAATAGCTGTCCACCTGTACTACTTCCGCGTTGAAGTGGATGATGTAGTCCTTCAGCAGCTCGTCTTCCATTTGGGTAATGGTGAGGAAATGAGTCGCTGGTTTCCTCCTATCGTTTCTGCCAATGAACTGAGTGATAAAGGTTTTGGTGAGCTGGGCGAAGGAGCTGATAGACCTCGGCATCAGCTGCTTGTACCACTTTCATGCTACTCTTGACAAGGTCAAGGAGAATGCTCGGCACATCACCGTACCGGTTGCACCGCGTAACCCCATCCACGCTCTATAGGGCTCCAAATGCTTGGTCGGATCCCCGGTTCCAGAGTAGGGAGTAATTTGTCTCATTCAGAATCTCGGCGGAAGTGGAGATCCCATGATATTGTCGGTAAATGGTAACTCTGTCTCCTCCAACATGGCCTCAACTGAGTTCAGGACCCAGGCGCGGTATGTTTGTCGAATGTTGCCGATCTATCCTCGTATCTCCCTGAGCTCAGCCTCCTAGGGGACCTCGTTCTCTGCCATCACTTCAGGAGCCTTCTTGAACCTTCATTTTTCCAGCGTGTGGCATAAGTCGGAGTCGGCAAGCGCGGTAGTTCCTGCAGTGTGGGTGGGTGCATAGCTATGTTGCCCCAGTTGTTGCTTGGCTCTGTGCGAGTCATGGGGAGCCTGCGGTGGTCGAGATTACTTGGTAGATGCGCTTGCTTTTGCTCCATGGTCGGGAGGTGGGTTCTTCCTCTCCAGTATCTGCATTACGCGGTTTATGTTACCAGTTAAGGCCTCGACCTAGTTTTCCAGGGAGATAAGTCGACCTCCCCGATTACAGGACCTTTATGTAGGCGCTGCAGGAGCAGAATCAGCTTGGTGTTGTTAGGGTGGATCTTGAGGGTTTGTAGATTGCTCAACTAGTGCGGGAGCAGTTGCAACGATAGTAGCCAAAGCCCTCTTTCTTCCTTTCGCCATTGTAGAACAACTAGAGATGATAGGTGAGTTGGGAATGGCTTCACTGTCGCTTCCCACAGACGGCGCCAACTGTTGATGCAGCTATCTGGACGTTCTTGCTACACCGTTGTGTGCCTATCAAGATTATTACTAACATGAAAGCATATGACTCGAGCATTCAAATTCTGTTGCCCTTAGTCACAAGATAAAAGGGTTACGTAGTTGCATCACTTCAATTTCCAGCCCTCAAGTCGGGGAAGCTGGCCCTAGAAACCCTTTTTGTGAGTGAATGAGATAGCAAAACTGTTTTGCGTGACAAGATAAGGGAGTTAGTTTCAAGGCTAAATGCCTACTTTCCTAGGTTCTAGTGAAGCTATTTTTCTATGGACCTTAGCAAAAGATGGTGTTTGGTGCTTGGTGGTGTTGGGAATGCTTTCCCTTTGTTGTAACCGGTCTTTGTTTCAACAAAATATGGATAATAGTTTAAACAAAAACTTGAAAAATGCGTTTGTAGGAATTTCTATGCTTTTCTTAACCTGCAAATAATTGACTTCTGTGTGTAAGCATTTAAATGTAAATTATTTCATGAATCCGAGATCAGTTGTGAATACTGAACAATGACAGCCCTTAAGAAAAATAAAGCTCTGTTCTGATTATTATTAATAGCATAAAAGAATATGGCTTGAACATTCAAATTCTGTTGAGAGTTTTTTCCTTTCCTTTTCGTATTCTTTTTAATTTATATAAAATAATCTAATTGGATATTAGTTATTATGTTATAAACCCCACCAATACCTGGCTTGTTATGTGTTATTTCTCTATTGAATTTCTCTCATCGCACCTTACCTGCCAAAAGCAAAGTCATAGACCGACGGTTCAGGATGAGAATCATCATCATCATCTAGATCATCACATATATGGAAGTCTGTCGCAGTTGTAAAACAAAAAGTTTGGGAAGGGGTTGGATTTCGTTGGGGGATGGGTAAAATTAGATTTCGGGAAGATAAGTGGGTAGGAGGGCAGAGTCTGAAAAAACTTTTTCGGCTGAAAGAACTTTTTCCTAAGGTTGACTGGTATTTCCCCTGAGGTAGATCTTAGGGTGTCTAGATGCTTTTCTATTGAGGGAGGGGTAGGCTCCGCCGTGTAAAAGGAATCTGGTGGATGAAGAAATTTCAGATTTGATTAATTTGCTCGGAATGCTTTCAAAGGTAGCTTCGGAAATCTCAGAGCCGAACTTGATGGTGTAGTTAAAAGAAATTTTTAAAAAGTTCTCGGTGAAATCCCTCTATATGTTACTAAGTGGGGATGATTCTTCAGTTGGGGTCTGCCCGATGTCATTCATTTGGCATTATGGTGCACCCTCAAAAGTGGCGGCATTTGTGTGGCTAGTCGGGAGAAGCAACGTTCTAACGGTGGATAATCTCTGTAGAAGAGGTTTCATTCTTCCGAATATATGTCTTTTATGTTTTTGGGTTGATGAATCGGTCGATCATCCATTTGCCCAATGTTCATTTTGAAGAGAAATGTGGGATGACTTCTTCCAAGTTATTCGGAGTTGAATGGGTGATTCTGGGATCTATTGATGCATACTTCTTGATGTGGCATGTCGGGGGGATCGGGAAGATCGGAAGGAAATTTTAGCAGTTAAGTTTGCTCTCGGGTATATGGGCCCTTTGGTTTAAGAGGAATGATCGATGTTTTAGGAATCGTAAGGGACATGTAGTGGAGGTCTTCAAAAGGGCTAAATCCCATGTTCTGGCATGGACACAAGCTCTTAAGATTGTCTCTCACTTGCTGGAATGTTCATAGGATATGTAAATCTTTTTTGGTTTCATACTTGTAAATATTTGACTCCAGCCTCTTCGTATAAAATTTGTAGTTAGGGATGAGAAAGACAAACATATGGTTGGATTTGCCATTACGTGGAAGAAGGTTGAGATGAATGTGCAGCAGAAATCAAGTAGATATTAGTGTTATTAAAAAATCAATTAGATATATATAAATTGATTTTGAAGGTGATACAGTCGAAGCAAGGATATCTGAGCTGAATATAAATATAGATTAGTTTTGAGTGTAACAAACCCCCCAAAAAACAGATAGAACTCATGAACTATTAAAGAGCATATAGGGCAGTCCACATTTTGCATACCACAAGTTAGGGTATGTTCTTTAATGGTAGTTGTAAATCAGTAACCCGAATTAGATTTCTTTTCAAGTTTAAAATAAAAACAAAAAGAAATAAATTTCTTTTCTATTTCAAGTGAATGTTGATCTAATTGAAGAAAGGGAAGGAAAAAGCAGCTGCTGAGAGAACTTGAAAAGAAGGTTCTATGTTTGATTAATGAAGTCATTGATAATGGTAGATGGTGAAGGATCATTTGGGGACAATGAAAGGCTGGAAAAAAGAAATAATTGCTCTTGGCTATACCTAGTTTCCTTAAGACAAGGGTGGACCATGTAGTCCAATGACTTCTTTCACCAATAAACAAGCCTTTGAAGCTGGTAAACCCATCAGCCGTCATTAGCTAAGTGGAAAAGACCGAGCTGCCTCTGAGCTTTGAAAGCCATAAATGAAAACTATTGATCAAACTGGTCACTGCAAACAGGGTCTTCTCCATCTTTTCTTTCTCAGGTAGGTATGTTGGACACTTCCTATGTCTTGCCCATTTCCATCCTTCTGGCAGGTTTGGATACCTCTGTCCTGTTTCTCTCTTTTTATTTAGGTAAGCTGGGTACGTATTTGTTCTCTCTTTTCTCCACTGGTTGGTAAGCTGGCACTTGGGTCCCTTGCCCCTCTCTACAATCTGAAAATCATGGATATGGATCTTGGAGCATTTGCTGATCATGCGCAGTAAAAAGATAGGATCACCATTCATTAAAAGAAGAAGAAGAAGAATGGGATAACCATGCTGGAGTTGAAACCCACAGGTGGTGGCCTATACAGTGGTTTATGGTTTTTTCACTGCTACCAAACTACCACCCCTGGAATTACTAATTTATTTTGGCTACTCATTCTTTAGCATTCTATTCATCCTCGTCGTCGTCATTATCATGCTCATCATCATTCCATGCAAGCTATTCGTTGAGGACGACGGAGAAAACTAGGACTGTGGAATGAAAATAGATGATCTAAAAATCTAAAAATGACTTCAAAGAAATAGATGACCATTCACTGACATGTGATACGCTTTGCTAGCTATTTTGCTAGCCTTGAATGGAAGAGTTGAGTATAAAGTATGTTACTTGGGTTTTCCAGTACCAGGTGAAAAGGAATTCGATCCTCACGTTTTTTTAGATGTACAATGGCAACCTTCATTCCAGGTGGAGGTCATCGTTGATGCTATTTTTTTTAAAAAAATTTTAATTTTTTTTTGGCACAAAAATGTAATTTGATTAGCTTCTGTTGTTGATATTGATGAATAAATGCGAAATCGAACAATAGATGGAACAACAAGAGAGCAACTCATAGTGTTTAATAATAAATTGATGGATCCATGCATGCACGTATCAAAGTCGGAGGCTCAAGTCAAGCTTGGGTGGCTCCGAGTGTTGCTTTGGCAGTGAGGAGCCCATGTGAAAGCTTCCTGGCCACATCAAATCCATTGCTTCTTCAAGTGCGAAGGACGTCCAAGTCGCCCCAAAGCCTGTGGCTGTGTCATCAAATCTCGCAACCATTCTGGCCCCTTCTGCCTGTGGCTTGTGCACTAGTGAGTGGGGCCGAACTCCCAGTGAACGGATAAGTGGGACATTCACTGGAGCATTGATTGGTAGGCCCATCATCATCATCCTCCGAGACCGAGATCGAACCATTCCTCTTTCCCTCTTATGGGCGTTCTGATGCCCGCCCAATGCTTGTGAGCTGAAGAACTTCCTCATGCAGAAGTTGCAAGAGAACACCTTGTTGGAAGGAGGTTTTGATTGGGAATCAGAATCCCCAGCCATTGACGACTCACTTCTGCCAAGGCTTAGACTCAGCCATTCTGCCAAATTATCATCATCACCCAATTCACCATCATAATTGTCGCCAACCTTTGATCCGGCTTTATGGTCGTCCACCCATGTATTGCTTACTTCTTCCTCTCCTCCTTTGAAAATCATCCTCACCTTAATACAATCAGATGAGAAGACGAGAATGATTAAAGGAAGTAGAAATGATAGAGGATCCCTGGGAGGGGGTTCACTGCCCTTAAAAAGGAAGTGAACAAGGAAGAGGAAATAAAACGGAGGAGAGGTATGAGAAGGGATGTGGAAGTGGATATATTTTTTTCTATTTTTATTTCCTCTATCTATAAGTGGCCCAAGTACTGATGCTTGGCATTCCAGGGGCAATGCTTGTGTCATGGTTATTGTTGCTCATGTCAGGCTTCGGATTCCCTATCTTTTTCCCTTTTTTTTTTTTTTTTTTTTTTCTTTTCCCTTCCATCAGGATCACACTAACTTTACCTGGTTCCCTTGGTGTAACTATAATACCAGGTTGACAATCCAACACCAATTCCATCAGCGGTCAATTCTCTAACTAGTATCAACTGCTATGGATTCTTTCCTTCCCAAATAATGCAAGAGGTATAGACGTGCTCACTGAACATGTCCTTTCTGTCTGGGTTCACATTATCTGCAGGTGGGGTCTGTCTTTTTTCTGATCCAGAGCGTTTATCTGGCAGGATCCCCTGTGGAGGTGTCTGATTGTTGGACTTCGATTATTAATTGTTTTGTTTTAACCATATGTTTGCAAGCAACAGTTAGATGCATGGAGTAATACATGGGTGTATTTTCTACAGCATCACCTATCAGATAGATGGCCTGGATCGATGAAAGAGGGGCCCCACCTATATGGAAAGATGATCCGAACTGAAAACACTTGGGAGTTCAGGCCAAGCATTGTGTACTTCCACATGAAGACACTAAATAGATTCTTTAATTTTAACTTTATAGATTTTCAGTAAATAAATTCTTCATAATGACAAGTAGGTACAAAATATTACATAAAATGTCACATAAGGTTTTTTTTTTTTTTTTTTCAAGGGTGAAGAAGATAAAAAGAAAAAAGAAGAAGAAAAGACATCTTACATCTATATATAAAAAGGTTGGCCTTTTTTTTACCATGAGTGAGTGAATGATAAGCTTTGTTGCGGATATTGAACTGAGTGGAGATGCTATTATTTTATCAGATTGCATTTAAAAAAAAAAAAAAAAAAAAAAAAAAAATTCTTGGGGACCCCACTGAAGGTACCAATAATGGAGATAAAAGGTTAGCAGAGGTGGGTGCTCTTCTATAATTTTATTCAAAAAAGTGTGTGTGTGTGTGCGCGCGCACGTGCACACGCGCGTACATATAGGAATATCTATGATGGATGTCTCCATTCAGGGTTTTGGCCTTCTTCGGGAAGTGGGTATGCGTATGTGTATGTACAGTGGGAGAAGTGCATTGAGAACCACTTGAAATTCTTAGAATCCCATTGCTTTTAAAATCTAAGGAGAAGACAAGGAGCCCACTTCCCAAAAAGGGTGCTTGTTTTTTTATTTTATTTTATTTTTATTTTATTTTATAGCTCTTGCTCAATAATGCAACCCCTCTTTAATGCTCAAGTTCATAGATATAAAAATCTTATGGTGTGATTGATGAGCCCAAGCCATATGGTATTAACTATTAAGGATTACAATGACAGATGTTATAATGATAATGGACCGCGATGTTATGCTGTATTAATATGCATTTAATGACCATTTCTTCGAAACATTCGTCATGGAACATGAAGCGAAGAGCTGGCCATCGAAATGTTATGGTAGACCAAATTACGCTGCGTTTTCTTTTTAACTTTTTCTTCTCCTTTGTACTTTCCAACTTCTTCCCATTACACAATGTAATGCCCCTTCTGGCCGTTGTACTTGCATCTGTTTTATAGCACAAACACGCATCCTAAATGTGTATTGTTTGTACTGGTTTGTATAGTTGACGGATTATGATGCCTTGATATATCAGAACCTGGATGGTGCCATAATGCGTCAATTTTGTAGAAGTGGTTCCCATGTTCTGGTGATCCAGACTGTTTATCCAAAGGGACCTACCATGGATGGAGTATGCCTCAAAGCATTTACAATTTGGATAGTTCTACCTATCCCGTCTATGAATGTTAATTCTGAATTTATTTATTTATTTTTTTGTCTGACCGATGATTTACTCTAATCAACTGTATAATTTTCGCAGCTCTTAAGACTTTTTTCTTTTTTCATATTTTTCGAATATTCAGTTAACAATAGAAAGATGGATGTAAAGAAATTAGAAACTTATGAGCTATGGATCCAGTCGCATCTTATGGTGCCTGTGTCGGTCGGTGTAGTTGGTATGATTAGTTCCAACTTGCATCATCTCATCCACAGTTATGGACACATAGGTCGGGGGATAAATATTTCGCTGTAATCCATCAAAGACATAAATAAATAAATATTTTCAATGTATTTTCTTTTTTCATATCATGGGTGTGTGCTTACGTGGGGGCCCACATGTTGGTGGCCGTTTCTATTTATTTATTTTTGTTTTGTATATTTCAATATCATGGGTGTTGTGTTTTCATGGGACCCACATGTGTGGCCAATATTCTGTTTTAAGCATTCATAATTACAACTACGACAAATGGATGGGGGAAGATATGCCCGAGAAGGGCAGTAAATCTAATTATGCTGCAATCAAGTGGAACCTAAAAATGTCCATTTTCTTCTTTGAGGATTTATATTATAATCTGGCTGCATATGACGCTTGATACTCGTGCACTTGGAAATTGTACATGTGACCTATATTAACTCAAACAAAACCGACTAGATTGTGCAGCCCACTGTTGCCAAGGCACGATCCCAAGATCAGATTAGTTGTAGAAATCCTAACCTCCGATCATGGACACTTGTTTGTGGTCATAGAGTGTTGGTTGCTTTTTCCATTTTTAACCGTCCAATAAAAATGTCCACCAATCTGATGGTTAGATAATTAAATAAGCTTAATAGTTGGTTCATGAGATATCTAAATTTGCTACCATTATTTAGACAGTTTAATTGGACCAGCGTATGGCGCATGTGCAATTTCTAAGTAATTTACAAGAGCCCGTGTGTCATTCATCACACTCTACCAGAGTATTAAAAAAAATGGCCAATGCCTCCTTTTGGAACTGGCCAATGGCTTGGTTTGTACGAAAGGGTTGTGAGAAGAGATGGAAAGAAAAGGAGAGAGAGACCGAAGAATCTTCAAAGTAACATGCTTTCTTTGGCTACTTTTGACATCTTCTTTGGGTCTTTAGTGTTAGGTCATTGTTATTTAAGAATATGGATTTTCACTAGTCTTCCCTATGGCCACTACAATCCAACTACTGTCGGAAATGGGCTGGTGGGCCCGACCGAGCACCGCTGCGTCACAGCCTGTTTTGTGCTTGACTTGACGGGGCCTGACTTTCACCTCCTGCTTCTGGGGGTGAAAGCGGTATGCCAAGCTCCATGGGGTCCACCGTGATGTATGTGTTTCATCCATGCCATCCATCCGTTTTGCAAGCTCATTTTAGGGCATAATTAATTTTTAGTTTTTTTTTTGTAAATGATGCAGATCCAAAGCTCAAGTGGACCACACCACACGAAACAGTGGGGATTGAACACCCACGGTCGGAAACTTCTTGGTGGCAGAAGTTTGGAATTTGTGTTTTACCTTCGTCCAAGTTTGTGTGTGTGACCTTTTCAACAGCTTGGATGGCAAATAAAACATCACGGTCGGACCCAGTAAGTTTTCAATGGTAGGCATTCAATCCCCACTGTTTTCTGTGGTGTGGTTCACTTGAGCTTTGGATCTGCATCATTTTTAGGCTCATTACTTAAAATGAGCTGGAAAAGCGGATGGATGGCATGGATAAAAATATACAACATGGTGGGGCCCACAGAGCACGGACCAGTCCGACCTCAGTAGTGATGGGGTCAATACGGAATCCCAGTGCGGAAGATGTGTAGGTTGGTCCAGGTCCTTCCCATTTGCGGGCCCATCATCTTCTAGGGTAGTGGGCGGAGAGGAAGGAGAATGGGAATGTCCTTGTACAGGTCCTTATTGTGACCATCAATTTTCACACGTTGGCTGTCAACTGATTATCAATGTTTTTCTTTCTAATACTATGTGATACGAGCGGGAGTTCAACGCTTTCCATCCTCTATACTTTTGATTATCTTCTGGCATACAAATCAGGCCATATCACTTCGCTGCATTATTATTATTATTATTTTTTAAAAACAGATATGTAACCATCAACTGACCTTCTATTGTTGTGGCCCACCTGAAGAATTAAATTCGTCTGACTCTTTAAGCCAGATCTAACGTATGATTTCATACTTGCACGTGTGCCTGCATGTTCTAGTCATCCATGCCAAAAAAATAAAAATAAAAATAATAATCAGACAGGTTTTAGGTCAAAGTAAGTTGAGTTTGGGTGTGTGTTTCGAACAAGAAACAAATGCATTCGATTTGGGGGAATTATCTCATTTGAACA
Organism: Magnolia sinica; assembly: GCF_029962835.1. Lineage (NCBI taxonomy): Eukaryota > Viridiplantae > Streptophyta > Magnoliopsida > Magnoliales > Magnoliaceae > Magnolia > Magnolia sinica. Next base: position 42,806,409 of record NC_080583.1, read on the forward strand.
TAACAGAAAGAAGTATATAGAGAACAATTGTTGTATTATTAATATTGAATTCATTTACATCCTCTAATATCCCTTAATTCTAAGATAGATTATCTAGAATATAAAAATTGACAAAGTTCGAATGTCGAATCTAAATATCAAATTTGACAGCATTTTGACATCTGCTTTTATCATCTCTCTAGGAAGAATGGTTGTGCAGGTTTGATCATCTGATCTTCCCCTTTGAGCTTGTCCCTTATGCAAAAAGAGAGCTCGAAACTATGAAGATCGAACTTGACAATTTCAGCAGCATTTCGACCCTTTCCATCATTGGCTGTATAACAGCCTGGTTGCGTGGTCTGTGCAACTAACTTCTCTTCCTCTCCTAGCTTTAACTTCCTCTGGAGCTCAGACCTTCTTCCAAAATTCTTCTAATCCCCAAATGAGAGGGAGAGTGGGGTATTTATAGGCCTCCACACATGCGAAGCCTCGATCTTTTCGCCATAGGGCCCGCCTTTCATTAGATATTCCATCCATAGTAGACTGTTTCTGATATCATTTGCGCGACCCGCGTAACATACTAAGTTGTTTGTGCGACCCGCGCAACCAACTCTTTATGACTTCAACTCATCAAGTCATTTGCGCGACCCGCGCCACCAACTATTGGTTGTGCGGGTCTGCACAACCACTTACTATGTCATTCAGTTTCCTTCTTTTTTATTTTTTCTTCATTTCTTTTCTTCATTTCTCCTAATCTTTTATCCCTTCAATCTTCTTCCTTCTTTTTATGCTCCAACAGATGCCCCCTTGATCATTACTTTGTTCTTTTGAATCAAAGAATTAGGATCAATCCACTCCAATTTCTAAATCATAAAATGGTTGCGCGACCTGCGCAACGGGCACTCAAGTTCCGCACTCGGCCCCGTCTTCTATAAATAGCAGCACCTTATTTTATCCTCTCACTTCTCATTCCTTGCAATGGAGCTCTATCCTGCCACTTTCCTCCACGCAATCAAATCTGGTTGCGCGACCCGCGCAATGGATATCTCATTCGCGCAAGGTATAAATGCATTGTGTGAACCCGCGCAACGGACTTTGGTTGCACGACCAGCGCAACCGACCCTTGTCATTTTTTTAGACTTGCCTTTTTTTCTTCAACTTAGCTTGTTTTCCTGAACTAACTCTTTCTCAACCCAATTCTTTCAGGACTTGAACCTTCTCATCATGGCCCACATAAAAAGAACCTTCATTGTCGCTGATCCCCCTACTGCACATCCTTCACATCAAGAATTACCAAACCCTTCACCTTCTGAAGCCACGGAATCTCCATCATCCCCAGCCCAGCTTCACAAAAGCACTTCAAAACAACTAGCAAGCACGCTGCTTATATAAAAGAGCCGGTGCTTCCTACTTTTGACTTCACCAACCGCATCAACACACTCCTGTCTCCAATTCACAGACCCATTTCTATGGGTGACATTGAAAGACCTTCAAAGCATGGTCGTGAATACAACTGGGAGCAATGGTTGAAGTCAACAACTCATCTTCAAACTATCAGTCAAAGACCCCCTGCTAGGGAAGATACTCCGCCCCCTTCCTGATCAAAGAAGACACGCCGAAACAAGGCCCAAGAGTTTCAGGGGAAGATAAAAGAACACAACCGAAAGAAGCTGTCGAATTCTTGGGAATCAGTCCGAGCAATTGAGGGTATCATGAAATTTGATAACCCTTATAAACAAGGTATAATGGTGATTCCAGTAAACCTTCATCGCCACAATTCCATCTTGAACTGTGAGCCCAGGGATCAAATGGACTAAGAGAAGCTGGCTTACACAGAGTGTTTGTCGTTCAGAGAACCAAGAATTCTAGAAGGCATTCTACTGCCAAAGAAGCCAAGGCAACAACTAGGCAATATCCATCCCATGATCTTTTTCACTCCATCTCACGATCTTCACAACTTGCATCCAACCCACTTCTACAAGACGCTTCAACAGTGTTTCGGCAAACACCGACTCATTTGTTCCTGAGGAATTCAGAACAAGGAATCTCTTGACTCCCTGCAATTATTATACTGAGTGGGCCACAGCGGTTTTGGCAAAGCATTTGAAGATCTTGTCCAAGATAGGCCTTTATACTGCGATTGAGGCAACGCCGCAACCTTTCTACAAGGAGTCTTCTATTTTAAAGGGCTTTCTGAAAAGGCTAAGCTATATGTCCTAGAGGGGGGGTGAATAGGACAATGCCAAATAAAAAAAATAACAGCGGAATTAAATAGAATATGATAGCCAAAGAAATTCACAAAGCAGGAAAGTAAAACAACCTCAAAATTCAGATCTTGAGAGGTTGATACAAATGTTGTTCTAAGGACAAACTTACACCAAAAACCAGAGTTTATGGTAGGACAACCTTATTTCTAGAAAGATCTTTGTATCAAATCTCAAATCGAAGAGGAATACAGAAATAAATACAAACTGAATTGAAATAAATTGTAATAAAAAATGTATTGTTCTAGGGACAGCCATACACCATAAAAATGGCAGGGCAACCTTGCTGGAACAACTTTCAAATGAAATTGAAAATCAAGCTGATAAAGGAATAGCTGAAAATAAATTCTAAACTATTACAAAATTCTCACAATGCTTGAATTAAATGATTACAACATTCACCACCATACATACATCCCACAAAAGAATAATTAAAGATTAGAAGAATAAATCAATCAACCACAACACAAGGGTTTATAGTGGTTCGCCTGTGTGTTCACCAACTGTTAAACAACAGCCACACAAAATGCTACTCCACTCCTAATATCCTCACACAGGGGATATTAGCGTTCACTAAAAATAGGTTTTCCCAGGTTCACCCAAAACCTTTACAATTGTGTCTTTGTATGTGGGCTTACACAATTAAAAAACCCTACTTCTGAGTTTTCCTGGCTCTCCTCAGATAACCAATATAACAAGATTTTTCTGGCAAATCTTGAAAGAAACCAAAACAAAAAGGAATTTACAATTAAATGTAAAATACCTGATTATCTCCTTCGATGTAGCAGCCCGGTAGAACCAAATCAGAGTAGATGATTGAATGTCCAAGTTCAATGTCCAGTACTCAATTACAATGGTTCTAATTCTAATAGATTTTAAATTAAACCGAATAGGGCTTGCCTTAATTGATTTTGATTCCAAAGAAATAGAATAAAAATTCCTCTTATCAAATCAGATTGGAATAGCAGAAACAAAATCAATTAAATAAAGCTAAGGAAAGAGAATATTAAATAAGCACACTTAACTTGGATGGAGCACAGAATTATCTCTCAGAAGTTCGACGAAGATTGGCTTGAATGGATTAATTAATTCGATGATTTCTTCTGAGATTCGTGCACTATTTATAGGTGAGCAGATCGGGTCTTCGACTGGTCTAGAGTGCTCTTCGACTAGTCGAAGCATTAACAGATATTTGAAAAATCCTGCGGGATATGCTTTGACCATTCTACGACTGGTCGAAGGTCTCCTACGACTGGTCGTAGGTTTCCTTTGACTGGTCGTAGGTCCTGAAAAACTTCGCTGGATTTCGAGTCGAAGATGTTCGACTGGTCGAAGATGCAGTCGACACTGTTCCTACGACTGGTCGAACAGATTCCTGGACTAGTCGAAGCCTAACAGATTTCATCCGGAATTTGTAACAAACTCACGACTGATCGAGGAATTTCTTACATTGGTCAAAGCAAGTCTAAGACTAGTCGAAGAAGGCGTAAGACTAGTCGAAGAACAGACCAATCACATGTAAAATAACATTCGACTTATGTATCCGAAATGACCTACTTCTAAGGTCAACCTATGGTCAGTCAAACCTCAATCATGAAGTAAAGGACATTGAAACATTCGGAGCTAGTGACCTTGAAGAATGAGCCTTGAAGTCTTGATGTAGATCAATCTTGAAATCTTGATGTAGCTCAATCTTGAAAGGGTCTTGAGTTCTTTACCAACTGCCTTGTACTCTTCTTGAAGTCTTGTCTTGTGAGCTTTGCTTGTTGTGAGCTTAGCTTGTTCATGAATGTTGATCCTTAAGAGAGCTTCACTTATGCAAGTTATATATAACATAACAGTGATTTTGGCACCACAAATTTGACAATAGACAGGGATATAAACTATAGCACTTACAATCTCCCCCTTTGTCAAATTAGTGACAAAACACATAACCAAGATAAACAAAAAGTAAAACAACTGGTTAATACCTGCAAATCAATATTCAATATTCAATATTCAACTTTCAACCAACCAGTTTCAACATTCAACCAGTTTCATTCAACAAGATCAAACATATACTCCCCCTAACTCCCCCTGAGTAACATAACCAATGCTACTCCTCTCACAATCACATTAAAAACAAACCATTCTCCCCCTTTTTGTCACAATATGATAAATGAGAACTAAATAAAGGAATTCATGAGAGTAAACATGAGGAGGTAAGAGAGTATAGCAAAAGAATGATAGAGATACTCAGCATAGCATCATATAGAATAAATATCCAGCATAAAACATAAATAGAATCCAACTCAAAATTAGTCAATCAAGTGCTAAGTTATAAAGTTATTACAGACCAGAAGTCTCATAAAAACTATTCAGAACCAGAACTTGATGACGGAGCAGGAATAGAGGGATCAAGTTGGTGCATGCCTTTGTTCAAGCGCCTAAGATATTTGCGCATGTACTTGAATTGCAAATCATGAGCAACAGACATGTTTTCCAACTTTACATTTATATTCTCAACTTTAGCCTCTAATGCACTCAGACGTGCATCAACATCAGATGGTACAAAATCTGGATCATTTACTGAGTCAGAATCCAATTCCTCAAAAATGTCATCCATATTAATGTCATCACCAGCTTCTTCATGACCACCACCACCACCACCACCTTGTTCAGGAAGCAGATCCAACTTTATCTTATTGATATTAGTATTGTTGAAGATCAGATGATGGATTGGTGCCTCATCAACAGGCATATCGACTAACATTTGAGTAGCCAATACAGTCATAAAATAGGCAAAAGGAATGTCACTATGACCAGGATGGAGTCGAAACTGAAGAATGAAATGACAGATTAAGGATGGTAAACAAATCTGAGTACCATTGGAAATAGCATGGATAACACGAACCATAAACGAAGTTAAGTCAGATTTATTACCCGAACGAGGATACAGATTAGACACAAAGATTCTGTGGAGAATTCTGTATTTGGGTAACAAATACCTTGCGGGAAGTGCATTCCCTTTTTGAGTCCATTGAACATCCATGTTTCACAAATCTCTAGTGAGCATGCGTTTTTCAGACATTGAGGGTTTATCAGTTAAGTTATGGATAGGAATACTCTCATCATTCATAGGAATTTCCATAAGGGCTGAAATTAAATGACGATCAACGTCAAAAGGCCCTTCTCTAGTAGAAATTTGAAAAGTTAAATTATCCTATGAGAAAGCACTAATACATGTAAACATGGATTGGGCAATGGACCGGTATGCAGGCCCACCCCAATGCAATAAGTTAACCCAACCTACAGCTTCAAGCATAGGAAGGATGTCAAAAGGTGCAATATGATTAACATCAACAGGATGTTCAACGATAACATTACGTGATCTAATGTCCCTAAATATGATGGATCATCATTGGGAACAAGAAGATGACGCTTAGAGATAGCGGTCGATCTGGAAGAAGAAGAAGGACCACGGGAAGTAGTTTTTCTACCTCTAGAAGCCATTTGCAACATGGATTTCAAGGATTAAAGAAGTTGCAAAGGATTGAAAAGTGGGTTTGCTCAAAACAGATTTTTCAAAATCCAAACCCCAAATCTCAATGAAATCCAAAATAGAAAGCTTCAAGAGAGAAAAGGAAACAATCTAGACACAAATATGCAAGAAAAACGGGATTTGAAACACTAACCTTGAAGAACAAGATAGATGGGTTCGACAAGTCGAAGCTCGGCTCCAAGGAGAAGAAAGAAGAAATGAGGAAGAAAGGAAAAAAAACCCAATTTAAGTAAAACCCGTGTTCCACGACTGGTCGTGGGTATCTACGACCGGTCGTAGGACGATTAGTCGTGTATACTCACGACTGGTCAAATAAACCCCAAAAAATTAAATTTCTTGCAATTTCTACAAAAATTAGAAATTAATCTAGCAAATATATACACTATAATACAAGAAGGCATAAATTATCAATTTAAAATGCACATGCCAAGATCAAATATCATCTTTTTGAACCTGCTTTTATCGAGAGGTTTTGTGAAAATGTTAGCTCGTTGATCTTCAGTAGGAATATATTCTAGAGATATAACTTTTTCTTCTACTAATTCCCTTATAGAATGAAATCTAATGTCAATGTGCTTAGTACGATAATGCTGAATAGGATTTTTTAAAATATTTATTGCACTGGAATTATCACAATGTAATAACATAGAATCCTGTTTAATTCCATATTCACTTAGCATTCGTTGCATCCAAACAAGCGTGTACATGCATTACCAGTTGCGATATACTCAGCTTCAGCTGTTGAAAGTGATATAGAATTTTGTTTCTTACTAAACCAGGAAACTAGACAATTTCCAATGTAAAAACAACCACAACTGGTTGATTTTCTATCATCTAGATTACCAGCCCAGTTAGCATCCGAGTACCCAGCTAATTGGACATTGGTTTCATGAGGATACCAGAGACCGAGATTTACAGTACTTGCGACATATCTAATAATTCGCTTGACAGCAATCAAGTGAGATTCTTTTGGATCAGATTGATATCTTGCGCAAATACCAACACTTAGAGATATATCAGGTCTACTAGCAGTTAAATATAACAAACTACCAATCATACTCCGATAAAGTTTTGAGTCAACATTTTTACCATTAGAGTCTTTTGATAGTTTCAGGGTAGTACTCATAGGAGTATCGAAATTCTTGTCATTCTCAAATCCAAATCTCTTGATTAGATTCAAGGCATACTTAGCTTGAGAAATGAATATTCCTTCAGATTGTTGCTTTACTTGCAATCTAAGGAAATAAGTCAATTCTCCAACCATGCTCATTTCGAACTGTGATTTCATCAAATCTGCAAACTCAGTAGTCAAGTCAGTACAAGTTGATCCATAAATGATATCATCAACATAAATCTGCACCATTAAGATATGATCATTATGTTTTTTAACAAACAAAGTTTTATCAACAGATCCCATTTAAAAATTATGACTTAAAAGAAATTTCGTTAATTTCTCATACCATGCCCTAGGTGCTTGTTTTAATCCATAAAGTGCCTTTTTAAGCCGATATATAAGATCAGTATTTTTAGAATCTTCAAAACCTATTGGCTGTTCAACATAGACTTCTTCATGTAAATCACCATTTAGAAAAGCACTTTTTACATCCATCTGATAGATCTTTATCTTTTTAAAGCATGCAATGGATATAAATAGTCTGATAGATTCAAGACGTGCTACTGGTGCAAAGGTTTCATCAAAATCAATCCCTTTAATTTGAGTATAACCTTGTACCACTAGTCTAGCCTTGTTTCTAATTATATTTCCACACTTGTCAGACTTATTTTTGAAAATCCATTTTGTTCCAATGATGTGTTTATCTTTAGGTCTTGGTACGAGATACCAAACATCATTTCTTACGAATTGGTTGTTCTTCTTGCATCGCAACAATCCAGTTCTCATCAGCAAGAGCTTCTTTTACGTTAGATGGTTCAATTTGGGATGTAAAACATGCATAATTACATATATCCTCAAGTTGTCTACGGGTGCGAACACCGGTGAGAGGGTTTCCAAGAATTTGTGTGGTTGGATGATCTTTAATAGTCCTCAACTCAGAATCAGTCTGATTCGATGAAGTATCGAGTTTATCAATGATTAGTACTTCATCATTATCTAAATTAAAAATTGGTGTGTTTAAATGATCATCAATGACAACATTAATGGATTCTTGAATCACACCAGTCCTTTTGTTCAGGACCCTATAAGCTCGACTATTTAAGGAATATCCTCGAAAAATCTCTTCATCACTCTTCGTATCAAATTTTCCCAAATTTTTACGATCACGTAAAATATAGCACTTACTGCTAAAAACTCGAAAGTATTTAACAGTAGGCTTTTTATTGAACCACAATTCGTAAGCCGTTTTATTTTTATCTTTGCTAGTGTAGACACGGTTAATAATATAGCAAGCTGTGTTGACTGCTTTAGCCCAAAGATTTTTAGAGAGCTTCATGCTATTCAACATGACATTAGCCATTTCTTGAAGCACCCTATTCTTTCTTTTAACAATTTCATTTTGTTGTGGAGTTTTAGGAGCAGAGAATTCATGTAATATTCCTTGGTCGGTACAGAACTTCTCAAAATTGCTATTCTCAAATTCAGATCCATGATCACTACGAATTTTACTGATTTGAGAAGATTTTTCAGTTCGAATCCTTTTGAGAACTTTTCTTACTTCTTCAAGGGTTTCAGATTTATCCCTTAAGAAGACTACCCAAGTGAATCTGGTAAAGTCATCAACTATTACCAGGATATACTTTTTACCACCACGACTTTCCGTTCTGGTAGGTCCTATCAGATCCATGTGGAGAAGTTCGAGTGGTCTTGATGTGGTATTTGAATTCACCTTTTTGTGAGAGTTCTTTGTTTGTTTGCCTATCTGGCACTCACCACATATTTTATCTAATTTCTGAAGTTTGGGTAAACCTCTTATAAGTTCTCGTTTGCTCAATCGATATAAATTTCGATAATGTACATGTCCAAGACGTTGGTGCCATAAATCAGTCTCGTCTGTATGGACCATGTAACATGTTTGATTAGATGAGCTGGATTCACTAATAATATAGCAATTTTCAGACGTTCTACGTCCAGTTAATATTACAGAACCCTTATTGTTTCGAATCTCACAGCTTTGATTAGAAAATCGAACATTATGGTTATTATCACATATTTGTGATATACTAAGCAAGTTATATTTTAAGCCTTCAACGTATAAAACATTTTTAAACACAGGAAGATTAAAAAGTTGAACCGTACCTTGGCCTATAATCTTGCAATTGCTACCATCACCAAATGTAACTGAACCATCAGTCATATCTTTCAGATCCGTGAATAAAGCTTTGTCACCTGTCATATGCCTGGAGCATCCACTGTCTAGGTACCACTTTGAATGACTTGTTGCTTTGAAAGCAGTGTGAGTAACCAAGCAGGTGACTTTAGGAACCCATTTCATAACTGTTTTGGGTTTAGGAACATAGTTGGTCTTCTTTTGTGTATATTTGTAAGAATGACCTATAGAGTTAGATTTTAAGAGCTCCTTGAGTAAATCAACTATCTTTTCAGCTAGTGGATTTCGTTTCTGATTAAAGTTGACATGGCTGCTTCTAGGTTTTTGAAAAGTTTTTGAATTTCTAGAAAAATCTTGATAAGTACTTTTCCTTTTTGAGTTTGAGGACTCTCCTTTAACAAACATAGGAGGAGTATACTTTTGTTTAGGAGTTAAATTTTTATCATAGCCCAACCCGGATCGATCGCCACATTTTCTTGATCCGGATAAAAGTTTCTCTAACTTTGGATCACCTTGGGCATATTTCCATGTGTCCTTTAAACTCAGAAGAGAAGATACTTCAATTTTAAGTTTCTCAATTTCAGATTTTAAATCAATAATTAGGGAGTTTTTGAATTCCAAATTACATTTTGATTTTTCAAAACAATTTGAAATTTGTGATTTTTCTAAGACAAGTGATTCAAAACAATTTTTGAGTTTAGAAAACTTTTCTTTTTGAAGTTTAAGTTTGACAGCAATTTTACAACTTTCCTTATATATGACATTGTAAGCATCTTGAAGATCATCTTCATTTTCACATTCACTATTCAGATTTCTTCACTTGTTGAGCCATTATCTGAAAATGTGAATTTGGCTAGAGTCATAAGAGCTTTAACCTCATTGCCCGACTCAGTTTCAAAATCTTCTGATTCAGAAGAACCTTCAGAATCAGATGATTCATCCCATGTAGCCAACATACCCTTCTTCTTGGGTTTGTCCCTTTTAGGACATCTATTTGCTAAGTGCTCATATTCTTGACAGTTGTAACATTGACTATCTTTCAAAGATTTTCGAAATTTGGGTCTAAACTTCTTTTTATCATTTGATTTTTGAAAATCAACCCTTTTCTTGCTTTTGAAAATCTTGTAAAATTTTTTAGCTAAAAGAGCCATAATCTTCTGAATCAAAATTTTCTTCTGAATTACATTTAGAAGATTTTAGTGCGATAGATTTACCTTTAGGAGCTTTAAAGTTTAACTCGTAGGTTTGTAGTGAACCAACTAGTTCTTCTACCCTCATATTATCCGTATCACGAAGTTCCTGGATCGCGGTTACTTTAGAATTGAACCGTTCAGGAAGTGAGCGTAATATTTTTGCACACACTTTACTTTCTGGGATTTTATCGCCAAGACCCCACATTGAGTTTACAATGTTATTCAATCTAGTGTAAAAGTCCATAAACATTTCATTTTCCTCCATATGAATTTCTTCAAATCTGGTTGTGAGGAGTTGGACTTTAGATTTTTTAACAATTGTAGTACCCTCGTGTGTCATTTCTAATATATCCCAAGCTTGCTTTGCAGTATCACAGGAAATGATTCTTTTAAACTCATCCGATGATAGTGCGCAAGTAATTGCATTTAGTGCTTTAGCATTTGCACTACTCTCACTTTTCTGAAGAGTGGTCCATTGGTAATATGGTGTGACTTTCATTGATTTTGAACCATCAACCCTAGTAACTTCCATGATAGGAGGATTCCATTCAGTCACTGTGGCTTGCCACACATTTTCATACATTGATTTGAGGAAGATCCTCATTCTGGCTTTCTAATAGGCATAGTTGGAGCCATCAAAGGGTGGAGGCCTAGTGACTGAAAGGCTATCAAAATTTGACATCTTAAATAGCTTAAATCGTTAGCTCAGAAATTATATCCAAGAATTAAAAAGAGCTATTAGGCTCTGATACCACTTGAAAAGGCCAAGCTATATGTCCTAAAGGAGGGGGGGGGGTGAATAGGACAATGCCAAATTAAAAAAAATAACAGCGGAATTAAATAGAATATGATAGCGAAAGAAATTCACAAAGCAGGAAAGTAAAACAACCTCAAAATTCAGATCTTGAGAGGTTGATACAAATGTTATTCTAAGGACAACCTTACACCAAAAACCAGAGTTTATGGTAGGACAACCTTATTTCTAGAAAGATCTTTGTATTAAATCTCAAATCGAAGAGGAATACAGAAATAAATACAAACTGAATTGAAATAAATTGTAATAAAAAATGTATTGTTCTAGGGACAGCCATACACCATAAAAATGGCAGGGCAACCTTGTTGGAACAACTTTCAAATGAAATTGAAAATCAAGCTGATAAAGGAATAGCTGAAAATAAATTCTAAACTATTACAAAATTCTCACAATGCTTGAATTAAATGATTACAACATTCACCACCATACATACATCCCACAAAAGAATAATTAAAGATTAGAAGAATAAATCAATCAACCACAACATAAGGGTTTATAGTGGTTCGCCTGTGTGTTCAGCAAATGCTACTCCACTCCTAATATCCTCACACAGGGGATATTAGCTTTCACTAAAAATAGGTTTTCCCAGGTTCACCCAAAACCTTTACAATTGTGTCTTTGTATGTGGGCTTACACAATTAAAAAACCCCACTTCTGAGTTTTTCTGGCTCTCCTCAGATAACCAATATAACAAGATTTTTCTGGCAAATCTTGAAAGAAACCAAAACAAAAAGGAATTTACAATTAAGTGTAAAATACCTGATTATCTCCTTCGATGTAGCAGCCCGGTAGAACCAAATCAGAGTAGATGATTGAATGTCCAAGTTCAATGTCCAGTACTCAATTACAATGGTTCTAATTCTAATAGATTTTAAATTAAATCGAATAGGGCTTGCCTTAATTGATTTTGATTCCAAAGAAAGGGAATAAAAATTCCTCTTATCAAATCAGATTGGAATAGCAGAAACAAAATCAATTAAATAAAGCTAAGGAAAGAGAATATTAAATAAGCACACTTAGCTTAGATGGAGCACAGAATTATCTCTCAGAAGTTCGACGAAGATTGGCTTGAATGGATTAATTAATTCGATGATTTCTTCTGAGATTCATGCACTATTTATAGGTGAGCAGATCGGGTCTTCGACTGGTCTAGAGTGCTCTTCGACTAGTCGAAGCACTAACAGATATTTGAAAAATCCGACGGGATATGCTTTGACCGTTCTACGACTGGTCGAAGGTCTCCTACGACTGGTCGAAAAACTTCGCTGGATTTTGAGTCGAAGATGTTCGACTGGTCGAAGATGCAGTCGACACTGTTCCTACGACTGGTCGAACAGATTCCTGGACTAGTCGAAGCCTAACAGATTTCATCCGGAATTTGTAACAAACTCACGACTGATCGAGGAATTTCTTACACTGGTCGAAGCAAGTCTAAGACTAGTCGAAGAAGGCCTAGGACTAGTCGAAGAACAGACCAATCACATGTAAAATAACATTCGACTTATGTATCCGAAATGACCTACTTCTAAGGTCAACCTATGGTCAGTCAAACCTCAATCATGAAGTAAAGAACATTGAAACATTCGGAGCTAGTGACCTTGAAGAATGAGCCTTGAAGTCTTGATGTAGATCAATCTTGAAATCTTGATGTAGCTCAATCTTGAAAGGGTCTTGAGTTCTTTACCAACTGCCTTGTACTCTTCTTGAAGTCTTGTCTTGTGAGCTTTGCTTGTTGTGAGCTTAGCTTGTTCATGAATGTTGATCCTTGAGAGAGCTTCACTTATGCAAGTTATATATAACATAACAGTGATTTTGGCACCACAAATTTGACAACAGACAGGGATATAAACTATAGCACTTACACTTTCTCAATTACCGGTGTCCTTCCACCAATTCTTTTCATCTTCCCAGAGGCAAAATGAGCCTCACTCTTTGGGACATTCACCAAATTGCCGGTCTCCCAATAACTGGAAAAATCAACGATGAATTTGTCCCAACCAACAATGAATTAGCATATGTCTCTTCACTTGACCGCCTTACCTCCATCCCAGAAACAATTATCGAACTTTCCAAGGAGATGTCCAAGTTTCCGAAGATTCACAAAATCTCTCCCATGCAATGGGTTGCGCACTTTAGCAGGGCTTTATGGTCACTTCTCTTTCTTTTCAAGTCGACAGTTTTCACCGCATCTTGATATACATATATCCTGCATCACCCGTCTTTCCTTCTCCTTCCAGGTTCAACGATAATCACTCATGAGAACTAGAAAGTCTCCGCAAAAATATAAAAGAGCATCCTGACTATTCTCTTGACGGGGAGCTTGCGGCATTCCTCAACTATTGGCTAAGCATAATGGTCTTGCCTAGTCGAAGTGGGCAGATGCCATCCGTCCCTCGGTATTTGTGGTTGTTGGTGCTATGGCCAAAGGATTCAAGTACTCCCTTGCTCCTCCCATGCTATGTTCGATTTATAGAGCTTTTGGAGAGATCACTTGTCATGTGAAAAGTCCCTCCGTTGGCTCTGCCTCTACCTATACTCCATGACACTACTTCATTGGTTGGCTTGGTGTGTACTTCCCCTGGACTTTTAAAGTTTCGGAGAAAGCTTACATTCATCCTTCCCAAATTCCCCTCTGGTTCCTTTAGAAAAGAACTATGGCGAAGAGGTCCTATGATTGGGTGAAAGACGCAATTTCTTCCGACGGCCAGATCAATTATTTCCATTTCTGTCTGCATTGTTATACGACAGATACAGATAAAATAGACACGGGATCACTTACCTTGGAGGAAAGAGCATTCTTTTTGTCGATTCGGTTGTGTAGTCTTCCGCTGAGGGAAGGAACAAAATTTTGGAGAGAATGATATTACCCAAGCTATTTTGCTCGTCAATTTGGTTTTGACCAAGTAGTTCTGGAAGATTGCAAATTGGTGATCAGATGGATGCGGAGTTACAGGACTGGTCCATATAACTGAGCGATGATATGGAAACAATTGTTGGGCGGCCGAGTCAATTCTTCCTTCATTATTCCAGGCTACGATCGTACCCCTCGGGTCTCATACAGTCATATGAGATGGTGGGTTCACCAATCTTATTTGGTAAGGAAAGGTTTGCTGGTGACTAAGCCTATTTGGCGTTCGCCACCTAGGCTTAGGGGCCGCACAATTGAAGAAGGGGTAGACTTTATACCAGAAACAAGTCATGCCCCCTTTTTTGGTCATCTCTACGTTAAGGTATCCATAAACGAACCCATTCACGAACTAAAACCTGATAATACTCTGGAAGAATGGGTAGCCTATGGAGTCATTCAAGATTTTGAAAGAGTTCCCTGAGACTGCCTTGAGAGGACAGTTGAGGAGACAACGGGAGCTGCTTCTCCAATTCAAGAAGATGTTGCCTATCCTCCAGATCAGCCAGCTTCTTCAGTCAATCCTCAAGATTAGCCAACTTCTTCCCCTACCCCCAGGATCATCCTTCCCAGTCCTTCATCACTAATGACAAGGTCTCGGACGCGTTCTTAAGCCTCTCCCCCTTCACCTTAAGAAGGGACTGTTACTTCCGCTTCCCTAGCTCTGGTCAGTACAACTCTTCAGCCAGGGAGCAATCGGTCTCCTCGCTCTAAAGGGAAGCAAGTAGTAATTGAAGAAGCGAGCAAAGGAGATTCAAAGGATGAGGGTTCTATCTCCTCATCTGAAAATACCACTTATGGTGAATATGAGACTAAAGGGGAGAATGAAGAAGATGACTATGAGGAAGGAGAAGTCAACATTGATGGTGAAGAAGACATTGTTGCGGAGAGTGTTTTTGCCAATGAAGAACAAGTTCCTTCAAGTTTTGTAGCTATTCCTAACACCACTGTTCCTACAAGGACTTCACCAATGGTGGAGGAAGGAGAAGTCGAACCTCTGGACTATGGGGAATATGGATATTTGTCGAGTAAGAAAATTTTATTATTCTTTATTTGCTTTTCTTTATTCCATCATCATTTTTTCTTATATATTATTATGTATTCTATTTAGGTGCTCGTATTGCCAGTACTAGGATGGAGGGTACTTCCCTTGTGGATTTTCCTCCTACTGTACCAATAGCTTCTCCGAGGGTCTCTTTGGCCTCTTTGGTGCCCCAAAGGACAAGGACTCACGAAATTGTTTTTCTGATGGAGCCAACTGATCTGCCAACTCCCACTACCATAGATTCAAGCACCGAGGCTAGAGCTCCTTTTGCCAAGATGGTGAGACCTAGTCCTCCTCTTACCGAAGAAATGCAATCTCTTGCTATTCCAGTGCCAACAAAAGCTATATTCCTTTCCTTGTTTGTGCTTCTCCTATCATTAATATTTATAGTTTTGCTATAACTTTACCTTTTCATTTCTTAATAGGGAACTTACCTCAGAGTGGCACAGCGAGCTCTGGTTCCGTTGCTACTTTGTCAGATATGCTATGTTTTGAGAAGATCCCCACATACAAGTTAACATTGATTAGGAACTCCATGTTGGCGGTCGTCAAAATGTTTAAAGACCCCAATCAATGGTCGGATCTAGCAGTTGCTATAGATTTTCTAGATAGTGCTGCAAGGATGGCCAAAGTCAATGTTTCTTCTGTGCGCGATGCTCTCTTGAGATTTCATAATTTGATAGTTGCTCTAAAGTCATCTGAAACTACGATTGTTCCGCCAGAAATCTTGGAGTATGGGAGACAGTTAGCATCTTCCCGAGACAAAGTTTCCCAGATTACTCCCATCATCTCTCATCATGACTAAGAACAGTTATCCTTACGAGAGCAATTGAAGACTTTTGCTGATAATAAGACGGCTATCCAAAACCGCATTGCTCTTTTGAAGCAAGAGATTGTTCAGTTGGAGAAGTAGGATTTAGAGGAAGATTTGAATGCTAAGAGAGTATAGGAAAAGATACAATCTAGCCTTCATTCTGTGGATGCCGAGTGATCTGAACTAGCCAAGAACGAAGAACTAATTACTTCATTGGATAAAAAGTTAGCTGGCATTCCAGATCCCACTAAAACTATTTCAAATACTAAATTCGAACATGTAGCTGCTCAGTTCATCTTTAGGAAAATTTGCAACAATACTTAACAGTATTAGGCATGGTAGGAGAGTTATAAGAGATGAAACTTTGTTATATTTTTCTTTTGTTATTATAAGTACTTTTTGTATCGCAAGCTATACAAGTGTTTTGTGATGTTTTTTGGGAAATGATTGTCTCTTTTGAATTTTCTTTTTATATTTATGCATGTGTTTATGCGATATTCTGATTGATGTATCCTACTTTTTATTTAAGTATCTCTTATGACTGTTAGTAAGTGATTTCCTATATGATTCTCGTCTTAGTTGGTGATACTAAGCTTCAATTTAGTCAGATAATCATACACGGTTTATGCTCTTGAGTAGTGGAGCCATACAGTTTTTTAGACTCTTGAGTAGTGGAGTCAGGTCTCATGTGATGTTATCTGTAAATCTTATGAGTTCACTAGACTTCTCACAGCCTGGTGAGTTCACAAACCGCGATCCATCAGAGGGGCACAGTGAAGCTACCGGGACTATGAACTCGGTTGATTTATACACAGGGTTGGTCGCAGTAACTCTCTAGAGTTCACGGGGCGCATAAGGCAACCTTTGGGGTACCAAATCTAGGGCTGTCATTCCATCAATGAGTAGGTTTAGGCCCTTCCTCATGAGTTACTACTGAAATCAAGCCAGAGATCTGGCGGGTCTTACGCATGGTTGACCTATTTATGGACAATGGCTAAAGAGTGCACACTGCAGCCCGCATTTTCTTCATCTGTAAGGTCGGACCCATTCACGGGAGGGCAGTTTCATCCGTTCCCCGTGACACTATCGGAAAGCTATACAGATGGCATGGGTGTTACACGTGACTGGCTGTTGAAGACTTTTGGCCCTTTTAGGACTTTCAGTTGCTGGCTTCATCCGCAACCCGCATAAGTATGCATGTGATGGCCTTCACGGGCTTTTTAGGGCCACTGGCTTCTCACTACTGACCGAATGGTGAAAATGATAGGTCTCATGCGTAGTTGGCCACTTTTAGGGCTTGGCTAGGCTATCTTAAAAGATAATAGTAGGTGGCCATCATTGTCGCGAGAATGATAGATATCTTTGATTGAGATTGATACATCACTACTTCTGCTAATATCTTCCACGATATTCATATGTGTTGTTCATAATATATCAGCTTGGCAATGATTCAACAAAATTCTGTAGAGCTCGCTTGATGATGATAACGATGGTCACTTTCCTTTTGTAACACTCGTTGATATGTAATCTTGATGTGCTCATAAATTTCTTCTTTATTCATTCATCTAACAGTACATGGCCATGGCCTTGCTTATTCTTGCCCCCTTTTGATGTAGAAGCATTATTCTGATAATATTCTAGATCAAAATTGGAAGTATCTTTAGGGACCATATCTTTTGATGAAGCGAGTATTGACCGGTATACTAATACCTTGTCCATCTTGGTCCATGACTCTGTATGCTCCATTGGAGTATACTTCTTTTATTATGTACGACCCATCCCATTTGGGCTCGAATTTTCCCCTTGTCCTGTGGGTGACCACTATCAGTCTTTTCAACATCAACAGCATATCCCCTTTTTTGAAAGAGTGATAGTTGACTCGTTTATCAAAGGCAGTCGATATCCTTGCCTGATACGACTGCAACCACTGTTGAGTTGCCAGGCGTTTCTCATCGAGCAAGTCCAGTTCCTCCAATCTTATTTTTGCATTTTCATCATCTGTAATTAATTGATGTACTACCACTCTTAGTGACACTACTTGTGTTTCGATCGGGATGACCACTTCTATACCATAAACCAGTGAATACGGTGTTGCTCTTGTTGTTGTCCGGTAGGTAGTTCTGTAAGCCCATAATGCCTCTTATAACTTTTCATCACAATCACGCTTGTTTCCTGTCACCGTTTTCTTTAGTATCTTAACTATCGTTTTATGAAACGCCTCTGCTAATCCATTGGCCGGTGGTTAGTAAGGTGTTGAAAATGAATGGTGAATGCTGAATTTTTGGCACAACTTTTTCAAGCCTCTATTTTTGAAAGGAGTGCCATTATCTGTAACAATTTTCTTCGAGATACCATGGCAGTATATTATTGTGTGTTGGATGAAATAGACCACATCTTTCTCCTTAACACTGCGCAGTGCAATCGATTTTGTCCATTTGGAGAAGTAATCTGTTGCTGCTAGAATATACTGTTTTCCTTTGGATGAAGGCGGATTTATAGGACCAATAACGCAAGTCCCCAGACAGAGAAAGGCCAAGAAGTGACTGACTGATGCAGGTCTTTTGGAGGAATGTGTATAACATCTCTGTGAATCTCAATTCGTGACACCATTTTGCATAATATATCGCATCTTTGAACATGATAGACCAATAATATCCCATTCAATGTATCCGATGAAATAAATTTTGGCTAGCTTGATGCGCCCCACATTCTCCAAAGTGCGCTTCTCGTAACATTTGGCCCGCTTCTTGTTCATCTAGGCAATGTAGCAGCATTCCATTGTAGGATTTTTTTTTGTACAACACTTCGCTACATATGATGAATCTGCTCGATCTTTGCTTGATTTGATGTCTATGCGCTGGGTCTTTTGGCAAGATATAATATTTGAGGTAATCTATGAAAGGCTGATGCCAATCATCTGTCGTCACCTCCAAACACGATATGGGAAGTACCTCAATAATTTCATCAATGACCTCTGAAGAGGGTAAAAATCTTCTTTCTTCTATAGTCACCTGGAGAGGACTTCGGTTTAGGCAGGAAGGAGCCGCTGCCAGGTTGGACAAAGCATCTGCTTTTGCATTTTCAGCCCGTTATACATGCTTGATTTCAACATAGCAGAATTGCTCCAATAACTGTTGTGCTTTCCAACAATATTGGAAGAGCTCTTGCTTTCTTATCTCGAATTCAGTCGTCAATTGATTTATGATCAATTTATACTGCCCGAAGATATGCAGCAATTTTATCTTCATTTCTTGAGCAATTTCCATTCCGATGATGAGAGCTTTATACTCGATTTCATTGTTTGTACACACGGCACCCAACGTGAAAGAGTAAGGTAACAAGTCACCTTGAGGAGTAATGAATATCACCCCGGCCCCTAATGCTCGAGAAGTGCCGTCGAAATACATCTACCATGGACTTTACAACTTGGCCAACATAACTTATTCATTAGGAAAATTGTCATTAATGGTCTCACTCTCTGTTACGGGATGTGCTTCCAAGAAATCTGTCACTGTCTGCCCCTTTACTGCTTTCGCCAGCTCATACGTGATCATATATTTTGAAAGTAGCATCATCCATTTGGACAATCTTCCTTATAGCATTGGTCTTATCATTAAAAACTTTATCGGATCTGCTCTTGATATTAAAGTTATGTCATGAGAGAGACAATGATGCCTTAACTTCTGCACCACAAATATTAGTGCCAAACATTCATTTTCGATCAGGGAATAATTACTTTCTGCACCCATCAGAGTTCTGCTTAGATTATAAATAACGGTCTCTTTCTCAGATTCATTCACTTGTGCTAACAAGGCTCCTAACGAATTCTCGGCCGCAGATATATATAAAATGAGTGGCTTCCCTTTTATAGGGGCTGTCAGTACCGGCGGGTGTTTCAATAATTCCTTTTTTGAATCGAACGCATTCTGACAGGCTTTATCTCATACAAACTCTTTTTCTTTCTTCATTAAATGAGAAAATGGTTGACATCTTCCTACCAGATTCGAAATGAAACAACGAATATATGCCAACTTTCCATGCAAACTTTTCAATTCCTTCAATGTCTTTAAAGGTGGAATATTTTGAATGGCTTTAACTTTCCATGGATTGATCTCAATACCCCTGTGCCTGATGACAAAACCAAGAAATTTTCCTGATGACACCCCAAGTGCACCTTTAGCTGGATTCATTTTTAGCTGCTTCTTCCTAAGTCAACGAAAGACCGATGCCAAATGTTCACGATGTTCATAATGATTACCTGACCTGACCAACAAATCATGTAACGTCTCGAAAAATCCATACAAAGACCCGAGTACCACCTCAGGCAGAAATCACTAAGGACTGAATTCTTTAGAAATTAGGCGAAAAAATTAATTAAGTACTAAACTGAATTAATCGGTAGATTAGCTTGACCCATTTATATATGATCTGTAAGACCGAAAACCAGTAGAATCACTAACTCTACATTACCTAAAAACTTAGGATCAATCTTTAAACCCAGTTGCTCTCAGGAGTACATTAAAACTCTGTATCAGACCTAGACCGTGCGTCGAAAGTCTGATTACCGTGAAACTATATGGTTATGACTGCTGTAAGTGCTATAGTTTATATCCCTGTCTGTTGTCAAATTTGTGGTGCTAAAATCACTGTTATGTTATATATAACTTACATAAGTGAAGCTCTCTCAAGGATCAACATTCATGAACAAGCTAAGCTCACATCAAGCAAAGCTCACAAGTACAAGAATCAATCTTGAATGAAAGAACTGCTCATAAGACAAGACTCAAGCTATAAGACTTCAAGAAGAGTACAAGGCAGTTGGTAAAGAACTCAAGACCCTTTCAAGATTGAGCTACATCAAGATTTCAAGATTGAACTCATCAAGACTTCAAGGCTCATACTTCAAGGTCACTTGCTCCTAATGTTTCAATGTCCATACTTCATGGTTGAGGTTTGATTGACCATAGGTTGACCTTAGAAGTAGGTCATTTCGGATACATAAACCGAATGTTTATTTTACATGTGATTGGTCTGTTCTTCGACTAGTCCTAGGCCTTCTTCGACTAGTCCTAGACTTGCTTCGACCAGTCTAAGAAATTCCTCGATCAGTCGTGAGTTTGTTACAAATTCCGGATGAAATCTGTTAGGCTTCGACTAGTCTAGGAATTTGTTCGACCAGTCGTAGGAACAGTGTCGACTGCATCTTCGACTAGTCGAACATCTTCTACTCGAATTCCAGCGAAGTTTTTTCAGCTCCTACGACCAGTCGTAGGAAAGCTTCGACCAGTCATAGAACGGTCAGAGCATATCCCGCCGGATTTTTCAAATATCTGTTGTTGCTTCGACTAGTCGAAGAGCACTCTAGACCAGTCGAAGACACGATCTTCTCACTTATAAATAATGCACGAATCTCAGAAGAAATGATCGAATTAATTAATCTATTCAAGCCAATCTTCGTCGAACTTCTAAGAGATAATTCTGCGCTCCATCTAAGCTAAGTGTGCTTATTTAATATTCTCTTTCCTTAGCTTTATTTAATTAATTTTGTTTCTGCTATTCCAATCTGATTTGATAAGAGGAATTATTATTCCCTTTCTTTGGAATCAAAATCAATTAAGGCAAGCCCTATTTGGTTTAATTTAAAATCTATTAGAATTAGAACCATTGTAATTGAGTACTGGACATTGAACTTGGACATTCAATCATCTACTCTGATTTGGTTCTACCGGGCTGCTACATCGAAGGAGATAATCAGGTATTTTACATTTAATTGTAAATCCCTTTCTATTTTGGTTTCTTTCAAGATTTGCCAGAAAAATCTTGTTGTATTGGTTAATTGAGGAGAGCCAGGAAAACTCAGAAGTGGGGTTATTTTAATTGTGTAAGCCCACATACAAAAACACAATTGTAAAGGTTTTGGGTGAACCTGGGAAAACCTATTTTTAGTGAACGCTAATATCCCCTGTGTGAGGATATTAGGAGTGGAGTAGCTCTGTGTGGCTGTTGTTTAACAGTTAGTTAACACACAGGCGAACCACTATAAACCCTTGTGTTTGATTGATTTATTCTTCTAATTTTTAATTATTCTTTTGTGGGATGTATGTATGGTGGTGAATGTTGTAATCATTTATTTCAAGCATTGTGAGAATGTTGTAATAGTTTAGAATTTATTTTCAGCTATTCCTTTATCAGCTTGATTTTCAATTTCATTTGAAAGTTGTTTCAGCAAGGTTGCCCTGCCATTTTTATGGTGTATGGCTGTCCCTAGAACAATACATTTTTTATTACAATTCATTTCAATTCAGTTTGTATTTAATTCTGTATTCCTCTTCGATTTGAGATTTGATACAAAGACCTTTCTAGAAATAAGGTTGTCCTACCATAAACTCTGGTTTTTGGTGTAAGGTTGTCCTTAGAATAACATTTGTATCAACCTCTCAAGATCTGAATTTTGAGGTTATTTTACTTTCCTGCATTGTGATTTACTTTGGCTATCATTTTCTTTTAAATTCCGCTGTTATAAGTTTTATTTGACATCGTCCTATTCACCCCCCCTCTAGGACATATAGCTTGGCCTTTTCAAGTGGTATCAGAGCCTAATAGCTCCTTTTTAATTCTTGGATTTAATTCCTGAGCTAACGATTTAAGCTATTTAAGATGTCAAATTTTGATAGCCTTTCAGTCACTAGGCCTCCACCCTTTGATGGCTCCAACTATGCCTATTGGAAAGCCAGAATGAGGATCTTCCTCAAATCAATGGATGAAAATGTGTGGCAAGCCACAGTGACTGAATGGAATCCTCCTATCATGGAAGTTACTGGGGTTGATGGTTCAAAATCTATGAAAGTCACACCAAATTACCAATGGACCACCCTTCAGAAAAGTGAGAGTAGTGCAAATGCTAAAGCACTAAATGCAATTACTTGCACACTATCACCGGATGAATTCAAAAGAATCATTTCCTGTGATACTGTAAAGCAAGCTTGGGATATATTAGAAATGACACACGAGGGTACTACAATTGTAAAAAAATCTAAAGTCTAACTCCTCACAACCAGATTTGAAGAAATTCATATGGAGGAAAATGAAATGTTTATGGACTTTTACACTAGATTAAATGACATTGTAAACTCAATGTGGGGTCTTGGCGATAAAATCCCAGAAAGTAAAGTGTGTGCAAAAATATTACGCTCACTTCCTGAACGGTTCAATTCTAAAGTAACTGCGATCCAGGAACTTCGTGATACGGATAATATGAGGGTAGAAGAACTAGTTGGTTCACTACAAACCTATGAGTTAAACTTTAAAGCTCCTAAAGGTAAATCTATCGCACTAAAATCTTCTAAATGTAATTTAGAAGAAAATTCTGATTCAGAAAATGATATGGCTCTTTTAGCTAAAAAAATTTACAAGATTTTCAAAAGCAAGAAAAGGGTTGATTTTCAAAAATCAAATGATAAAAAGAAGTTTAGACCCAAATTTCGAAAATCTTTGAAAGATAGTCAATGTTACAACTGTCAAGAATATGGGCACTTAGCAAATAAATGTCCTAAAAGGGACAAACCCAAGAAGAAGGGTATGTTGGCTACATGGGATGAATCATCTAATTCTGAAGGTTCTTCTGAATCAGAAGATTCTGAAACTGAGTCGGGCAATGAGATTAAAGCTCTTATGACTCTAGCCAAATTCACATTTTCAGATAATGACTCTACAAGTGAAGAAAATCTGAATAGTGAATGTGAAAATGAAGATGATCTTCAAGATGCTTACAATGCCCTATATAAGGAAAGTTGTAAAATTGCTGTCAAACTTAAACTTCAAAAAGAAAAGTTTTCTAAACTCAAAAATTGTTTTGATTCACTTGTCTTAGAAAAATCACAAATTTCAGATTGTTTTGAAAAATCAAAATGCGATTTGGAATTCAAAAACTCACTAATTGTTGATTTAAAATCTGAAATTGAGAAACTTAAAATTGAAGTATCTTTTCTTCTGAGTTTAAAGGACGCATGGAAATATGCCCAAGGTGATCCAAAGTTAGAGAAACTTTTATCCGGATCTAGAAAATGTGGCGATCGATCCGGGTTGGGCTATGATAAAAATTTATCTCCTAAACAAATGTATACTCCTCCTATGTTTGTTAAAGGAGAGTCCTCAAACTTAAAAGGGAAAACTACTTATCAAGATTTTTCTAAAAATTCAAAAACTTTTCAAAAACCTAGTAACAGCCATGTCAACTTTAATCAGAAATGAAATTCACTAGCTGAAAAGATAGTTGATTTACTTAAGGAGCTCTTAAAATCTAACTCTATAAGTCATTCCTACAAATATACACAAAAGAAGACCAACTATGTTCCTAAACCCAAAACAGTTATGAAATGGGTTCCTAAAGTTACCTACTTGGTTGCTTACACTGCTTTCAAAGCAACAAGTCATTCAAAGTGGTACCTAGACAGTGGATGCTCCAGGCATATGACATGTGACAAAGCTTTATTCATGGATCTGAAAGATATGACTGATGGTTCAGTCACATTTGGTGATGGTAGCAACTGCAAGATAATAGGCCAAGGTACGGTTCAACTTTTTAATCTTCCGGTGTTTAAAAATGTTTTATACGTTGAAGGCCTAAAGCACAACTTGCTTAGTATATCACAAATATGTGATAATAACCATAATGTTCGGTTTTCTAATCAAAGCTGTGAGATACTAAATAATAAGGGTTCTGTAATATTAACTGGACGTAGAACGTCTGAAAATTGCTATATTATTAGTGAATCCAGCTCATCTAATCAAACATGTTACATGGTCCATACAGATGAGACTGATTTATGGCACAAACGTCTTGGACATGTACATTATCGAAATTTATATCGATTCAGCAAACGAGTGTAAGAGGTTTACCCAAACTTCAGAAATTAGATAAAATATGTGGTGAGTGCCAGATAGGCAAACAAACAAAGAACTCACACAAAAAGGTGAATTCAAATACCACATCAAGACCACTCGAACTTCTCCACATGGATCTGATAGGACCTACCAGAACGGAAAGTCGTGGTGGGAAAAAGTATATCCTGGTAATAGTTGATGACTTTACCAGATATACGTGGGTAGTCTTCTTAAGGGACAAATCTGAAACCCTTGAAGAAGTAAGAAAAGTTCTCAAAAGGATTCAAATTGAAAAATCTTCTCAAATCAGTAAAATTCGTAGTGATCATGGATCTGAATTTGAGAATAGCAATTTTGAGAAGTTTTGTACCGACCAAGGAATATTACATGAATTCTCTGCTCCCAAAACTCCACAACAAAATGGAATTGTTAAAAGAAAGAATAGGGTGCTTCAAGAAATGGCTAATGTCATATTGAATAGCATGAAGCTCTCTAAAAATCTTTGGACTGAAGCAGTCAACACAGCTTGCTTTATTATTAACCGAGTCTACACTAGAAAAGATAATAATAAAATGGCTTATGAATTGTGGTTCAATAAAAAAAAGCCTACTGTTAAATACTTTCGAGTTTTTGGTAGCAAGTGCTATATTTTACGTGATCGTGAAAATTTGGGAATGTTCGATACGAAGAGTGATGAAGTTATTTTTCTAGGATATTCTTTAAATAGTCGAGCTTATAGGGTTCTGAACAAAAGGACTGGTGTGATTCAAGAATCCATTAATGTTGTCATTGATGATCACTTAAACACGCCAATTTCTAATTCAGATAATGATGAAGTACTAATCATTGATAAACCTGATACTTCATCGAATCAGACTGATTCTGAGTTGAGGACTCTTAAAGATCATCCAACCACACAAATTCTTGGAAACCCTCTCACCGGTGTTCGCACCCGTAGACAACTTGAGGATATATGTAATTATGTATGTTTTACATCCCAAATTGAACCATCTAACGTAAAAGAAGCTCTGGCTGATGAGAACTGGATTGTTGCGATGCAAGATGAACTCAACCAATCATAAGAAATGATGTTTGGTATCTCGTACCAAGACCTAAAGATAAACACATCATTGGAACAAAATGGATTTTCAAAAATAAGTCTGACGAATGTGGAAATATAATTAGAAACAAGGTTAGACTGGTGGTAGAAGGTTATACTCAAATTGAAGGGATTGATTTTGATGAAACCTTTGCACCAGTAGCACGCCTTGAATCTATCAGACTATTTATATCCATTGCATGTTTTAAAAAGATAAAGATCTATCAGATGGATGTGAAAAGTGCTTTTCTAAATGGCGATTTACATGAAGAAGTCTATGTTGAACAGCCAATGGGATTTGAAGATTCCAAAAATACTGATCATGTATATCGGCTTAAAAAGGCACTTTATGGATTAAAACAAGCACCTAGGGCATGGTATGAGAAACTAACGAAATTTCTTCTAAGTCATAATTTTCAAATGGGATCTGTTGATAAAACTCTGTTTGTTAAAAAAACATAATGATCATATCTTAATGGTACAGATTTATGTTGATGATATCATTTATGGATCAACTTATACTGACTTGACTAATGAGTTTGCAGATTTGATGAAATGACAGTTCGAAATGAGCATGGTTGGGGAATTGACTTATTTCCTTGGATTGCAAGTAAAGCAATAATCTGAAGGAATATTCATTTCTCAATCTAAGTATGCTTTGAATCTAATCAAGAGATTTGGATTTGAAAATGGCAAGAATTTTGATACTCCTATGAGTACTACCCTGAAACTATCAAAGGACTCTAATGGTAAAAATGTTGACTCAAAACTTTATCGGAGTATGATTGGTAGTTTGTTATATTTAACTGCTAGTAGACCTGATATTTCTCTAAGTTTTGGTATTTGCGCAAGATATCAATCTGATCCAAAAGAATCTCACTTGACTGCTGTCAATCGAATTATTAGATATGTCGCAAGTACTGTAAATCTTGGTCTCTGGTCTCCTCATGAAACTAATGTCCAATTAGCTGGGTACTCGGATGCTGACTGGGCTGGTAATCTAGATGATAGAAAATCAACCAGTGGTGATTGTTTTTACATTGGAAATTGTCTAGTTTCCTGGTTTAGTAAGAAACAAAATTCTATATCACTTTCAACAGCTGAAGTTGAGTATATCGCAGCTGGTAATGCATGTACACAGCTTGTTTGGATGCAACGAATGCTAAGTGATTATGGAATTAAACAGGATTCTATGTTATTACATTGTGATAATTCCAGTGCGATAAATATTTCAAAAAATCCTATTCAGCATTCTCGTACTAAGCACATTGACATTAGATTTCATTATATGAGGAAATTAGTAGAAGAAAAAGTTATATCTCTAGAATATATACCTACTAAAGATCAACGTGCTGACATTTTCACAAAACCTCTTGATAAAAGTAGGTTCAAAAAGATAAAATTTGATCTTGGCATGTGCATTTTAAATTGATAATTTATGCCTTCTTGTATTATACTGTATATATTTGCTAGATTAAATTCCATATTTTGTATAATTTGCAAGTAATTTGAATTTTTGGGGTTTTTATGACCAGTCGTGAGTATACACGACCAGTCGTCCTACGACCGGTCGTAGATACCCACGACCAGTCGTGGAACACGGGTTTCACTTCAAATTGGGAATTTTTCACTTTCTTCCTCATTTCTTCTTTCTTCTCCTTGGAGTCGAACTTCGACTTGTCGAACCCATTCCTCAAGTTCTTCAAGGTTAGTGTTCCAAATCCCCTTTTTCTTACATATTTGTGTCAAGATTGCTTCCTTTTCTCTCTTGAAGCTTTCTATTTTGAAAATCATTGAGATTTGGGGTTTGGATTTTGAAAAATCTGTTTTGATTAAACCCACTTCTCAATCCTTTGCAACTTCCTATTTTCTTGAAATCCTTGTTGCAAATAGCTTCTAGAGGTAGAAAAACTACTTCACGTGGTCCTTCTTCTTCCTCCAGATCGACAGCTATCTCTAAACGTCATCTTCTTGTTCCCAATGATGATCCATCATATTTAGGGACATTAGATCATGTAATGTTATCGTTGAACATCCTGTTGATGTCAATCACATTGCACCTTTTGACATCCTTCCTATGCTTGAAGCTGTAAGTTGGGTTAACTTATTGCATTGGGGTGGGCCTGCATACCGGTCCATTGCCCAATCCATGTTTACATGTATTAGTACTTTCTCACAGGATAATTTAACTTTTCAAATTTCTACTAGAGAAGGGCCTTTTGACGTTGATCGTCATTTAATTTCAGCCCTTATGAAAATTCCTGTGAATGATGAGGGTATTCCTATCCATAATTTAACTGATAAACCCTCAATGTCTGAAAAACGCATGCTCACTAGAGATTTGTGCAACATGGATATTCAATGGACTCAAAAAGGGAATGCGCTTCCCGCAAGGTATTTGTTACCCAAATACAAAATTCTCCACAGAATCTTTGTTTCTAATCTGTATCCTCGTTCGGGTAATAAATCTGACTTGACTTCATTTATGGTTCGTGTTATCCATGCTATTTCCAATGGTACTCAGATTTGTTTGCCTTCCTTAATCTGTCATTTCATTATTCAGTTTCGACTCCATCCTGGTCATAGTGACATTCCTTTTGCCTATTTTATGACTGTATTGGCTACTCATATGTTAGTCGATACGCCTATTGATGAAGCACCTATCCATCATCTGATCTTCAATAATACAAATATCAATAAGATGAAGTTGGATCTGCTTCCTGAACAAGGTGGTGGTGGTGGTGGTGGTCATGAACAAGCTGGTGATGACATTAATATGGATGACATTTTTGAGGAACTGGATTCTGACTCAGCAAATGATCCAGATTTTGTACCATCTGATGTTGATGCACGTCTGAGTGCATTAGAGGATAAAGTTGAGAATATAAATGTTAAGTTGGAAAACATGTCTGTTGCTCATGATTTGCAATTCAAGTACATGCGCAAATATCTTAGGCGCTTGAACAAAGGCATGCACCAACTTGATCCCTCTATTCCTACTCCTTCATCAAGTTCTAGTTCTGAGTAGTTTTTATGAGACTTTTGGTCTATAATAACTCTATTACTGAGCACTTGATTTTGAGTTGGATTTTATTTATGTTTTATGCTGGATATATGTGATGCTATCTTGAGTATCTCTATGACTCTTTTACTATACTCTCTTACTTCCTCATGTTTCCTCTTATGACTTCCTTTATTTAGTTCTCCTTTGTCATATTGTGACAAAAAGGGGGAGAATGGTTTGTTCTTAATGTGATTGTGAGAGGAGTAGCATTGATTATGTTACTCAGGGGGAGTCAGAGGGAGTATGTTTGAGCTTGTCTGGTTGAATGTTGAATATTGAATATTGATTTGCAGGTATTAACCAGTTGTTTTACTTTTGTTTATCTTGGTTATGTGTTTTGTCACTAATTTGACAAAGGGAGAGATTGTAAGTGCTATAGTTTATATCCCTATCTTTTGTCAAATTTGTGGTGCCAAAATCACTGTTATGTTATATATAACTTGCATAAGTGAAGCTCTCTTAAGGATCAACATTCATGAACAAGCTAAGCTCACATCAAGCAAAGCTCACAAGTACAAGAATTAATCTTGAATGAAAGAACTGCTCATAAGACAAGACTTAAGCTGCAAGACTTCAAGAAGAGTACAAGGCAGTTGGTAAAGAACTCAAGACCCTTTCAAGATTGAGCTATATCAAGATTTCAAGATTGAACTCATCAAGACTTCAAGGCTCATACCTCAAGGTCACTTGCTCCTAATGTTTCAATGTCCATACTTCATGGTTGAGGTTTGATTGACCATAGGTTGACCTTAGAAGTAGGTCATTTCGGATACATAAACCGAATGTTTATTTTACATGTGATTGGTCTGTTCTTCGACTAGTCCTAGGCTTTCTTCGACTAGTCCTAGACTTGCTTCGACCAGTCTAAGAAATTCCTCGATCAGTCGTGAGTTTGTTACAAATTCCGGATGAAATCTGTTAGGCTTCGACCAGTCTAGGAATTTGTTCGACCAGTCGTAGAAACAGTGTCGACTGCATCTTCAACCAGTCGAACATCTTCGACTCGAATTCCAGCGAAGTTTTTTCAGCTCCTACGACCAGTCGTAGGTGACCTACGACCAGTCGTAGGAAAGCTTCGACCAGTCATAGAACGGTCAGAGCATATCCCGCCGGATTTTTCAAATATCTGTTGTTGCTTCGACTAGTCGAAGAGCACTCTAGACCAGTCGAAGACACGATCTTCTCACTTATAAATAATGCACGAATCTCAGAAGAAATGATCGAATTAATTAATCTATTCAAGTCAATCTTCGTCGAACTTCTGAGAGATAATTCTGAGCTCCATCTAAGCTAAGTGTGCTTATTTAATATTCTCTTTCCTTAGCTTTATTTAATTGATTTTGTTTCTGCTATTCCAATCTGATTTGATAAGAGGAATTATTATTCCCTTTCTTTGGAATCAAAATCAATTAAGGCAAGCCCTATTTGGTTTAATTTAAAATCTATTAGAATTAGAACCATTGTAATTGAGTACTGGACATTGAACTTGGACATTCAATCATCTACTCTGATTTGGTTCTACCGAGCTGCTACATCGAAGGAGATAATCAGGTATTTTACATTTAATTGTAAATCCCTTTCTATTTTGGTTTCTTTCAAGATTTGCCAGAAAAATCTTGTTGTATTGGTTATCTGAGGAGAGCCAGGAAAACTCAGAAGTGGGGTTTTTTTAATTGTGTAAGCCCACATACAAAAACACAATTGTAAAGGTTTTGGGTGAACCTGGGAAAACCTATTTTTAGTGAACTCTAATATCCCCTGTGTGAGGATATTAGGAGTGGAGTAGCTCTTTGTGTGGCTGTTGTTTAACAGTTGGTGAACACACAGTCGAACCAATATAAACCCTTGTGTTTGATTGATTTATTCTTCTAATTTTTAATTATTCTTTTGTGGGATGTATGTATGGTGGTGAATGTTGTAATCATTTAATTCAAGCATTGTGAGAATGTTGTAATAGTTTAGAATTTATTTTCAGCTATTCCTTTATCAGCTTGATTTTCAATTTCATTTGAAAGTTGTTCCAGCAAGGTTGCCCTGCCATTTTTATGGTGTATGGCTGTCCCTAGAACAATACATTTTTTATTACAATTCATTTCAATTCAGTTTGTATTTAATTCTGTATTCCTCTTCGATTTGAGATTTGATACAAAGACCTTTCTAGAAATAAGGTTGTCCTACCATAAACTCTGGTTTTTGGTGTAAGGTTGTCCTTAGAATAACATTTGTATCAACCTCTCAAGATCTGAATTTTGAGGTTATTTTACTTTCCTGCATTGTGATTTACTTTGGCTATCATTTTCTTTTAAATTTCGCTGTTATAAGTTTTATTTGACATCGTCCTATTCACCCCCCCTCTAGGACATATAGCTTGGCCTTTTCAACTGCCTTACTGGGCTTGACAACCATCTCAGAAATCAAGTCCCAATAGTATCCAGAAATGCACAACTTGAGCCCGAAGTGAAGTGTGTGAGAAATGCGAATATCTTTAGAAAATAAACTCAAACTTAAGTGAATTGGGCCGTTCGTTTGCAGGCCAAATTTAAGGTTTCAAACTATCAGATTCTGACCCAACTACACCCTTGGATTAGGAAAATTTTTTAATACATGTCAGTGTACTTGTGGCCCTAATTGAGTAACGATGACCGTTGAACTGAAACTGGTCCTCCACCGTCGATCTGTAAATCCGATCAGATTGAAAACTTAACCTGATATAAATCCATTGGCAGGGAACTTTCTCTGGAATGTATGCAGAAAAAGGGCCTCCAGATGAGCTCCGTTGGGCGAAACAGCCACCCTTTGGCTATAACCTAAGTATACCATGACCTTGGGGCCATTGACATCAATTTTAGGCCTATATAATGGCCTTAACCCACCCCTCTCTCATTCCATACGAAATGTTAAACCCTAGGATAGAGAAGTGAGAAAAGAGAAGGAGAAAGTGAGGAGAAGTGAGGGAGAGTTGTGGTTTGTCGCCGGGATTCGATCTTGCCACTCCATGTGCTAAATCATCCTACGTGCATCGCCATACCGGCGATTTCGATTCCATTCTTGGGTAAGAAATCTCAACCCAAATCTGTTTTAGGTATCCAAATAGAGTAAATGATAAAATAGCTAACCTATTTCATGTTATAGGTTGCTGTTGTGCCGTAGACGAAGACTTAGTGTTCGAACTGAGTTCGATACGAGTTTACCGGTGAAAGCTGCAAACTATAAACGTTTAGGTTCTGGTTTTCAAGGCTTTCAATGTCAGTTAATGATTTATGACTGACTTGATTGCTATCACATGTGCTTAGATGCGATGGTTACCGTGTATTACACACATATATATCTATGTTAAATATAATGCATTTTATGTGTTTGTTGAAATGTTTGAATGAATACGGAATTATGATTTGTGCTTGTTATGTTTACTTATTGATAATACATGATTGTTGTATGTGTGGCAACTCCAATGCGGAAGGATTTGCTATAATATGTGTCTTAACTAATATATTACATGTATGTGATATGTGTAGTCTAAGTGTTTGGTAAAATGCCTAAATAAGAAAATGCTTGTTGAAATGTACTTAATGAGGGCGTTGAGATAGGATTCTCAATTCCCTTATCTATAGATACAACTTCTTTTATGTAACCTATCTTACTACTATGTGATTTATAGATGAAATGCCTATATATGAAAACACGTGTACTATTTGTTTGTTGAAATGCTCAAATGAGATTTATATTTAGATTCACTGTCATATACTGTCTTTGACTATCTCATGTGAATGCTATTGTTTGGAGTATGATTGGGGCTACGATGTAGTCTAGGTAATCGGTAACGGTTTACGATCGGTGGCCAAACTGTTTTAGCCACGATGGATACGTTCGATAAATCTGAGTTGTACGGTGATTATCGACAGTGGTTAGGCCTCCATGTCGATTAATTCAGCATATGCTCGTAGCAGTCGAGCTTGTCTAGTAATCCGATTGACCTAATGTATGTTCACCATGTATGGACACTATTGCTTGAATCTAAGGTATTAACTTACTAGTGAAAAGCCCGTTTAACCTTGGTACCCCAATCCGCTAAGACTCATGAGCCGGGCATGGTGATATGGGACACCGTGGTCGAGCTGTCGGCCTACGCTGGGGTGACGAGCCTCCCCGTAGTGTCCAGTGGGAAAACCAAACTCATGAGCTGAATACGTTGGTATGGGACATTGTATTCAAGCTGTCAGCCTACCCCGGCGCAGCTTGGCTGTGGTCCCCAGTTGGGTTGGTGATGAGCCTTTGAAAATAGATTGCCAGTTGGTAAGGCGTTGGTGGAGTAACCTCGAGTATACACCAGGACCGCGATCAGGTGACGAGCCTTTCCGTAGTGACCTCAAGTATAAACTAGGCCTGCGCTGAGGTGACGAGCCTCTCCGTAGCGACCTGGAACTTCCTATCGTATGTGACCAACTAGGATTGATGACCTTAGATGGATCATCATTTGGGTAAATGATATAAAGGGAGGTACCTTTGCTTCTTAAATCTGCTGCATGAATAAACCTAATTAAATATTGCCTAACATGATCATGCACCGCATTGCATGTACTTTGGTGAGGAAGTGCACGTTTAGGGACTTTGCAATGCGCGACCGTGAGATGATGTCGCTGAGGGAGTGCAGGCGAGGGCATGCATCATTACAACATATCACTCCTCCATTAACAAGAGTACTTAGGACATGATTGTTGTACTACTTGACTGAATTGAAACATGTTAACCTTTGCCTTATTGCTCCACTGAGTTGATCACTCACTCCCACTTTGGGACGGTGTTTTAAAACACCAACCAGACTCTGGTTTAGTTGCAGATGATGGCGATGCTTACGAAGCAGAGCCTAACTTTTATGATGTGAGGAGTTCTCCTATCTGTAACTCTCTAGTGGGTCTATATAGACCTGGAGTTGCATCACCGGGGCTATAGGGATATGGCTTAGATGACATACACTTTATTATTTTGTATATTTTGGAACCAAATATGTAATTATTTAACCTGGTATCATATTCATACTCTGGGGACTCATAACCACTTATATCCTTTATATACTTATCACAGTCTTCCGCTTGCGTAATTTAACTGTCTATGGAGTATGATATGTTGATTTAGTGTAATCCCATTCATGTTTAATGTGCTAATACAAATAACATTTAATCATCATTATCTATGTTGCATAATTGATGCGCTGGAACTCGAGAGTTGGGCTCCTACTCGACCCCCGATTTTCAAGGTGTTACAAGTTGGTATCAGATCATGATTTGGATTAAACTGGGCTTGGGTTATGGTAACACGATGCACACTGACGTACTTTGACTTAGGAAGGAGCAATAAAATGTAGAAACAATCGTACGATTCCAAGTTTCGCCAACGAGTGAAACTGACCATTGAAACAAGACCCGTACGCATCTGTGATCATGTAAGGTGATCCCAGTTCCTTTATAGACCGTCAATTGATGGGTTTAGATGATAATTTGACATATTCCACACTCAAACAACTCGAAATGCGTGAATATACATGAGATGGAACCTGAAATGGATCAAACAGACTCAGGGGCTTGAACGGTACAAATCGGGGGGATCCAAAGTGGATCTTGCACATTTTCAGCACCCCGGGGGGGGGGATACCATCGCCACTAGGGTGAGACCTCACCCCATTGTCCAGCGACTGGCAATGCCATCGCCTGATCGGCGAGGCCTCATCGATTGGGTGGTCCGGGCCTATCGGGCCACGCCGGGCCGGTCGGGCCGGCACATGTACACGGCTGTGGGCCCCACGAAAATGTGCTTCTTTCCTCTCATTCCTATCCTTCCAAGCTTTCCAAATATCTCAACTCTCCATTTTTCTCTCTCAAATCTCCCCTTAATCTCAAATCCTCTTCCTTTTTCATCACTACATACACACCGCCCATCGTTCCTTTCAAACCCATCGTCTATTTCCCTCATTTCCTTCCATTTGGGTGCACAAACTCTCATTCGTGTCTCAAAAATCTCAAAGTCTAACAATCCACCCAATCACTCCATTTTATTTCACTTTCATGACTCTTTTTGAGCTCGTGGCAGCCATATTCTCGCTCTCCATGCTTCTTTCTCTCATGTGGAAGAAGAGGGCTTCCACGAATGAAGCCGGGCCTAGCTGCCCTACCCATTCAAGGAAGCAGAAAGGCACCGCAGCAAGTATAAGCATCGATTGGGAGTAAGGATGAAGTGGGATCTCGATCCCCAGGCTCCCCTCGAAAGAACACTATTGGCGGATATGACACATGGAAGATTTCAGGGCCGTAGGGTCCTCTTTGAAGCACACGTGGATGAGAAATTGTTTGGGCTTTATCCGGCAATGGATCACCTATTGGATGCCGAATGGGGTTCCATATTTGAGGGCAATTCATGTGTGAATAAGAGCACTGTCCGAGCCTTCTACACTCATATACAAGAGCCATCGCTAGAGCCTTTACAGTTTAAAATTCATGTGGGAAGGTGGGAAGCCACAGTTGATGTTAGTTTGATAGCCCGAATCATGGGGATGCCGCGTGGAGAGGTTCATGCTAGTGAGAAGAGCCTCAAGAGTGCGCGTGAAAAAGATCACCGCACGTGATTTCTTTGTGGCCGACTGGTCCACTAGAATCTAGGCAATTGCCTCCTGGCATCCAGAATGACTCTTGACTTCCACCTGCTCTACCACATCTTCACCCATAATGTGTATCCCTGATGGAGCAATCGCAGCCAGTGCACGGGTCTGATGGTAGACTTTTTGTACCGAGCTGGGCAGGGAGACAACCTATGCCTGCCTATGTATGTACTACTACAGATAGTTCAGACCGCACGCTCTCTTAGGACAACCATTTCACTCCCATTCGGCTTTCTTATATGCAAGCTTGTGCGTTAATTTGGCTACAGACTTGGCTTAAAAAGGCTTGCGCTGATCCATTTCATC
Source organism: Magnolia sinica (assembly GCF_029962835.1). Taxonomy (NCBI): domain Eukaryota; kingdom Viridiplantae; phylum Streptophyta; class Magnoliopsida; order Magnoliales; family Magnoliaceae; genus Magnolia; species Magnolia sinica. Next base: position 42,842,249 of record NC_080583.1, read on the forward strand.
AACGACACCACTCTCAACAACATGAATATTGGGCCACGACAACGTCAAGCCAGACTTGATGAGAGTGAGGATGAGACGGAAAGTGAAGGTGAAGAGAGTGATGAAGAAGGCGGAGATGAGATAGAGGAAGAAGGTGAAGAAGAGGAAGGGCAGGAAGAGGAAGAAAAAGAAGCCCAAGACACCGATGAGGGATCTCCACCTGCTACACATGAGCGCAACAGTGATCGGGCTACTTTGGAAGCCCGTTTGGCTCAGATCGAGGAGGGCCAGGTTGCCCTGCGACAAGAGGTCAAAGAGACTCGAGCCAAGTTAGAAGAGAATCAGGCCTTCATGGAGCAGAAATTTACTAATGTATCTCACACCTTGAGGGCTATCCTGTGCTGTATGTAGGACAAGGGTGCACCTCCACCATTGCCAGATTTAGACGACTAGTCACATATGTAGTCGTCTTTTAGTTTGCTTTTCTGTTAGTCATCCTTTATACTAGCCTTAGTAGACTTGTTTGGTCGTTAGTATGTTTAGTGGTTAAAACTTATTTAAGTTAGCTCACATGCATTTTTTGTCATGACTCATGTGAATCTATATCACATGTATTGTAACGATTTTGGTAAATGAAGTGCATGAAGTTTTTTTTTTCTGGTTTGGAATGTGAATGATGTGTGGATGAGTGTATGTTCTTATGCAGAATTTGACACGAGTTGCACCCTATGTTGTATATAGGGAATGACACTTAAGGCCACACAGAATATGACACGTCTTACACTTGGCGACTAGGTGATAGCCATTCGGACCCCAGTTTGGGTCCGAGTCACTAGACTATGCCGGATTCTCAGCCGGCCACTGGCCCCACAAATGGGCTGACACCTTTTGCACCACCGATTCTGGAGAAGAACCGTGCATCCTCTTCGATGCCTCACATCATCAGGCTCCTCCTCTTGCTAGGCTGGATCAGATGATGCTCCTTATGTAGCAGTAGCAGTAACAGATTTGGACCACTATTGCTGGGGCCCTTACCCAGAACATGAGCGCCGTTCCACCTGCACCACCTGTGCACCCTGCTAGAAACATGGGTGTTAGTGGCTTATTGATGAGGGTCGAATATTACATATCAAACCCCAATTATTACCTGATTTTACGTATATAATAATGTTTAACGGAGTATTTTAATTATATTTTTGTTGCAAGATGAAATCAGGAGCGTTGATGGAAAAAGAGTGCTACAAGCATGGATTTGACACTCCGAAGTCACCAGAGCAAGGGACGCACTCCAGAGGACCAATGCCGAAGAATTTACATGCCAGGGATCCGAGGAAATCAAGCCGTTCACATTAAAAAGGCCCGAAAATGGTCCAGAATGCAAGATCACATGGTTTCCGCCATCCGATTGACTCAAAACTTTATACATGGGATAGAGGGAATAAATAAACCGTACACATAAAATTTCAACCATTTCATATCTCGGGAAGTGGCCCAACGGCCAGATCAGACCTTTAATTCCTTAAGTGGGGCCCACCTAGTCTCTGGATATGCATCAAATTTGGTCTCAACCCATTATATGAGGAGACAAAACAGATGGTCGGATTAGATTTTGAAAGAAAATTGTAGTGGACCCCGCATGTGTGGCGTGTGTATTGAGAACATGTGTAGCCGCGCCGCACCGGACCACTCAAATCCATCAAAGTTGGTTTGACCGACTGTCTTCAGCAAAAACGGCAATTGCCGTTACAGCGTTCACACAGCACCTTCACCGGTTGCTGTTGTGGGCCCCATACATTGCCCAAAATGACAATCCAAGCCGTCCACCAGAATCCCAGTATCTCTATTGCCAAATTGTAGGTGACCGAATTTCAAAAGAGAGCGCTTATGGAAATCTATCTGTTCAAAAGCAGGTTGAACGGCAGAGAAAGATAATGGGTGGGCCTCATCAAAAGAAGGTAAAAATTGTGTATTCTTGACAGAAATCTCGTCCTCCATCCAATGGACGGATTGGATTTCCCAAAATAATGAGAGAATGGGTCCCACCAGCATCACAGCGGAAGAAATCCGCATGCCCTGTTTTCGCGCACCTGGACGCTATCTGACTTTTGCATCAGTTGTGGCCCACCTCTACGGCTCGTACGATTAATCCAAGCCATCCATCATGTAGAGAACTCGAAAACGTCCTAAGGGACGGTATTTATTTGGAAACTGAGCAAGGAAAGAGGGGCTGTTTTGCATCTGAACTTGGCTGCGAAAAGGAGCACGCACCGACTTCTGTTTCTCAACCAACCGGTTGCTATTTTCATGCGTAGCTCTGCACCGCACCTAAGAGCTATAAAGGAGAAAGAAAAGGCTCGTTTTGAGGGGGAAAAGGGATCGAGAGTTTGGGGAAGGCTGGTTTTTAGGGAGAGAAGAAAGCAAGAGAGAAGACAGGAAAATCGGTGGTTGGACGTGGATCTGAGAACAGAGAAAGAGAGAGAGAGAGAGAGAGAGAGAGAGAGAGAGAGAGAGAGAGAGAGAGAGAGAGTGGCTGAGAGATCCAGAGAAGAGAAAGAGAAGAAAAGAGAAGAAAGAGGGAGAGCTTGGTTGGACGTAGAGCAAAGCAGAATATGTGGATGTGGATGTGCTCTTCATCACTTACATCTTCCTTCTCTGGATCTATACTACATTCCATGGATTTTTAATTTCTTAGCTAGGGCTGAGATGAAGCCCCTAATTTGAATAACCCTTGTTATGTGTTGATTTCATTTTGATTTAATTGATTTGTTTCTTTCTCTAGTGTGCTTAATTGAAAGTTTTGTACCTCTCCATTCTAAGAGCTCAACCAAAGTCTAGTTATGGATGTCGTTTGGAATATTATTCTAGGTGCTTGTGTCTGACCATGAACAGGTTCCTATAGAGGAAGAAACAGGAATCTACATCTCTCCATGCCTGACCATGGATGGAAAGATGTGATCCATATGCTTTAAGGAATTATACATTCTGTGTGCCCGGCCAAGGACATAGAGTGCGCTGTATTTATTTTGATATCAATCTGAATTAGGGTGAATCAACGGGTAGAACAAGGTTTATGATAATTAGAGGTGGATTCGAAAGTCCTAGTCTTCTCCTTGATTGAATTTTTCTCATTATTCTCGGTTATTTTTCCATTGATTTTTGTTTAGTTTACTCAATTACTATCTCAAATATTTGTTGGATTAGTTAAGAAGAGTCTTTAATTTTGAATTGTGACAACCGGTCCTTGTGGGAACGATCTCGTAATACGTACCATATCTACATCTGATTCGTATACTTGCGAGTTTCAAATCATTTAAATCAGGTTGGTTTAAATAAAACATCAAGTTTTTGGTGCCGTTGCCGGGGACTGTTTCGGTCCAATTCGATTTAGGATTCTCTCTTATCATAATTCATAGTCTTAGGTTTTTTACTAACTTTAGGTTAATTTTTTTTTAGAAACTAACCTATTTCCTGTTCTGTAGGGTCCTGACATAAACTACTAATTTGGTAATCTCTTTCCAAATTTTCTAATTTCTATTTTTAGAATTAGGGTTTTATTTTTTTTAGAAATTTTCTATTTCTAGGCTTTCTTTTTTTAGAAATTTCCTATTTTCTAATTTTAGATTTTGATTCTTCTTTCAAGTAACTTTCTATTTTCTAGTTTTAGAAATTTTTTCCCTTTTTAGAAACTAACTTAGCTTTTTATTCCTAAGATTGGAAACTTTCTTTTTTAGAAATTAACCGTTGCTTAGGATTTTTTCTAGCATTATTTTAGGAAATTCAATTTATTTCTATTATGTCTACAGGAATTGAGGAAGGAAGCTGCTAAATAAGATTGTCTTCAAAAGGAGGAGTTCTCAAATCTTCAGACATTCATCATCTCCTTTTCCCGGGTTCTTCTTTCCAATTCTCATTTACATAGCTTTCTCTTGTTTTTAGGAATTCATAACTTTTTCTTTTAGTTTTATTTATCTTAGGTTGCATCTTAGTTTAGTTTTCTTTCTTATATTGATAACATAGTTTATGCTAGGACATAGATCTCTGAACATAGAACTAGCACCTTTCGATCCTGAAATAGAAAGAACCTTTCGTAGAAGATTTAGAAACATCCTATTTGAAATGGTGGAAGAGAATGGAACTAAAGCTCTTAGAGATTATTCGGCTCCTGTCCAATTCAATGCACCTTCATGTATAGTGTTGCCTGCCACCACGGCAGCACACTTTGAACTTAAACCTGGGGTCATATAATTGTTGCCCTCCTTTTATGGTTCAGATAAGGAGGATCCATATCGTCATGTGAAAGAATTCTTAGACATTTGCTCCACCTTTAAGTTTCAAAACTTTTCAGACGATTCGATCCGTTTGGGCCTTTTTCCTTTTTCTTTGAAGGATAAGGCGAAATTATGGTTGAATTCTCTAGGAGTTGGGTCTATCACTACATGGGACCAATTGTCTAAGAAGTTCTTAAACAAGTTCTTTCCGGTTCACAAAACTAATGCCCTCCGTAGAGAAATTACGAATTTCACACAAAAAGAGGGTGAGCTCTTTCATGAATGTTGGGAAAGATGGAAGGATTTACTTTTTAAATGTCCACACCATGGTTTTGAAAAGTGGCAACAGGTTCAATACTTCTATGACGGTCTGACACCCCAAAACCGTCGCATGGTTGACGCCACCAGTGGAGGGTCATTCATGACCAAAAGTGATGTCGAAGCTTGGAATTTCTTTGAAACCTTGTGTGAAAACTCCTAGCAATGGGACTATTCAAATAGAGGTGAAAGAAGTCCTCAACCACTAAAGAAAGGGGGTATATATGAAGAAGGAGTCACGCCAGATCTTTATGCCAAAATTGATAACCTGACAAAGAAAGTGGATGCTTTAATGTTAAATAATGGACCTCCACAAACAACTCAGCTCGAGTCATGTGCCATATGTTCTAGTCTCGCCCATCCTACGCAGTCTTGTCCATCTAGTTCAGTATTTTCAGAATTTCTCTCTGAACAAGTGAACGCTATGAACACCTTTAGGAGAACTGAGAATGATCCTTACTCAAACACCTACAACCCAGGGTGGGCTAGACATCCAAATTTCTCTTGGGCAAAAGGACCACAATAAGGAGGACCATCTGAAAATCCTCCTATGCAACCTTACTCCCAAGTTGGCAATCAACAACCTCAGCAGTTCTCACAGTATCAACAAGTGCCTCCACAATCTAGGAAACCATCTCTTGAGGATACACTCAATCTTTTTATGCAGAGTTCACTTCAATTTCAAAAAGACACCCAACATACTTTACTAGCTAACCAGCAGAGTTTACATGAAAATGCGCAATCTATTGCTAAGCTGGAAGTACAGTTGGGTCAACTTACTGCCACATTGAGTGAGAAAGAGAAGGGCAAGTTCCCTAGTCAACCTGTGGTAAATCCAAAAGGACAGTATGAGATTGGCTCTAATTCAAACCAAGAACAATATCATGAGCAAGCCAAATCAATCATTACCCTTAGGTCCAGTAAACAGATCGAGAATAAAGTAGAGATGCCTAGGGAAGAATCAAAGTTCAATGCGGAAGATCAAAATGAAATGGAGAGACATACTAGTGCATCCAAAGTCCAACAACACTCTAACTCTCCAGAAACCACTCATGTGCCATCTTATGTGCCTAAAGCACCTTTTCCTCAACTTCTGGAACCGGTTAAGAAAGGAAACAACTTTAATGAGATATTGGACATGTTTAAGCAAGTGCAAATCAACATTCCGTTGCTTGATGCTATCAAGCAAGTTCCTGCTTACGCTAAGTTTCTTAAAGATTTATGCACTCAAAAGCGTAAGATGAATGTTCATAAGAAGGTCTTCCTTGCGGAGCAACTCAGCTCCATGATTCAACACAACACCCCTCCTAAATTTAGGAATCCAGGAGCTCCTACCATTTCTTGCATCATAGGAGATCATAAGATTGAGAAGGCATTGCTTGATTTAGGGGCGAGCGTCAATTTGTTACCATATTCTGTGTATGAGCAGCTAGGACTTGGTGAGCTAAAATCAACCAAAATAACACTCCAACTAGCTGATAGATCTGTCAAGGTGCCCCGTGGTATTATTGAAGATGTGTTGATCCAGGTTGATAAGTTTTATTTTCCAGTGGATTTCATTGTTCTAGATACTCAGCCTGTCCAGAATCCTACAAGTCAAATCCCGGTTATCTTAGGACGTCCATTCTTGGCCACATCTAATGCAATCATAAATTGCAGAAACGGAGTTATGAAGCTATCTTTTGGTAACATGAAGATTAAACTCAATGTTTTCAATGCTGGACAACAAATGTCAGACTCGGATGATATATTTGAAGTGAACATGATTGAGAGTCTAGTGCATGACTCTTTCCTTGAATCTTCCGAACACACTCTTGAGACTTGTTTAACACATTTTGGCATAGATTTTGACATAGAAAGTTCCATCCAAGAAGTCAATGCATTGCTTGACTCTAATCCAGAAATGAATACAACGAAATGGAAAGCTAGAGTGGAACCTCTTCCACCTTCTGAGTCTAAACTGGTCCCGTCTATTGAGAAACCACCCAAAGTCGACCTTAAACAATTACCTGAAACTCTCAAGTATACATTTTTAGGACCTTCTGAAACCCTGCCTGTCATCATAGCTGCTAACCTTAATAAAAAACAGGAGGGTAAGTTGCTTAATGTTCTTAGAGAACATAAGGCAGCTATTGGGTGGACAATAGCGGACATAAAGGGAATAAGCCCCACGGTGTGTATGCATTGTATTCATCTTGAAAAAAATACAAAACATCGCGAGAAATGCAAAGGAAGCTTAACCCTAACATGAAAGAGGTCATTCGGGCTGAGATACTAAAATTGTTAGATGTTGGTATCATTTACCCCATTTCGGATAGCACATGGGTCAGCCCAGTTCAAGTTGTTCCCAAAAAGTCTGGGATTACGGTGAAAAAGAATGAGGATAATGAGTTAGTGCCAACTCGCATGACTATGGGTTGGCGAGTTTGTATTGATTACCGTAAACTGAACCTGGTCACAAGGAAGGATCACTTTCCTCTTCCTTTCATAGATCAGATGCTTGAGAGATTGGCAGGGCACAGCTATTATTGTTTCCTGGATGGTTATTCCGGGTATAATCAGATTCCCATTGCTCCCGAGGATCAAGAGAAAACCACATTTACATATCCCTTTGGCACATATGCCTATCGGCGTATGCCATTTGGGTTGTGTAATGCGCCTGCAACCTTCCAACGATGCATGATGAGTATTTTTTTAGACATGGTTGAGCATTTCCTTGAGATTTTCATGGATGATTTTTCAATTTTTGGATCTTCATTTGATGAATGTTTATACCATCTATCTCTTGTCTTGGAAAGATGTGAAAAAACGAACCTGGTATTGAATTGGGAAAAGTGCCATTTATGGTTCAAAAAGGGATTGTACTCGGGCATGTTATTTTAAGTAAAGGCATTGAAGTTGATAAAGCCAAGATTGATTTAATTTCTAGTCTTCCTCCACCCAGAACGGTTAAGGAGATTAGATCATTCTTAGGGCATGCGGGATTCTACAGGAGATTTATTAAGGATTTTAGCAAAATTTCTCGACCCTTATGCATTTTACTAGCTAAAGATGTTGCTTTTGTCCTTAATGATGAGTGTCGGCAAGCTTTTAATAAGTTAAAGCATTTACTGACTTCTGCTCCAATCATCCAACCACCTGATTGGAGTTTACCTTTTGAGCTTATGTGTGATGCTTCTGATTATGCTGTTGGAGCCGTCCTAGGACAAAGATTGAACAAAATACCTCATGTCATTTATTATGCTAGTAGGACTCTAAATGATGCACAACTCAACTACTCTACCACTGAAAAAGAATTGTTGGCGGTGGTATTTGCTCTAGACAAATTCAGGTCATATCTCATAGGATCAAAGGTTATAGTGTTCTCAGATCATGCAGCATTGAAATATCTTCTTTCTAAAAAAGACGCTAAACCTCGATTGATTTGGTGGATTCTCTTGCTACAAGAATTCGATATTGAAATTCGGGATAAAAAGGGTTCCGAAAATGTAGTAGCCGACCATTTGTCTAGACTTGTCTTAGATTCGACAGTGGATCCTTTGCCAATGAACGAATCTTTCCCTGATGAACAACTTCTAACTATTTCTCATTTACCTTGGTATGCGGACATTGTAAACTATCTTGTTACAGGTCAACTTCCTTCTCATTGGACTAAACAAGAAAAATCCAAATTTCTTGCTGAGGTTAAACATTTCTTTTGGGATGACCCATACTTATTCAAAATTTGTCCTAATCAGATTATTAGGAGATGTGTGCCTGAGAGTGAGTTTCATAGTATAATCTCCTTTTGTCATGATCATGAATGTGGTGGTCATTTTGGTTCAAAGAAAACAGCTGCGAAAGTCTTACAAAGTGGATTTTATTGCCCTACACTGTTTTGAGACACCCATGCCTTTTTCTCAACATGTGATAGATGCCAACGTACGGGTAATATTTCCTACAGGAACATGATGCCACTTACCAATATTCTCATTGTTGAAATATTTGATGTTTGGGGTATTGACTTCATGGGCCCATTTCCCCCGTCATTCGGTTATGTGTATATCCTTGTGGCCGTTGACTATGTCTCTAAGTGGATTGAAGCAGTGCCATGTAAAACGAATGATCACAAAGTTGTGGTCCGTTTCTTAAAAGAAAATATCTTTTCTCGTTTTGGTACTCCTCGAGCAATTATAAGTGATGGGGGTACTCATTTTTACAATAAACCGTTTGAATCTTTAATGAAAAAATATTCCATCACTCATAAAGTTGCAACGCCATATCATCCACAAACAAGTGGTCAAGTTGAGGTGTCAAATCGGGAGATTAAACAAATTTTAGAGAAAACGGTTCACCCCGATCGTAAGGATTGGTCGCAACGTTTGAATGATGCTCTTTGGGCATATCGTACGGCTTTCAAAACCCCGATTGGAATGTCTCCGTACAGGCTTGTCTTTGGGAAAGCCTGTCACTTACCTGTGGAATTAGAACATCATACTTATTGGGCCATCAAAACTTTTAATTTTGATTTAAATAAGGCTGGATCACACCGTAAACTTCAACTCAATGAGTTAGAGGAAATTCGAAATGAGGCATATGAGAATGCAAAAATTTATAAAGAGCAGACAAAAATCTTCCATGATAAAGCAATTCTTCACAAGACATTTGAACTGAACCAGAAGGTATTATTGTACAATTCCAGGCTACGCCTCTTTCATGGAAAACTACGTTAGCGATGGTATGGTCCTTATCGAGTAGTAAAAGTATTTCCTTATGGAGCAGTTGAGATTCAAAATTTAACAGACGGGAATATCTTCAAAGTAAATGGTCAACGGCTGAAACCATATTTAGATGATTTGGTGAACAAAGATGTTGAGGAAATTTATTTGGCGGACCCAGGTTATCAAGATTAATTAGTTCATGGTCCATTCTTGTCTGGCTGAAGACGTTAAACTTAGCGCTCCTGGGAGGCAACCCATCTTTTCATTCCATTTTATTTTCCTAGTTAGTTAGTTCAATGTTTGTGGGTAACATTACTGCAAACCCTCACGAGACTACAACTCGTCCACTAGGGGCAACCTAGGGGTTTAAAGGCTTGTTGCATACGCTAAATGCAATCGAGAGCACCTGCGAAAGTGGTATAGGTAAGATCTTCTTTTTCTGATGTTATTTTTGTTATTTTGTTTTTGTTAATTTCTCTCTTGTGCTGACCCGCTCTTACGCTGATATCTTTCCATCACTCCTCTTTTATTTTCGTTGTTCCATGTGCACTGCATGTTTATTTCTTTTACATTGAGGACAATGTAGATTTTAGGTTGGGGGTGGGCGATTAGATTACCTCATTAGTATTTTCTTGGTCTTAAGCACAAATTGTGAAAATTTTTAAATTTTTCTGGAATTTCTTATGTATTTGAAGTGATTGTGAAGGATAAGGGTGATTTTAACATTGCAAGGTACAGAATGTCGGTAATTTATAACTCTTGGATTCAGCCATCCGTTAGATTTCACAGTTAAGTTTGAATTGTTAACCCATGATTAAAACTTTTAAACATTGATTGAGTCATGATCTCACATATCACATCTCGGTTGCACATTAAGGTTCCGTTTCAACATTGAATGATTAACTTGGTAATTACTAAGCATGAAAGGAACCAGCCTGAAATTTTTAGCTTCGGTCTATAACTAAGAATTGAGAGAAAGAGTAAGTCATATAATCTTCACCATAGGTTTGCTCCCTATAGATGAAGATTCGATTCCCCATGGTTGACATGAGAAAAGGGTTAGGTGTACAATCTTTACCATAGGTTTGCTCCCTATAGGTGAGGATTTGATCCCCTTCCTTGGCGTTACTGTTCACGAAAAAATCAAAGGCTGATAGAATGAAAAGTTAATCTGTAAGGCAAGTGTTGGTTTTAGTTGTCATGCATTCTGTTGTTAATTACTAATGATATCATGAAATTGACAATTGGATCTCTTAATGATAGTAAGCCGAGATTACACTATACACTCATGGAACTCAATGTTTAGAATATTCTAATTAATGGATTAATATTTTGAAATTAATTATAAAGTTTATCATGAGCTTGATTCCAGAAAGAAAAAAAAATAATTTCTATGCACCGTTCATGAATCTTAGAATTCTCGCGCCTCAACGATTTGTTCACAAGTCACTCAGGTTTAAAGAAATTGTCGTGTATTTATAAAATTATTTTTCACATGTTTTTCTCAGGACTAGCAAAATGCTGGTTGGAGTTTGTGATGAGGGTCGAATATTACATATCAGACCCCAATTATTACCTGATTTTACGTATATGATAATGTTTAACGGAGTATTTTAATTATATTTTTGTTGTAGGATGAAATCAAGAGCGTTGATGGAAAAAGAGTGCTACAAGCATGGATTTGACACTCCGAAGTCACCAGAGTAAGGGACGCACTCCAGAGGACCAATGCTGAAGAATTTACATGCTAGGGATTCGAGGAAATTAAGCCGTTCACATTAAAAAGGCCCGAAAATGGTCCAGAATGCAAGATCACATGGTTTCTGCCATCCGATTGACTCAAAACTTTATACATGGGATAGAGGGCATAAATAAACCGTACACATAAAATTTCAACCATTTCATATCTCGGGAAGTGGCCCAACGGCCAAATCAGACCTTTAATTCCTTAAGTGGGGCCCATCTGGTCTCTGGATATGCATCAAATTTGGTCTCAACCCATTATATGAGGAGACAAAACAGATGGTCGGATTAGATTTTGAAAGAAACATTGTAGTGGACCCCGCATGTGTGGCGCGTGTATTGAGAACATGTGTAGCCGTGCCGCACCGGACCACTCAAATCCGTCAAAGTTGGTTTGACCGACTGTCTTCAGCAAAAACGGCAATTGTCGTTACAGCGTTCGCACAGCACCATCACCGGTTGCTGTTGTGGGCCCCATACATTGCCCAAACAGACAATCCAAGCCGTCCACCAGAATCCCAGTATCTCTATTGCCAAATTGTAGGTGACCGAATTTCAAAAGAGAGCGCTTATGGAAATCTATCTGTTCAAAAGCAGGTTGAACGTCAGAGAAAGATAACGGGTGGGCCTCATCGAAAGAAGGTAAAAATTGTGTATTCTTGACAGAAATCTCGTCCTCCATCCAATGGACGGATTGGATTTCCCAAAATAATGAGAGAATGGGTCCCACCAGCATCACAGCGGAAGAAATCCGCATGCCCTGTTTTCGCGCTCCTGGACGCTGTCCGACTTTTGCAGCGGTTGTGGCCCACCTCTACGGCTCGTACGATCAATCCAAGCCATCCATCATGTAGAGAACTCGAAAACGTCCTAAGGGACGGTATTTATTTGGAAACTAAGCAAGGAAAGAGGGGCTATTTTGCATCTGAACTTGGCTGCGAAAAGCAGCACGCACCGACTTCTGTTTCTCAACCAACCGGTTACTATTTTCATGCGTAGCTCTGCACTGCACCTAAGAACTATAAAGGAGAAAGAAAAGGCTTGTTTTGAGGGGGAAAAGGGATCGAGAGTTTGGGGAAGGCTGGTTTTTAGGGAGAGAAGAAAGCAAGAGAGAAGACAGGAAAATCGGTGGCTGGACGTGGATCTGAGAACAGAGAGAGAGAGAGAGAGAGAGAGAGAGAGAGAGAGAGAGAGAGAGAGAGAGAGAGAGAGTGGCTGAGAGATTCAGAGAAGAGAAAGAGAAGAAAAGAGAAGAAAGAGGGAGAGCTTGGTTGGACATAGAGCAAAGCAGAATATGTGGATGTGGATGTGCTCTTCATCACTTACATCTTCCTTCTCTGAATCTATGCTACATTCCATGGATTTTTAATTTCTTAGCTAGGGCTGAGATGAAGCCCCTAATTTGAATAACCCTTGTTATGTGTTGATTTCATTTTGATTTAATTGATTTGTTTCTTTCTCTAGTGTGCTTAATTGAAAGTTTTGTACCTCTCCATTCTAAGAGCTCAACCAAAGTCTAGTTATGGATGTCGTTTGGAATATTATTCTAGGTGCTTGTGTCTAACCATGAACAGGTTCCTATAGAGGAAGAAACAGGAATCTACATCTCTCCATGCCTGACCATGGATGGAAAGATGTGATCCATATGCTTTAAGGAATTATACATTCTGTGTGCCCGGCCAAGGACATAGAGTGCGCTGTATTTATTTTGATATCAATCTGAATTAGGGTGAATCAACGGGTAGAACAAGGTTTATGATAATTAGAGATGGATTCGAAAGTCCTAGTCTTCTCCTTGATTGAATTTTCTTCATTATTCTCGGTTATTTTTCCATTGATTTTTGTTTAGTTTACTCAATTACTATCTCAAATATTTGTTGGATTAGTTAAGAAGAGTCTTTAATTTTGAATTGTGACAACCAGTCCTCGTGGGAACGATCTCGTAATACGTACCATATCTACATCTGATTTGTATACTTGCGAGTTTAAAATCATTTAAATCAGGTTGGTTTAAATAAAACATCAAGTTTTTGGCGCCGTTGCCGGGGACTGTTTCGGTCCAATTCGATTTAAGATTCTCTCTTATCATAATTTATAGTCTTAGGTATTTTACTAACTTTAGGTTAAATGTTTTTTAGAAACTAACCTATTTCCTGTTTTGTAGGGTCCTGACATAAACTACTAATTTGGTAATCTCTTTCCAAATTTTTTATTTTCTATTTTTTTTCTAATTTCTATTTTTAGAATTAGGGTTTTATTTTTTTTTAGAAATTTTCTATTTCTAGGCTTTCTTTTTTTAGAAATTTCCTATTTTCTAATTTTAGATTTTGATTCTTCTTTCATGTAACTTTCTATTTTCTAGTTTTAGAAATTTTTTTCCTTTTTAGAAACTAACTTAGCCTTTTATTCCTAAGATTGGAAACTTTCTTTTTTAGAAATTAACCATTGTTTAGGATTTTTTCTAGCATTATTTTAGAAAATTCAATTTATTTCTGCTATGTCTACAGGAATTGAGGAAAGAAGCTGCTAAATAAGATTGTCTTCAAAAGGAGGAGCTCTCAAATTCACAGATATGGCTAATATATGCTCCCTTGATCTTAGCAGACTAGCCGATGCAAATGTGGCAATTTTTTGAGAGTCTGCGATTTGAGATACGCTCGAAGATGTGTTGTGCTAGCATATTCAACTATGTTGAACTAGTGGACATGTATCTGCAAGCTGAGCAGGATGGGGACAGGCTATCCCGTACACGTGTAGCCATGGCTCCTAGGCCTCGACTAGATTTGTCGAGCAGGCTGTTCCTCGGAAAGAGGCCACGTCTAGGTTCTCCTCCTTGGCTTATGGCTCCACCGACATAGCCGAGGCGACCTGACATATGGTGAACCTACTGCAAGAGGTCGTGCCATGCTGACACCTACTGCTTCACCAGGATGAGGGACAATGGCTTTATGCCTCCTCAAAAGATCAACCGGTAGATGCCACTAGCTATCTCAGCTCCACCTATACGTTCTGTATTACCTGCATAGCCATCTTACAGGCCCCCTGCACCTCGATTTAGGCCGCCTCAGTGACCTATGGCATCGCAGCCAAACTGTTCTCAACAGGCTCATGTGCACTCACTTGCAACTGAGTCATCAGAGACAATAGTTACAGCACCGATTGCTTTCGAAGTCACGGTGCATATCCAAGGTACACCAGTCTTCTTATTGGTGGACACTGGGTCCACTATATCTATATTATCATGCACAGCAGTCAAGCGACCGGGGTTGGAAACTAGTCCTATGGTTGGGTTAAGACTCCTTATCGCCATAGGGACCTTCTTAGATACTACCAAGATGTGTAAGGGTTGTGCGATAGACTTAGGGAGTGGAATAGTACTCGTCGACTTGATTATTGCCCCGTTATGTCATTACGATGTGATCCTTGGTATGGATTGGCTCACCGAGATGAGGGCAGAGATCGATTGTGATGCTAAGGTGGTGACAGCCCATGGACCTGAGGGCACGACATTTATATTCCCAGTGTAGGTCAGTTGGTACTACCGCATTAGTTGTTATGCTACCCTACTAGAGAATGTCGATGGTTTGACACTTGGGAGCACGCCTATAGTTCAGGATTTCATGGACATGTTCAGGACAATACTTGGGTTACCTCCTCAGCGCGAGATCGATTTTACCATTGATCTAGTGCCTGGTGCGAAACCCATTTCACTACTGACTTATCGCATGCCTCCATGTGAGATGGAGGAACTGAGGAAACAGATCAATGATTTGTTGGATGCAAGCTTCATACGATCGAGTGTATCTCCTTGGGGAGCACCTGTGTTATTTGTGAAGAAGAAGGATGGATCACTGTGATTGTGTATTGATTATCACAGATTGAACCAAGTGATGGTAAAGAACAAGTATCCTTTGCCCAGGATTGATGATTTGTTTGATCAGTTGAAAGGGGCATGGTACTTCACTAAGATCGACTTATAGTTAGGGTATCACCAGTTGCGCGTCAGGGATGAGGACATGTAGAAGACAGCTTTCAGGACTATGTCATTTGGACTCACAAATGCACCAGCCATATTCATGGACTTGATGAACCAGGTGTTTCAACTGTATCTATTTCGATTCATCATCGTGTTTATAGATGACATCCTGATATACTCCAAGAGTCGGGAAGATCACGAGGAACACCTGCGAGTAGTCTTTGATACGCTTAGAAAGAACTAGTTGCTTGAGCAGTACAAGAAGTGCGACTTCTAAAAGGAAGAAGTCAAGTTCCTAGGATTTGTGGTGTCCAAGGAAGGGATAGCTGTGGACCTTGCTAAGGTGACCGCAGTTCAGGACTGGGAGCAACCCGGTTCAGTTACTGAAGTGAGGAGTTTTCTTACCCTGGCAGGCTATTACCGTCGATTTATTAGAGACTTTTTCAAGATAGCCAAACCGTTGTCTCAGTTCACTCGGAAGAATCTTAAGTTTGCCTGAAATGAGAAGGCAGAAGTAGCTTTTCAGGAACTGAAGGACAAGTTGACGTCTGCCCCTGTACTAGTATTGCCAGAGCAAGGGGTCAAGTATACGATATACACTGACGTGTCTCGTGTTGGTTTTGGTTGTGTTTTGATGCAGAAGGGCAGGGTTATTGCCTATACATCACGACAATTGAGAAAACATAAGGAAAACTACCCTACGCACGACCTGGAGTTGGCAGCCATCATCTTTGCATTGAAGCTCTTGAGACATTACCTCTACGAAGAGGAGTTTGAGCTCTTTTACGGCCATAAAAGCCTCAGGTACATATTCATGCAAAGGGACCTGAATATGAGGCAGCGACGGTGGATGGAAACCTTGAAGGACTTCAAGTTCGAGGTCTTCTACCATTTTGGCAAGGCTAACTTGTGGCAGATGCGTTGAGCCATAAGAAGACTATAACATTTGCGGCTCCGCTAATGATCGATGAATGGAACATGGTCGAGTTTTTGCAAGACTTTGAACAGAAGCTTACGGTAGAGGAGCCGTTCGAGAGCGTCGCCCATGTTCGTGTGCAGCCGCTCATTGATGACAGGATTATTGCGACTCAGAAAGACAATGAACTATTGACAAAGATGAGGGAGCAGGTGAGCGACAGTGCAGACTCGGAATAGAGAGTTGGTACGGATGGGGGTTTACGTTATTATGGTCGCCTATGCAACCCAAACCTTCATGACTTGAGAAAGGAAGTTCTCGAAGCTGCTCACAATTCGAGGATGGCGATGCATCCTGGTAGTACGAAGATGCACGAGATATGAAGCGCTCGTACTGGTAGGACAACATGAAGGCCCACATAGCAGATTATGTATCCCGTTGTCTCATATGCTAACAGGTCAAGGCCGACTATCGCCGACCGCCTAGTTTAATTCAATCCATGCCCATAACAGAATGGAAATGGGATTTCATTTCTATGGATTTCATTTCAGGGTTATCGAAGACAAGGAAGGGACATGAATCCATTTGGGTGATTGTGGACTGATTGACGAAATTGGCTCATTTCCTCCCTATTAGAGTCTTAAACTCAGTAGACGATTAGGCCAGGTTATACATCAAGGAGATAGTACATCTGCATGGAGTGCCTATAGAGATCGTGTCGGATAGAGACATGCGATTCACATCTATCTTCTAGACTCATATCTAAGAAGCAATGGGTGTGAAACTGAAGTTCAACATCGCGTTTCACCCACAGATGGATGGGTAGACGGAACGGGTGAATCAGGTGTTGGAAGACATGCTATGAGCTTGTGTGCTTGATTTCAAGGATAGTTGGGATGACTGTCTTCCTTCTACTAAGTTCGTTTATAACAAC
This sequence comes from Magnolia sinica, assembly GCF_029962835.1. Taxonomy (NCBI): domain Eukaryota; kingdom Viridiplantae; phylum Streptophyta; class Magnoliopsida; order Magnoliales; family Magnoliaceae; genus Magnolia; species Magnolia sinica. The sequence goes on from NC_080583.1 coordinate 42,859,083, forward strand.
AGCTTTCAGGTGAGTATTAGCATGGTTCCCTACGAGGCATTACATGGGCGCCCATGTAGAGCACCGCATTGCTAGGCAGAAGTGGGCGAGAAAAGTTTGATTGGCCTAGAATTAGTACAGGCGACCTTAGAAAAGATCAACATTATCAGGTGTCGACTCATTGCAGCACAGAGCAAATAGAAGAGTTACGCTAATACGAGACGGCGACCGCTAGAGTTTGAGGTCGGGGACCATGTATTCTTCAAGGTCTCCCCCATGAAGGGAGTCCTTCGGTTTAACAAGAAGGGGAAGCTCATGCTGAGATTCATTGAACCATTTCAGATACTAGATCAAGTGGGTGTGGTAGCGTACCGCCTTACTTTGTCCACACCACTCATAGGCGTACACAACATATTTCATGTATCGATGCTAAAGAAATACATTCCTGACCCTTCCCACATTATCAAATGGGAGCAGGTATAGTTGAGTGAAGATGCTACTTATGTACTGTGACCGACGCTTATCCTATATAGGAAGGAGCAGGTGTTGCACAATAAAGTGATTCCACTTGTGAAGGTACCGTGGACACACCACACTGAAGAAGAGGCTACTTGGGAAACAGAAGCCGAGGTCCGAAAGAACTACCCTCAGATTCTCGAGGAGTACGAAAAGATACTAATTTTGAGGATGAAATTTTTTCTTAAGGGGGGTAGATTATAACGTCTCGAAAAAATTCGTATAAACACTCGAGTACCACCTTAGGCAGAAATCACTAAGGACTGAATTCTTTGGAAATTAGGTGGAAAAATTAATTAAGTATTAAACTGAATTAATCAATAGATTAGCTTGACCCGCTTTTTATACGATCTGTAAGACCCAAAACCAATACAATCACTAACTCTACATTACCTAAAAACTTAGGATCAATCTCTAAACCCAGTTGCTCTCGGGAGCACATTGAAACTCCATATCGGACCTGGACCATGTGTCAAGTCTGATTATTGCAAAACTATACATTTATGACCGCCTTACTAGGCTTGAGAACCATCTCAGAAATCAAGTCCCAATAGTATCCAGAAACGTACAACTTGAGCCCAGAGCGAAGTGTGTGAGAAACATGAATATCTTTAGAAAATGAACTCAAACTTAAGTGAATTGGGCCGTTCACTTGCTGGTCAAATTTAAGGTTTTAGACCATTAGATTCTGACCCAACTACACCCTCGAATCAGTAAAAATTTTGAACATATGTCAGTGTACTTGTGGCCCTGATCGAGTAACGATGACCGTTGAACTGAAACTAGTCCTCCACGGTCGATCTGAAAATCCGATCAGACTAAAAACTTAAACTGACATAAATCCATTGGCAAGGAACTTTTTCCAGATCGTACGCAGAAAAAGGGCCTCTAGACGAGATCCGTTGGCCCGAAACAGCCACCTTTTGGCTATAACCTAAGTATACCATGGCCCTGGGGCCATTGGCATCAGTTTTGGGCCTATATAAGGGCCTTAACCCACCCCTCTCTCATTCCATACGAAATTTCAAATCTTAGAAGAGAGAAGTGGGAAAAGAGAAGGAGAAAGTGAGGAGAAGTGAGGGAGAGTTGTGGTTTGTTGCCGGGATTCGATCCCGCCACGCCACATGCTAAATCATCCTACCTGCATTGCTATACTGGCGATTTTGATTCCATTCTTAGGTAAGAAATCCTAGCCCTAATCTATTTTAGGTATCCAAATAGAGTAAATGGCAAAATAGCTAACCTATTTCATGCTATAGGTTGCTGTTGTGCCGTAGATGAAGACTTAGTGTTCGAACTGAGTTTGATACGAGTTTACCGGTGAAAGGTGCGGACTATAAATATTTAGGTTATAGTTTTCAAGGCTTTTAATGTCAGTTAATGATTTATGACTGACTTAATTGCGATCACATGTGCTTAGATGCAATGGTTTCCGTGTATTACACATATATATAAACTATGTTGAATATAATGCATTCTATGTGTTTGTTGAAATGGTCAAATGAATATGGAATTATGATTTGTGCTTGCTATGTTTACTTATTGATAATACATGATTTTTGTATTCGTGGCAACTCCTATGCAGAAGGATTTGCTATAATATTTGTCTTAACTAATATATTGCATGTATGTGATATGTGTAGTCTAAGTGTTTGATAAAATGCCTGAATGAGAAAATACATGTTGAAATGTACTTAATGAGTGCTTTAGATAGGATTCTCAATTCCCTTATCTATAGATATAGTTTCCTTTATGTAACCTATCTTACTACTATGTGATTTATGGATGAAATGTCTATTTATGAAAACATGTGTACTATTTGTTTGTTGAAATGCTCAAATGAGATTTATATTTAGATTGGTTGTCACATGCTATCTTTGATTATCACATATGAATGCTATTGTTTGGAGTGTGATTAGGGCTATGATGTAGTCCAAGCAATCGGTAGCAGTTTATGATCAGTGGCCGAATTGTTTTAGCCACTACAGATACATTTAATGAATTCGAGTCGTATGGTGATTATTGACAGTGGTTAGGCCACGCGGAGTGCTTACGTGCTCCATGTTGATTAATTCAATATACGCTCGTACCAGTCAAGCTTTTCAAGTAACCCGATTGATCTAATGTATGTTCCCCATGTATGGACACTACTACTTGAATCTAAGGTACTAACTAGTGAAAAACCCGTTTAACATTGGTACCCCGATCTGCTAAGACTCATGAGTTGGGCATGGTGGTATGGGACACCGTGGTCAAGCTGTCGGCCTACGCTGGGGTGACGAGCCTCCCCATAGTGTCCATTGAGCAAACCAAACTTGTGAGCCGAATACGGTGGTATGGGACACTATATTCGAGCTGTCGGCCTACCTCGGTGCAGCCTGGTTGTGGTCCCCAGTCGGGTTGATGACGAGCCTTCAAAAATAGACTGCTAGTTGGTAGGGCATCGATGAAGTAACCTTGAGTATACACTAGGACCGTGATCAGGTGATGAGCCCCACGAAAATGTGTGGGACCCCTTATATCCTTCCCATTTGCTTATTTCCTGTCATTCCCACCCTTCCAAGCTTTCCAAATCTCTCAAATCTCCATTTTTCTCTCTCAAATCTCCCCTTAATCTCAAATCCTCTTCCTTTTTCATCACTATATACACACCCCCATCGTTCCTTTCAAACACATCTTCTATCTCCCTCATTTCCTTCTATTTGAGTGCACAAACTCTCATTCGTGTCTCAAAAATCTCAAAGTCCAACAATCCACCCAATCCCTCCATTTTATTTCACTTTTATAGCTCTTTTTGAGCTCGTGGCGGCCATATTCTTGCTCTCCACGCTTCTTTCTCTCATGGGGAAGAAGAGGGCTTCCATAGATGAAGCTGAGCCTAGCCGCCCTACCCGTTCAAGGAGGCAGAAAGGTGTCGCAGCAAGTACAAGCATCGAGCGGGAGATAAGGACGAAGCGATATCTCGATCCCCAAGCTCCCTTCGAAAGATCTCTACTGGCGAATATGGCACATGGAAGATTTCAGGGTCGTAAGGTCCTCTTTGAAGCACACGTAGATGAGAAACTATTTGGGCTTTATTCGGCAATGGACCTGTTGGACGCCGGATGGGGTCCCATATTTGAGGGCAAGTCACGTGTGAATGAGAGCATTGTCTAAACCTTTCTACAAATTTCCAAGCGAAGACATCTCTATTTTCTTTGAGAAGTTCGACATATTTCTCGGCTTCTTACTCAGGTTGGCCGGTGCTGATAAATGTATTCCTCAGCTCTTCTTCTATACCCAGGTTTATTATCTGTAAATTGTCTATCGTTGGCTGCCCCCCATCTTCCATTTTCTTTGGAGCCATTTCAAGATGCTCAACTATTTTAGGATCTGCCACTGATAGTTATTCAACTACAATCATGTTTACCGATGATTCTGCCCCTAATCCTTGAAACTTTCCTTGCCTTCTCTGACCAACTCCGATAAGAATCTGGATTCCTTTCCAGTGATTTAGACTGGTGGGTTCTTTATAATCAAAACCCATACTTTTCATGATCTTCTTGCTAGCCAGGCTATATTTCCTAAGGTCTTGCGGTGTCAGCTTCCCATGATACACATTATTTTCAGCCCTTCTCCTATCTTCATTTCTGCTGGAGCATAGAATTCTACCAGTTCTGGGTATTTTGCACTGGCCCTGACTCGAAATCTTTTTGGAACAGCCGAGAATGGCTTGTTTCTTTCAGTATACGGCAATGACACTATATAATTGGACTGTAAGATTTTCAATTGTTCGGGCGATAGTAGAGTTAGCGGCGGCTGCCCTGGTTACCTTAGATGTTTCGGCACAAAATAGAATCTCTTCTTTGTCTCTGCAATTCTAGATGATTCTGCCTTTTCTTCTTCTTTTTTCATCACCTTCGTTTGAATATTCCCTAGGGCTTTGCTTTCATCACCCTTTCTCTCTTTTTCTTTAGTGAATCCCTTATAATAAGTGGCGTCTGCAAAGAAGGCTTCGACTTCTGCGTAAGGCTTTGCATCGGCCATTACTTTATACTCTATCCCATCTCTACAGTACTTGAAGCATTGATGCAAAGTGGAGGGCACGATGCCGTACTGATGTATCCATGGCCTCCCTAAGAGAAGATTGTACATCATTACTGTGTTATAATGTGGCAAACGACATCAGTGGTCAGCTCTCCTATTTCCAATGTTACTGTAATTTTACCGAGTGCACGTTGCCCGTCTTGATTGAAGCCCTATATCATCATTCCACTGGGGCGCAAATTAGAATGACGATAACCCAGTTTACTCAACATTGTGAGTGGTAACAGATTCACCGCAGACTCATTGTCAAGCATAATCCATTTAACTTTCTTACCATGGATATGGCCCTCTATCATTAGTTGCCTGTTATGTCTTGTATCACAGACTAAATCATTGTCGGAGAAGGAAACGACCGGCTTGCAGTCTTCTTGCTCTTTACATTCTTCACTTTCCATTTCTGCAAGCATGGTTTCTCTGATATCGTGATCGGATAGCGCTTGAACCAAACTTTGTTGAAATTCCTTTGACAACTTAAGTGCATCATAGACGCTCAATCGAGCTGGTATCCCTTTCAAGTGACTTACCACATCATAAGTTACTTTCGTTGTCTCATTCTTTTCTCCTTTCTTATCATCATCATGCTGACCTTTGACAACTTCGTTTCTTGTAACCCTTGTTTTCTGTTTCGCAGGGCTTATTGTCCTCTTCCCTGACCGTAGCATAACCACTGCTACCTTTCCTGCTATTCCACAATCTTCTTTTCCCGTTCTTTCTTGAGCCTTTCCCGGATTGTTAGTACATTCACCTCTGCCTTTGTATCCCTCTCCTTTTCTTTTCCTATCACTATTTCACCCCTGTCTATCGTCCTCAACGTATAACAATTCTCCATCGGATGTCCCACCAGATGATGGTAGCGGCAGAAATCTCTTTCTCTTATTCTCATTGCGTCTTCAGGGCGCTTAGGTGCAGCTTTTAGCAGTTGATTCATCATAGGGACAACATCATCCCTATCGAATGCAAACCCTTTGTGAGAATTGAGCACTTTAGGCCTTTTTCCACTGAATTTACTTCTAGGTTGGTTTAACTCTTCTTTCTGTTCTGACCTTTTTCCCCCTAAGTCTCTTGTCTCTTGACTTCTCTTTTCCATGACTTCTCATAGTGGAACGTTGGCATCTTCCGAGTCATCAACTCTAAGGCATGGGCCTTAGTAGCCAAGTCATGGAAAGTCTTGATATTGGCATTAGTGAGCCCAAACGCAATTCCCGTTTTCATGGAATTTAGGCACATCTTGACCTGTTCTTTTTCTTTCGGCAGCTGCCTACACGAGGCTCCCAATGTCTTCTATCTGTCTATAAACTTCTCCACTAGTTCCCCTTCCCTCTGCCATACTGAAGCCAATTCTGTGATGCTGACATCGCGCTCAGAAGAGAATAAATTTGACATAAAGGCATCCTGCATCTGCTCTCAAGTGCGTATTGATCCTGGAGCCAGACTAGAATACCATCAGAATGCTTTACTTGCCAGAGTTGATCCAAACAATCGTAAGCAATACTGTGGTATCATAGAGAAATTCTCCATGCTGGTAATAAAGTGCATCAAATGTTCCTCCAGTGACCCTTCTCCATTAAACTTTTGAAAATCCGGGTGTCTGAAGTTAACTGGGAACGGGACATCCTCTACTTCCCGTGGGTATGGCGTCCAATATCTGAACCGACCAACATTCTCACGCGGTCTTTCTATTCTGATGGCTTCCTCAACAACTTGCCTCACTTCTTCTTGTGTTATAGTTCTTATTGTTGGGACAGACCTGAGTGATACTACCCCCGGTGGTTGAAAGCCTTCGGGTTAGTCCTCTTACCCATTCATTATGCCCATCATTGAGGGAGTCACCATCTGTGCTACATTGTGTACAAGGGTCGCTAAGGCTTCTCCGAGATTTCTGCACTCCTCCGTTAGTGTTCTCTGTGCTTGTGCTATTTTATTCATATGATCCTCTGTAATCAGCATGTTTTCCTGCTTTGCTTTGGCCATATGTACTACAGCTTCTTCGCTTCTTGATGAAGCTGTAGTCGGAGTGGGACGAGAATTGTAATGTCTTGAAAAAATCCGTACAAGGCCCAAGTACCACCTTAGGTAGAAATCCCTAAGGACCATATTCTGTAGAAATTAGATGAAAATTAATTAAGTACTAAACTAAATAATCGATGGATTTGGCTCGAACCACTATCTATACAAATGGCAAGACCCAAAACCGTCAGAATCACTAGCTCAACACTACTTAAAAACCTAGGAGGAATCCTAAAAGTCGGTTGCTCTCGAGAGCACATTGAAACTCCGTATCGGACCCAGACCGCACGTCGAAAGTCCGATGACCGCAAAAGTATAGGATTATGACCGTCTTATTGGGCTTGACAACCATTGCGGGAACCGAGCCCAAATAATGTTAAAAAATGCACAACTTGAGCCCTGAGCAAAGTGTGTGAGAAACGCGAATACCTTTGGAAAGTGCATTGAAACTTAAGTGAATTGGGCCATTGGCTCGCGGGCAAAATTGAAGATTTCAGCCCATCAGTTTCTGACCGAATTGCACCCATGGATTAGGGAAATTTCCTTGCACCTATCTGTATACTTGTGGCCCTGATCGAGGGACAACGACCGTTGATCTAATACAGGTCCTTCACGGTCGATCCTCTAACCTGATCGTACCGAAATCATAACCTGGCTTAGATCCATGGTCAGGGAACTTGCTCCATGCCGTAGGTGAGTAATGGACCTCGGATGAGCCCCATCTGGCCAAAACAGGCACCTTTTGTTTATAACCTAAGTATACCATGGCCCTGGGGCCATTGACATCAATTCTAGGCCTATTTAAAGGTCTTAAACCACCCCATTCCCACTCCATACGAATTTCTCTAACCTTAGGAGAGAGAAGAGAGAAGAGAGGAGAAAAGAGTGAGGAGAAGAGAGAGTTAGGGAGATTGTTGCTGGGATTCACTCCCACTACTCTACGTGCTAATTCACCTCCCCACCATCGCTATACGAACCATTTTAACTACGATTTGGGTAAGAAATCCTAACCCTAATCGTGATTTAGGAATCTAAATAGAGTAATCGATAAAATAGCTAACCTATTTCAATGTTTAGGTACCCGTTGTTCTGTATTGGGGAACATAGGATTCGAACCGAGTTTGAAACGAGTATTTTGACGAAAGATGTGGACTATAAACATTTAGGTTATGGTTTTTAAGGCTTTCAATGTTAGCAATGATTTATGTCCGACTTGATTGCTACCATATAATCTTAGTTACGACGTTTTTGACAAATTATACATGTGTGAACTATGTTAAATATATGATGTATTCCATGTGTTTGTTAAAATGTTTGAATGGATATGAGATTGTGATTTGTGCTTGTCATGATTTCTAATCTAAGATCCGTGTTTGCTATATGCTTTATAATCGATGTTGTGTAATGAATTGCTATAGTTCATGTTGTAACTCATCTAGTCTATGAATTTAGTAATGCGTAGTTTAAGTGTTCGATAAAATGTCTGAATGGGAAATTGTTGATGAATTGTATTTAATAAGAGTATTGAGATAGGATTCTCAATTACCTTATCTATATGTACAGTTTCCTTTGTGTAATCTTAATTTCGACTAAGCAAATTTATGGATGAAATGCAATATTTGGTGACATGTTCAATGTGTTTGATGAAATGCTCAGATGAGAGTTGTATTTGGAATGTTGTTAAATGCTGATATGATTACCACATGCATCTATTCACTGTATCTGAGTAAGATTGGGACTACAACATAGTCCAGGCAATCGGTAACATTTCCCGTCTTGGTGGCCGAATTAGTCTCGTCCCATTTGATACGTTCGGTGAATCCGGGTCGTAGGATGATTGTCAATAGTGGTTAGGCCACGTGGAGTGCTTATGCGCTCCATGTCGATTAATTTAGCGTGCGCTCGTACCAATCGAACTTATCTAATAAACCGATTGGCCTATTATGTATTTACCATGTATGGACACTACTACTTGAATCTAAGTTACCACTTGCGAATGTAAAGACCCATTTAAACCATGGTACCATGATCTGCTAAGACTCATGAGCCAAGCATGGTGGTATGGGACACCGTGGTCGAGCTGTTAGCTTACGCTGGGGTGACGAGCCTCCCCGTAGTGACCAGTGAGTAACCTAAAACTGTGAGTTAAATATGGTGATATGAGACACTATATTCGAGCTGTCGGCCTACGCTGAGGTGACAAGCCTCCCTGTAGTGACCTCGAGTATAAACTCTTGAATTTTTTATCAACTGCTTTCATTAGGGGTGATGCCCTACAACTTGCCCATCGTATATGATTAACTAGGATTGACGACCCTAGATGGATCCCCGTTTGGGTTAATGATGTAAAGGGAGGTACCTTAGCTTCCCAAATCTGCTATTTGAATAAGCCTAAATAAGTACTTAGCTAATACGACCATACACCGCATTGCATGTGCTTTGGTGTGGAAGTGGACGTTTGGGGAGTTTGTCATGCGCGAATGCTTGATGGAGTCACTTGTGAGGGAGCTTCATGCAAGGGCATGCATCATTACAGCATACCATCCCTGCATTAACAAGACTACTTTGGATATGATTGTTGTACTGCTTTATCATTACTGCTTGATTGAATTGATAACATGTTAACCTTTGCCTTATAGTACCACTGAGTTGATCACTCACTCTCACTCTGGGACGGTGTTTTAAAACACCAACTAGAATTTGTTGTAGATGTAGGTGATAGAGAAGGATATCAAGAGGAGTTGGACTTCATAGACGAGGATGAAGAGTTCACCTACGTTCAGTTATCAAGCGGGTCTTCGTAGACCTTGTACTGATTCGACGGGATTACAGGATTATATGGATTAGTCAGACATTTACGTTTTGGACATTTTGTATATTCTGAAACAAAACATGTATATATTCAGCTTGGTAATATACTCATACTTTGGAGGTTGTGAAACACGTATATACTTTATATATCTATCTTAGTCTTCCGCTTGCTTAATTACATTAACTCTGGAGTATGATATGTTGATTTAGTATGATCCCTCTCATGTTTAATGCACTAATATGAACAACATTTAAACATCATTATCTATGTTACATAAATGATGCATTGGATCTCGAGAGTTGAGCTTCGCTCGACCCTCGAAATCTAGGGCGTTACAGGAATATGTTGATGTGATAGGACTTACAAAGAAAGGAGAAGATGGAGTGTCATCCAACTTCCTTATACTTCCACTGCCACTGATCGATCGGGGTGATACAGAAATTGGTGAACCTACAAGCAGTGCTTTGCCTTTTTGCTCTTTTGTCAATCTGACTCTTGGGGCAACCAAAGTCGAGAAATCGAGGGATGTTAATTGTGGAGTTGTTTGCCAACGATATATCACAAGGTGGGCGAGTTCAGGGTTCTTCTTAGCAGCGTTATGTGCTATTGGTCCCCTAACTCTTGGCGAGGGCAAGTTCATTCTAAGGCTTCTCGCATTTCGATCTCTCATCCTGCGAGACATTACAATAGTCCAGCCCTGGTTATCTTCCAGTGCTTGAGGTGAAGCAGACACAATCCAACCATTACCTGGATTAAGTCATTTTTGTTTGCAGAAGGCTGAGTCTTATGCCTTAGAGACTAGTTTGGCACGTATTCCACTACGAATCCAGTTGTAGTGAAATAGAAATTTACTTTCCTCATAGAGATTGCCATTTATTGTAGTTTACCATTTGATCTTTTCACCTTCAATATAAACATGGGATTAAATCATGATTAGTATTTGAAAGGTAATGTAATCTATCTGAGAGATGAGGGGGAGGATGTTTGTAATGACCCGAAAAATTTTATGCTAAGACCCGAGTATTACCTCAAATTCTTTAGAAGTTAATGTGGGTTAACTAGCGCTAATCTCGATTGCTTGTGAAATTAGCACCAATCACTTTAAATTTGATCTGCAAGACTTAAAACCTGTAGAATCGTTAGCACTATGTTACCCTGAAATCTAGGATTTAACGCTAAATCCAGTTGCTCTCGGGAGTACTTGGAAACTTTTTATCGGACCTGGACCACGCGTCGGAAGTCCGATAGCGATGATCTTAGACAATTATGATCACCTTGTTGGGCTTGACCATCACCTCAAAAATCAAGTCCAGATGATGTCCTAGGTCGATTTGCTTGAGTTCGGAGTAAAGAGTGTGAGCAAGGTGAGACATTAAATATGAATTTATGAAATCTGAGTCGTGTCGCTTGCGCGATGATTTTAAGCAATCTGACCATTGGATTCTGACCCAAATTTACCCTCAGATCAGGGAAGATGGCTCAGGCATGTTATAGTGCCGGTGGACCTGATCGAGTTTCGGTGACCATTGAATTGAGATTGGTCCGCCATGAGCGATCAATAAATCCGATCAGTACAAAAACTCAGCCTGACCTAGATCTACGGTTAGTGAGCTTAAGTCCGACCGCACGTGGAAAAGGGACCACCAGAAGCGCTCCGTTGGATCGAAATAGACCCGATTTGGTTATAACCTAAGTATACCTTGGCCCTGGGGCTATTTTCATCAATTTTAGGCCTATATAAAGACCTTAAACCCTCACTCTCAAATTTCATACGAATTTTCTAAACCCTAGCTAAGAGAGAGAGAGGAAAAGAGAGAGAAAGCAAGAGAGAAGTTGGTGAATCATCTTGCGATTCTTCCCTGTTATTCTGCGTACCTAAACCATCACTTCTGAATTGTTATTTTGGTGATTCTAAGTTCATTCTTGGGTAAGTCAATCAAACCCTAGCCTGTTTTGGAGCTTAGAATAGTCGTAGTGTTGATGTAGCTCATTTTATTCATGCCTTAAGTTATCTAGTCGCCGTTGACGAAGACTTATCGTCTGAATCAGATCTGTTACGCACTTTCTGGTTTAAGGTGCAGACTATATTCCTATAGGTTATGTTTTTCAAGGCTTTCAATGTCGGTTAATAGTTTATTATTGTTGTGGGTGCAATTTCACATGCCAAATGCGACGTTTATATTGCGTTCTTGATATATATGAGCTATATTGAGATTTGTGTATTCCTTGTATATGTAGAAAGTATCGTATACATATGAAATACGAACTTGTGTTTGCCATGATTAATTCTCATGTATTCGTGCTAGTTGTATGTGTATCAATACCTTGGCGAAAGGAATCGTCTAAATGTGTGTTATCACCAACATACGTCATGTATGTTGGAATATGTAGTCTAAGTGTTTGTAGAAATGTCTGAATGATCTAGTGTATAATATATTATCCTATTTACGGGTGTTGAGAAGAGATTCTCAACTATCTTATCAATATGTATGATTTTCTACATGCAATTTACATTCTTTGTTGTTTAACTTCAGACACTACTTATGTGTAAATCTATGTTAAGTTGATATTCATCAAATGCTCACATACTGTATGATTATAATTGTTGATCCATTACCGTTTGAATTGCTAGTATGAATATCTGTTATACCTGAATGTGTTTGGGACTATGAAATAGTCCAGAAAATCGGTAACAAACATTGAGTTCGTGGTTGAGGTTGTTTTCGCCACGTAGGACGTGTTTGACGAACCCGAGTCGTATTAGGGTTGACGGCAGTGGTTTGGCCACACGGAGTGTTTGCGCACTCTATGTCGTTCGACTCAACGTACGCTGGTGTTAGTCGAGCTCGTCAAGTAATCCGATTGTCCCGGTGGATGTGCACTATGTATGGACGCTATTGTTTGAATCTAGGGTACCAAACTTACCAATGCAATCATGTTAACCGTTGTACCTTAATCCACTAAGACTCATGAGCCGGGCATGGTGGTATGGGACACCGTGGTTGAGCTGTCGACCTACGCTGGGGTGACGAGCCTCTCCTTAGTGACCAGTGGGCACACCAGACTCGTGAGCCGATTATGGTGGTTTGAGACACTATATTCATGCTGTCGCCCTACATTGTTGGTGACGAGCCCTTTGTAGTGACCTCGAGCATACCTTGATACTGGATTGAGGCGACGTGCCTTAGGGTAGTAACTAAGGTATGATAGGTATGCATTGATTGGTGACGAGCCCTTTACAGTGACCTAGAAATCATATGAGATTGTCTAGGACTGATGACCTTAGAATGGATCACCGTTTGAAAATTGATATGAGGAAGGTACCTTAACTTCCCAATCCTGCTATATGAAAAGGACTAATAAGAACTTGGTAATCATGTTCATGCACCGCATTGCATGTGCTTTGGCGTCGTGGGCACTGTGGGAGATTGTCATGCGTACTGTAAGATGAAGACGCTAAGGGAGTGCAGGCGAGAGCATGCATCATTTCCTCATACATCCTTGCATTAACAAGAGTAATTAGGACATGTTTGATTGTATTGCCTTATGATTACTGCTTGATTGATTTGATAACATGTTAACTTTTACTATATAGTTCCACTGAGTTGATCACTCACTCCCACATCCTGGGATGGTGTTTCAATACCAACCAAACTCTGTCTTAGATGCAAATGATGATGCGACCCCTAAGGCAGAGCAGGAGTATGAGGATGATGAGGATGCGTTTTCTTTTATGCAGTTCTCAGGCGAGTTCATGTGAGCCGTGTCCTGATCTACGGGGATTCTGGGTTTTCTTTTGTAATAGATGATTTCATTTTAATACTTGTATTTGAAAAACAAACAATTGTAATTATGACCTGGCAGAGCATACATATCTCAGGGACTTACATAGATATACATATATATTTCTCTGACTCTTCCGCTTGCAGATTTCACTTATCCCTAGATTATGTTTGCAGTTTGGCTTAATCTACTTCATGTTTTATGCACTCATACAGACAACATACATCCATCATTACATATGTTACATAAGTGATGTTTTGAAACTTGGGAGCTGAGTTATGCTCGACCCCTGAATTTCAAGGTGTTACAAGTTGGTATCAAAGCATGATTTAGATTAAACCGGACCTGGGTTATGGTCACACAACGCACACTGATGCCACCTTAGTGTAGGAGGGTGTGAGATTAATTTAGAATTTGTGTAAGTTTTCCCGTTGCTCCTATCGACGAAAGTTGACTGAAAACGATCGCCGAGATCGAGTCCGTGCACACTCCTGATCACACACAACGACCCCAAATCTCTTCTAGACCATCCTTTGACGGGTTTAGATGGTGTATCATCCCTTCCCATCCATTAGAAAGCTGGTAATAGTGTATATGTAGCAGATTCTATTCATAGTGGCCCGATATGCGTTGAATCGGACTAGGGGCCCAATCGGGGCATTTATAGGGGAACCCAGGTGGGACCCACATCATTTTTGAGCTTACGGGGTAGGAGGACCTCACCTAAATGGTGAGTCATCGCCGAACTGTCCAGAGACAGGCGATGATCTCGCTGGTTCGGCAAGCCCTCGCTGCCCAGCTGGCCAGGCTGGGGGGGCCGGCTCGGGTCGACGCATATGAGGTCTAGTGTGGCCCACTCTTCTATGGTTGCTCATTTTTATCACCAGCCAAACCCTCCTTCCTTCACAAAGATACCCTCCAAGCTTCCCTTTTCTTGAAATTTTTCTCAAAATCCCACAAAAATCCCTCCCCAAACCCTTTCTTCTTCCATTTTCGTGCATCCCCATTCTACCCATCTCAAAATCCACCTCCATGGTTGTTTTCCCTCTCTTTTCTTTCCATTTGAGCACTCAAATCCTTCCTTTGAGTCTCAAATTCGTGGAAGCCTCACCATTCTTCCCATTTTCCTCTTTTCTCTCATTTTCCATGGCCCTATTCAAGCTTGTTACGACTATATTTTCCATTTCCTCCATTCTCTCTTTCATGGGGAAGAAGAGAGCTCCCGTTGATGAAGCTGGGCCTAGCCGCCCAACCAGTGCACGGAGGCCGAGAGGTGCCGCCGCGAGCACGATCGCCACTCAAGAGTTTCAGACAAAGCAGGATCTTGATCCTTAGTCTCCCATTGGAAGAACCTTGTTGGCAAAGCTATCTTATGGAGTTTATGAGGGTCGTAGGGTCCTTTTTGAAGCTTATGTAGATCCACGGGTATTTAGAGAATATCTCTTATTGGAGCGCCTGGAAGGGGCCGGTTGGTGTCCGCTGTTCGAGGACGAATACCACGCCAATGTGGGTACTGTCCGAGCTTTCTATGCCCACATTCGAAAACCTTCGCTGGAGCCATTGCAGTTCAAGATCCCTTACAGAAGAGATCGGGAGGCCACGATCAACATCGCTTTGATATCCTGACTTCTGAACGTGCCGCTTGGTGAGGTTCATGCAAGTGAGAAGAATCTGAGTAGTGCGCATGAAAGGGATCGTTGCATGCAGTTCCTATGTGGTCGTCTGGTCGAATGGTAGCCTAACAGAAGCCTTTTAGCAACCAACATGATGGACGACTTCCGCTTACTTCACCACATTTGCACATTCAATGTTTATCCAAGGTGGAGCAACTGCAGTGAGTGTACACACCTGATGGTAGATTTCCTGTATCAGGTGGGGCAAGGAGAGAAGCTGTGTGTGCCAACGTACATCTTGCGTCAGATTGTCCTTATCGCTCGTTCGAATAGGAGGACTGAATCGCTCCCATTTGGTTGACTCATGTGTAAGCTTTCACATGAGTTTGGCTACAGACTCGGGGCAAAAAAGCTGGTACCTGTCCGTTACATTAATGTGACGACTCTTAATCAGATGGATATCGGGCCTCGTCGACGACAAGCCTTACTTGAAGAAAGTGAGGATGAAACTGAGAGCGATGAGGAAGAGAGTAATAAAGAAGGTGGAGCTAAGATAGAAGAAGAAGAAGAGCAGGACGAAGAAGAAATGGAGGCCCAGGACACGAGTGAGAGTTCTCCTCCTGTGGCACCAGAGCAGGGCGTAGATCAAGCCGCCAGGGATGCCCGTATAGCCCGGCTTAAGGAGGGTCAGGCTATCCTACGTCAGGATATTATGGATCTTTGAGGCCTCATGAAACATAAGTTCAAGAACATGTCTCGAACTTTGAAGTCTATCCTGTGTTGTTTGTAGGATAAGGGTGCCCCTCTTCCATCTCCTGATTTCGACGAGTAACTGCAGATGTAGTCGTCCCTTGCTCTGTTTTGTTGTTTGTTATTGTCTATAGCCATTATAAGCATAGTAGTTTGAAAGTTATCTTACGGTTTGAAGCTTAATATGTATTAGCTCGCATGCTTTCTCTGTCGCGATCCATGTAATGCTGCACTCCTTGTATTGCGACACTTTTGTTAAATGAAATGCATGTTGTTTTTTCATGAGTTGTGATGTAAATACTTTGTGGGTGAATTATGTGGATGTTGAATCTCAGAGGTTGTATCCTCTGTTGAATGTAGGGTATGCCTCCTAAGGGCTCGAAGACTTCGGCCCGTCTCTCTTTGGGCAAGTCGCTTGCCGGGATTTTCCCCCTAGGCGATAGCCAGACGGATCCACAGTCGGGCCCGTCTCATGTTGGTGCTGGGCCAGACTCTCAGCCAGCTACTGGCCCTGCTGCTGGGCCGACTCCTGTGATACCACCCATGGCTCCACCAGTCACGCCTTCCGTTCCTGAGCCGAATCGTCCATCTGCGTCTATGCCTCATGCATCTTTATCCACTCCACCTCCTGATAAGCTTGAGCAGATGATGCTGTTGATGCAGCAGTAACAGATACAGTAGCAGCAGTTTTTATCTTCCATGGCTTGCATCTTTGCTCAGTCGATGGCGGCGACTCCACCTGCTTCACCTATGCACCCATCTGGGAATACTAGTGCTAGCGGCACATTTGAGCGATTCTAACGCTTATGATCTCCCACATTTGCGAGTTCTCATAGACCCAAGGAGGCCGAGTACTGGATTGATCGCAACTCTAAGATGCTGAGGCCGCTTCACTATTCTGAGGCTGGGCAAGTCAAGCTTGCCTCCTTCATGTTTGAGAAGGAGGCTAGTTTATGGTGGGACAGTGTTCTCTGCATAGTTGCAGAGGGTTTTGAGTGGTCATGGCAGGCATTTAAGGCTCGCTTCCACGAGAAGTATTTCCCGGTCAGTTATCGACACGAGAAGGAGAGTGAGTTCCTTCACCTCCATCAAGGAGGGATGTCGATGACTGAGTATGAGAACCAGTTTACTGAGCTGGGTCGATATGCTTCATTGCTTCTGGGTGATCAACCGATGAGGAGGTGACATTTTTCTGAGGGGTTGAGGCCCGAGATTCGATCGAAGATGTGCCGTGTTAGCATATCTTCTTATGCTGAGTTGGTGAGCATGTCCCTACGAGTTGAGCAGGACGGGGACAGGTCATCCCGTATGCGAGCACCTATGGTTCCCAGACCGTGACCTGACTTTTCGAGTACACCATTTCTCGGCAAGAGGCCGCGGGCAGATTCTCCTCCGAGACGTGTAGCGTCGCCGGCTCAGCCGATGCATTCGGACTTGTGCTGTCCATACTGTGGAAAGATTGGGCATTCGGATCGTAATTACTTTACGCGAATGCGGGATTGGATTTACTCCGCCCAGAGGATCAGTCGTCCGATGCCTCAGGTCATATCAACTCCCCCCCTTCGTTCAGTGCCAGCTCACCCATCCTTCAGACCTTCTATACCTCGCTTCAGGCCACCTCAGCGGCCCATGGTTCCACCGCCGAATCACCCGCAACAGGCTCGAGTTCACGCGCTTACAGCTGAAGTGCTTAGGGTTGACTTGGCACCGAGATCTTTTGAGGTTACAGCTCACATCCATGGTATTCCCGTTTCCTTGTTGGTGGATACTGGATCCACTACCTCTATCATATCGCATGTGGTAGTTAAACGCCTGAGTTTGGGCACTGTTACCATGAAGGGAGTGACACTCACTACCGCTACAGGGACCTCCTCTGATATTACCAAGATTGTATGGGTTGTTTGATTGATCTTGGGAGTAGATCGATTCTTGTTGACCTGTTTGTAGCATCTCTATATCATTACGATGTCATTTTGGGTATGGATTGGCTCACAAAGATGCGAGCAGAGATTGATTGTGAAGCTAGGCTGGTGACAATCCATGGACCTGAGGGCGAGACATTTACTTTCCCTGTTCAGGTCAATTACCCTTTCCGTTTTGGTTATTATACTTCTCTGTTGGAAAGTATTGCTAGTTTGGCGCTTGAAAGCACGCCAGTAGTTCAGGATTTTGAAGATGTATTCGAGTCGATTCCTGGATTACCCCCTCGGCGCGAGATTGATTTTACTATTGATCTCATGCTTGGTATGACACCTATTTCTTTGCCCACCTATTGCATGCCTCCGAGTGAAATGGAGGAATTGAGGAAGCAGATAGATGGCTTATTGAAGTTGGGCTTTATTCGACCTAGTGTGTCCCCTTGGGGAGAACCTGTTCTGTTTGCCAAGAAGAAGGATGGTTCCTTGCGATTATGTATAGATTATCGCAGGTTAAATCAGGTGACAGTGAAGAATAAGTATCCCTTGCCCCGGATCGATGATCTATTTGATCAGTTGAAGGGGGCACGGTACTTTTCGAAGATTGATTTGCAGTCAGGGTATTATCAGTTGCGCATCAAGGATGAGGACGTGCAGAAGACCGCATTCAGGACCAGTTTCAGCCATTATGAGTTCCTTGTGATGTTGTTCGGTCTTACGAATGCACCAGCCGTGTTCATAGATCTGATGAACAGGGTGTTTCAGCCATTTTTGTTCCGATTCGTCATTGTCTTTATCGATGACATTTTGATATACTCTACGAGTCAGGAAGAGCACGAGGAGCACTTAAGAATGGTCTTGGATACTCTCAGGAAGAATTAGCTTTTTGCGCAGTACAAGAAATATGACTTCTGGAAGGAGGAAGTCAAGTTCCTAGGACATGTGGTGTCCAAGGAAGGGATAGCTGTCGATCTCGCTAAGGTAGCTACAGTTCAAGACTGGAAGCTGCCTGGTTCGGTTACTGAGGTGAGAAGCTTTCTGGGTCTAGCAGGCTATTATCGATGCTTCATACGAGACTTCTCAAAGATAGCCAGACCGTTGTCTCAGTTGACACGGAAAGACTTGAAGTTTGCTTGGAATGAGAAGGCGGAAATAACTTTTCAGGAGCTGAAGGATAAGTTGATGTCCGCCCCTGTGCTAGTATTGCCAGAGCAAGAGGTTAAGTATACGATATATACTGACGCCTCTCGCGTTGGTCTGGGTTGTGTCCTTATGCAGAAGGACAGGGTGATTGCATATGCCTCGAGACAGTTGAGGAAACACGAAGAGAATTACCCTACACACGACTTGGAGTTGGTAGCTGTCATTTTCGCATTAAAGCTCTGGAGACATTACCTCTATGAAGAGGAGTTCGAGCTCTTTTGTGACTACAAGAGCCTTAAGTATATCTTCACACAGCGTGACTTAAATTTGAGGCAACGCCGATGGATGGAAACATTGAAAGACTTTAAGTTCGATGTCTCTTACCATCCGGGCAAGGCAAACCTTGTGGTAGACGCGTTGAGTCGCAAGAAGGCTATAGAGTTTGTGGCTCCGCTAATGATAGCAGAATGGGACATGATGGATTTTATGTGAGACTTTGAGTAGAAACTCACGGTGGAAGAGCCGTATGAGGTTACCGCACACATTCGAGTACAACCCCTCATTGACGAGAGGATCATTGCAGCTCAGGCAGATGATGAGCTATTAGCGAAGATGAGAGAGCGGGTTAGTATAGATGAGGACTCCGAGTGGAGCGTTGGTTCAGATGGGGGCCTACGATATCATGGTCGGCTATGTGTCTCAGACATTCCTGACTTGAGATGAGAGGTTCTCGAGTCAGCCCATAATTTCAAGCTTACGATGCATCCAGGTAGCACGAAGATGTATCAAGATATGAGAAGATTCTATTGGTGGGACAACATGAAGGTTCACATTCCTGAGTTCGTATCTCATTGTCTCATGTGCTAGCAAGTCAAGGCAGAGCATCACCGACCTCCTGGACTGCTTCAGCCCATGCCCATAGCAGAATGGAAGTGGGACTTTATCTCTATGGATTTTATTTCAGGGCTACCGAGAACGAGGAAGGGACATGACTCTATTTGGGTGATCGTCGACCGATTGACGAAGTCGGCTCAATTCTTACCGATCAAAGTCACAAACTCTGCAGACGAGTTGGCTAGGTTGTACATCAAGGAGATTGTACGTCTGCATGGAGTTCCCTTGGAGATTGTGTCTGACAGAGACACGCAATTCACATCTATCTTCTGGACTCGTATCCAGGAAGCGATGGGTGTGAAATTGAAGTTCAGCACTGCGTTTCATCCGCAGACAGATGGGTAGACGGAACGTGTGAATCAGGTTCTAGAAGACATGTTGCGAGCTTGTGTTTTGGATTTCAAGGACAGTTGGGATGACTGTCTCCCTTATGCAGATTTCGGGTATAACAACAGTTTCCAGGCGAGTATCGGCATGGCTCCCTACGAGGTATTGTATGGTCGCCCGTGTAGAACACCGCATTGCTGGAAAAAAGTTAGCGAGCATAGTTTGATTGGCCTAGAGTTGGTTTAGGAGACTTCAGAGAAAGTTGACATTATTCGACATCGACTTCTGACAGCCCAGAGTAGGCAAAAGAGTTACACTGATACGAGGTAGCGACCGCTTGAGTTTGAGGTTGGAGACCATGTATTTCTTAAGGTTTCCCTTATGAAGGGAGTCTCGTGGTTTGGTAAGAAGGGGAAGCTCACGCCAAGCTTTATTGGTCCATTTCAAATACTGGATTGAGTGGGAGCGGTAGAGTACCGCCTTGCTTTGCCCACACCACTCGCAGGCGTGCATAACGTATTTCATGTTTCTATGTTGAAGAAGTACGTTCCTGATCCTTTGCATATTATCAGTTGGGATCAGGTGCAATTGAGCGAGGATGCCACATATGTACTGCGACCGACATGTATCCTAGACAGGAAGGAGCAAGTCTTGCGTAGCAAGGTCATCCCTCTTGTGAAAGTACTGTGGATGCATCACAGTGAAGAAGAGGCTACTTGGGAGACTGAAGCTGAGGTTAGAAAGAACTACCCTCAGATCCTTGAGGAGTATGAGAAGGTACAAATTTCGAGAATGAAATTTTTCTTTAAGGGGGGTAGATTGTAATGACCCAAAAAATTTCGTGCTAAGACCCGAGTATTACCTCAAATTCTTTAGAAGTTAATGTGGGTTAACTAGCACTAATCTCAATTGCTTGTGAAATTAGCACCAATCACTTTAAATTTGATCTGCAAGATTTAAAACCTGTAAAATCGTTAGCACTATGTTACCCTGAAATCTAGGATTCAACGCTAAATCCAGTTGCTCTCGGGAGTACTTGGAGACTTTGTATCGGACCTGGACCACGCGTCGGAAGTCCGATAGCGATGATCTTAGACAATTATGATCACCTTGTTGGGCTTGACCATCACCTCAAAAATCAAGTCCAGATGATGTCCTGAGTCGATTTTCTTGAGTCCGGAGTAAAGAGTGTGAGCAAGGTGAGAAATTAAATATGAATTTATGAAATCTGAGTCGTGTCGCTTGCGCGACGATTTTAAGCAATCTGACCGTTGGATTCTGACTCAAATTTACCCTCGGATCAGGGAAGATGGCCCAGGCGTGTCATAGTGCCGGTGGACCTGATCGAGTTTCGGTGACCGTTGAATTGAGATTGGTCCGCCATGAGCGATCTGTAAATCTGATCGTTACGAAAACTCAGTCTGACCTAGATCTATGGTCAGTGAGCTTAAGTCTGACCGTACATGGAAAAGGGACCACCAGAAGCGCTCCGTTAGATCAGAATAGACCCGATTTGGTTATAGCCTAAGTATACCTTGGCCCTGGGGCTATTTTCATCAATTTTAGGCCTATATAAAGACCTTAAACCCTCACTCTCAAATTCCATTCGAATTTCCTAAACCCTAGCTAAGAGAGAGAGAGAGGAAAAGAGAGAGAAAGTGAGAGAGAAGTTGGTGATTCATCGTGAGATTCTTCCCTGTTATTCTGTGTACCTAAACCATCACTTCTGAATCATTATTCCGGCGATTCTAAGTTCATTCTTGGGTAAGTCAATCAAACTCTAGCCTGTTTTGGAGCTTAGAATAATCTTAGTGTTGATGTAGCTCATTTTATTCATGCCTTAGGTTATCTAGTCGCCGTTGACGAAGACTTATCGTCTGAATCAGATTTGTTGCGCACTTTCTGGTTTAAGGTGCGGACTATATTCGTATAGGTTATGGTTTTCAGGGCTTTCAATGTCGGTTATGGTTTATTATTGTTGTGGGTGCAATTTCACATGCCAAATGCAATGTTTATATTGCGTTCCTGATATATATGAGCTATATTGAGATTTGTGTATTCCTTGTATATGTAGAAAGTATCATATACGTATGAAATACGAACATGTGTTTGCCATGATTAATTGTCGTGTATTCGTGCTAATTGTATGTGTATCAACTCCTTGGCGAAAGGAATCGTCTAAATGTGTGTTATCACCAACATACATCATGTATATTGGAATATATAGTTTAAGTGTTTGTAGAAATGTCTGAATGATCTAGTGTGTAATATATTATCCTATTTACGGGCGTTGAGAATAGATTCTCAACTATCTTATCGATGTGTATGATTTCCTACATGCAATTTACATTCTTTGTTGTTTAACTTCAGACACTACTTATGTGTAAATCTATGTTAAGTTGATATTCATCAAATGCTCACATACTGTATGATTATAATTGTTGATCCATTACCGTTTGAATTGCTAGTACGAATATCTGTTATACATGAATGTGTTTGGGACTATGAAATAGTTTAGGAAATCGGTAACAAACCTTGAGTTCGTGGCCGAGGTTGTTTTCACCACGTAGGACGTGTTTGACGAACCCGAGTCATATTAGGGTTGACGGCAGTGGTTTGGCCACATGGAGTGTTTGTACGCTCTATGTCGTTCGACTCAATGTGCGCTGGTGCTAGTCAAGCTCATCAAGTAACCCGATTGTCCTGGTGGATGTGCACCATGTATGGACGCTATTGTTTGAATATAGGGTACCAAACTTACCAATGCAATCCCGTTAACTATTGTACCTTGATCCACTAAGACTCATGAGCTGGGCATGGTGGTATGGGACACCGTGGTCGAGCTGTCGGCCTACGCTGGGGTGACGAGCCTCCCCGTAGTGACCAGTGAGCACACCAGACTCGTAAGCCAATTATGGTGGTATGGGACACTATATTCGTGCTGTCGGCCTACACTGATTGGTGACGAGCCCTTTGTAGTGACCTCGAGCATACCTTGATACTGCATTGAGGTGACGAGCCTTAGGGAGTAACTAAGGTATGATAGGCATGCATTGATTGGTGATGAGCCCTTTGCAGCGACCTAGAACCATATGATCGTATGAGATTGTCTAGGACTGACGACCCTAAAATGGATCACCGTTTGAAAATTGATATGAGGAAGGTACCTTAGCTTCCCAATCCTGCTGTATGAAAAGGACTAATAACAACTTGGTAATCATGTTCATGCACTACATTGCATGTGCTTTGGCGTCGTGGGTACTACGGGAGGTTGTCATGCGTACCGTAAGATGAAGATGTTGAGGGAGTGCAGGCGAGAGCATGCATCATTTCTACATGCATCCTTGCATTAACAAGAGTAATTAGGATGTGTTTGATTGTATTGCCTTATCATTACTGCTTGATTGATTTGATAACATGTTAACTTTTACTGTATAGTTCCACTGAGTTGATCACTCACTCCCACATTCTGGGACGGTGTTTCAACACCAACCAAATTCTGTCTTAAATGCAGATGATGATGCGACTCCTGAGGCAGAGCAGGAGTATGAGGATGACGAGGACGCATTTTCTTTTATACAGTTCTCAGGCGGGTTCATGTGAGCCGTGTCCTGATCTACGGGGATTCTGAGTTTTCTTTTGTAATAGATGATTTCATTTTGATACTTGTATTTTGAAAATAAACACTTGTAATTATGACCTGGCAGAGCATACATATCTCAGGGACTTACATAGATATACATATATATTTCTCTAAGTCTTCCGCTTGCAAATTTCACTTATCCCTGGATTATGTTTACAGTTTGGCTTAATCTAATCCATGTTTTATGCACTCATACAGACAACATACATCCATCATTACATATGTTGTATAAGTGACGTTTTGAAACTCAGGAGCTAAGTTATGCTCGACCCCCGAATTTCAGGGCGTTACAATGTTCCCACTAAGAGTCGCCATTTTGGTGTCAGAAATACGCCAAACTACAACAAAAGTTCTATAACACTCTCAATGTTACTATCAAATAAGATTTTAAAAAAAGTCTCTAGCAGAGTCACCATTTTGTTTCGAACAGGAAATAAATGCATTTGATTTGGGGGAATTATCTCATTTGAACATAACAGAAAGAAGTGTATAGAGAACAATTGTTGTATTATTAATACTGAATTAATTTAAATCCTCTAATATCCCTTGATTTTAAGATAGATCATCTAGAATACAAAAATTAACAAAGTTCGAATGTCGAATCTGAATATCAAATTCGGCAGCATTTCAACATCTGCTTTGATCATCTCTCTAGGAGGAATGGTTGTGCGGGTTTGATCATCTGATCTTCCCCTTTGAGCTTGTCCCTTATGCAAAAAGAGAGCTTGAAACTTTGAAGATCAAACTTGACAATTTTAACAACATTTCGACCCTTTCCATCATTGGCTGTATAACAACCTGGTTGCACAATCCGCACAACTAACTTCTCTTCCTCTCCTACCTTCAACTTCCTTTAGAGCTCAGACCTTCTTCCAAAATTCTTCCAATCCCCAAATGAGAGGGGAGTGGGGTATTTATAGGCCTCACATGTGCGAAGCCTCGATCTTTGTGCCATAGGGCCCACCTTTCATCAGATATTCCATCCATAATAGACTGTTTCTGATATCATTTGCACAACCCACGCAACATACTAAGTTGTTTGTGCGACCCGTGCAACCAACTTTTTATGATTTCAACTCATTAAGTCATTTGCATGACCCGTGCCACCAACTGCGCAACCACTTACTATGTCACTCAGTTTCCTTCTTTTTTCATATTTCTTCATTTCTCCTAATCTTTTATCCCTTCAATCTTTTTCCTTCTTTTATGCTCCAAAAGTGTGAATCACTTTCCCATGATATATGGCTTGGCCTTCTTTTAAGGAGTCAATTGCCTCTTCTACCTTAGGAAAAGTTGTGGTGCAAATGCTAAACAGGTGGGGCCCCATTTGGTCACTAAATTCCAATGGCTATTGATTCTTCTCCATTCACTTCTTCTATGGAAACCACTCATTAAATCAAGTTGAAAAATGAAAATATTGGATTGAAAGTCTCATATTGAGCCCCTTTCATATGATACATAGTTTCAATTTTTGCAAGTGGGTCCCATGAGGCAATGATCCAAACCATAGTCCTAAAGTCATTTGACTCCATTTGAACTTGGCCAATTTAAAGCCAAGTGGTCATGATATTTGGTTTTAGTCCTGAGTTGACCTTGATTGGCATGACTCATCGAGTCGATTTAATGACTTGATGGGCTCGACTCAACATGACTCGAAGTAAGTCAGTCACTTGGGGAGGCATTTTCTTCAAAAAAAAAAAAACCCTTAAGAAAGGCATGTCATCCGTGTACCTTTGCAGCTTCTTCTAGATCTCATCCATTTGATATAGACACCCCACCTAAAGTGGGATTGAACCTACTCTTTGACTCCAACTAGGCTTCAGTGAAAACTTCTTCGTATGACTTGGCATCTATCTGACGACTGCACAAGTTGGGCATGGTGTGCTTCAGGCAGATCCTAAGATAACTAATGGACTAGGATCCTGGCTGAATTGCCGAGACCTCCTGAAGACTTGAAATGCACACCACTTCAATAAAGTATTTTCGACTAATCTAAAAGGCCTTGAAAAATTTTTAATGGACCGGATAAAAAGGTTTCTTTCCATGACCTGAAATGATTAAGGAGTTGAATTGGCAGGACAATAACTCAATGATATCATATATCAGCCGATTGTCCAACTTATTTGAGAACTCCAACCATGCACAACTTTGATTATATCACTTGTGCTAGGCTCTAAAGGCATTGAAAATCTGGCTAGGCCAGGAGGATCCCCGGAGCCTCCTGAAGTCAACCACTGGGTTTGATTGGTCAATGTTTAATCTAATAGAAAATATATCGTGGCCACTCATCTTGACTGCTTAAAACCCTGGAACCCTTTTTAGCATAGCAACAACAATGGAGAAGAATACAAATTGCACAAGAGCCGATTGTGCAAAAGAACAGTCTTTAGCACATGACATCATTATCTAACACAAAAAAAGCCAGTGGGGTGGAAAGAGCACCTATAGCCTACAATCGGCCCTTCAAGGGTTGGTTGAAGGCTTATATAAGCAACACAATAACGAGCCTTAAAAGGTAGTTGGGGATTATAAAAGAGGCAAGGAAGGATGATAGATATACTATTGCATGTGTGGACTTCACCTAAGTCTCTGGAATATGTGAGAAAAGCCTATCACAATTCGAGAAATAAATGTTACTAGCAGAAGAAGCTATTAAAGTCAAATTTATGGTTGGAATTGATATGTGACCTTCTCTTTTACAAAAATAAAAATAAAATGTCTGATATCCTATTTTCCTTCTCACATCTCAAATCAATTTGCATCATATCCCACACATTCTAGTTATATTAGCTTCACATACTTTTTATTTATCCTTGTCATCTACCTTCTTTATATTTCATTTTAGTTTTGCCTACTCTGGACTTCAATTCCATGAAGTAAAGCTAGGTGCTATTCATTTCTTTGCCTACCCAGAGTTCCGAACTCTACGAAGTATGTCCAGATATAATGATGCTGAAACTCTATTAAATCCCCAAAAAACCTTTAAATCATGTGAAGTAAATATCGCATACCGTGCGGGAAGAAAATGGCACTCAACCCATTCTTTTTCTATCACCGATCCTTTATTTGGAATCTATAGTCACATATCAATAGCATGAGTCACTTGAAATGGAGAATCTCAACCTTTATGTGATTCTACAGTTTTTAACTGGGTGTAGATTCTAAAATTCATTTAGCTAATGGTGACTCCAAATTATACGCTTCTTGACATCAAAGTCGATAGTTCACCCCAAATTTCACCAACTTACCAAAAAAGAATGCCAACAATGCTTGGTGGCAGTCACATTGATTTTGAACTTCAGCCCCAGACTCCATCAATTTGTACATGGTTTGGATGTGGGTAGGTTTAGGAACCTTTTATCTACTCTTTGGGTTTTGGGTCGAGTCTAGGTTGCATTACTCTAGTTCCAATTCTTTCTCATGAGTGGAGATTTGTGCTCTTATTCATAGATGCCAATGATAAACAATAACTCCCCCCCTGAACACACAGCTTACAACTTTCATCATATTGTGCTCTCCAAAAGAGTAACTCTTCTCAAAATCTCAAAAGGTGTCGAGTTAGAATCCCATTCTAAGGATTTTTATGGTTCTGGAGGATCCAACTACAGGATAACACCCATGAATATGATCAATGACTCTTTGTACTTTGTGAGTAGATATATATACATTTTTAGCTAAAACTTTTACTTGGGTACTTAAGGTCCTCTTCGTCTCCATCTTTTACAATCACTTCTTCCACCTTCTCCACTTTGCCATAATCACCTCCCACCAATGAATGATAAGCACTCATTTCACTTTATTAACGACGAGATCTATTATCATTTCTTGCATGTCCCTTGAAAGTCAGACCAGGTGCGAATTCTCCAAATTTGTGACCAACCATATGATTTGGAAAATGTTTTGCTTGCTTTGTTTATACTATTTTTCCGCCAGATGCTGGAAATTGCTTGTATCCCATTCCTAGTAATAGTATGTATATTGCAAATAAGACTACTTGATCCCCTTCTTTTTTCAATCAAAATGGGAGTGTTATGGCTATGCTAGGCCTCCCATTGGCAAATTGTAAATGCCATGTAATGCATCAATAGTTTTTGTTGTACCTAATATAATCGAATTCTAATAGATAAGAGGCATAAGTAGGATGACAATACACGAGGATAAATGAAAGGAAAATATGATTCTATGCGGGATTTCTCGTCTTCCTAATCATCCACACAACCAAAGGAATTTCCACCCTTTTCTTGTGTCGAAATAATAATGATTCTTGATCTTGTTAGTCAAAGATTACTATTTATTTGATTTTTCAGTTCTATCAGAACTTGTTTGTTATAGATTTATAAGTAGTGGACAAATAAAAAAGGGATAGACAATTCCTATTTGATATAACTATTTGTGTAGGTATTTTACAATTAAAAAGCAACTGCCTCTTGTACAGATCATGTATTAATCAACTATTACTATAGGATACCCTATTCCCACAAGTTACTACATTTATCTGAGTGATCCATAAATGATGAAAATCTCTCTTTTGTCTGTCTATATCCCGATGAGTGGACACCAAAGCTCTCATTTTCTGTTGAGTAGTAGTTCGAGTAAGTCTTGAATGAATCCCTCGAAAGGTTGATGCAAATAAACAAGTTTTTGTTCAATGTCTTCGAGCTCCAGTTCATCGAGTCATGTTGATTCAAATTATTCCAATGCTTTATTACTTGTTTGTTGCACAAAATCTTTTTGAATGCCTGGTAGAAATATATTTGTATCAAATGACATTATGGGCGAAGATCCGGGTAAGATATGCACTTCCTAGGGAACGAAAAAAAAAAATCATTCTACTTTCATTTTGTATTTCGGCCTAAATTCTTGTGCCCCTCAATACTCAATCAAATTCTCTCTCTCTCTCTCTCTCTCTCTCTCTCTCTCTCTCTCTCTCTCTCTTAAAATTTTAACGATTGAAGTGTCTCTGGGTACTCCTGTATCATTTCATCTAGCATGAATAGTTGTTCTAATTCTGTGAATATTTCTAGAACATTCTTCTCTTAAATATCATTCAAAAAAGTTTCAGATTGCCAAGTAAAAGTCAAAGGAAGAATGAATCAATGAAATATTCGTTAGTCCTCGATGGGAACTTGAGTAAGGAGTAGATCCTTATATGGCTGAATTTTCTAGAACAAAATTTGAAAGTGAAAACCCTTTTCTTTATTTGATGTAAGTACTTGAGTCAGATGCGAGGAAACCTTTATGTCTGATTTTTAAGGGGGGATCCCATCAAAACCTATCCTAAATTTTCTTTTGCTAGGCATAGCTAAAAAAAAACCCTACTTTATTACAATTACAAGGTTCATTTGAATATGAAATCTAATCCCAAAAATATACCATCCCACTCTTTTTTACTACATAGTGCTTTAATACATTTCGAAATAGAGAAATCTTTACTGGAGCAGGTGCTATGGCTCATCAGTAATAAAACGAATTAGAAATCTAAAATCAAATCAAATAAATAAGGCTATTTTTTGTTGTGTTATTATTATCACATCAATTTCCCTTTAGTCTCATTTTGATATTCTATTGTTCATATATTAAATTGAAAGGGTTTGAGTTCAATCCATTACTCATCATGTCTTTTATATGGAAATCAGAGGCCAAGGAGCCATTCCCCTGACTCGTACCGATGAGAATTTTACTCCACGAGAAATTGAACAACGAATGGGAAGTAATTTTCCTTATGTCAATCCTATTTCAATGGGAACTTGATGAGTTGATCCA
Organism: Magnolia sinica; assembly: GCF_029962835.1. NCBI lineage: Eukaryota > Viridiplantae > Streptophyta > Magnoliopsida > Magnoliales > Magnoliaceae > Magnolia > Magnolia sinica. The sequence goes on from NC_080583.1 coordinate 42,888,315, forward strand.
CTTACACGTCTTGGCTTTATTATTATATCGAGCGTTACTCCATGTATTGCTTGATGTAAAACGGTTAGTGGATTTGTTTCTATCTTTTGTTGAATCCTTTCTATGGCTTGATAGAGAATTTGATAAGCCAATGATTTTATTTTATTTTCGTGTTTCAAAATACAGTTAACCAACATGTTCACTAATTGATTACAATAAATTGGATCGAATTTTGCAGTTTTTTCTTCTGTAGTATCTCGAAATTGTTGTTAATGCCTTAAATATGTCAATAATAGGGTCTGTCAATGCCATTGACAGATCACTTGATGTCATCAATTAGATGTCAATGCCATCAAGAAAATCTAAAAAATTCATGTTGGTTGCTGGAATGTTTTAGTGTTGCCACTCGATGGCATCGAAGGAGTTCGATGCCATCGATAGATACTCGATGGGGTGTCGATGCCATCGAAGGTCCCATCGAGTGTGCACGTAGAGTTGTGCAAGTGCAAGATTTGTTTCCTACTTCGGTTGTAACACTATTTATAACAAGTGTAATTGGAATTTGGAAAAGGCGTATTAGTGCTTTTTAAAACATTCCAAAGGGATTCAAGGGCATAACTAGATTTTGAAGGAGATTCGAGACTGTAACACCCTGAAATTCGAGGGTCGAGCGTAACTCAGCTCCCGAGTTTCAAAACATCACTTATGCAACATATGTAATGATGCATGTATGTTGTTTGTATGAGTGCATAAAACATGGAATAGATTAAGCCAAACTGCAAACATAATCCAAGGATAAATGGAAGTCGCAAGCGAAAGACTTAAAGAAATATGTGTACATGTGCAAGTCCCTGTGATATGTATGCTCTACCAGGTCATAATTACAAGTGTTTATCTTCAAAATACAAGTATCAAAATGAAATTATCTATTCCAAAAGAAAACCCAGAATCCCCGTAAATCAGGACACGGCTCACATGAACCCGCCTGAGAACTACATAAAAGAAAATGCGTCCTCATCATCCTCGTACTCCTAGTCTGCCTCTGGGGTCGCGTCATCACCTACATCTAAGACAGGGTCTGGTTGGTGTTGAAACACCGTCCCAGAATGTGGGAGTGAGTGATCAACTCAGTGGAACTATACAGTAAAAATTAACATGATATCAAATCAATCAGGCAGTAATGATAAGGCAATACAATCAAACACATCCTAAGTACTCTTATTAATGCAAGGATGGATGAAGAAATGATGCATGCCCTCGCCTACACTCCCTTAGCGTCTTCATCTTACGATACGCATGACAACCTCCCGCAGTGCCAACGACTCCTACGCACATGCAATGCGGTGCATGAACATGATTACCAAGTTATTATTAGTCCTTTTCATACAATAGGATTGGGAAGCTAAGGTACCGTCCTCATATCAATTTCCACACAGTGATCCATTCTAGGGTCGTCAGTCCTAGACAATCTCATACGATCATATGATTCTAGGTCGCTGCAAAGGGCTCGTCACCAATCAATGCACGCCTATCATACCTTAGTTACTACTCTAAGGCTCGTCGCCTTAATGCAGTATCAAGGTATGCTCGAGGTCACTATAAAGGGCTCGTCACCAATCAATGTAGGCCGACAACGCGAATATAGTGTCCCATACCACCATAATTAGCTCACGAGTCTGGTGTGCTCACTGGTCACTACGGGGAGGCTCGTCACCCCAGCGTAGGCCGACAGCTCGACCACGGTGTCCCATACCACCATGTTCGGCTCATGAGTCTTAATGGATCAAGGTACAATGGTTAACGGGATTTCATTGGTAAGTTTGGTACCCTAGATTCAAACAATAACGTCTATACATGGTGAACATACATCGGGACAATCAGGTTACTTGACGAACTCGACTAGCACGAGCGCACGTTGAGTTGAACGACATAGAGTGCACAAACACTCCGTGTGGCCAAACCACTGTCGACAACCCTAATATGACTCGGGTTCGTCAAACACGTCCTACATGGCGAAAACAACTTCGGCCACGAACTCAAGGTCTGTTACCGATTTCCTGAACTATTCCATAGTCCTAAACACATTCACTTATAATAGCTATTCATATTAACAATTTAGAACAGTAATGGAACAACATTAGTAGTGCTTGAACTTAAATAACAAAGAATGTAAATTGTATGTAGGGAATTATACACACCAATAGGAAAGTTGAGAATCTCTTCTCAACGCCCGTAAATAGGATAAGATATTACACATTAGATCATTCAGACATTTCTACAAACACTTAGACTACATATTCCAACATACATTACGTATGTTGGTGATAACACGCATTTGGACAATTCCTTTTGCCAAGGAATTGACACACGTACAACTAGCACAAGTACACGACAATTAATCATGGCAAACACATATTTGTATTTCATACATATACGGTACTTTCTACATATACATAGAATATACAAATCTCAATCTATTTCATATATATCAGGAATGCAATATAAACATCGCATTTGGCATGTGAAATTACATCCATAACAATAATAAATCATTAACCAACATTAAAAGCCTTGAAAACCATAACCTATACAAATATAGTCCGCACCTTAAACTAGAAAATGCACACCGATCTGATTCAGACGATAAGTCTTCGTCAACGGCGACTAGATAACCTAAGGCATGAATCGAAATGAGCTACATCAACACATAGACTATTCTAAGCTCTAAAACAGACTAGGGTTTGATTGACTTACCCAAGAATGAACTTAGAATCGCCAGAATAACGATTTAGAAGTGACGGTTTAGGGATGCAGAGTAACAAGAAAGAATCTCATGATGATTCACCAACTTCTCTCTCACTTTCTCTCTTTTCCTCTCTCTCTCTTAGCTAGGGTTTAGGAAATTCGTATGGAATAGAGAGTGAGGGTTTTAAGGTCTTTATATAGGCTTAACATTGATGAAAATAGCCCCAGGGCCAAGGTATACTTAAGTTATAACCAAATCAGGTCTCTCTCGATCCAACGGAGCTCTTCCGGTGGCCCTTTTTCCACGTGCGGTCGGACTTAAGCTCACTGACCATGGATCTAGGTCAGACTGAGTTTTTGTACCGATCGAATTTATAGATCAGCCGTGGCAAACCAACCACAATTCAACGGTCATCGAAACTCGATCAGGTCCACCGGTAGTAAGACATGCCAGGGCCATCTTCCCTGATCCGAGGGTGAAATTGGGTCAGAATCCAACAGTCAGATTGCTTAAAATCGTCGCGCAAGCAACACGACTCAGATTTCATAAAATCATATTTAATTTCTCAGCTTTCTCACACTCTTTACTCCGGACTCAAATAAATCGACCCAGGACATCATCTAGACTTGATTTTTGAAGTGATGGTCAAGCCCAACAAGATGACCACAATTGTCTAAGATCATCGCTATCGGACTTTCGACACGCAGTCCAGGTCCGATCTAAAGTTTCTAAATACTCCCGAGAGCAACTGGATTTAGCGTTGAATCCCAGATTTCAGGGTAACATAGCGCTAACAATTCTACAGGTTTTGAGTGATCAAATTTAAAGTGATTGATGCTAATTTCACAAGCAATCGAGATTAGCGCTAAATAACCCACAATTAACTTCTCAAGAATTTGAGATAGTACTCGGGTCTTTGCACGAAAATTTTTGAGTCATTACAGAGACTTGTTCGAATTAGTAAGATCATCTATCTCTTGTAATTCTACTTTCATAGTGCATTACTCGTCGCTTTATGTCGTAGCTTTTTCCTGAAAAGAGTTTTTCATATAAAAATTTGGATTGTTCTTGTTTGGGCTTGGTTGTGTGATTGCATGTACTTTGATTGATTCATCTTTATGTGCTTCCGTGGTTCCCTAACAAGTGGTATCAGAGCTAACGTTGGGAAGCAGATCGAATATGAAAGCAAGGTATCAATTGGATCTAACATGAAGTTTGATGTAGAAAAATATTTTGGTAAAAATAATTTTGAACAATGGAAAGTTAAGATGAAAGGTATCCTAGTTCAGTAAAGATTGGACGAATCTCTCCTTGGAAAGCAAAAGAAAACTATGCCAGAATGAGAATAGAGCAAGTTGGATAAGAAATTTAATATATTTATCCAGTTGTATCTAACAGATAAGGTTCTCTATAATGTTATGAGAGAGAAGACTGCAACGGATACCTGGGCAAAGTTAGAAAACATCTATGCAAATAAGTCTATTAAAAATCATTTGTATTTGAAGCTACAATTGTTCAATCTGAAGATGGCGGAGAGGGTTGATGTTGAGGTCTACATCAGTAACTTCAAATAGGCTTGTTCGTAAGCTATTAAATGTGGGGGAAGTGATGAAAGATGAATATAAGGCATGTATACAGTTGAACTCTCTTCCATCATCGTATGAGTCATTTAAAGACTCTTCGTGCATTGGTAGAATGAACATTAACATTGAGACTGTTATCATAGCACTTTAGTTGAAGACAATGAGAAAGAAAATGGTGACGTTGCTGCTTCTACAGATGCACTGGTTACAAGGGAGAAATTTTGATCGAGACATGGATCTTCAAGAAAAAACTACTAAGGAAATAAACAAAATTAAAAAATCTCATCAAAAACTTTTTTATCCAAAAACTAAGTCCAACTATTAAAGAAAAATTATCATTTGTCTCTAGCAGATAAGATAGTGGACTTACTTAAGGAGCTTTTGAAATCCAACTCTAGAACTATGAAAGTAAGTGAGAATAAGAAAAAATATTGCTCTCAAACTAATCATGCTATTAGAGATCCTCCTAAACCCAAAATCATATTGAAATGGGTTCCAAAAAATAAGTGTCTTGTCATCCACACAACTTTCAAAGGTAATAGCCATTCAAGATGATCCCTGGATAGTGGATGCTCTAGACATATAATAGGTGATAAGGCGATACTTTCAAACATCAATCACATTGATGGAGGCTTAGTAACATTTGGAGATGGCAACAACTGTAAAATCAATATAAGAGATAGTGTAAAATCCTCGATCTTCTTGTTTTTAAAGATGTTTTATATGTTGAAGGTTTAAAACATAATTCGCTATGTATATCTCAAATCTCTTATAATAATCATAGTGTTAAATTTTCTGATCACGGATGTGAAATACTTAATAATCAAGGTTATATAATATTAAATGGTCGAAGAACCTCTAAAAATTGCTATATCATTAATGAATCATGTTCCTCAAGTCACTCTTACTATATGGTCCAAACAAGCAAAACTGAATTATGACATCAATGTCTTGGACATGTGAACTTTAAAGATCTATACAAACTTAGCAAGAGAGATCACTTCAAGGCTTACCCAAGTTAAAAAAGTTAGAAAAGAAAGTATGCGGTGTCTGTCAAATAGGCAAACAAATCAGGAGTAGTCATAAGAAGGTAAACTCCTTAACCACATTTAGACCCCTCGAATTACTCCATATGGACCTTGTTGGACCAACCCGAACAAAGAGTAGAGGAGGTAAAAAAAACATTTTATTTGTAGTTGATGAATACACTGGATATTCATGGGTAGCCTTTTTAAGAGAAAAATCGGATGCTTTTGACAAAGTCAAAAAGTTATTTAAACGCATCCAGACAAAAAAAAAACTACATGTGAAAAAGATAAGAAGTGATCATGGAATAGAATTTTAAAATAACAATTTTGAGAAGTTTTGTGATGACTATGGAATATTACATGAATTTTTTGCTCCAAAAACTCCTCAACAAAATGGTATAATTGAAAGGAAAAATAGAGTTATACAAGAAATGGGGACTGTTATTATAACGCCCTGAAAATCAGGGGTTGAGTAGAAGCTCAGCTCACGACTTCTAACGCATCACTTATGCAACATAGATAATGATGATTAAATGTTATCCATATTAGTGCATTTAACATGAGTGAGATTATACCAAATCAGCATATCATACTCCAAAGACAGTTAAATTACACAAGCGAAAGACTATGATAAATATATAAAGCATATATGTGACTGTAAGTCCATAGAGTATGAACATCACTAGGTTAAAAAATTACATGTATAACTCCAAAATTTACAAAATGATAAGGTATAATGTTCAACTAGTTCGTATCCTTGTGATCCCTGTGACACAACTCTAGGTCTACCTAGACCCGCCAGTGAGTTGCATGAAGGAGAACTCCTCGTCAACATAATAGAAGTCAAGCTCCGCTTCATAAGCATCGCTGTCACCTGAAGCTATAACGGAGGCTGGTTGGTGTTTTAAAACACCGTCCGAGAGTGGGAGTGAGTGATCAACTCAGTGGAGCTATAGGTAAAGATTAACATGTTATCAATTCAGTCAAGCAGTAATGATAAAGCAGTACAACAATCATGTCCTAAGTACTCTTGTTAATGCAGGAATGATATGCTGTAATGATGCATGCCCTCGCCTGCACTCCCTCAGTGACATCATCTCACGATCGCGCAAGGCAAACTCCCTAAACGTGCGCTTCCTCGCCAAAGTACATGCAATGCGGTGCATGATTATGTTAGCCAATATTTAATTAGGTTTATTTATACAGTAGATTCAGGAAGCTAAGGTACCTCCGTTTATATCATGTACCCAAACGATGATCCATATAGGGTCGTCAATTCTAATTAATCACATACGATATGCAAGTTATAGGGTAATGTCACCCCTGGTTAAAAAATAGTGGACATGTAAGTTCAGGTTACTATGGGAGGCTCGTCACCTCAATGTAGGCCTAGTTTATACTTAAGGTCACTATGGGAAAGGCTCGTCACCTTAGCGTAGGCCGATAGCTAGAATATAGTGTTCCATACCACCGTATTCGGCCCACAAGTTTGGTTTGCTCACTGGACACTACGGGGAGGCTCATTACCCCAGCGTAGGCTGACAACTCAACCACGGTGTCCCATACCACCATGCCCACCTCATGAGTCTTAGCAGATCATGGTACTAAGGTTAAATAAGCTTTTCACTAGTAAGTGGTACCTTAGATTCAAGTAGTAACGTCCATACATAATGAATATACATTAGGCCAATCAGGTTACTTGACAAGCTCGACTGGTACGAGCACATGTTAAATTAATTGACATGGAGCACATACGCACTCCTCATGGCTTAACCACTGTCGATAATCACCATACGACTCGGATTCATCGAACGTATCCGTCGTGGTGAAATTGGTTCGGCCACTGATCGTAAACCGTTACCGATTGCCTGGACTACGAATCAGTCCCAATCATACTTAAACATAATAGGCATTCATATATGATAGTCAAAATAACATGTGACAATTAATTCAAATATAAATCTCATTCGAGCACTTTAACAAACACATATTGTACATGTTTCATACCTAGGCATCTCACCCATAAATCACGTAGTAGTAAGATAGGTTACATGAAGGAAACTGTAACTACAGATAAGGTAATTGAGAATCCTATCTCAACACCCTCATTAAATACATTTCAACAAGCATTTTCTCATTTAGGCATTTTATCAAACACTTAGACTACGCATATCGGCATACATGTAATAAATTAGTTATAATGTATATATAGCAATTCCTTTCACAAGGGAATTTTCACACATACAACAATCATGTATTCTCAATAAATTATCATGGCAAGCACAAATCATCATTTCATGTTCATTCAAACATTTCAACAAACACATGGAATGCATTATATTCAACGTAGTTCATATATATGTGTAATACACGGAAAACATCGCATCTAGGCATATGTGACAGTAATCAAGTCAGTTATAAATCATTAAATGGCATTGAAAGCCTTGAAAACCATATCCTAAATATTTATAGTCACACGTTTCATTAGTATACTCGTATTGAACTTAGTTTGAATCCTATATTCCCGAATACGGAATAACAGGTACCTATATATTGAGATAGGTTAGCTAGTTTACTAATCTACTTATTTGGATAACCAAAACAGATTAAGGTTAGGATTTCTTACCAAAAAATGGATTTGGATTCACTGGTGTAGTGATAAAGGTAGGATGATTCGGCATGTGGAGCGGTGAGATCGAATCCCAGCAACTATCTCGCACTCTCTCTCTCTCTTCTACTCACTTTCCATTTCTCTTTTCTCTCTTCTCTCTCCTAAGGTTTAGGAAATTCGTATGAAATGAGAGAGGGTGGGTTAAGGCCCTTATATAAGCCCAAAACTGATGTCAATGGCCCCAAGGCCATGGTATACTTAGGTTATAGCCAAAAGCCGTCCATTTCGGTCTAACGGAGCTCATCTGGAGGTCCATTTCCTGCATATGGTCTGGAGAAAGTTCCCTGACAATGGATCTATGCCAGGTTAAGATTTTGGTCTGATTGGATTTGTGGTTCGACCGCGGAGGGCCAGTTTTAGTTCAACGGTCATCGCCACTCGATCAGGGCCACAAGTACACTTACATGTGTTGGGAAATTTTTCTGATCCAAGGGTGAGTTGGGTCAGAATCTGACAGTTTGAAACCTTATATTTGGCCCAATTCACTTAAGTTTGACTTTATTTTCTAATGATATTTGCGTTTCTCACACACTTCGCTCCGGGCTCAAGTTGTACGTTTCTGGATACTATTTGAACTTGATTCCCGAGATAGTTGTCAAGCCTAGTAAGGCGGTCATAACTGTATAGTTTTGTGTTAATCAAACTTTTGATGTGCGATCTAGGTCTGATACGGAGTTTCAATGTGCTTCCGAGAGCAACTTAATTTTGAGATTGAACCTAGGTTTTTAGGAAATGTTGAGTTAGCGATGCTAATGGTTTTGGGTCTTGCAGTTCGTATAGGAAGTGATTCAAGCTAACTCACCGATTAATTTATTTTAGTACTTAATTAATTTTTGTCTAATTTCTAAAGGATTCGGTCCTTAGTGATTTCTACCTGAGGTGATACTCGGATTTTTGTATGAATTTTTCTGAGACATTACAATCTACCCCCCTTAAAGAAAAATTTTACCCTTGAAATTAGTACTTTTCGTACTCCTCGAGAATCTAAGGTAGTACTTGCGGACCTCGTCTTTTGTTTCCCAAGTAGCCTCTTCCTCAGTGTGTTGTGTCCACAGTACCTTCACAAGTGGGATAACCTTGCTAAGCAGCACCTGCTCCTATTTGATAATGTGGAATGGATCAGGAACGTATTTCCTCTACATGGATACATGAAATACGTTGTGCATGCCTACAAGTGGGGTGGGCAAAGCAAGGTGGTACGCTACTACACCTACTCGATCTAGAATCTGGAATGGACCAATAAATCATACCGTGAGCTTCCCCTTCTTGCCAAACCAAAGGACAACTTTCTTTGGGGAAACCTTAAGAAACACATGGTCCCCAACCTCAAACTCTAGCGGTCGCCGCCTCGTATTAGCGTAACTCTTCTGTCTGCTCTGTGCTACTAAGAGTCGACGCCTGATAATGTCGATCTTCTCTAAGGTTGCCTGCACTAACTCTGGGCCAATCAAACTCTTCTTGCCAACCTATGCCCAGCAATGTGGTGCTTTACACGGACGCCCATACAGTGCTTCGTAGGGGGCCATGCTAATACTCGCTTGAAAGTTGTTGTTATAAGCGAACTCAGCATAGGCAAGACAGTCATCCCAACTGTCCTTGAATTCAAGCACACAAGCTCATAACATATCCTCTAACACCTGATTCACCCGTTCCGTCTGTCCATCTGTTTGTGGGTGGAACGCAGTACTGAACTTTAGTTTCACACCCATTGATTCCTGGATACGAGTCCAGAAGATAGATGTGAATTGCGTGTCTCAATCTGACACGATCTCCATAGGCACTCCATGCATGTAAGTGCTATAGTCTCATGCACCTTTGATTGTCAAATTTTGGAGTGCCAAAACCACAATCTGTATTTTGTGTAGCACATTGATTTACATGTTCAAGATATAAAGCTTCAAGACAAGTCCAAGATCTACTTCAAAGATTTTCAAGATCAAGTACATTGTTCACACCTTTAAGCTTCAAAGCTCAATGTCGTCGAGTGACATCGAAAGACAAGTGATTGTTCTTACTCAAGACTCGAGATGAAGTGCAACTTAAGTACGACAAAATCAAGCTTAAAAAAATCACAAGTTCAAGCTTCATTATGTGACATGATATCGAGCTTCATGAACTTTAAAGATCGTCTATCATCTGAAGAAAAGAAGGTTCAATATTCATACATCATGTTCAAGGTATGAAAGACCTTAGATTGACCTTAGGGTAGGTAATTTCGGATACATAACTCAAATAATATCATTTTATAAGTGTTTGGTCGTTCTTAGATTAATCCTGAACTCTGTTCAACTAGTCCTAACACTGGCTCAACCAGTCTAAGAAATTCCAAGACCTGTCCTATGTTTTTGTAAAATTTTAAAATTTTTTGGTGAGCCACGACCAGTCCTGGAGACTGCTCGACCGGTCGTGTGAACAGTGCATGACTCATCCTCGACCAGTCCTGTGGTTACGACTCGAAATCTAACAACTATTCTAGGCTCCACACGACTAGTCGTGGGCAATCGTGGAGACCTCACGACCGGTCGTGTAGTGCTTACGACCAGTCGTGGAACGGTTTTATCTAATCGCGCTCAAAATTTCAAAAATCTGTTGGTCTTACGACCAGTCATAGAGTCCACAGGACTAGTCGAAGGTGCGACTTCTTCACTTATAAATAGAGCATGATTTTCAGAGTTTGACAATTCAATTCAAGTAAGATCAAGGCATCACTCTGAGAGATAAGTTTATAAACTTCTTACGCTATATTGTGCTCATTTGATATTCTCTTTTATTAGATTTTTATATTTGATTTTGTATTCTGCATTCCAATTTGATTTGAAAGAGGGATTGAGGTATTCCTACTTCTTGGAATCAAAATCAAATAGAGCTAGCCCAACTTGATTTAATTTAAAATCAATTTAGAATCTAGAACCATTTCAATTGTGAGTGTGGACATTAAAATTCTATTCGAACTTCTACTCCGATTTGGTTCTTCTGGGCTGTAACAAAAGGAGAATAACTAAGTATTTTACATTTGTATAAATCTTCTATTTTTGGTTTGTTTTGAGATTAAGCCAGAAAAATCTCATTGTTTTGGTTATCTGAGGAGAGCCAGAAAACTCAGAGTGTGGGGTTTTTGAATTGTGTAAGCCCATTTGAAAGACACAATTGTGAGGGCTTTTATGTGAACCTAGAAAAATTTATTTTGATAGTGAACGCTAATATCCACCGTGTGAGGATATTAGGAGTGAAGTAGTTGTGTGGCTATTGTTTAATAGTTGGTGTATACATAGGCGAACCACTATAATTCTTTGTGTTTGGATATGTGATTTATTTTCTATATCTTTTATCATTCAAGTTTGTGCGATGTATTTGTGGATGTGAATGTTGTAATTGTTTATATTTCAAGCATTATGGTGAATGTTGTAATAGCTTACATTTCCTTTCAAGCTATTTCTTTTTATTCCTCTTCAGTTTGAGTTTTTGATACTCATATCGTTCTAGTAAGGTTGTCTTGCCATAAACCCTTGATTTTTATGGTGCAAGGTTGTCTTTAGAACATCATTTGTATTAATCTCTCAATACTAGAATTTTGAGGTTGCTTTACATTTCTATATTGTAGATTATTTATAGTGCTATCTTTTCTTTGATTGATTAAATTCTGCTGTTATCATTTTAATTTGGCATAGTCCTATTCACCCCCCCCCCCCCCCACAGGACATATAGCTTGGCCTTTTCAAATGGTAATAGAGCTTAATAGCTCGTTTTAATTGCTATACTTTTGGATTTATTTCCAGAGCTAATCGATCTAAGCTATTTATGAGATGTCAAATTTTGATAGCCTTTTAGTCACTAGGCCTCCACCATTTGATGGCTCCAATTATGCCTATTGGAAAGCCAGGATGAGAAATTTCTTAAAATCCATGGATGAGAGCGTGTGGCAAGCCACAGTGACTGAATGGACCCCTGCTACCACTGAAGTGACTGGTATCGATGGATCAAAATCTATGAGAGTAACACCTTATTTCTCATGGACCACTCTTCAGAAAAATGAAAGTAGTGCCAATGCAAAAGCACTAAATGCAATCACTTGGGCTGAAGCAGTTCAGGAGGTCAGCGATGTTTGGCCTTGACTTGCTGGCACGTGAGACAACGGGCTGAAGCAGTTTAGTGGCTGCCTCGGATGCCTCAGCTGCAAGTGAGTGCACACGAGCCCATTGAGAATGGTTCAGTTGCAGTGCCATAGGCCGTTGAGGTGGCTTAAATCGAGGTGCAGGTGGTGCTGATCATAGAGGTGGAGCTATGATGGCCTGAGGTAACTGATGGTTGATCTTCTAAGGAGGCGCAAAACCGTTTTCCCTCATCTTGGTGAAGTAGTAAGTGTCAATGTGGCCCGACCTCTTGCAGTAAGTTCAGCATAAGTTTGCTCGCCTCGACTGAGCCGGTGGAGCCGTAAGCTGAGGAGGCGAATCTACTCGTGGCCTCTTGCCGAGGAATGGCCCACAGGTGCACGTGAGTAGGATAGTCTGTCCCCGTCTTGCTCAGCTCGCAGAGACATGTCCACTAGCTCAGTATAATTGGAAATGCTAGTGCAACACATCTTCATACAGATATCGGGCTACAGACCATCTGAAAAGTGCCGCATCCTCATAAGCTCATATGCTAATATTAGGGGACCGTATCTAGCCAGCTCCATAAAACGGTTCTCGTACTCTGCCATGGTCATTCCTTCCTGTCGGAGGTGAAGGAACTATCCCTCCTCATTACGGTAGGTGAGAGGGAAATATTTCTTATGGAAGCTTGTCACAAAGGCATCTCACGTCCATATGTAACCAACAGGAACTGTCCGTAAGATGCTGTCCCATTAGAGACTAGCCTCCTTCTCGAACATGTAAGTGACCAACTCGACCTGCTCCACCTCAGTGCAGTGCAGTGACTTCAACATCTTAGAGATGCAGTCAAGCCAATACTCGGCCTCCTCGGATCTATGAGTACCGGCAAACGTGGGAGGCCGGAAGTGCTGAAATCACTCAAATAGGCTGCTGGCACTCATATTCCTAGCAAGGTGCACAAGTGGTGCAGGCAGAACCACATTCATGTTCTGGGAAGGGCCCTAACAATAGTGGTCCAAATCTGCTCCTTCTGTTGCATAAGGAGCATCCTCTACTCTAGCCTATCAGGAGGAGAAGCCTGATGCATGTGGGGCATCAACGTGGATGCACAGTTCTACTCCAGAACCGGTGGTGCAAAAGGTGTAGGCCCATTTGTGGGGCCAGTGGCCTGCTGAGAATCCAGCATAGTCTCACAATCCGGGCCCAAACTAGGGTCCGTATGGCTATCACTTAGCGGATGTGCCCTGTCAATTGAGTCGTCGAGTGTAAGACGTGCGTACTCTGTGTGGCCTTAGGTGGCATTCCCTATATACAACATAGGGTGCAATACGTGTAAGATTTAGCATAACAACACTCAATTTCTCAAGCATCCTACACATTTCATAACAAAAGGTGCCGCATGCATTTCATTAAACCAAAATTGTCATAATACATGAGACGTAGCTTTTACATGGATCATGATAGAAAATGCATGTGAGCTAATCTAAACAAACTTTTAAACACTAACACATGCCAACCACTCTACCATATTACGAAGCCTATCAAGGCTATAACATAGAAAACAGAAAAATAAGGAAAACCCAGTGGGACTAGTTGTCCGAATCTGGTGTTGGTGGAGGTGCACCATTGTCTTGCATGCAGGACAGGATAGCTTTCAAGGTGCGAGACACCTTCTTAAATTTTCATTCCATGAAGGCCTGACCCTCTTCAAGCTTGGCTCGGGTCTCACTGACCTCCTGTCATAGAGTGACCTGGCCCTCCTCTATCTAAGACAAGTGGGCTTCTATACCAGCTCGATCATGGTGGGGCTCATGTGTAGCAGGTGGAGAGCCCCCATTAGAGTCTTGGGCCTCCTCTTCTTCCTCTTCCTATTCTTCCTCTGCCTCACTTTCTTCCTCTATCTCATCTCCACCTTCTTCATCACTCTTTTCCTCTTCACTTCTTGTCTCATCCTCACTCTCATCGAGTCGGGCTTGACGTTGTTGTGGCCCAATACCCATGTTGTTAAGAGTAGTGTCATTGATGAAATGGATCGGTGCAAACCTTTCTGAGCCAAGTCTGTAGCCAAATTCATGAGCAAGCTTGCATATAAGTCAGCCGAATGGGAGTGAAATGTCTGTCTTAGGAGAGCATGCAGTCTAAATTATTTGTAGTAATACATACATAGGTAGGCACAGCTTGTCTCCTTACCCAGCTTGGTATAGGAAGTTCATTATCAACCGCGTGCATTCGGAGCGATTGCTCCATCTAGGATACACATTGTGCGTGAATATGTGGTAGAGTAGGCGAAAGTCGTGAGTCATCTTAGTCACTAGGAGGCAGTTGCCTCGACTCCAGTGGACCAATCGGCCACAAAGAAATTGCGTGCGTCGATCTCTTTCACGCATGCTCCTGAGATTTCTCTCGCTAACATGTACCTCTCCATGTGGCATCCCCATGAGTCGGGCTATCAAGTCCATATTAACAATGGCTTCCCGCCTTCCCACGGGGATAGAGAACTGTAGAGGCTCCAGCAGGGGCTCTCGTATATGGGTGTAGAAGGCTCAGATAGTGCTCTCATTCGCATGAGACTTGCCCTCAAATATGGGACCCCAACCAACGTCCAATAGGATATCCATCGCTGGATAAAGCCCAAATAGTTTCTCGTCCACGTGTGCTTCAAATAGAACCCTACGACCTTGAAACCTTCCATGTGCCATATCCGCTAGTAGAACTCTTTTGAGAGGAAGCTGGGGATCGAGATCCCGCTTCATCCTTGAACGGGTAGGGCGGCTAGGCCTGGCTTCATCCGTGGAAGCCCTCTTCTTTCCCATGAGAGAAAGAAGTATGGAAAGCGAAAACATGGCCGTCACTAGCTTAAAAAGAGCCATGAGAGTGAAACAAAATGTAGGGATAGGATGGGTTGTTAGACCTTGAGATTTTTGAGACACCAAGGAGGGTTTGTGTGTCCAAATGGGAGGAAAATAAGGGAGATAGGAGATGGGTTTGAAAGGAATGGTGGGAGGTGGGTATGTAATAAAGAAAATGAAGAAGATATGAGAATGGAGGAAGGATTTGAGAGAGAAAAATGAGATTTTTGGGAGATTAGAAAGCTTGGAGGGGTGCAAGAGGAGGAAATGAAGCAAATAGGAGGGTTATAAGGGCCCCCACATGATTTTATGGGCCCCACATGTGCGCACAGCCATCGGCCCCACAGGCCGGGATGAACCGGACCGCGAGGGCTTGTGGTTGGGGCGATGCCATCGTGGTTCGCTGGACCTAGGGTGATGACATCACCCTAGGGGCGATGGCATCCCCTCCAGGGTGCTGAAAATGTGTGTGGTCCACTTTGGTCCCCCCCCCCCCCCGATTTGCGTCGTTTGGGCCCCTGAGTCCGTTTGAGTCGTTCCGGGTTCCATCTCACACACATTCACGCTTTTCAGGTTATTTGAGTGTGGAATATGTTAAATTATCATCTAAACCCATTGATTGACAGTCTAGAAAAGAACTGGGATCACCTCACATGATCACAGATGTGTACGGGTCCTTTTTCAACGGTCAGTTTCACCCGTCGGTGAAACTTGGAATCTTACGATCGTTTCTATGTTTCATCGCCCTCTCTAAAGTCAAAGTACATCAGTGTGTATCGTGTTACCATAACTCAGGTCTAGTTTAATCCAAATTATGCTCTGATACCAACTTGTAACGCTCTAAAAATCGGGGGTTAAGAAGAAGCTCAGCTCCCGAGTTCCAACGCATCACTTATGCAACATAGATAATAATAATTAAATGTTATCCATATTAGTACATTTAACATGAGTGGGATTATACCAAATCAGCATATCATACTTCAGAGATAGTTAAATTATGCAAGCGAAAGACTGTGATAAATATATAAAGCATATATATGACTGTAAGTCCCCAGAGTATGAACGTCACCAGGTTAAATAATTACATGTATAACTTCAAAATTTATAAAATGATAAGGTATAATGTTCAACTAGTCTGTATCCCTGTGATCTCTATGACACAACTTTAGGTCTACCTAGACCTGCCAGAGAGCTGCATGAAGGAGAACTCCTCTTTGTCAATATAGAAGTCAGGCTCCGCTTCATAAGCATCACCATCACCTGAAACTATAACAGAGTCTGGTTAGTATTTTAAAACACCGTCCCAGAGTAGGAGTGAGTGATCAACTCAGTGGAGCTATAAGGTAAAGGTTAACATGTTATCAATTCAGTCAAGCAGTAATGATAAAGCAGTACAACAATCATGTCCTAAGTACTCTTGTTAATGCAGGAATGATATGCTGTAATGATGCATGCCCTTGCCTACACTCCCTCAACAACATTATCTCATGATCGCGCATGACAAACTCCCTAAATGTGTGCTTCCTCGCCAAAGCACATGCAATGCTGTGCATGATCTTGTTAGCCAATATTTAATTAGGTTTATTCATACAGCAGATTCAGGAAGCTAAGGTACCTCCCTTTATATCATGTACCTAAACGATGATCCATATAGGGTTATCAATCCTAGTTAATCACATACAATAGGCAAGTTATAGGGCAACACCACCCCTGATTTAAAAATAGTGGACAAGTAAGTTTAGGTCGCTATGGGAGGCTCATCACCTTGGTGTAGACTTAGTTTATACTCGAGGTCACTATAGCAAAGGCTTGTCACCTTAGCGTAGGTCGACAGCTCGAATGTATTGTCCCATACCACCGTATTCGGCTCACGAGTTTGGTTTGCTCACTGGGCATTATAAGGAGGCTCATCACCCCAGCATAGGCCGACATCTCGACCACGGTGTCCCATACCACTATGCCTGGCTCATTAGTCTCAATGGATCGTCGTACCAAGGTTAAACGAGCTTTTCACTGGTAAGTGGTACCTTAAATTCAAGTAGTAGCGTCCATACATGGTGAACATACATTAGGCCAATCGGGTTACTTGACAAGATCGACTAGTACGAGTGCACATTGAATTAATCAACATAGAGCACATACGCACTCCTCGTGGCCTAACCACTGTCGATAATCACCGTATGACTCGAATTCATTAAACATATCCGTTGTGGCAAAATTGGTTCGGCCACTGATCATAAACCGTTACCGATTGCTTGGACTACGAATCAATCCCAATCATACTCAAACACAATAAGCATTCATATATAATAGTCAAAATAGCATGTGACAATTAATTCAAATATAAATATTATTCAAGCACTTTAACAAACACATAGTGTACATGTTTCATACATAGGCATCTCACCCATAAATCACGTAGTAGTAAGATAGGTTACATGAAGGAAACTATAACTACAGATAAGGTAATTGAGAATCTTATCTCAACACCCCCATTAAATACATTTTAACAAGCATTTTCTCATTTAGGCATTTTATCAAACACTTAGACTACACATATCGACATACATGTAATAAATTAGTTATAACGTATATTATAGCAATTCCTTTCACAAAGGAATTGTCACACATAAAACAATCATGTATTCTCAATAAATTATCATGGCAAGCACAAATCATCATTTCATGTTCATTCAAACATTTCAACAAACACATGGAATGCATTATATTCAATGTAGTTCATATATATGTGTAATACATGGAAAACATCACATCTAGGCACATGTGATAGCAATCAAGTCAGTCATAAATCTTTAACTGGCATTGAAAGCCTTGAAAACTATAACCTAAATATTTATAGTCCGCACCTTTCATCGGTATACTCGTATCGAACTTAGTTTGAATCCTATATTCCCAAATATGGAATAATGGGTACCTATATATTGAGATTGGTTAGCTATTTCACCGATCTACTTATTTGGATAACCAAAACAGATTAAGATTAGGATTTCTTACCCAAAAATGGATTTGGATTCGCCAGTATAGCGATACACGTAGGATGATTCAGCACATGGAGTGGTGGGATCGAATCCCAACAACTATCTCGCACTCTCTCTCTCTCTCTCTCTTCTCCTCACTTTCTCCTTCTCTTTTCTTCTTATCTCTCCTAGGGTTTAGAAAATTCGTATGGAATGAGAGAGGAGTGGGTTAAGGCCCTTATATAGGTCCAGAACTGATGTCAATGGCCCCAGGGCCATGGTATACTTAGGTTATAGCCAAAAGTCATCCGTTTTGGTCCAACGGAGCTCATCCGGAGGTCCATTTCCTGCCCACAGTTAGGAGAATGTTCCTTGATAATCGATCTATGTCAGGTTAAGATTTCAGTCCGATTGGATTTGTGGATCGACTGCGGAGGGCTAGTTTCAGTTCAATGGTCATCGCCACTCGATCAGGGCCACAAGTATACTGACCTATGTTGGGACATTTCCCTGATCCAAGGGTGTAGTTGGGTTAGAATTTGATGGTCTAAAACCTTATATTGGGCCTGCAAGCGAATGGCCCAATTCACTTAAGTTTGAGTTTATTTTCTAAAGATATTCGCATTTCTCACCCACTTCGGTCTGGGCTCAAGTTGTACATTTCTGGATACTATTTGGACTTGATTCCTGAGATAATTGTCAAGCCCAGTAAGGCAGTCATAACTGTATATTTTTACATTAATTGGATTTTCGACACGTGGTTTAGGTCTGATACGAAGTTTCAATGTGCTCTTGAGAGCAACTGAACTTTGAGATTGATCCTAGGTTTTTAGGAAATGTTGGGTTAGCGATTCTAATGGCTTTGGGTCTTACAGTTCATATAGAAAGTTATTCAAGCTAACTCGCCAATTAATTCATTTTAGTACTTAATTAATTTTTGTTTAATTTCTAAAGGTTTCGGTCCTTAGTGATTTTCGCCTGAGGTGGTACTCGGGTCTTTGTACGAATTTTTTCTAGACGTTACAGTTTTGCTTAGTAGCAAAAAATTAACAAAATTTCTTCTCAGTCAAAATTTTGAAATGGTAGTGTTGATAAAACTCAATTCATCAAAAGAATTAATGAAGAGTTGTTGATTATTCAAATATATGTAGATGATATTATTTATGGATCAACAAATGCTAACCTTTCTTCTAAGTTCGCAGAGTATATGAAATCAAAATTTAAGATGAGCATGGTAGGAGAACTGAACTACTTTCTTGGACTTCTAGTGAAACAACTTGAAGATAGAATTTTCATATCCCAAACTAAGTATGCGATAAACTTAGTTAAGAAATTTAGGTTTGAGAATGGTAAAAAATTTACTACTCTCATGGCTATAACACTCAAATTATCTAAAGATAACACATGTAAAAAAATTGATCCTATCTCTACCGTAGTATGATTGGTAGTCTCTTATATTTAATAGCTAACAGGCCTTATATCTCTTTCAACGTAGGCGTATGTGCCAGATATCAATCTAACCCTAAGGAATCTCATCTGGTTGCAGTAAAAAGAATAATTAGATATATTGCCAGTACTATTAATTTGGGTTTATGGTATCCTCATGATACGTCCTTACAGATTGCTAGATATACTGATGTTGATTGGGCAGGTAATGTGGATGATAGAAAATCCATAAGTGGTGGATGTTTTTACATCAGAAATTGTCTTGTCTCTTGGATGAGTAAGCAGCAAGCATCAATATGATTATCCACTGTTGAAACTGAATATATTGTGGCAGGAAATGCATGCATGCAATTAATGTGGATGAAAAGGATGTTAGCAGACTATGGTATTGATCAAGAAACAATGCATTTATATTGCGATAATACCAGTGCAATAAATATATCCAAAAATCCTATTCAACATTCCGCACTAAGCACATCGATATTCGATATCACTATATTAGAGAATTGCTTAAAAGTAAGTTTGTCATACTTGAATATATTAATATTGAAAAATAACTTGCAGACATTCTGACAAAACCTCTTGATAATGTCAGATTTTTTAATTTTAAAAATCATATTGGTTTATGCAGTGTTTCTTAATTAATTATTTTATATTGCAATTTGTTATTTTACATTTTTTTACTAGAAGAATATTTATTCATGTCAA
The DNA here is from genome assembly GCF_029962835.1 of Magnolia sinica. NCBI lineage: Eukaryota > Viridiplantae > Streptophyta > Magnoliopsida > Magnoliales > Magnoliaceae > Magnolia > Magnolia sinica. Next base: position 42,908,394 of record NC_080583.1, read on the forward strand.
TGTTTTAACATTATAAAATAAATTTTTTTCTTCAACCAACCCTATGCTGACCGCCCGATTTGGCCAGCCGAGGACATACTAGGGCTAGCTGAACCGTGCACATTTGGGATTAATTAGGGATTTTTTTTTAAACCCTCATTTCTATACTCATCTTCTTCAGTCCACCGGTGGTTCCTTCGGCCAACTCATCACTCTTGTGTCCTTGTAAGTGAATATTTTTTAGTCTCCTTCTAGATTTAAGTTCCTTGTTATGCATTATTGTAGATTTTATCATCTTTCTTAAATTTAGAACCCTACTTTGTTGGGTTTTTGGTAGAAATCTGATTTAGATCTTTTCCTTCTACTTGTTGGTATTTCTTTTGCAATATCTAGTCATTTTCAATCATGAAAACTCACACTAAGCATCCTGTATGACACCTTTAGACCAGTTCTTCCTCTTGATCTGCTAATCAGGTTGTGCGCTCTATCCGTTTGCCAGAAAATGATCCAGAAAATGTGCAGGATTTTCGTACCCATAATATTATCATTGAGCACACTGTTAATACAAATCATATTACCCAATTTGGCCTTATTAAAATCCTATCCTTGGTAAGATGAGAAAAGATTTTTGCATGGGGTGGTGCATCCTATCGACTATCGCAAGAGGGATGTATGTATCCATACATACCGTGTCTTCAGAACGATTAACATTTTTCATCCAGTTTGTGGAGGACACAGTCACTATTAACCCCTCCATCGTATCATCCATCTTAGATATTAATATGGTGGAAGACGGAATCTCTATTCCACCAATCTTTGAAGATATGTACCTGACGGAAAGAGATTCTCTCACTAGAGAGTTATGCGGTTTTGATGAACCCTGGCGTAATCGTAACTCACTCCCCACCTTCACTCTTCTTCAAAAATACCGTGTCCTGCATCATATTCTCACTTCGAATGTTTATCCTAGTGGTGGGAATAAGACAAACCTTACTCCCTATATGATGTGTATCATTCATTCACTCGTTTCTGGTATTCGTATCTATCTTCCATGTTTGATCACTTATCAGATCATCCGGTACCATCTTCATCCTCGTCATGGCTCTATTCCTTTTGCATATCTCATAACTTGCATTGCATTGCGCTATAATGTTCAAATCCCTGCAACTAAAGCACCAGAGCCTGAGCTCCCATTTGGTAATGCTAATCTCAACATGATGCAACTTGATCTAAGGCCTGAGCAGCGAAGAGATCAGGAAGGTGTTCCTTAAGAAGATGTTAATATGGACGATATCTTTGCAAATTTGGAAGAATCTGATGATACCAATGACTCTGACTTCCAGCCCCCTCAGTTCTTAGAGAGGTTAGATAATTTAGAGAAGAAGATGGACAACCTGCATGTTTCTCACGGAACGTTACTTCAGACTTAAAAATAACAGATGAAGTACATGAAAAAGTACTTTCATCATTTCAACGGGATTCTGAGAATTAATGACCCTGACATGCCGGCACTGTCCTTCTCTAGTTCTGATTGATTTACTTCAACTCTTGGCCTGTAATAACTTTAGACATTTTTTTAAAAACTCTTGCTAACATATATCTGGATATTTGCTTATTTGATGTAACTTAATCCTTATGTCATTTGCTCCTTTTTCCTATATCATATCGTGCTTCATTGATTACTTCTTACTTTGTCAACTTCTGACAAAAAGGGGGAGAAATATATTTATGTAGACATGGATATGAGATCATCATTTCTCTCACGCTTATAGCGCACACACATTTACATGCACTATATGAACTATATTTTTGCAGATATGATTATGTGCTCAGGGGTAGTGATACATATGGATGATCTCAGGGAGAGTAACTAGATTCAATGTGTCGACTCAAATGATTTGTGTTGTTAGAGATGTTGTAATATGTTGTGTTGAGTTGTATTGTTGTATAAGTGAGTTTGATCACGAATTTCACAAAAGGGGGAGATTGTTAGTGCTTACACTTGGGAAAGATTTTAGTTTATCAAATTTCGTAGTCCGGTTATGATCGCAAGCTCGACTGAAACAAGCTATCAACTCAATCAAGCATTTGGAAAGAAAACTCAACATCTCCAAGCAAGATCATTCATGGTTCGAAGTTCCGAACACTTCGTATGAGTCAACCTATAGGTGGTATAAACCTAGTTTAACCATAGGTTAGATGTATTTCACTCATGCATATTCAGAATCATATTTTGTGTTAAAAACGCTCAAGTTAGGCTAACCCGATGTTTGGTTCGGCCAACCTAACTATTTGGACCACCCTATAAGATTCAGTCAAAAAGGCAGATCTCAAAAGATCTTTTCGTGGTAGGTTCGCCAGCCCAAGTTAGGTTTGGTCAAGTTTCTAGCAATAGAACAAAAATCAGATTTTGGACCAGTTAGGCCAGCCGAACCTCTTGCTCAGCCAGCCGAACTTGGGCTTGGGCCAGCTGAAGTTTTGAAAGATTTTATTCCACGATATATGAGTTCCATTGGAACGTAATCTTTGAAGTTCGGCCAGCCAAACTGATTCTCAGGCCAATCGAACTAAACAAATCCTTGGCTATAAATAAAGGCTTTCTCTTACTCTTTAAACAACGAAAATTCATAGTTTCATATTGTGTTGTAAATAGAGATTCTTCAAGCCACCTCAAGTTATTTATGTTGTAATTCTTATTTTTTATTAGCTTATTCTATTTTCCTTCTTAAAGTTAGATTAAACTGTTTTTGATAGAGTAATCCATACTATACTCTGAGAAAAGGGAGAATCGAATCTGTAGGAATAGGGTTTCATTCATTTTATTGAAAATCTATTAAATCCCTTTATATCTTTTTGGGTTGAACTCATACAAAGACTTCATCAATATCCTAAGAAGAAGATCACTGCATTCAAGCTATAACTATAACTTCGACTCATCAAATCAAAGATAAGTATCGTCTTTTAAATTATTTCAGTTTGGGTTTTTCTGAGATAGCTCGGAAATCTCAGCGAGTTTTTTTGTGGTGACCCCGTAAAATAACAAAGTGAGTTTGATTGTGATAGCCCATGAAAATTGCAATAATGCATAAGGTTGTTAAGGTGACCCTGGAAAACCTTGAAATAGTAAAAGCTAAAATTGCAAGTGTAGTAATTTTGGGAGTGGAGTAGGTTGCATTGAGGCACCAAACCACTATAACTCGTTTGTGCATTGTGGTGAGTGGATATTATTATTTGTGTTATTATTGTGATTTATTTATTCATTATAATAGTTTGATATTTTGATTTCAAAGACGTTGTGAAATAAGGTTGTCCTACCTAAGTCTTTTAGGTGTAAGGTTGTCCTATGAACTATTTGATATCAATAATTCAATACCTTACAAAATTGTATTCAATTGATTTATTATTCTACATTATATCGAAATATTTGGCATTGTCCTATTCACACCCACCCCCCCCCCCCCCCCCCCCCTCTCTAGGCCATTTATAGCTCGTCCTTTCATGTGATTACTTTGACAAACTCGCTAAAAATGCACAATCATGGGACATCTCCTTTAGACCCAACACCACCTCTAAGCTTATGCAATCAAATGAGAGGGGTGGAATGTATGTTCTGAAAGTGAAAGATGTTATAAATGTTAAAGTGACCAATCTTACATGGAAACTCAAGGCCATGGAACTTCAGAAGGATAAGGATCAGGAAGTTGTTTGCGATATTTGTGCTTGCAATGTACATACCACTGAAAATTGTCCAACAATACCTACTTTTTAAGAAGTTTTAAATGAGCAATCAAATACCATAAACAACTACCATAGGCCTTTCAAAGGAACCACCTCAAACACATACAACTCTGGCTGGAGAAACCATCCAAATTTCAGTTGGAGGAATGGACAAACTGCTACTCCTCAAGGGATCCTAAACCAATTTTTGGATCAAAGGAAATCTTAGGAGGATCCGGTTTTAAAACACATTTAAAGTCAAGAGCTTTTCAATCAAAGTACATTACAAGCCTTTCAAGACCTTACTAAGGCCATTCAACGGATTGAGTCACACTTAACAATTGGAGAGAAAGGGTGTCACGCCCTAAACTTGGAAACCGGGCTCACAAAATTCCCGATCGCCGAATCCGGTGCCGACAGCCTCCGTAGTACCCCAGTCTCGGCTCTCAGCACCCATACACCAGGTTCTAACCCTGAGATTCTACAAGGTGGATTTCTAACATGATTTTGATTCGTAAGAAGCATAACCCATGAACAATAATTACAAGAACACTATCACAAAATCCACTATAATAAAAAACTTTAAGGTACAATGGGCATGAAGGGAAGTACAAGATAATAAAAATGGAAACTCCTGAAGCTCGACTGCACGCTCCTATTGCGGCGAAGCTACGGCTGCATCCTGGCATCGCCTGCATGCATCAACCATGCATAAGCTTATAGAAAGCATAGAGGGTGGTATAAGTGTGTGCGTAATATGAACGTACTTAGAATGCAATATTTGAGTAATGCAGAATCATGCTGATGAGTGCATGAATGCAATCAGCCGTACCAAGGTTATGTGGTGGAAAACATGAATGCTATCGGTCATATCAAGGCCATGCGATACGAGATGCAACTCAAGCATGCCAATCCTCATCCAAATCCACATATCAATGCAGCTCATCACTAGAGCATCAAATATTAGTACCATTCTCATTCTAGATAATCATCGAAGTTTAATACACTCCAAATGGCACCGCCCCTTTCCCAAGCATACAACCCAAGTGAGCATAAGAAACCTCACTATTCGCCTAGCCAATAGTCTGTCAATACCTATCTGGCACGTCGATAGCGGACCCATTTATGAGTTGGTCATACTTAGCTTAGCAATGCCCCCTACCCTCGGGCGGGTAAGGCCACACCCCTTTCCATCCTACCACGACACAGTAGGAGACGCGGCCTCCTGGTCTTAGGCACTCGGGCGCTCATGTATCCACTCGGTCTCGATGTTGGAGTCATCCTCTGGTACCATCAAGTTTAGAGATTTTCACTCAGAGACATGTATAACGCCCTGATGCTAAAAACAGTATTTTCGGTATCCAATCTGGCAATTCATGATGTGCATGTGGAGGCTATGGTCCTGATATCGCTAGGGTGTGTAGTAATCACAATCACACAAATGCAAAGTGCATGAGTCATGCAGTCTAATCATGCATCAATCCTACACATACCGTGCGCTCATGTGGGATAACTTAGCCTATCAGGGAGTCCCATAAACCGCCTGCACTATGGCATATGCAATGGCCAATTACATCTCATAACAAACATGCAAATGATGCGTATGAGCATGTATCATGATGGTATGCTATCACAAACTCATAATCGGCAGCGGTAACCGGTATCGATAATTAGCATCGATAATCAACCTCGACGAAGGTAGGGTCTATAGATGGACGACCAATGATGGATCAAGAAATATCAATGGGGTCCAATTATTTGGGTTAACCTATTAGAGAATGATGAGAATGGGCCTAATAAGGCCTAAGGGAAGGTCACAATGTGGACGTTCAACCATTATTGCCCATCAATGTGAACCTTTAACCAAATTACTCCTAAGGAGCGGCCCACATAGGGCCAAACGTATAATGGGCTCGCGGCCTCACACAAGGGCCTAATATACATCATCATGGGCCTCACTTATGAGTCATATATGCATCACATTGGGCCTCACTCATGGGCCTCCAATATATCACAATGGGTCACACCTATGGGCCTCTCATACATCACATCAGGCCTCATTAAATGGGCCAATATATATCACATCGGGCCTCATCGAATGGGCCCCAAATACATCAAATGGGCTGAATCAAATGGGCCAAATCAAATGGGGCAAGTCAAATGGGCTAAATCAAATGGGCCTCATCGAATGGGCCACACTAACTACACCATTCATCCATTTTTTAAAGATCATTTTAGAGCATTATCAAAAAAATGAATCATACACAAAGGATCATCTGGACCATACCACAAATGATAGTGGTGATAAAGAGTTCCACTGTTAAGATTCCAGTGGGCCCACCATCGTATTTATTTTCCATCCAGTCTGTTCATAAGGTTATAAATACCTGAATTAAGAGGATAAACAAATATCATACTGGTCCAAAACTTCTGTAACCCAAAGGGTTTCCAATGGTGGGCGTTTAAACCCACTGTTTCTGCAGTGTGGTCCCCTTGATACTAGATCTGTCTTATTTTTCTTCCCAAGCCTTAGGACTGGCTCACCAAATGAATAGACAGTTTGGATGAACCATATACATCAGGGTGGGGTCCACGTACGTGGCCCACCTTAGATAGGCTCTCCAAATGGTTGGATGGTTTAAAGGTTACACATACATCAGAGTGGGGCCCACGAGCAAGTCAGATGGATGGACGGTTTGGATGGAACACATCCATCAGAGTGGGGCCCACGAACACGTCAGATGGATGGACGGTTTGGATGGGGGATTGATACATCAGGGTCCTCATCTCGTCTAAATGGACGGTTAGGAATAGATGTAGCAAGGTGGGCTCCCACGTGGGTGTGGCCCCACCACAATATACATACATATATATATATATATATATATATATATATATATATATATATATATATATATATATATATATATATATATATATATTTATTATTATAATAATTATTATTATATTCACATGGACAGGGGGTCCACTGGGAGGTGGTCCCCAAATCCAGTCCACTCATTATGTGTGTCCCACTTGGCAGAGGGTACGGACCAAGTTTGAATGGACGGCTAGGATATAACCATCCTTCATAGGGGTCTCCAAAATAGTACCGTCCAGATGGATGACATTGGTGAATTACGTACAGCAAGGTGGGCCCCACCATAGCAGGTGGGTACAATTCATTCATCAGGTGGGCCACAAAATATGAGAGAGAGAGGGAGACACGTGAAGGGGAGGGACCCCGCCACAATTGGGCCATCCTTATATGATGCATACATCAAGTGGGTCCCACAACAAGTGGGCCCTTAAAAATCAAAATCAATGGTGGATCACCCACATGTGGCCTCCTTTAGCTCCTTGGACTCCGATGCTCCTTGTCTTTGATCTTGATGGAGGTTGATGAAGAATGGAGGGTTGAGATGGGAGATGAGAGGGTAGGAAAGTGGGCCACACTTGGCTTTAGGAAAGTTGGACGTTGGGTGTTTTGTCTTAGGAGTTGGAGAATTGTTAGAGAATGAGAGAGAGAGAGAGAGCGAGAGAGAGAGGAATGATGGATTGATAAGGAATGGTGGAATGGGTGTTGTAAGGAATGGGCATGGGAAGGTATGGGTTTGGTTGAAATTTGGATAAAAGAGGAATGGGTGGGGAGAGAGAGTTGACTTGAGGAAAAGAGGGAATGGGTGCTTGTACTTGTGATAGGGTGAGGTGGCATGGGGGGTATGGATGATGTACTTGACTTGATTGATGTGATGGATCATAGAGATTCTCTCAGAATTCGTAACGCGCGGCATTTCTATGGAATGAATGAGAGCTCACATCCCCTTGCCTGGGTATCGCATCGGCACGGGAGACGCGTCGTTTGAAACGCGGCGACGGCGCAGTCGCTAGGGTATAAGTTTCGAGTTGAGTCGACTTCGATATACAAGTCCCAGCTTAGGTTCGCGCAAACATCAGACACAGGTCGAGGGTTGCTAGAATTCAACCAGGAGGACCGTGGAAGCCTACAGAATGGTACGAACTAGGGTACGGGCCTTACAAAGGGACTCTTCTAGCCCAACCTCTCCCCAATCCTAAGTCTCATGTGAAATTAGTGACCCAAGTTCTTCCAATCAACATGTGGAACAAGATAAGTCTATCACCACTCTTATGAGTGGGAAGACAATTGACAAATCTATTCCGGTAAGGACTAAAAATTTTACGGACTCGAAAGAAGATACAAGTAATAGACCTAGTATTGTTCCACATGAGTTAGAACCAGAAACTCAAAACAAGCTGATTGCGCCATTCCCCCAACGTTTGATTGCACCAAAATATCTCTCTAACTCTTAGTGTAATGCCTATATCCTAGTCCATACCATTCCTTAGATTCTCGTGATCCTCCCTTTCGAATTTCGGTAACCTGTAATCTGTAGACAATGTTTGTGTGCAACCCCAAGTCACATCCTATAGATCTATGTTAGCTCAACTCGAAACCCTTACCTTAGAGACTGTGCCGTCGTTGTGGTTCTGACACCGTGTCTTACGCACCGATGCGATACCCAGGCCAGGAGATGTGGACCCGCATTTAATTCGAGGAAACACCATGCATTGCAAATTCTGAGAGAATCTCTACAACCCATCACATCAATCAATCAATTACTAGTTAAGTACACAACTCATCACACCCATGCCTTACATGTCACCTCTCTTACACAACCCATACCTCTCTTACACAAGTTACCCCCAAAGTTAACATTTCTCTTACACAACCCATACCTCTCTTACACAACCATCCCTCTCATCCTATCCTTCTTACACACATCACTCCTCTCTCATTTCATCCACCCCATCTCATTCTCTACCATTTCCAAGCAACTAAGGAGAGAAAATCCTAAGGGGAGGAAGAACCCAAGATCAAGGCCCACTTCCTACCCCCAAATCTTATAATCCAACCCTTCAATCTTCATCATCCTCCATCAAAGAGTGAGCTTAGGAGCTTAACATTCTAAGGAGATAAAGAAGAGGACCTTAAGTGGGTGATCTTAGGTGTATATGATGATCTTTGTTCATGGGGCAAGTGGGGCCTACTGGTCAATGGTAGGGATCCCATTTTGGACCCAAGGTGTGGCCTATGGCCTACCATGATATGCATGTGTTACCCATGAGGGATCCATTCTCCATTAACCCCACCATGATGTTGAAAGTGCCCTGGTTTGTCAATTAGTGTGAGCGTTGAGTCAATTAGACAGAGGAGCCCCATAGGAAGATTGATCAAGTATCTGCCTTAACTAGATGTGTGCAAGAACTCGCCACAGGTAAATCTTAGCCTCACATCCCATGTCCCAAAACAACAGGTACTTAAATATCATAAAATTAAATAGAACACCCTAAGTTTTTGTGGTTAGAAAAATTTCCCAAACTTCAGGAAAAATCTTCAAGTTTTCTACCTTTATCGATTTATCGATACATGGTTTGATGAAATCAAACATTGTTATCGATGTCCTCGAAAGCTCACTCGATATTATCGAAATGAGGACATAAGATGTCCAACAACTACAAAGATCTCTGGATGAAATTATTAACGTATCGATAAATGGTTCGATATCATCAAATTTTGAATCTCGAGTCCATTTCCGCTAAGGCAAATCATGTTATCTTCGATATCAAAGAGCTCCTCGATATCCTTGAAATTCAAATATCGATGATATTAGAAGCCCTTCGATGATATCGGATTGGACATACATTCTATCCAACAAAGTTTTTCAGGTTGTTTTTCTCAGATCGAGGGTCACTCAATAAAATCGATATTCAAATATCGAGCATATCGAGACATGGTTGATGTCATCGAATGTGGATACAAACTGTCTAACAAGCTTATAGGAAAATTCCTTGGAATTATCGATGAATCAACACTGTCCTCAATATCATCAATATTCAAATTTCGATGATATCAAGTGATGCTCGATCGTTTACTTGAAATATTTTAAAGGCAAGTGCTCTCACATTTTCAAATGTCGAGGAATCGAACCTCGTATCGATGAAATTGGAGTTCGAAATCCGATGACATCAACGCACGTTTGATTTCCTCGACTAGCTAGCAAAAGGTTTCAAAAGTGTTTAACATTTGAGTTCATGTCTTCGAGCAGCCAGTCGATGCTATCGAGAATATACACTTGATGATATCGACCCTGCTCGATGATATCGAACTCTGTCAAAAATGTGACTGTTTTATATCAATTGGAACATTTTGCCTATTTAATGAGAGCTTGCCCTTAGTTGTTGAATAAAGAAAATAGAGACTGCTTTTGAGTGTTTAACCCTAGATCATATACCCTAAAACCTTTTCTCTCATAGAGGTTCATCCTCCAATCCACCCTCATTATTGACATTCAATAGAGTGGATTGGGGAATGAACTTTCGCATTCAAGGATCCTGGAGCTACCACCTTAATGGCAAATCATTAAGCTAGGATGCCTTGAATGCATAGATGATTGGAATCGCTCTTTCTCTGATATAGGAAAATATTTAATAGAGTAGGATTCCATCATAACCTTGACCCAACCTATCGCCATGTATTAGTACATCTTCTGAGTTGCGGTTCAAGAAAGTAGAAGATTCTTCGGCAACAAAGTAGGAGATCTTCGACAACGCACTGAATGGGGCTCATCTACTTATCTGTAAGTCATTAAAGTCCAGAGGACTCTTGTGATCATTCCTTTTATAGGATTAGGTCTAAGGTGTTTCTCACCCCTTGCAAGTCCTTATAGAAGGCCTCCGGCAAGAGTGTACTTAAGGGTGCTCTATGTTGACCCTTGCTCTATGGAGAGCATAAACTGGTTAGAGGTGAACCTGTTTAAAACCTCTGGTTAGATGTGAAACTGTTGTGAAACCTCCGTTAGGCTCCTTGTGTGGATCCTTGGCCAGTGGAGCCTAAAAGTTAGGTGTTGTGTGTTGACCCTTCCTCATGGGAGCATAAACTATGTCATGTAAACATGTTGTGTCAGCCTAAGTGTAGGTTGTACTGGTTAGAGGTGAACCTGATTTAAAACCTCCGGTTTGAGGTGAACCTATTGTGAAACCTCCTTTAGTGAGATCCGGTACACTCAAGGGTTGAGTGCATCCCCCAGAAGTGGATTAGACAAGTAGTTGAACCACTATAAAAATGACTGTGTTTGAGATTGATATTTATCTTCCATTACTTATGTGATTTCCTTAGATGCCTTCATATTTGATTATCTGAGATCACATCTGATACACAGTCACATTCATCATAAACTATGTTTTGCAGTTTGTTTATCTTTCAATTAGTTTTATGATTGGATCCTTTGATTGGCTTGGAAGCCATTGGAGTTACTCTGAAGAAATCCTAATACACATATTTTCTCAGGATTAGATTGATAGGATTTTAAATAATCATAAAATATTAAAAAAGTCCTATTCACCCCCCCTCTAGGACATATTGGCATATTCCCACTTCAACTAAAGCGGTCATTACCGCAATTTCAATTGGTATCAGAGCGGGTCTCTCTTAAGGGCTTCACCGCCTAGAGAGTGATCTTGACTGAAGTTGGGATTATGACCAAAAGTGTCTTAGAGGGTGTGACAGATTGGAACAATTTCCTAGTAATCCATACTGCTCTGAAAGTTGGCAATAACTCAAAATGGTACCTTGACAGTGGATGCTCCAGACACATGACTAGTGATTAAACTCATTTTTGTGAGTATTTAGACTTTGATGGAGGATCAATCACATTTGGAGATGGTAGCCCCGCCAGAATTATTGGACAAGGGACGATAAATGTACTAGGCCTTCCAAAAATCAAACATATTCATTGTGTAGAAGGCCTGAAACATAATCTCCTTAGTATCTCCCAAATTTGTGATAAATAACATTTGGTCACTTTCTCAAAGGATGTGTGTAAGATTTTAGATCATACAGGAAAATCTCTCATAAAAGGTTTATGCACTAGTGATAACTGTTTCGTTATCGAAAGTGCAAGTGAGAGTGTTATCCACAAAGTGTAATATGGCTGTAAAGAGTGAATCCAAATTATGGCACCAAAGGTTGGGACATGTGCACTACCGAAATTTAGCTAAGCTTAGTTCAAAACATTTAGTTAGAGGACTTCCCAAGATTAGAAAGAAGAAAAAGTTGTCTGTGGAAAATGTTTAGAAGGAAAACAAATAAAAGTCAGTCACAAAAAGACAACTACCATAACAACAACAAAACCTTAGGATTTACTACATATGGACTTGGTTGGCCCAACCAAAGTGGAAAGCCATGGCAAGAAAAGATACTTCCTAGTGGTAGTAGATGACTACACCAGATTTACCTGGGTCGCGTTTCTTCGAGAGAAATCAAATGCCTTTGATGAATTTATAATTTTAGCAAAGCAACTTCAAAATGAAAAAGGATATTACATAAAATTGTATCAGAAGTGAGCATGGTGGGGAATTTGAAAATGAGCGATTTGAAAATATTCTGATAAGAAAGGAATTCGTCATGAATTCTCAGCCCCAAAAACCCCACAACAAAATGGAGTCGTTGAAAGGAAAAATTGAGTATTGCTGGAAATGAGGTCAGTTATGTTACATGGAAAAGATATGGCAAAAAGTTTCTGGGCGGAAGCTGTCAATACTGCCTACTACATCATAAATAGAGTATACCTTAGAGTAGGTTTGAACAAAACTCCATACGAACTATGGTACGGAAAACAACCTAGTGTGAAATACTTTCATGTTTTTGGAAGTAAATGTGATATCTTGAGAGATAGAGATCACCTAGGGAAATTTGAGTCTAAAAGTGATGAGGGTATCTTTCTGGGGTATGCCTTGAATAGTCGTGCTTATAGAGTGTACAATCTAAGGACTCTCACTATTCAAGAATCAGTCAATGTGGTAATCGATGACCAACCTCATGAAGAAGATAGCCCTATGAATGAATTAGAAGATGATGTAGATTCATGCATTCTAGATAAATCAGATAACAAATCTCCATCATCAAATGAACCTCAACCATCATCTAACATACCCATCATTAAGGATCACCCTCGAGAGCAAATTATTGGAGATCCTAATGATGGTGTGAGAACTCGACGACAGATAGAAAATATCTATAGTAATTTCTGCTTTACCTTAAAGATTGAACCCAAGAATATTATGGAAGCCCTTCAAGATGAACAATGGATAAATGCTATGCAAGAAGAACTTTAATAATTCCAGAGAAATGAGGTATGGCAATTGGTTTCCAGATCACTTAATACAAATGTCATTGGAACCAAATGGGTCTTCAAGAATAAATCTGATGAATCTAGAAATGTGATCGGGAACAAAGCAAGGTTAGTAGCTCAAGGGTATTCACAGATGAAAGGCATTGATTTTGATAAGACATTTGCTCCTATAACTCGTCTTAAGTCTATTAAAATACTTATGTCTGTTGCATGTGCATTAAAGTTTAAGCTATTTCAAATGGATGTAAAGAGTGCATTTCTTAACAGGGATCTTACTGAAGAAGTTTATGTAGAACAACTTAAGGGATTTTCAGATCCTAAGCATCCCCATCATGTTTATCGTCTAAACAAAGCTCTCTATGGTCTCAAACAAGCACCACATGCTTGGTATGAATGATAAAACACTATTTACTCAAACAACAAAGGACTCATTGCTTATTGCACAGATCTATGTGGATGATATAGTCTTTGATTCAACATGTGAAGATATTGCATACAAATTTGCCGACCTCATGAAATCATAATTTGAAATGAGTATGGTTGGCAAATTAAACTTCTTTTTAGGATTACAAGTCAAGCAGCTAAATGATGGTATCTTCATTTGTCAAATCAAGTATGGAAATGACTTGGTGAAAAGATTTGGGCTCGATTCTGGTCGTACTTATCATACTCCTATGAGCACTATACTCAAACTCTCCAAAGATGTTAATGGCAAAAGTGTGGATCAACATCTCTATCAGAGTATGATAGGAAGCTTACTATATCTCACAGCCAACCGTCCAGATATATCTTTTAGTGTGGGAGTGTGTGCTTGGTATCAAGCAGATCTTAAGGAATCCCACCTAACAGCCGTTAAGAGAATCATCAAATACATAGCAAGAACTACCTCTTTCAGGCTGTGGTCTCCATTTGAAACATCCACCATCATTGCAGGATACTTTAACGCTGATTGGGCTGGAAATTTGGATGATCGAAAATCGACAAAGTGGAGGATGCTTTTACATTGGCAATTGTCTGGTCTCCTAGCTGAGCAAGAAGTGAAATTCAATATCATTGTCCACTGCCGAGGCTGAATATATTGCTGTAGGTAGTTGCTGTGCATAGCTCCTTTGGATGAAACAAATGTTGTTGGATTATGGGATTGAGCAACCCACAATGAGTTTTTTCTGTGATAACACAAGTGTTATCAATATCTCAAAGAATCCTGTTTAACATTCTCAGACTAAGTATATTAACATTTGTCATCATTTTATCTGGGAACTTGTTGAAGATAAGATTATTATGTTGGATTATGTATCTACTGAAAAGCAACTTGCCGATATTGTAACAAAACCTCTTGATACAAACAAGTTCAGTGATCTTCAAAAGTCAATTGGAGTATGTACTCATTAATGATATCTTAGGAAAAAGGATCCACATAGGTAAATCTTCAATCAGAGATATTCATGTTTAATTGTCTGGAATAAATCAAACCTCATGAATTAACCATGTTGGCTTTAGGAACAAAAATGTAAAATCTTCACATTTTTTATGATATCCAGATGGTTTCAATATCGATGATATTGATATTCACCATTGATGCAATCGAAGGGTCTCGGGAATGCAGTGTTATAACCACTGGTCCTTCCCAACAGTTGGTCTACCTCAGTTTCCACTGGATATTTACATCTTCCCAACGGTCTTCGGCATAGTCTTTAATGTTATTATGAGCATGATTTTGATGCCATTGATGAGGAATCAATATCATCGATGACTCTGCTATAATAGAGAAGCGTGCATTCAATTTCAATCCACACATCTCTTCTTTTCTTTGGTTGTCTCTTCTTACCTTTACCTTTTTTTTTACTCCTCTCACCAACAAATCATGGTCAAAGGCAAAGGAAAGTCTCTTCCTCAATCTTCAAAATAAAAGAACAAGCAACCTGAATCTACCTAGTATCATCTCATTCCGCTGGAAAGATGTCCAACCACTATAGTTGAACGTCTTGTCTTGAACAGTGCCATTGAGCCTTTGGCGTGGATCTTCTCTTAGAAGTGATAGGATGGTAGAATATCTTGAATGTCTTGTCTTAAACAGTACCATTGAGCCCTTTGGCATGGATCTTCTCTTGGAAGTGATAGGATGGCAGAATATCTTGAATCTTGGTGGATCTTATCAACTAGGTTTGATTCATGAATTCTTCAATAGTTGTGATATCATTCGTGATGATCCTCCTTGTATTCGAATCAAACATGTGCATCACTCCCATTACTCTTGCACAACTTCTAAATCTTAAAGTCACTTGAATCCCAGTAACAAATCAGAATATAAATGTTCTGGGTGTTTGGGGAGAGATAACCCGTACATTATGTCATGGCATCATTGTCCCCCGGAATGATGAAATTTCGCTTCACATTAATCATCTTGGACCCTCTTTTAAAATTCTCCATAACATTTTAGGGTCTAATGTATATCCATGTGATGTAAATGGTAATCACCTTCCTCCCTTTGGGCTAAATGTTCTTTATGATGTGTATCAAGAAATCCAAGTGTGCCTTCCAACTCTTCTTCTCAAGCAGCTTATTCGTATAACCCAAGGCGATCATCGGGATATACTACCCTTTCCTACACTCATATATAAACTCGCTCATTATGTGGGCCTCCCTACCACATCCGACGTTGTTCATCTAGAAGCATGGTTTGATAGTGACGTAGTCCAGGAGGCTCAACAATTGTGTCTCACTTGATCTCTCCCTGAGAATAATCCTCCCATGTAGCCGACTGACCAACATGCTCAACCCTCATATCCTCCTACACCTTGGGGATCCAATCAGACGTCGCTGCTCAGTCCGGAGTCTATCACAAATTGCCATGCTCATCACCTAGAACGTCACCTACTTAACGAGATGGCTGGTATGGAGGAACGTCTTTACAACTATGAAAGGTGCCTTACCGCAATTGAAGAAAAATTTGACGTCCTCCACCAAACAAGCCAGTAAGTAGTGGACTTGCTCACACATGGCGAGCCTTGTGGACGTTAGGTGCCAACTGAGAAGTACAATTTACTGCAGGTCTACAAAATGTTTCTCTTCATTGTACTCATATTTGAACCAAATTGGATGGTTTTGTTGTTTTAAACTGAATGATACTCTACTGCCAATCTTGGGTAGTATATATTTTGGATATTTTGGAATCTGGCTATTTATATCTCATATCTCTTTACTGCCATATTTCGCAATCCCCTATTTTCTCTGGTTCATAATAGACAAGGGAATATGATGCATGTGATGCTTGCTCTTTATCTCCATATTATCTGCTTATTTCACTGCTCTACTTGATCTCCTATGCATACATGGTTTCTGTCTTGAGATGTTTCTTTTACATCTATCTATTGTGCTTATGCTCCCTGAATCTTGGTTCTCCCATATTCTCTAACTTCAGTCAATATCAACTGTTATGTTATCCCTTGCCAATGATAGACAAAAAGGGGGAGAAAAAATCCACCCTGAAGGAAAATTGTGTGTATCTATTTGTGGATGGTGGTGCAAGTGTTAGGGGGAGCAGCTGCAAGATGACAGGGGGAGATTGCTGTTAGGGGGAGCAGCTACTGAATGTGTGTGTGTGTGTGTGCTCACTAGATTACTTTGTAAATTTGTATAAAGTTCATATACACACAATTTAGGGTGTTTGTCTAGAAGTCTCTAGAAGTTATTCTAGGGTGTTTTGGTGTTTTGTCATGTAATTGACAAAGGGGGAGATTGAAAGTGCCCTAGTTTGTCAATTAGCGTGAGCGTTGAGTTAGCTAGACAGAGGAGCCCCATAGGAAGTTTGATCAAGCGTCTGCCTCAACTGGATGTGTGATAGAACTCGCCACGGGTGAATCTTAGCCTCACATCCCATGTCCCAAAACATCAGGTACTTAAATACCTTAAAATTGAATAGAACACCCTAAGTTTTTGTGGTTAGAAAACTTTTCCAAACTTCAGGAAAAATCTTTAAGTTTTCTACCTTTATCAATTTATCGATACATGGTTCGATGAAATCTAACATTGTTATCGATGTCCTTAAAATCTCACTCGATATTATCGAAATGAGAACATAAGATGTCCATCAACCACAAAGATCTCTGGATGGAATTATCGATGTATCAATAGATGGTTTGATATCATCGAAATTTGAATCTCGAGTCCATTAAGTAAACTTGATCAAATTGATAACAAGTCTATTGTGTCTAAAGTTCCGCTAAGGCAAATCATGTTATCTTTGATATATCGAAGAGCTCCTCGATATCCTCGGAATTCAAATATTGATGATATCAGAAGCCTTTCGATGATATCGAATTGGACACACATTTCTATCCAACAAAGTTTTTCATGTTGTTTTTCTCGGATTGAGGGTCACTCGATAAAATTGATATTCAAATATCAAACATATCGAGTCATGGTTGATGTCATCGAATGTGGACAGAAACTGTCCAGTAAGCTTATAGAAAAGTTCCTCAGAATAATCGATGAATCGACACTGTCCTCGATATCATCGATATCAAATTCCAATGATATCGAGTGATGCTCGATCATATTGTTTACCTGAAATATTTCAAAGGCAACTACTCTCACATTTTCAAATGTCGAGGAATCGAACCTCATATCGATGAAATCGGAGTTCGAAATCCGATGACATCGACGTACGTTCGATTTCCTCGACCAGCTGGCAAAAGGTTTTAAAAGTGTTTAACATTTGAGTCCATGTCATCGAGCGGCCAGTCGATGCTATCGAGAATATACGCTCAATGATATCGACCTTGCTCGATGATATCGAACTCTGTAAAAAATGTGACCATTTTATAACCATTGGAACCTTTTGCCTATTTAATGAGAGCTTGCTCTTGGTTATAGAATAAAGAAAATAGAGAGTGCTTTTGAGTGTTTAACCCTAGATCATATACCCTGAAGCCTTTTCTCTCATGGAAGTTCATCCTCCAATCCACCCTCATCATTAACATTCAATAGAGTGGATTGGGGAATGAACTTTCACATTCAAGGATCCTTCAGCTACCACCTTAATGGCAAATCATTAAGCTGGGATGCCTTGAATGCATAGATGATTGGAATCGCTCTTTCTTCGATATAGAAAAATATTTAATAGAGCAAGATTCCATCATAACCTTAACCCAACCTGTCGCCATGTATTGGTACATCTTCTGAGTTGCGGTTCAAGAAAGCAGAAGATTCTTCGTCAATAAAGGAGGAGATCTTCAACAACGTAATGACTAGGGCTCATCTACTTATCTGTAAGTCGTTAGAGTCCAGAGGACCCTTGTGATCATTCTTTTTGTCAGATTAGGTCTAAGGTGCTTCTCACCCCTTGCAAGTCCTCATAGGAGGCCTCCGACAGGAGTGTATGTGGGGGTGCTCTGTGTTGACCCTTGCTCTATGGAGAGCATAAACTAGTTAGAGGTGAAACTGTTATGAAACCTCTGTTAGGCTCCTTGTGTGGATCCTTGGCCAGTGGGGCCTAAAAGTCGGGTGTTGTGTGTTGACCCTTACTCATGGGAGCATAAATTGTGTCATGTAGACACATTGTGTCAACCTAAGTATAGGTTGTACTGGTTAGAGGTGAACCTGATTTAAAACCTCCGATTTAAGGTGAACCTATTGTGAAACCTCCTTTAGTGAGATCCGGTACACTCAAGGGTTGAGTGCGTCTGCCGAAAGTGGAGTAGACAAGTAGTTAAACCACTATAAAAATGATTGTGTTTGAGATTGATATTTGTCTTCCATTACTTATGTGATTTCCTTAAATGCCTTCATATTTGATTATCTGAGATCACATCTCACACATAGTCACATCCATCATAAACTATATTTTGCAGCTTGTTTATCTTTCAATTAGTTTTATGATTGGATCCTCTGATTGGCTTGGAAGCCATTGGAATTACTCTGAAGAAATCCTAATACACTCATATTTTCTCAGGATTAGATTGATAGGATTTTAAATAATCATAAAATATTAAAAATGTCCTATTCACCTCCCTCTAGGACATATTGGCATATTCTCACATCCACTAAAGTAGTCATTACCGCAATTTCAGATGTTATTTGTTATCCATCTTGTATTAGGTCATATAGACCTTGAAATTTGTGGTGGAAATGGGATTTCCATCCTAGATTTTTTATTTAGGGCCCACCTATTTTGGGACCCATCTTAATGTATGTTTTGTATGGTAAGGGAGCTCATAGTAGCGGAGCCCCCTCCACCACACAATTCTCTCTCTCTCTCTCTCTCTCTCTCTCTCTCTCTCTCTCTCTCTCTCTCTCTCTATCCTTTCCCTATTTGTGGACCACCTTGATGAATATAGTTTGATCCATGTTGTCCAAATAGTGGACAAACCTTGCTGTCCATCCAATGGGACCGGCGTCCCAACCTTGATATCCACTTTGGGCCTGCATGGCCGGTCGGCCACATTGGCCCAAATGGAGGGGAAACCATGATGATCAACTTGATTCCCCACCATGTGGCCCACCTGCATGGACCCCCCTTTGATGTATGTACATTATCTAAGCCATACAATTAGTAGGCCAACTTGCTGCCCGTTCTTGGGGCCTGCATGACTAGCCGGTCATGCAGGCCTGGTTGAAGGGAAATCACAAATATCAGCATGATCTTCAAGTGGGGTGGCCCACTTTCATGGACCCGACCTTGCTGCATGTGTGGTGTATCCACACCATCCATTTGGAGAGATTATTTCAGGACAAGAGCCCAGATTGGGGCAGATCCAGTGGCACCGAGCAGAAATCGGACTACCAGCAGGCCCACTAGTTTGGGTGGATGTATAGGGTCATCCCACCTCCTGGGTGACCCCAATCAAGTGGAGCCCACCTTGATGTGCGTATTTTGCATCCACACCATCCATCTAGATGGTGCTGGGTGGAGCGCACTCTGATGCATGTGGTTTATATCCACGCTGTCTGTCATGCCCCAAATCCAGAAATCAGATTCACAAGAATCCCGATCATCAAATCTGGTGTCGACAGCCTCCGTAGTACCCCATTCTCGGCTCCTAGCGTCTATACTCCAGATTTCGATCCTGGGATCCTACAAGGAGGATTTTCCAGTGTACATTTAATTCATAATAAGCATAACCACAAGTATACCCAAATCACAAAGGCAACATCATCATCAGATATCCATTAATATAAACATTTGAATACAATGCTGAAAGGGAAATACATATGTCAAAAATTAAAGCTCCAAAAGTCCACTGCACGCTCCAAGATCAACGCTGTTGCGACCTAACGCCACCTGCATGCATCTATTGTGCATAAGCTTATAAAAAGCTTAGAGGGTGGTGAAAGTGTGTTCACAAGGTAAGTACTAAGTATGCATTACAATGCCATAAACCATACAATGTCAGAATAAGCAAAAATACTGACAAGATCATGAATCATACGATATGAAAATAAGCGGACTGACAAGTCCATGAGTCATACAATATCAGAGTACGTAATTATAGATCAGCTATGCAAATGAGGAGTTCAAGAGAGCCAAATATCAGATGCCGAGGGTACAATGCAATATGTAAATCATGTTGAGTCCATCTATACCATATAAGTGCAGAAACATAACAACCCAAAATGCCATATGCTTGCGGATGTAATGTAATATGCAATGCGAATGAAATGACTAAGCTGGAGTGTGAAGTCGAGATGATAGTATGTGGTATTGCAGGCTATAGGGTCCACCATAAGGGACTTCTATCCAAACCAGTCCCATACCTAAATTTAGATAGTCAGACTCAATGTGGTAAACTCCTGATCTCAAGTTAGTCGCGCGCCCCAACTGAAATCCTGGCCTTTGCGAAGGTACACGTAACAAATAGTTGTGCACCACTAGCCCAAGTGGATAGTGAATAAATGAATGAGTATACAACTCTTGCTGCAAAAATTCATACTATACATCTCTAGGATCATCACCAGGGTCTAATATACTCCGAACTGGCTACCGCCCCTGCAGGCTGTGTAGCCCAGTGAGTGGAATAGACCTCACTACCCACCTGCCAGCAGTATACCAACGCCTACCCGGCTCGTTGATAGTGGACCCATTTAGGAGCTGGTCAGACTCAGCTTAGCTATGCCTACTCCCTTAGGCGGGTAAGACCACAACCCCTCCCAACCGACCACGACATAGTGGGAGAAGCGGCCTACTGGTATACGACCCTCATGCACGCATCTTCTAGTACCAAGAGGGTTTAGGAATTTTCACCCAGGGCCATCTATGGTAGCTTGATGCTCGAACCAAACATTTTTGGTGTCCCATTTGGTCATCCACGATATACCCGTGGAGGCTATGGCCCTGTTGTCGCTAGGGCGTATAGTAATCACAACACATAATGCAAGATGCATGAGTCATACAATCCAGTCATGCATCAATCCTACGCATACCGTGCGGTCATGTGAGATAACCTCCGCCTATCAGGGAGTCTCATAAACCACCGGCACTATGGCATATGCAATGGTCAATCATATCTCATAACAAACATGCAAATGATGTGTATGGGGATGTATCATGATTTTATGCTATCACATACTCATAAATTAGTATCAATAACGGCATCGACAATCGACTGCGACAATGTGGACATTTAACCAACATTGCCCCCAAGGAATGGCCCACATAGAGCCAAACATATCGTGGGCCCATGGCCTCATGCAAGGGCCCCATACATCAAGTGGGTCGCATCACATGGGCCTAACACATTGTTATGGGCTGCATCACATGGGCCAAAAATGCATCTCAATGGGCCTCATCATACAGGTTAATATACATCATAGTGAGCCTCATCATATGGGTCAATATACAACACCATGGCCTCACTTAGGAGCTTAATACACATTACGATGGGCCTCTCACATGAGCCTAATATACATCACAATGGGCTCCATCACCTGGCCCTCAAATTCATCACAATAGGCCTCATTGTATAGGCCTCATATACATCACATTGGGCCTTAAACACAAGTTGAATACACATCAAAATGGGCCTCAAATACGGGCTGCATATACATCACATTGGGCCTCAACAATCGGCCTTAATATCAAGCATCGACAATCGTCCTTGACAATCGGAATCGACCTCGATAATTGGTCTCGACAATCAGAATCGGCCTCGATAATTAGAATCAACATACGGAATCGGCCTCGTCTATCGTACTCGGCCTCGACATTCGGAATCGATGATCAGAATCAGCCTCGACTAACGAAATCAGCCTCGTCAATCGGACTCAGGCTCGACAATCGGAATCGACAATTGAAATCGGTTCGATAAGCGGCCTTGACAAACGGAATTAGCCTTGTCAATAGAACTCAGCCTTGACAATCGAAATCGGCCTCAACATACAGAATCTACCTCGTCAATCAGACTCAACAATCAAAATCAGCCTCGATAAATGGAATCGCCCTCATCAATCGAACTTAGCCTCGACAATTGGAATCAGCCTCTACAATCGGCCTCAACATACGGAATCGGTCTCGTCAATCGGACTTGACAATCGAAATTGGCCTCGATAATCAACCTCGACAAACGGAATCGACCTCATCAATTGAACTCAGCCTCGACAATCAGAATCGGCCTCGACAATCAGCCTTAACATACAGAATCAGCCTCATCAATCAGACCTGGCCTCTACAATCGGAATCAACAATCGAAATCGGCCTTGATAATTGGCCTCGACAAACGGAATCGGTCTCATCAATCGAACTTAGCCTCGACAATCAGAATTGGCCTCGACAATCGGCCTCGACATACAAAATCGGCCTCGTCAATCAGACTCGGCCTCGACAATCGGAATCGATAACATAAATTAACCATCGAAATTGGCCGAACAAGGCCTAAGGGAAGGTCATAATGTGGACATTAAACCATCATTGCCCATCAATGTGGCCATTTAACCAACATTGCTCCCAAGGAGTGGCCTACATAGGGCCAAACATATATTGGGCCCATGGCCTCATATACAATCATGATGGGCCTCATTTACGTCACATCAGTCTCGTCATATGGGCCAACATACATCACATCGGGCCTCGAATACACAACAAGTGGGCCTTGTACCTGGGCCATAAATATATCATATAGGCCTCATCGCACGGGCCTCAATACTAGGTCTCATATATCAAGTGGACCTCATTACATAGGCCTAACAATAGAAATGGGTGGACTCCGCCCATGGGTCAAAATACATCATAATGGGCCTTGCCCATGGGCCACGAATACATCACAATGGGCCTCTCCATCTGGGCCGCAATTCCACCATAATGGACCCTATCCCGTGGGCCTTAAATATATATTATAGGTGGGCCTCAAGTATACATCACAGGTGGGCCTTATCACATGGCCAGGCGCTGTGGATGAATCACATCCATCAAGGTGGGACCAGTAGAAGGACGGCGTAGACATAAAATACAAATATCATGGTGGAGTCCTTAACACCATCCAAACATGTCCAGCACCGTCGAGATCATCCAAATGGTGTGGATGAACAAATGCATCGCGGTGGGGCGGCACAACACCATCTAAACTGCCCAGTACAGATGGATAGATTAAGTATAATACATACGTAAAGTCAGGGCCTCACCATCCCTGTGGATGGTGGTGGATGGAGCACATACATAGTGTGTCTAGCAAAGATTGATGGTGTGAATACAATAATTGCATCAAGGTGGGGTCCTACAGTGGGACGGCTTAGATAAAACCCATACCTCATGGTGTGGTCCACACATGTGGACAATGTAGATCAACAACACATACATCATGCATGAGACCCATTGAACTTACTGACATTGCAGTAGCTGCTAGCTGCGTGGGTCCTATTGTTTTGTGGTGTGGACAACAAGGATGAAACTCAACCAATAGTGTCCCACATGATTGGACGGCTAATGTAAAATAGATGGACGGCATGAGTGCAGAACAGGTGGATGATGTGGGTAATAAATACATCACGGTCGCCCTGCGTAGCACCGTCCAGCTGTGGATGGTGTGAAGAAACACATACATCTTGGTGGCCCACAAATCTTGGTGACTCGATCTAGCAGCTGTTGCTATTGGAGTCCCCACAAATGGATGGTGCTAGATGTAACACACACATCACGATCAGGCCCACATAGTATGCTGATGTCAATCAGTAGCTGTGTGGCAGGTCAAGCGTCCAATAGATGAACAGCTTGGATTGAACCATACATCAAGGTGGCTATTCAAAGCTCCTGCCCATCCTAGCTAAGTGGAGGGATGGGGTGGTTAAATATATACAGAAGGTGGGTCCCTGCTGTTGTGACCCAAAAAGGGTTTCAATGGTAGACGTTCAACCCCTGCTGCTTTGAAGTGTGGTCCACGTGAGTCCCGTGAGTGGCTGATTTTTGGGGGCACCCCATATATAAAGGGGACCCATCAAATGCACGGTGTTGATGTTCAACACGCATCAAGGTGAGGCCTGTAACGGGGCCCATGGTCCCTGCCCGATTTATAAGCAGCAGGAGCTGCAATGTCCTAGACGCTGGATGTCAGCAGCCAGGGGCGTCAGCCCCTTAGCTATATAAATTTTATTTTATTTTATTATTTTTTTTTGTTTTCTTATAGTTTTTCATCGGTGGGGCCCATATCAAGACGATCCACTCCATTTATTAGATTTTATGGCTCATGGTACACCCAATGAGCCCAATATTGGATATTTTTTAACGCACAAA
The DNA here is from genome assembly GCF_029962835.1 of Magnolia sinica. Classification (NCBI taxonomy): domain Eukaryota; kingdom Viridiplantae; phylum Streptophyta; class Magnoliopsida; order Magnoliales; family Magnoliaceae; genus Magnolia; species Magnolia sinica. The sequence goes on from NC_080583.1 coordinate 42,933,021, forward strand.
AACATCATAGCAGGTCCTAATAAATTTTAACTATTAAAATAATGTTCTAGACGATGTGGCCTACCAGAGTTTTGGATCAGCTTCATTCTTCGACTCAACGCCTAAAATGAACTGAAAAATAGGGTGGATGGTGTGGATTAAATACATGCATCATGAGTGAGGCCTGTTGTGGGTCCCACACTCCCCCATTCAAGAGCTAGGACGCTGCTTGCTATAGGATCCAGACACCTCCCCACTTACGCTGTGGTGGAATTTCACCACCCATGTGGACCGCACCACCCATGTGGGCCTACTTGGTGGACGACATTATAAATACATACTTCATGGTGGGGTCCATCCGAGTGGTCCACAAGGCCTCATCATCATAAAAAAATGAAAGAGAGGGAGAGAGAGATGCGGTGTGATGGAGGGATCCCGCCACTATGGGCCCCTCTATACATGCATACATCAATGTGGGTCCCACCATAAGTGGGCCCTTAAATCATAAAATCAAAACATAAAATCACCCACCTAAGATCTTCTCCTACTTCATCCGCCAAAAGCATGCTAGAATTCCAATGGATGGACTTCAACAGTTGAGATGGGCTTAGGATGGAGGGATCAGGTGGTAGGGAGGTGGGCCACACTAGCTCTCTCCCATGGAGCTTGGACGTGGGTTCTCTCATGGGATTTGATTGAAATGAGAAAATGACAGAGAGAGAGAGAGAGATGTAAGGGAGATGGGATGGAAGGTATGGGCTCTTTTGACTTGTTGGTAAGAAAGGGAAGGCTAAGCATGGGTTGCTTTGACTTTGGGTAAGGAGAGGTAAGGGTGAGTGATGGCTTGTGATGGAATGTACTTGACTTATGATTGATGTGATTGATGAGACACGTCGTAGAGATTCTCTTAGAATTTGTAACGCGTGGTGTTTTTCTCAAATTGAACGCAGGCCCACATTTCTTGGCCCGGGTTTCACCTCGGTGCGTAATATGTGGCATCAAAACTGCGACGACGGCGCGGTCATAAGGGTACAAGTATCGGGTCGAGCCGACTCTAGAATACGTAATATGACTCAGGATCGCATGTAAACACTAATTACAGATCGCAGGTTGCCGGAATTCGACCGAGAGAACTGTGAAAGCATACGGAACGGTACGGGCTAAGATATAGGTCTTACAACTCTCCCAACCTAATAAAAATTTCATCCTCAAAATTTACTTTCATATAGGACAAGGTAAGGATAGAGGACGCATCGATATAAACATACACAAGGCATAATCATTATACAAAAGGATAAAGATAACGCTCTCTATTCTCAACCTCGTGCTCCCAAGACGTATGATCAACACTATAATGACCCTTATAGAACCTCTGATCAGAAATGATCAAAACTGGGATACTATACAGCCTCATAATCTCAATAGTAGGGATCTATATCAGAAAGTTCTAAGTTATTCGAACTCAGGGATCTAATCATTATAAGATCTCAACAATCATAGAGTGAAGGGTAGCTATCAGTAGATATGTGATGTTATCTTTAGGTATTCCCAAGTTATGCTCTGATACCAACTTCTGTCACGCCCTAAATTGAGAAATTGGATTCACAAGAATCCTGATCACCGAATCCAGTGCCGACAGCCTCTGTAGTACCCCATTCTCGGCTCCTAGCGTCTATATGCCAAATTCTCATCCTGGGATCCTATAAGGAAGATTTTCCAATGTACATTTAACTCGTAATAAGCATAACCACAAGTATACCCAAATCACAAAGGCAACATCATCATCACATATCCACTAATATAAACATTTGAATACAATGCCGAAAGGGAAATACATATGTCAAAAATCAAAGCTCCAAAAGTCCACTACACACTCTAAGCTCAACGCTGCTGTGACCTAACGCCACCTGCATGCATCTACCGTGCATAAGCTTATAAAAAGCTTAGAGGGTGGTGAAAGTGTGTGCACAAGGTAAGTACCAAGTATGCATTACAATGCCATAAACCATATAATGTCGGAATAAGTGAAAATACTGACAAGATCATGAATCATATGATATCAGAATAAGCGGAAATATTGACAAGTCCATGAGTCATACAATATCAGAGTATGTAATTACAGATCAGCTATGTAAATGAGGAGTTCAAGAGAGCCAAATATTAGATGCCGAGGGTAAAATGCAATATGTAAATCATGCTGAGTCCGTCTATTCCATATAAGTGCAGAAACATAATAACCCAAAATGTCATATGCCTGCGGATGTAATGCAATATGCAATGCGAATGAAATGACTAAGTTGGAGTATGAAGTCGGGATGATAGTACATGGTATCGCAGGCTATAGGGTCCACTATAAGGGACTTCTATCTAAACCAGTCCTATACCTAAATTTGGATAGTCAAACTCAATGTGGTAAACTCCTGATCTCAGGTTAGTCGCGCACCCCAACCGAAATCCTGGCCTTTGCGAAGGTATACGTAACAAATAGTTGCACACCACTAGCCCGAGTGGATAGTGAATGAATGAATGAGTATACAACTCTTGCTCCACAAATCAGTACTGTATATCTTTGAGATCATCACTGGGGTCTAGTACACTCCAAAGTAGCTACTGCCCCTGTAGGCCACGCAGCCCAGCGAATGGAAAACACCTCACTACCTGCTTGCCAGCAGTATACAAACGCCTACCCAGCTCGTCAATAGCGAACCCATTTAGGAGTTGGTCAGACTCAGCCTAACTATGCTGAAAAGGCCAAGCTACATGTCCTAGAGGGGGGGTAAATAGGACTATTCCAAATAAAACTTTTAACAGTGGAAAATAAGAAATAGGATAGCCAACAACATAAAGAAAATAAACCACAATACAGGAATGCAAAGTAACCTCAAAATTCAAGTCTTGAGAAGTTGATACAAATGTTGTTCTAAGGACAACCTTACACCAAAAACCAAAGTTTATGGTAGGACAACCTTATCTCTAGAAAGGTCTTTATATTAAAAACTCAAACTGAAGAGGAATAAAAAAATAGCAAGGAATTTAAATAAATTGCAGGAATTTAAATCTAAGTTATTACAACATTCCTCAATATGCTTGAAATGTAAAAATTACAACATTCACATCCACACATACATTTCACAACTTGAATGATAAAAGATAGGAAATTAAGCAAACATTCAAACCACAAAACACAAGGAGTTATAGTGGTTCACCTGTGTGTTCACCAACTGTTAAACAATAGCCACACAGAATGCTACTCCACTCCTAATATCCTCACACAGGGGATATTAGCGTTCACTATCAAAATAGGTTTCACAGGTTCACCTAAAACCTTCACAATTGTGTCTTTTTAACTTGGGCTTACACAATCCAAAAACCCACACTTTATGAATTTTTTGGCTCTCCTTAGATAACCAAACACAATGAGATTTTTCTAGCTTAATCTCAAAAGAAACCAAAAACAGAATGTAAATTACAATAATATAAAATACCTAGATTTGTCCTTTGTTGCAGCCTGGGAAGAACCAAGTCGGAGTAGAGGTTCGAATGTCAAAGTTCAATGTCCAATACTCACTTTATAATAGTTCTAGGTTCTAATAGATTTTAAAATAAACCAAAATGGGCTAGCTTTAATTGATTTTGATTCCAGAAAAAGGAAAATAACACTTCCTTTCAGATCAGATTGGAATACAAGAAACAAAATCAATTTAAAAAGCTAAAGAAAGAGAATATTAAATATGCACACTTAGCTTAAAATGGATGTAACGCCCTGAAATTCGAGGGTCGAGCATAACTCAGCTCCCGAGTTCCAAAACATCACTTATGCAACATATTTAATGATGAATGTATGTTGTCTGTATTAGTGCATAAAACATGGAATAGATTAAGCCAAAACACAAATATGATTCAGGGATAAATGAATAAAGCAAGCGGAAGACTTATAGCAAAAAATGTGTACAAGTGCAAATCCCTGAATTACATATACAAGCCAGATCGTATGAAAGTGTTTGGTAACAAAATTATAAGTATCCATTACATTATTTCAGTTCCCAAAATAATCCCAGAGATCCCGCACAACAGACCCAGGCTCGCTAGAACCCGTCTGAAAACTGCATATAGGAGAAGGCAGCCTCGTCGTCATCCAGCTCCCGCTCTGCCTCAGACGTCGCATCCACATCTGCAACATCAGGGCCTAAGACAGAGTCTGGTGGGTGTTTAACACCGCCCCAGAAATGTGGGAGTGAGTGATCAACTCAGTGGAACAATAAGGCACTGGTTAACATGTTATCAGTTCAATCAAACAGTAATGATAAAGCAGGACAATTAAATAAATCCTAAGTACTCTTGTTAATGCAAGTATGAATGCGGTATGATGCGTGCCCTCACGCGTACACTCTCAGCGTCTTCATCTTACGTTACGCATGACATCGCCTCAAAGTGCGCCATCTACAAAGCACATGGAAATGCGGTGCATGGATATGATTACCAAGTTGTTATTAATCCGTTTCACACAACAGGATTGGGAAGCTAAGATACCTTCCTCATATCACCATCCAAACAGTGATCCATACTAGGGTCGTCAATCCTAGACATCTCATACGATCATATATTTGAGGTCGTAACAAAGGGCTCGTCACCAATCAATGCACGCCTTTCATGCCTTTACTACCACAGATCGGCTCGTCACCTCCTTGCGGTATCCAGGTATACTCGAGGTCACTACAAAGGGCTCGTCACCAATCAATGTAGGCCGACAGCACGAATATAGTGTCCCATACCACCATAATCGGCTCACGAGTTTAGTTGCTCACTGGTCACTACGGGGAGGCTCGTCACCCCAGCATAGGCCGACAGCTCGACCACGGTGTCCCATACCACCATGTCCGGCTCATGAGTCTTAGCGGATCAAGTACCATAGTTAATAGGATGTCACTGGTAAGTTCGGTACCCTAGATTCAAGCAGTAGCGTCCATACATGGTTAACATACATTGGACAATCGGGTTATTTGACGAACTCGACTAGCACGAGCGCACGTTGAGTTGAGCGACATAGAGTGCGCAAACACTCCGCGTGGCCAAACCACTGCCGACAACTCTAATACGACTCGGGTTCGTCTAATACGTCCTACGTGGCGAAAGCAATCTCAACCACACATATAGGGTCAATTACCGATTTCCTGGACTAATGCATAGTCCCAAACACTTTACACTACTACAGATATTCATATGGAATGTAAGACAGTAATGGAACAACAACTCAAATCATGGTACACCAGCACTTGAAGAATATCAACTTAACATAAATGAGAGCATAGGTAAAGCTTGAATTTAAATAACTTGGAATGTAACTGCATAAAGGAAATCATGCGCATCAATAGGAGTATTGAGAATCACTTCTCAATGCCCACAATTAGTGTAATCAGTTACACTTAGATCATTCATGCATTTCTACAAACACTTAGCATACATAGAACAACATACATGACGTATGTTGAAATACATGCACTTAGGCAATTCCTTTTACTAAGGAGTTGTCATACATGCATCTAGCATACATACATGACAAATAATCATGACAAACACAAGTGCATATTTTATACGTATACGGTACTTTATAAATACACATAGAATACACAAATCTCACTATAGCACATGCATATCAGGAAAGCAATATAAACATAACATTTGACATGTGAAATCTCATCCATAACAAGAATAAATCACTAACTGGTGTTGAAAGCCTTGAAAACCATAACCTATACACTTAAAGTCCTCACCTTAAGCGAAGAAAGAACCACCGAACTGATTTAGACGAGTTGTCTTCGTCAACGGCGTTAGAATACCCTAGAACAAAGATGGAAATGAGATACAACAACACCAAGTCTAATCTAAGCTCTAACACAGGTTAGGGTTAGGTTAACTTACCCCAAAAGAACTCAGAACCGTCAGAAGAACGATTCAAAGTGAAGGTTCAAAGATAAAGAAGAACAAGGAGGAATCCAAGGTGATTCACCAACTTATCTCTCTCACTTTCTCTCTCTTTTCCACTCTCTTTCCAAGCTAGGGTTAGAGAAAATCGTATGGAAAAGAGAGCTAGGGTTTAAGGACTATAAATAGGCCTATTCTTGACGAAAATAACCACAGGGACAAGGTATACTTAGGTTATAACCAAAGTAAGCCTTTCTCGATCCAACGAAGCACTTCTGGTGGGCCTATAACCACGAAAGGTCGGACTTAAGCTCACTGACCATGGATCTAGGTCAGGCTGAGTTTTCGTACCGACCGGCTCTTCAGATCAGCCGTGGCGGACCACACTCAATTCAACGGTCACGGAAACTCGATCAGGTCCACAAGCACTAGGATATGCCTGGGCCAACTATCCTGATCAGAGGGTGAAATTGGGTCAGAATCCAATGGTCAGATAGTTTAAAATCGTCGCGCAAGCGACACGACTCAGATTTCAATAAAAGCTTAATAAATTCCAACCGTTCTCACACTCTTCACTCCGAGCTCAATCAAATCGACCCAGAACATCGGATCGACTTGATTTTCGAGGTGAAGATCAAGCCCAACTCGGTGACCGCAACAGCCTAAGATCATCGCCATCGGACTTTCGACGCGCAGTCCAGGTCCGATCCAGATCTTCTAAAAATTCTCCAGAACAATTGGATTTAGCGATGGATCCCAGATTTCAGAGTAACGTAGCGCTCACTAATCTACACGTTTAGAGCCATGCAGATACAATTTAAAGTGATTGATGCGAATTTCACAAGCAATCGAGTAAAGCGTTAATTACCCCAAAAACAACTACTTAAGGAAAGATTAGCACAAAAATTCCAAGGTCGTTACAATGGAGCATAGACTTATCTCTCAGAAGGCCAAATTAAAATTGCTTTAGTAGGGATAAATATTCTAAGATTCGTGCTCTATTTATAGGTAAGCAAATTGCATCTTTAACTGGTCCAGTAGTCGCTATGACTGGTCTTAGAACTAACTGATATTTGAAAATTTGAGCGCGATAAGATAAGGCAGTTTCACGATTGGTCGTAGGTAGTATACGACTGGTCGAAGGACACCTTCGACTGGTCTTAGGTTGCTCACGACTAGTTGAAGCCAAGCAAAATACATCGCTGTAGTTTGAGTCATAGGTTCACGACTGGTCGAAGGAATAGTCGACATTGTTCATACGACTGGTTGAAATGACCCCAGGACTGGTCGAAGCTTAACAAAAAATTCTGAATTTTTGCAACAAACTTACGACTGGTCCAAGAAAATCTTAGGCAGGTCGAAGAAATGCTAGGACTAGTCGAGGAAGATCCAGGACTAGTCTTAGAGCAGACCAGATCCCCAAATATAAAACATTTATATTATGTATCCGAAATGACCTACTCTAAAGGTTAACCTAAGGTCAAACATACCTTAATAGTGAAGTAAGGACATTGAACCCTTAAGATATGTAACCTTTAAAGAAAGTGAAGCTTGAAATCTTGATGTAGCTTTTCCTTAAAAGCTTCAATTATGCAATCTTGAATCTTGACTTGTAACTTGTAAATTCAGTTGAACATTCTCGAGTCTTGACTTATAAACATGTCTTGTCTTTCGAAGTCGATCTTGTGAGACAATGTCGTGGCTTGACATATCTTGAGTTAAGCATTGTGCTTCACTAATGTGGTCAACATCCATACACTGAGACTCGCTTCATCCATACTGTGTCTCAAACATTTACATTTATGCAATTTCACAAAGTACAAGCAGTGTTTTTGGCACCACAAATTTGACAACATAAAAGGGCTTTCAACCATAGCACTTACAATCTCCTCCTTTGTAAAATTAGTGACAAAACACACTTTTAAGATATATTACATAAGGCAGAATATATGGTTAAAGAGTCATGCACCAGTTATTATTAACTGGCCCACTTTCATAATCAATTCAATATATAGTCCACCTCTGCATATATCTGCACATACTCCCCTTGAGTAACATACATCACATAAATCCAATACCATAGACAATGGATATATATCCATTCTCTCCCTTTTTGTCATAATAGGACAGAGGAAGCAATGATCAAATGGCGGAGGAGTTAAAATGAAAGAGAGAGTAAAAAAAATCCATAAACAGAGATAAGTCAAAAGCAGTAACAATCTCACAAACAGAGATAACAGAAGAGTAATAATGTTATTACAGTCTAGTAAAATAAAAAGAACTAATCTGAGCCAGATGAAGGAGCAGGGATGGAAGGATTAAGTTGATGCATGCCCTTGTTCAAACGCCTAAGATTTTTGCGCATAGATTTGAACTGCTTGACATTAGTAACATGCATATTCTCAACCTTCTCCTCCAAAGCACATAAACGTGCATTAAACTTAGAAGGCTCATAATCTGGATCATTATCATATTTAAGTTCTTCAAAAATATCATCCATGTTAATTTCATGAGGAAGATCACCAACATCCTCCTCATTTCCAGCTTCAGTACCACCATTACCATCACCTTGCCAGGATGCAAATCCAGCTTCATCTTATTAAGGTTAGAATTGTTAAATATCAGATGATGGATTGGGGCTTCTCCAACAGGCATGTCAACTAACATATGTGTAGCCAACACAGTCATCAAATAAGCAAAAGGGTGGTCACTTGACCTGGATGGAGTCTAAACTAAATAATGGAGTGACAAATCAAGGATGGTAAACAAACATGAACACCTCTGGCAACAGAATGAATAACACGAACCATAAAAGACGTCAATTCAGATTTATTACCTGATCGAAGATACAAGTTAGACACAAAGATTTTGTGAAGAACTCTGTATTTGGGTAACAAAAACTTTGAGGGGAGAGCATTCCCTTTATGCGTCTAATGTACGTCCAAATTGCATAAGGCTCTAGTGAGCATATGTTTTTCAGTTTCTGAGAGTTTTTCAGATAAGATATGGATGGGAATGCCCTCATCATTCACAGGAATTTCCATAAGAGCTGAAATCAAATGATGATCAACGTCAAATGGTCCTTCTCTTATGGCTATTTTAAAAGTTAAATTTTTCAATGAAAAATCACTTATGCAAGCGAACATGGACTGAGTAAAGGACCGGTATGCTGGCCCACCCCAATGCAATAAGTTATCCCAACCTACAGTTTGAAGAATATGAAAGATATCATACGGTGTAACATAATCTACAGAAACAGGACATTCTACAATAACATTCCTCAATCTAATGTCCCATACATAAGATGGATCTTCTTCGTAGAACCGAAGATGATGCTTAGTAATAGGAGTATATTTGGAAGAAGATGGACTGTGGGATGTTGTCTTTCTTCCTCTAGATGCCATATGCAACAAAGATTTGAAAGAAACAAAGAGTTGCAATGGATTGAGAAATGGGTATTCTTAAATCAGATATGGGTGAAGAAAAAAAAAATCCAAATCTCAACAAAACAAGAAAAAGACAACTTCAAGAGAGAAATAGAAGTATACTTGACACAAATCCACAAGAAATAAGAAAATGGAACACTAACCTTGATGGATTTAGAAGTTGGGTTCGACTAGCCGGGCATCGACTTCTTAGAGAAGGAAATCAAAATAAGGAAGAAATGATATTTTCCCCAATTTAAGTCAATCGGCGCGATTTACGACTGGTCGTGGGTTTTCTATGCTCAGTTGTAATAAGACAGGTCGAGTACCACCATAAAAATCTGATTTCCTACATTTTTTACAAAAATTGAAATATAAACTAGCAAATATATACAATATGATACAAGTAGGCATAAATAATCATTTTAGAATGCACATGCCAAGATCAAATTTTATTTTGTTAAACCTGCTTTTGTTGAGCGGTTTAGTGAAAATGTCAGCACGTTGATTCTCGGTAGGGATATATTCCAAAGATATAACCTTTTCTTCTACTAATTCACGAATATAATGAAATCTAATGTCAATGTGCTTGGTACGAGAATGTTGAATTGGATTTTTTAAAATATTTATGGCACTGGAATTATCACAATATAATAACATAAAATTCTGTTTAATTCCATAATCACTTAGCACACGTTTCATCCAAACAAGCTGCGTACATGCATTACTAGCTACGATATATTCAGCTTCAGCAGTTGAAAGTGATATAGAACTTTGTTTCTTACTAAACCAAGAAACTAAACAATTTCTGATATAAAAGCAACCACCACTGGTTGATTTTCTATCATCAAGATTACCAGCCCAGTCAGCATCCAAGTACCCAGCTAATTGAACATTAGCCTCAAGTGGATACCAGAGACCGAGATTTATAGTACTTACGACATATCTCATAATTTGCTTGACAACAATCAAGTATGATTCTTTAGGATCAGACTGATATCTAGGGCAAATACCAACACTTAGAGTGATATTAGGTCTACCAGCAGTTAAATACAGTAAGCTACCAATCATATTCTGATATAATTTCAGATCCACATTTTTACCTGCAGAATCTTTTGAGAGTTTTAAAGTTATACTCATAGGAGTATCAAACTTCTTACAATTCTCAAATCCAAACCTTTTAATCAAGTTCAAGGCATACTTGGTTTGAGAAATAAAAATACCATCAGATTTTTGTTTTACTTACAACCCTAGGAAATAATTTAATTCCCCAACCATGCTCATTTCAAATTTTGATTTCATTAAATCTGCAAACTCAACAGTCATGTTAGTACATGTTGATCAATAAATAATATCATCAACATAGATTTGAACCATTAAGATATCATCGTTATATTTCTTAACAAAGAGTGTCTTATCGACACTACCCATTTGAAAATTATGACTTAGTAAAAACTTGGTCAATTTTTCGTACCATGCCCTGGGAGCTTGTTTTAGACCATATAGAGCCTTTTAAAGATGGTATACATGATCAGTAAGCTTAGGGTCTTCAAACCCTGTAGTTGTTCAACATATACTTCTTCATGTAAATCGCCATTCAAAAAGGCACTCTTTACATCTATTCGATAAATTTTAAATTTTTTAAAGCATACAATGGATATGAAAAGTCTTATTGATTCAAGGCGAGCAACTGGAGCAAAAGTTTCATCGTAATCAATGCCTTCTATTTAGTGTACCCTTGAACAACCAGTCTTGCCTTATTTCGAATAATATTACTAAGTTTGTCTGACTTATTTTTGAAAATCCACTTTGTTCCAATATTATGTTTATCTTTAGGTCTAGGAACAAGATACCAGACATTATTTCGAACAAATTGATTAAGTTCTTCCTGCATAGCTATTATCCAGTATTCATCAGAAAATGTTTCTTTTACATTTACCGGTTCAATCTGGGATGTAAAACACATGTAGTTACATATGTCTTTTAATTGTCTACGAGTGCGCACACCAGTGAGAGGGTTTTCAAGTAACTGATTGGTTGGATGATCTTTAACAGTCCTTAGTTTAGAATTAACTTGATTTGATGAAGTATCTGGTTTTTCAATCAAAAGAACTTCATCATTATCTGAACTTGGGGCAGGTGTATTCAAGTGATCATCAATGACTACATTGTTGGACTCTTGAATCACACCAGTCTTGTTGTTCAGAACACGATATGCCCGACTGTTTAAAGAGTCCTTAGAAGATCCCTTCATCACTCTTTATATCAAACTTTCCCAGATTTTCACTGTCACGTAAAATGTAGCACTTGCTACCAAAAACTCGAAAGTATTTGACAGTAGGCTTCTTATCAAACCAAAGTTCATAAGCAGTTTTATTATCAAACTTACATGTATACACTCAGTTGATAATATAGCATGCAGTATTTACAGCTTCAGCCCAAAGATTTCTAGGGAGCTTCATACTATTCAACATTACGTTTCCCATTTCTTGAAGCACTCTATTTTTCCTTTCCACAATTTCATTTTGTTGTGGTGTTTTGGGCGCAGAGAATTCATGCGATATTCCGTGATCGTTACAGAATTTCTCAAAAGTGCTATTCTCAAACTCAGATCCATGATCACTACGAATCTTACAGACTTGAGAACCTTTTTCAGTTTGGATCCGTTTGAGAACCTTTTTTAGTTCATCAAGGGTTTCTGATTTATCCCTTAAGAAGGCTACCCAAGTGAATATGGTAAAATCATCCACGATTACCAGTATGTATTTTTTGCCTCCTCGACTCTCCATCTTGGTAGGTCCTATAAGGTCCATATGGAGTAGCTCGAGTGGTCTTGATGTGGCATTGGAGTTCACCTTTTTGTGAAAACTCCTTGCTTGCTTGCCATACTAGCATTCACCACATATTTTGTCTACTTTTTGTAATTTTGGTAGACCTCTTATTAGTTCTCTTTTACTCAATCTGTATAAATTATGGTAGTGTACATGTCCAAGGCGTTTATGCCGTAATTCAGTCTCATCGGTATGGACCATGTAACACAATTATTTAGATGAGATACCATCACTTATAATATAGCAGTTTTTAGAAGTCCTATGACTAGTTAATATTACAGAACCCTTTTTGTTTAAAATTTCACAACCTTTATTGAAAATTTCACACTATGATTGTTATCACATATTTGAGATATACTTAACAGGTTGTATTTTAGTCCCTCAACATATAAAACATTTTTAAATAAAGGGAGGTTATAGAGTTGAACCATACCTTAGCCAATAATCTTGCAATTGCTACCATCACCAAATGTGATTGATCCATCAGTCATATCTTTAAGATCGGTGAATAAAGCCTTGTCGCCTGTCATATGCCTGGAGCATCCACTATCAAGGTACCACTTCGAATGACTTATAGCTTTGAAAGCGGTGTGGGCAACCAAACAAGTAACCTTAGGAACCCATTTCATAACTGTTTTGGGTTTAGAAGTATAGTTGGTCATCTTGTATTTGTAATGACCTATTGAGTTACATTTTAAGAGCTTCTTAAGCAAATCAACTATCTTTTCAGATAAAGGATTTCGGTTCTGATTCTTATAGCTGATATGGTTATTTCTAAAAGATTGAAAAGTTTTGGAATCTTAGGAAAACTTATAATTTGCACTCTTTTCTTTTGAGTTTAAAGACTCTCCTTTCACAAGTTTAGGAGGATATTCTTTTGTTTAGGAGGAATATTTCTATCGTATCCCAGACCAGATTGATCACCACATTTTCTTGATCCAGACAGAAGTTTTTCTAATTTCGGATCACCCTGGGCATACCTCCATGTATCCTTTAAACTCAAAAGTGAAGAGACTTCAAATTTAAGTTTCTCACTTTCAGATTGTAGGTTTTCAATCAAGGAAGTTTTGAAATCTAAATCGCATTTTGATTTTTCAAAACTATCTGAAATGAGGGATTTTTCTAAAACAAGAGAATCAAAATTTTCCTTAAGCTTCGAGAACTTTTCTTTCTGAAGATTTAATTTTACTGCAAGTTTACAACTTTCCTTGTATAGGGCATTGTAAGCATCTTGAAGATCTTCTTCATTGTCATGATCACTATTCAGATTTTCTTCACTAATTGAATCATCATGATCTGAAAAAGTGAACTTGGCTAGAGTCATAAGAGCCTTATCATTGCCTGACTCGGTTTCAGAATCTTCTGATTCAGAAGATTCATCTTAAGTAGCCATCATTCTTTTCTTTTTAGGTTTGCCCTTTTTAGGACACTTGTTTGCTAAATGTCCATATTCTTGGTAGTTGTAACATTGACTATCTTTTAATGATTTTTGAGGCTTAGATTTCGATCTCTTATCATTAGATTTTTGAAAATCATCCCTCTTTTTACTTTTAAAAATCTTGTAAAACTTTTTAGCAAGAAGAGCCATATCATCTTCAGAATTTTTTAAATCAGAATCTTGAGAAATACATTTAGAAGATTTAAGGGTAATAGATTTGCCTTTAGGAGCTTTAAAATTTAATTCATAGGTTTGTAAAGACCCAACTAGTTCTTCTACCCTCATATTGTCCGTATCACGAAGTTCCTAAATCGTGGTTACCTTAGAGTTGAACCGTTCAGGAAGTGAGTGTAGTATCTATACACACACTTTACTTTCTGAGATTTTATCACCAAGACTCCACATAGAGTTTACAATTTCATTAAATCTTGTATAAAAGTCCATAAATATTTCATTTTCCTCCATATGAATTTCTTCAAATTTAGTTGTGAGGAGTTGAACTTTAGATTTCTCGACAGTTGAAGTACCCTCATGTGTCATTTCTAAAATATCCCAAGCTTGCTTTGCAGTATTATAGGATATAATTCTTTTAAACTCATCCGGTGATAGTGCGCAAGTGATTACATTTAGTGCTTTTGCATTGGCACTACTCTCATTTTTCTGAAGAGTGGTCCATGAGAAATATGGTGTTACTCTCATTGATTTTGAACCATCTATCCCAGTCACTTCAGTGGTAGGTGTGTTCCATTCAGTCACTGTGGCTTGCCACACACTCTTATCCATTGAGTTGAGGAAAATCCTCATCCTGGCTTTCCAATAAGTATAGCTGGAGCCATCAAATGGTGGAGGCCTAGTGACTGAAAGGCTATCAAAATTTGACATCTTATATACATAGCTTAGATCGTTAGCTCAGGAAATGAATCCAAGAATAAATAATTAAAAATGAGCTATTTGGCTCTGATAAATAGTACGGACTAAGATACGGGTCTTACAGGGGACGAATAAGACTATGCCAAATAAAACTTTTAACAGCAGAAAATAAGAAATAGGATAGCCAACAACATAAAGAAAGTAAACCACAATACAAGAATGTAAAACAACCTCAAAATTCAAGTCTTGAGAAGTTGATACAAATGTTGTTCTAAGGACAACCTTACACTAAAAACTAGAGTTTATAGTAGTACAACCTTATTTCTAGAAAGATCTTTGTATTAAAAACTCAAACCAAAAAGGAATAAATAAATAGCAAGGAATTAAAATAAATTGCAGGAATTTAAATTTAAGTTATTACAACATTCCCCACTGTGCTTGAAATGTAAAAATTACAACATTCACATCCACACATACATTCCACAACTTTAATGATAAAAGATAGGAAATTAAGCAAACATTCAAGACAAGGAGTTATAGTGGTTCACCTATGTGTTCACCAACTGTTAAACAACAGCCACACAGAATGCTACTCCACTCCTAATATCCTCACACAGGGGATATTAGCATTCACTATCAAAATAGGTTTCACAGGTTCACCTAAAACCTTCACAATTGTGTCTTTTTAACTTGGGCTTACACAATCCAAAAACCCACACTTTCTTAGTTTTTTGGTCTCCTTAGATAACCAAACACAATGAGATTTTTCAGGCTTAATCTCAATAGAAATCAAAAACAAAATGTAAATTACAATAATGTAAAATACCTGAATTTCTCCTTTGTAGCAGCTCGAAAGAACCAAGTTGGAGTAGAGGTTCGAATGTCAAAGTTCAATGTCCAATACTCACTTTATAATGGTTATGTTCTAGTAGTGTAACGCCCTGAAATTCGGGGGTCGAGCATAACTCAGCTCCCGAGTTCCAAAACATCACTTATGCAACATATTTAAGGATGAATGTATGTTGACTGTATTAGTGCATAAAACATGGAATAGATTAAGCCAAAACACAGATATGCTTCAGGGACAAGTGAATAAAGCAAGCGGAAGACTTATAGTAAAATGTGTACAAGTGTAAATTCCTGAATTACATATACAACCAGATCGTGTAAAAGTGTTATTTAACAAAATTTAAGTATCAAATACATCATTTCAGTTCCCAAAATATAATCCCAGAGATCCCGCGCAACAGACCGAAGCTCGCTAGAACCCGTCTGAAAACTGCATATAGGAGAAGGCAGCCTCGTCGTCATCCAGCTCCCGCTCTGCCTCAGACGTTGCATCCACATCTGCAACATCAGAGCCTAAGACAGAGTCTGGTGGGTGTGTAACACCGCCCCAGAAACGTGGGAGTGAGTGATCAACTCAGTGGAACAATAAGGCACTGGTTAACATGTTATCAGTTCAATCAAACAGTAATGATAAAGCAGGATAAGTAATTAAATCCTAAGTACTCTTGTTAATGCAAGTATGAATGCAATATGATGCGTGCCCTCACGCGTACACCCTCAGCGTCTTCATCTTACGTTACGCATGACATCGCCTCAAAGTGCGCCACATCTACAAAGCACATGCAAATGCGGTGCATGGATATGATTACCAAGTTGTTATTAGTCCATTTCACACAACAGGATTGGGAAGCTAAGATACCTTCCTCATATCACCATCCAAACAGTAATCCATACTAGGGTCGTCAATAGTAGATATCTCATACGATCATATAGTTGAGGTCGTAGCAAAGGGCTCGTCACCAATCAATGTACGCCTTTCATGCCCTTACTACCACAGATCGGCTCGTCACCTCCTTGCGGTATCCAGGTATGCTCGAGGTCACTACAAAGGGCTCGTCACCAATCAATGTAGGTCGACAGCACGAATATAGTGTCCCATACCACCATAATCGGCTCACGAGTTAAGTTGCTCACTGGTCACTACGGGGAGGCTCGTCACCCCAACGTAGGCCGACAGCTCGACCACGGTGTCCCATACCACCATGTCCGGCTCATGAGTCTTAGCGGATCAGGTACCATGGTTATTAAGATTTTACTGGTAAGTTCGGTACCCTAGATTCAAGCAGTAGCGTCCATACATGGTTAACATACATCGGACAATCGGGTTATTTGACGAACTCGACTAGCACGAGCGCACGTTGAATTGAACGACATAGAGTGCGCAAACACTCCGCGTGGCCAAACCACTGCCGCCAACTCTAATACGGCTCGGGTTCGTCTAATACGTCCTACGTGGCGAAAGCAATCTCAACCACGAATATAGGGTCAATTACCGATCTCCTGGACTAAGGCATAGTCCCAAATATCCTACACTACTACAGATATTCATATGGAATATAAAACAGTAATGGAACAATAACTCAAATCATGTTACATACACATCTGAAGAATATCAACTTAACATAAATGTAAGCATAGGAGATGCTTGAATTTAAATAACTTGAAAGGTAACTGCATAAAGGAAAACATGTGCATCAATGGGAGTATTGAGAATCACTTCTCAACGCCCACAATTAGTGTAATCAGTTACACTTAGGTCATTCATGCATTTCTACAAACACTTAGCATACAAGGAACAACATACATGACGTATGTTGGAATACATGCACTTAGACAATTCCCTTTACCAAGGAGTTGTCATACATGCATCTAGCATACATACATGACCAATAATCATGGCAAGCACAAGTGCATATTTTATACGTATACGGTACTTTATAAATACACTTAGAATACACAAATCTCAATATAGCACATGCATATCAGGAAAGCAATGTAAACATAACATTTGACATGTGAAATCTCATCCATAACAAGAATAAATCACTAACTGGGATTGAAAGCCTTGAAAACCATAACCTATACACTTAAAGTCCGCACCTTAAGCGAAGAAAGAACCGCCGAACTGATTTAGACGAGTTGTCTTCGTCAACGGCGCTAGAATACCCTAAAATAAGGATAGAAATGAGATACAACAACACTAAGTCTAATCTAAGCTCTAACATAGGTTAGGGTTAGGTTAACTTACCCCAAAAGAACTCAGAATCGTCAGAGGAACGATTCAAAGTAAAGGTTCAAAGGTGAAGAAGAACAAGGAAGAATCAAGATGATTCACCAACCAATCTCTCTCACTAACTCTCTCTTTTCCACTCTCTTTCCAAGCTAGGGTTAGAGAAAATTCGTATGGAAATGAGAGCTAGGGTTTAAGGTCTATATATAGGCCTTAAAATGATGGAAATAACCCCAGGGTCAAGGTATACTTAGGTTATAACCAAAGCACGCCTTTCTCGATCCAACGAAGCACTTCTGGTGGGCCTATAACCACGAAAGGTCGGACGTAAGCTCCTTGACCATGGATCTAGGTCAAGCAGAGATTTCATACCGACCGGCTCTTCAGATCAGCCGTGGCGGACCACACTCAATTCAACGGTCACGGAAACTCGATCAGGTCCACAAGCACTAGGATATGCCTGGGCCAACTATCCTGATCAGAGGGTGAAATTGGGTCAGAATCCAACGGTCAGAATGCTTAAAATCGTCGCGCAAGCGACACGACTCAGATTTCAATAAAAGCTTATTAAATTCCAACCGTTCTCACACTCTTCACTCCGAGCTCAACCAAATCGACCCAGAACATCAGATCGACTTGATTTTCGAGGTGAAGATCAAGCCCAACTCGGTGACCGCAACAGCCTAAGATCATCGCTATCGGACTTTCGACGCGCGGTCTAGGTCCGATCCAGATCTTTCAAAAATTTCCCAGAACAACTGGATTTAGCGATGGACCCCAGATTTCAGAGTAACGTGGCGCTCACTAATCTACACGTTTAGAGCCATGCAGATTCAATTTAAAGTGATTGATGCGAATTTCACAAGCAATCGAGTAAAGCGCTAATTACCCCAAAACAACTACTTAAGGAAAGATAAGCACAAAAATTCCAAGGTCGTTACAAGTAGATTTTAAATTAAACCAAAATGGGCTAGATTTAATTGATTTCGATTCAAGAAAAAGGAAAATAGCACTTCCTCTTTTCAAATCAGATTGGAATACAAGAAACAAAATCAATTTAAAAAGCTAAAGAAAGAGAATATTAAATATGCACACTTAGCTTAAAATGGAGCACAAACTTATCTCTCAGAAGGCTGGATTAAAATTGCTTGAGTAGTGATAAATATTCTGAGATTCGTGTTCTATTTATAGGTAAGAAAATTGTATCTTCGACTGGTCCAGAAGTCACTACGACTGGTCTTAGAACCAACTAATATTTGAAAATTTGAGCGTGATAAGATAAGGCAGTTTCACGACTGGTCATAGGTAGTATATGACTGGTTGAAGGACAGCTTCGATTGGTCTTAGGTTGCTCACGACTAGTCGAAGCCAAACAAAATACATCATTGTAGTTTGAGTCGTAGGTTCACAACTGATCGAAAGAACAGCCAACACTGTTCATACAACTGGTCGAACAGACCCTAGGACTGGTCGAAGCTTAACAAAAAATTTCAAATTTTTGCAACAAACTTACGACTGGTCCAAGAAAATCTTAGACAGGTCGAAGCAGTGCAAGGACTAGTCGAGAAAGATCCAGGACTAGTCATAGAGTAGACCAGATTTCCAAATATAAAACATTTGCATCATGTATCCGAAATGACCTACTCTAAAGGTCAACTTAAGGTCAAACATACCTTAATAGTGAAGTAAGGACATTGAACCCTTAAGATATGTAACCTTTAAAGAAAGTGAAGCTTGAAATCTTGATGTAGCTTTTCCTTAAAAGCTTCAATTACGCAATCTTGAATCTTGACTTGTAACTTGTAAAATTAGTTGAACATTCTTGAGTCTTGACTTGTAAACATGTCTTGTCTTTCGAAGTCGATCTTGCGAGACAATGTCGTGGCTTGACATATCTTGAGTTGAGCATTGTGCTTCACTATTGTAGTCAACATCCATACACTAGGACTCGCTTCATCCATACATGCTTCATCTATACTGTGTCTCAAATATTTACATTTATGCAATTTCACAAAGTACAAGCAGTGTTTTTGGCACCACAAATTTGACAACATAAAGGGGCTTTCAACCATAGCACTTACATATGCCTACTCCCTCAGGCGAGTAAGGTGTAATGACCCGAAAAATTCCGTGCAAAGACCCAAGTACTACCTCAAATTCTTTAGAAGTTAAATGTGGGTTAATTAGCGCTAAACTCGATTGCTTGTGAAATTAGCATCAATCACTTTAAATTTGATCTGCAGGACTCAAAACCAGTAGAATCGTTAGCACTATGTTACCCTGAAATTTGGGATTCAACGCTATATCCAGTTGCTCTCGGGAGTACTTAGAAACTTTGTATCAGACCTGGACCGCGCGTCGAAAGTCCGATAGCGATGATCTTAGACAATTATGATCACCTAGTTGGGCTTGACCATCACCTCAAAAATCAAGTCCAGATGATGTCCCGGGTTATTTTGCTTGAGTCCGGAGTAAAGAGTGTGAGAAAGCTGAGAAATTAAATATAAATTTGTGAAATTTGAGTCATATCGCTTGCGCGCCGATTCTAAGCTTTTTGACCGTTGGATTCTGACCCAATTTCACCCTCGGATCAAGGAAGATGGCCCTGGCATGTCATACTGCCGGTGGACCTGATCGAGTTTCGGTGACCGTTGAATTGAGATTGGTCCGCCACGGCTGATCTGTAAATCTGATCGGTACAAAACTCAGACTGACCTAGATCTATGGCCAATGAGCTTAAGTTCGACCGCACGTGGAAAAAGGACCACCAGAAGTGCTCCGTTGGATCGAAATAGACCCGATTTGGTTATAACCTAAGTATACCTTGGCCCTCGGGCTATTTTCTTCAATGTTAGGCCTATATAAAGACCTTAAAACCCTCACTCTCTATTCCATACGAATTTTCTAACCCTAGCTAAGAGAGGGAGAGGAAAAGAGAGAGAAAGTGAGGGAGAAGTTGGTGAATCATCTTGAGATTCTTCCTTGTTACTCTGCATCCCTAAACCATCACTTCTGAATCGTTATTCCAGCGATTCTAAGTTCATTATTGGGTAAGTCAATCAAACTTTAACCTGTTTTAGAGCTTAGAATAGGCTAAGTGTTGATGTAGTTCATTTCTATTCATGCCTTAGGTCATCTAGTCGCCGTTGACGAAGATTTATCGTCTGAATCAGATCTGTGCGCTTTTTCTAGTTTAACGCAAGGACTATATTCGTATAGGTTATAGTTTTCAAGGCTTTCAATGTCGATTAATGGTTTATTATTGTTGTGGGTGTAATTTCACATGCCAAATGCGATGTTTATATTGCGTTCCTGATATATATGAGATATATTGAGATTTGTGTATTCCTTGTGTATGTGAAAGTATCATATATGTCTAAAATACGAGCATGTGTTTGCCATGATTAATTGTCGTGTATTTGTGCTAGTTGTATGTGTGTCAACTCCTTGATGAAAGGAATTGTCCAAATGTGTGTTATCATCAACATATGTCATGTATGTTGGAATATGTAGTCTAAGTGTTTGTAGAAATGTCTAAATGATCAAGTGTGTAATATATTATCCTATTTACGGACATTGAGAAGAGATTCTCAACTATCCTATTGGTGTGTATGATTTCCTACATGTGATTTACATTCTTTGTTGTTTAAATTCAAGCACTACTTATGTGTAAATCCATGTTAAGTTGATATTCGTTAAATGCTTCCATATTGTATGATTTGAATTGTTGTTCCATTACTATTCTACATTGTTAATATGAATATCTGTTATAATTGAATGTGTTTGGGACTATGAAATAGTCCAGGAGATCGGTAACAAACCTTGAGCTCGTCACCGAGGTTGTTTTCGCCACGTAGGATGTGTTTGACGAACCCGAGTCGTATTAGGGTTGTCGACAGTGGTTTGGCCACACGGAGTGTTTGCGCACTCTATGTCGTTCAACTCAACATGCACTCATGCTAGTCGAGTTCGTCAAGTAACCCGATTGTCCCGATGGATGTACACCATGTATGGACGCTATTGTTTGAATCTAGGGTACCAAACTTACCAATGCAATCCCGTTAACCATTGTACCTTGATCCGCTAAGACTTATGAGCCGGGCATGGTGGTATGGGACACCGTGGTCGAGCTGTCGGCCTACGCCGGGGTGACGAGCCTCCCCGTAGTGACCAGTGAACACACCAGACTTGTGAGTCGATTATGGTGGTATGGGACACTATATTCGTGCTGTCGGCCTACATTGATTGGTGACGAGCCCTTTGTAGTGACCTCGAGCATACCTTGTTACTGCAATAAGGCGACGAGCCTTAGGATAGTAACTAAGGTATGATAGGCATGCATTGATTGGTGATGAGCCCTTTGCAGCGACCTAGAACCATATGATCATATGAGACTGCTTAGGACTGACGACCCTAGAATGGATCACTGTATGGGAGTTGATATAAGGAAGGTACCTTAGCTTCCCAATCCTGCTGTATAAAAAGGACTAATAATAACTTGGTAATCATGTTCATGCACCACATTGTATGTGTGTTGGCGTCGTTGGCACTGCAGGAGGTTGTCATGTGTACCGTAAGATGAAGACGCTGAGAGAGTGCAGGCGAGGGCATGCATCATTTCTACATACATCCTTGCATTAACAAGAGTAATTAGGATGTGTTTGATTGTATTACCTTATCATTACTACTTGATTGATTTGATATCATGTTAACTTTTACTGTATAGTTCCACTGAGTTGATCACTCACTCCCACATTATGGGACGGTGTTTCAACACCAACCAGACTCTGTCTTAGATGAAGATGATGACGCGACCCCTGAGGCAGAGTAGGAGTATGAGGATGATGAGGATGCATTTTCTTTTATACAGTTCTCAGGCGGGTTCATGTGAGCCGTGTCCTGATCTATGAGGATACAAGGTTTATTTTGTAATGGTTTATTTCATTTGATACTTGCATTTTGAGACACACATGAATATAATTATGACCTGGCAGAGTATACATATTATAGGGACTTGTATATGTACACATATATTTCTTTAAGTCTTCCGCTTGCATCTTTCACTTATCCCTGGATTATGTTTACAGTTTGGCTTAATCTATTCCATGTTTTATGCACTCATACAGACAATATACATCCATCATGAAATATGTTGCATAAGTGATGTTTTGAAATTCTGGAGCTGAGTTATGCTCGACCCCCAAATTTCAGGGCGTTACATAAGGCCACAGGCCCTTCCAACAGACCATGACACAGTGGGAGACGGGGCCTACTGGTATACAGCCCTCATATGCTCATATATCCACTCGGTCTGGACATTGGGGCATCCTCTACTACCAAGGGGGTTTAGGGATTTTCACCCAGGGCCATCTATGGCAACTCAATGCTTGAACCAAACATTTCCAATGTCCCATCTGGCCATCCACGATATGCCTGTGGAGGCTACAACCCTGATGTTGCTAGGGCGTATAGTAATCACAATACACAATTCATCAATCCTGTGCATACCATGTGCTCATGTGAGATAACCTCTGCCTATCAGGGAGTTCATAAACCATCGGCACTATGGCATATGCAATGGTCAATTATATCTCATAACAAACATGCAAATGATGCATATGAGCATGTATCATGATGTTATGCTGTCACACACTCATAAATTGGTATCAATAACTGGCATCGACAATCGACCTCGACAATGTGGACATTTAACCAACATTGCCCCTAAGGAATGGCCCACATAGAGCCAAACATATTATGGGCCCATGGCCTCACGCAAGGGCCCCATACATCAAGTGGGCTGCATTAGATGGGCCTAACACATCACTATGGGCCGCATCACATGGGCCAAAAATACATCTCAATGGGCCTCATCATACGGGTTAATATACATCATAGTGGGCCTCATCATATGGGTCAATATACAACACCATAGGCCTCACTCAAGAGCTTAATACACATTACGATGGGCCTCTCACATGGGCCTAATATACATCACAATGGGCTCCATCACCTAGCCCTCAAATGTATTACAATAGGCCTCATCACATAGGCCTCATATACATCACATTGGGCCTTAAATACGGGCTGAATATACATTAAAATGGGCCTCAAATACGGGCCGCATATACATCACATTGGGCCTCGACAATCGGCCTCGATATCCAGCCTCAACAATCGTCCTCGATAATCAGAATTGGCCTCGATAATTGGTCTCGACAATCAGAATCGACATATGGAATTGGCCTCGTCGATCGAACTCAGCCTTGACAATCAGAATCGACGATCGGAATTGGCCTCGTTAATCAGAATCGGACATGTCAATTGGAATCGACAATCAAAATCGGCCCCGATAAGTGGCCTCGATAAACGGAATTGGCCTCGTCAATCAAACTCAACCTCAACAATTAGAATCAGCCTCGACAATTGGCCTCAACATACGAAATCAGCCTCATCAATCGGACTCAACAATCGAAATCAGCCTCGACAAATGGAATCGGCTTCGTCAATCGAACTCAGCCTCGACAATTAGAATCAGCCTCAACATATGAAATCAGCTTCATCAATCGGACTCAATAATCAAAATCGGCCTCGACAAACGGAATCGGCCTCGTCATTTGAACTTAGCCTTAACATATAAAATCGGCCTTGTCAATCTGATTCGACCTCGACAATCGGAATCGACAATCGAAATCAGCCGAACAAGGCCTAAGGGAAAGTCACAATGTGGACATTAAACCATCATTGCCCATCAATGTGGCCATTTAACCAGTATTGCTCCCAAGGAGTGGCCTACATAGGGCCAAACATATAGTGGGCCCATGGCCTCACATACAATCATGATGAGCCTCATATACGTCACATTGGTCTCGTCATATGGGCCAATATACATCACATCGGGCCTTAAATACACAACAGGTGGGCCTTGCACATGGGCTCCAAATATATCATATGGGCCTCATCACACGGGCCTCATATATCAAGTGGGCCTCATTATATGGGCCTAACAATACAAACGGGTGGGCCCCGTCCACGGGCCAAAATACATCATAATGGGCCTTGCCCATGGGCCATGAATACATCACAATGGGCCTCTTCATCTGGGCTGCAATTCCACCATAACGGACTCTATCCCGTGGGCCTCAAATATATATTATAGGTGAGCCTCAAGTATACATCACAGGTGGGCCTTATCACATGGCTAGGAGGTGTGGATGAATCACATCCATCAAGGTGGGAGCGGCAGAAGGACAACGTGGACATAAAATACAAACATCATGGTGGAGTCCTCATCACCGTCGAAACACGTCCAACACCGTCCAGATCATCTAAACGGTGTGGATGAAAAAATGCATCGCGGTGGGGCGGCACGACACCATCCAAACTACCTAGCACAGATGGACGGAGTAAGTATAATACATATGTCAAGTCAGGGCCCCACCGTCCCTGTGGAAGGTGGTGGATGGAGCACATATATCGTGCGTCCAACACAGATAGATGGTGTGAATACGATACATGCATTAGGTGGGGTCCTACAGTGGGACATCTTGGATAAAACCCATACCTCATGGTGGGTTCCACGCATGTGGACAATGTAGATCAACAACACATACATCATGCATGGGACCCATAGAACTTACTGACATCGCAGCAGCTGCAACTACGTGGGTCTCATTGTTTTGTGCTGTGGACGGCAAGGATGAAACTCAACCAGTAGTGTCTCACCAGATTAGACAGCTGGATGTAAAACATATGGACGACATGAGTGAAGAACAGGTGGATGACGTGGGTAACAAACACATCACGATCGCCCCACGTAGCACCATCCAGCTGTGGATGGTGTGAAGAAACACATTCATCTTGGTGGCCCACAGATCTTGGTGACGTCAATCCAGTAGCTGTTGCTGCTAGAGTCCCCACAAATGGACGGTGCCAGATGTAACACATACATCACGATCAGGCCCACACAGTTTGCTGACATCAATCAGCAGCTGTATGGTGCTGGGTTGCAGGTCAAGCATTCAATAGATGAACGTCTTGGATTGAACCATACATCAAGGTGGCTATTCAAAGCTCCTGCCTATCCCAGCTAAGTGGAGGGAAGGTGTGGTTAAATATATACAAAAGGTGGGTCCCCTGCTATTGTGACCTAAAAAGGGTTTCAATGGTAGACGTTCAACCCCTGCTGCTTTGAAGTGTGGTCCACTTGAGTCCCGTGAGTGGCTGATTTTTGGGGGCACCCCATATATAAAGGGGACCCATCAAATGCACGATGTTGATGTTCAACACGCATCAAGGTGGGGCCTGTAGTGGGGCCCACGAACCCTGCCCGATTTATAAGTAACATGAGTTGTAGCATCCTGGACGCTAGACGTCAGAAGCCAGGGGCATCAACCCCTTAGCTATATAAATTTTATTTTATTTTATTTTTTTGTTTTCTTGTAGTTTTTCATAGGTGGGGCCCATATCAGGAGAATCCACTCCATTTACTGGATTTATGGCTCAAGGTACACCCAACGAGCCCAATATTGGATATTTTTCGACGCACAAAAACATCACAACAGGTCCTAATAAATTTTAACTATTAAAATAATGTTCTAGATGATGTGGCCTACCAGAGTTTTGGATTAGCTTCATTCTTCGGCTCAATACATAAAATAAACTGGAAAATAAGGTGGACGGTGTGGATTAAATACATGCATCATGAGTGGGGCCTGTTATGGGTCCCACACTCCCCCATTCAAGAGCTGGGACGCTGCTTGCTGCAGCGTCCAGACACCTCCACCCTCATGTTGTGGTGGAATTTCACCACCTATGTGGGTCGTACCACCCATGTGGGCCTACTTGGTGGACGACATTATAAATACATACTTCATGGTGGGGTCCATCCGAGTGGTCCACAAGGCCTCATCATCACAAAAAAATGAAAGAGAGGGGAGAGAGAGAGAGAGATGCGGTGTGATGGAGGGACCCCGCCACTATGGGCCCCTCTATACATGCATGCATCAATGTGGGTCCCACCATAAGTGGACCCTTAAATCACAAAATCAAAATATAATATCACCCACCTATGATCGTCTCCTCCTTCCACCAAAGCATGCTAGAACTCCAATGGATGGACTTCAACGGTTGAGATGGGCTTAGGATGGTGGGATCAGGTGGTAGGGAGGTGGGCCACACTAGCTCTCTCCCATGGAGCTTGGACGTGGGTTCTCTCATGGGATTTGCTTGAAATGACAAAATGAGAGAGAGAGAGAGAGAGGAGAGAGGAGATGTAAGGGAGATGGGATGGAAGGTATGGGCTCTTTTGACTTGTTGGTAAGAAAGGAAAGGCTAAGCATGGGTTGCTTTGACTTTAGGTAAGGAGAGGTAAGGGTGAGTGATGGCTTGTGATGGGATGTACTTGACTTATGATTGATGTGATTGATGGGACATGTCATAGAGATTCTCTCAAATTTTGCAACGTGCAGTGTTTTTCTCGAATTGAACATGGGTCCACATCTCCTGGCCCGGGTATCACCTCGGCGCTTAATACGCGGCATTGGAACTACGACGACGGCACGGTTGCAAGGGTACAAGTCTCGGGTCGAGCCGACTCTAGAATATGGAATACGACTCAGGATTGTGTGCAAACGCCGATTATAGATCGCGGGTTGCCAGAATTCGACCGAGAGAACCGCGGAAGCATACAGAACAATACGGGCTAGGATACAGGTCTTAGACCTTTAACATGTGGGGCCCACTAGATGATGTGTTGGATCCACACCATCCACACCTTAGACGGTGGGTCCTACATAGCATGCAGCTGTTGTTGACGTCAGCAATTCTGGCCCTGATCATGAGGTTTGTGTTAGATCCAAACCGTCCATCCACCTGTGAGCTCGTCTTAATGCTTAAGACGAAATATAAGACGGATCTATCTATCAGATGGACCATACTACAAAAAAAAACAGTGAAGGATTGAACACCTACCATTGAAACCCGTTTGGGGTTCCAAAAGCTCTGGATCAATATGAAATTTGTTTTCCTCTTAATTCAGGTCTTTGTGACCTTATGAATAGATTGGAAAATAAACATTATGGTGGGCCCTCGAAATTTTAAACGGTGAAAATCATTATCTCCACTACTATTTGTGGTATGGTCCAAATGATCTTTCGATATGATTCATTCTTTTAGAAAATGCTCTAATTGATCTATAAAAATAGATGAATGGTGTAGATAATCCAGTTAGGACTGTGGGTCCCACTTGATGTATGTGAGGCCCACATGATGTGGCCCACTTGATGTATATGAGGCCCACGCGATGTGGCCCACGCGATGTGGCCCACTTGATGTATATGAAGCCCATGTGATGTGGCCCATTTAATGTGTATGAGTCCCTGATATGAGGCCCATTGATGTATTTGAGGCGCATGGGTTGTGGCCCATTGTGATGTATATGAGGCCCAAGTAATGCGGCCCACTTAATGTATATGAGGCCCACATGATGCAGCCCACTTGATGTATATGAAGCTGATGTGATGAGGCCCACTTGATATGAGGCCCATGTGATGCGGCCCTCTTGATGTATATGAGGCCCATGTGTGAGGCCCAATTCTATGAGAGGCCCATTGTATGTGTGAGGCCCATTATGTGTGCAAGACACACCATGATGTATGTGTTATATACACACTGTTTATCCATTTTTAGGACGTGGGCCCCGTCGCTTTATGCAGGCTCACCATGTATGAGTAATGGGTCTATGCTGTCCATCCATTTCCTCGATAGTCGGAGGGTCGAGGGCCCCGTTATGATTCCGATTCTGATTTCTAAACGGACCCACCTTAGCACAATGGTGGTTAAATGTCCACCGTTATAAGCTTCCTAGGGCCCATTGTCAAGCCCATGTCCACCCTTACCTAGTGGGCTAACCCAAATCGTTGGGCCCCCACTTATGTCAGTAATACCCATTGGGCTAATCCAAACCATTGGGCCCCCATTGATGATGATACTTTCCACCGTCTTTTCAAGTGGACCCCGCCTTAGGATACATGATATACTAGTACCTCAAATAGATTATAATAGTCTAACATGGACCATTCCAT
Organism: Magnolia sinica; assembly: GCF_029962835.1. Taxonomy (NCBI): domain Eukaryota; kingdom Viridiplantae; phylum Streptophyta; class Magnoliopsida; order Magnoliales; family Magnoliaceae; genus Magnolia; species Magnolia sinica. Next base: position 42,961,649 of record NC_080583.1, read on the forward strand.
ATAGACTTCTATACCATTCAGCCCCTATTCTTGTCAGTGGCATACCAGGTAAGACCGATCATCGCCTGCTATATCTGATAATCATGTTAGTGTCCTTAATTAGTAAGACAAACTGAGAATATGCTTAGTATTACATCCTAATACATGCCCATATGCATCATTTATATGCCTGTTATGAGGAGTGTTTGATCATGACATATGTCATTGGCCTGAGACATTTATGGGACTCCTTATGAGATGGAGTGCCCCACATGATCGTGCGGTACGTGCAGGTTTTATGCATGAATGGATGGTGTGACTCATGCATTTCACATTCCGCGTGACGTGATTCACTGTACGCCCTAGTGACATCAGGGCTGTGGCCTCCATAGGGACATCGTGGATGGCCGGATTGGATACCGAAAATATTGGCTCTAGCACCGTGAGCACATAAGGTGTCCTTGAGTGAAAGTCACAGAAAATTTTTGGTACTAAGAGATGCTTCAACGTCTAGACCAAGTAGATACGTGAGTGCATAAGTGCCGAATACCAGTAAGCTGCGTCTCCCACTGTATCATGGTCGGTTGGAAGGGAGTGTGACCTTATCCGCCTAAGTGAGGGGGCTGTAAGCTAGGATGAGTTTGACCAGCTCGCAAATGGGCTTATTATCGACAAGCCGGGTAGGTATTGACGGACTACTGGTTAGGCGGATAGTGTAGTCTCTTCTACTCACTGGGTTGTACAGCTAGGGAGGCGGTAGTCAGTGTGGAGTATACTAGACCTCGGTGATATTCAATAGATAAGTTGTATTATTATGTGGATTCAGATGAGGACTGGCATGCTTGCGTTGCATCTCGTATATGGCATTTGGCTACATAGGCCTTGCATCGCATGGCCTTGGTATGGCCGACAGCATTCATGCCTTACATCGCATGGCCTGGGTATAGCCAATAGGATTCATGCCTTACATCGCATAGCCTTGGTACGGATGATAGTATTCATGGACTTGCCAGCTGTTTCAAACAAGAAACAAATTCATTTAATTTGGGATATTATCTTATTTAAACATAACATAGAGAAAGTATTAAGGACAATCATCACATTTTATTTTAACTAGTTTCATTTACATCCTTAAACATCCCTTGATTCTAAGATAAATTATTTTGAATGCAGAAATTGAAAATTGACAAAGTTTAAATATTCAAGTCAGATATCAAATTCGGCAGCACTTCAACTCACAATTTGATCATCTCTTTAAGAGGAATATGACATAGATCTCTCTTATTGATTTCTCCTCTTGAAGCCTGAACAGAAGAAATCTGGAGACCTGGCCATTTCAGCAGCATAACAGCTCCTTAGCTTCACAACTATAGGGCAGTCTAGTTGCGCGGACTCGCGCAACCGATATGGTTTGTGTGGGTCCGCGCAAACCACCGGAGCCTTCTCTTTCTCACCTTTAGTCTCCCTCCTTGCTCTGCTTCCTCTCCAAAATCTTCAATTGGTCCAGATGAAGGAGGGATGGGGGTATTTAAAGGCACTCGCACATGTGGCACCTCGATCTTGGTGCCATGGGACCCACCTTGTATTAATCTTAATCATTCAAAAAAATCATCTCTTGAAACAAGTTACGCATGACCGCGCAACTGATCTTTGGTTTGTGCGAACCCGTGCAACCGATATCATTTGCGTGGACCGGCACAATCAACCCTAAAGACACTTCTCTTTCTTCCTTCTTTTTTTCCTTTCCATTGTCTTTCTTTCTAATCTTCCTTTCTTCAACCTTTCTCATTTTTTATGCTTTAACAGATGCTCCCTTGATCCTTTCTTTGTTTCTCCAAAATCAAAGAAAAAGGATCAATTTCTTCACCATGACAGGGTTTGCACGAGTCCGCGCAACCGAGACCCATGTACCATACTCGAGCCCTTGGAGTATAAATACCCTAATCCTTCTTTCATTCTGCACGTTACCCTCTGTAGTGAACCTTTATCACTTCTTTACGATTTTTTGCACAAAAAATTTTGCTTGCGCGGACCCGTGCAACAGCTCTTTGTTTACGTAAAGCCTTTTACCCTTTACGTCGTCCCGCGCAAAGAACTTCGATTACGTGGTCCCGCGTAACAAGTACTTTGACAATTTTTCTAGTACTTAGTCCCCTTTTCCAGAACTAAGGAAATTTCTCAACTTTTCTTTGAACCTTTTCTTCAATTACCTTCAAGCCCTTAACTCCCTATCCATCATGGCTTGTATTAAACGAACCTATCGTCCTGTAGACCTTCCTACTGAACAACCTTCTCACCTGGATTTGCCTGACCCATTTTCTTTCCACCCCTCTCCTTTTTCAGATCAACCTCCAGCCAAACGTACTAAGACCATCGCCCGCAATCCTGCGTATTTTAAAGAACCCGTTCTTCCAACCTTTAACTTTAGTGACCGCATTGAAACACTACCATCTCCCATTCATCTGGATATCGCGATGGGAGACCTAGAGCTACCTCCAAAGCATGGTCACGAGTATGACTGGGATGAGTGGTTAAAAACAATCGTGCACATCCGTACAAACATTCAAAGACCACCTCTTTGAGAAGACTTGCTGAAACAAGGTAAAGGAGTTCAAAGAGAAGATTACAGAACACAATAAGAAGAAGCTCCGAAATTCGTGGGAATCGGTTCGAGTTATTGAGGGCATCATGAAGTTCGACAATCCTCACTCAGAGGGTATGACGGTGATTCCCATCATTCTTCATCACCACCAATCCATGCTCGACTGCGAGTTAAAGGATTACATAGATCGAGAAAAGCTGATGTACACTGCCTCGTGGGCGACGAGAGAACTGCACATCCTTAAGGGGATATTACAAGCGCACAAGCCATGGCAAAGCATTGGGGAAGTCCACCCCATGATCTCTCTTACCCCTTTTCACAGTCAGCACAACCTCTTCCCCACGTATTTATATGAAACCATTAGGCAACGCTTTAGAGATCGCGAACAACTCTAGGGACCGGAAGATTTCCAAACAAGGGGCCTGTTAACTTCTGTGCTGAAGGGTTTCCTTGAGTATTGGTTGCCCACTACCAACTCTTTCCACCTGCCATTTGGTGAGATGAGTATCACACTTTAGGGTCTACATCGAATAATGGGTCTTCCATTAACAAGCAAGTTCTACGATGAATTCTTCCCGTCTAACAGAGAGTTGGCCTTCATATCTTCTCCCGATCACAAGCCTTCCATCTCTAAGACCACCATCGAACTCTTCAAAGAGATGGGGAAATTTCCAAACATCCATAAGCTTTCTCCTTTGCAGTGGCTGGCACATTTCTCTAGGACTCTTAGGTATTTCTAAGTCTAGGAATCAACTTCTCCCCTTTTTCTCTTTCCTTTTATTCTAGATTTCTTTATACCAATCCTTTATCTTTCTCTGCAGATTTCGTAATTGTCATTCTAAGGAGCTAACAGAGCTTCACGACAATATGAAGGAAAGAGCAGATTATAGTTCATTCGGAGAACTTGCAGCCTTCCTAGCTTATTGGCTGAGCATCGTGATACTTCCAAGCTCTAAATGGGCAGATGTTATTCGCCGTACGGTCTTTGTCGTTGACGGTGCTTTGGCAGAAGGATACAAGTATTCTATCGCACCTCTAGTGTCATGTTCCATTTACAAAGCCCTCAGAGAAATAGCCACCCATGTTAAGAACCCCACCATCAGAGCTTCATCAGCGTACACTTCATGGCACTATATCACAGGCTGGCTAGGAGTCTACTTTCCTTGGACTTTCGAAGCGCCAGAGAAGGCGTATGTTTATCCTGCGCATCTCCCACTTTGGTTCTTCCAACAAAGTGCTATGGCCAAAAGGTCAATGACTGGGTGGCAACAAAATCTAGGATACTGACCAACTGGACTTTTTCTAATTTCATCTCAATCGCTATATCAAAGATATAGACATGGTGGACCGGGCTAAACTCACCATAGCAGAAAGAGCTTTCTTTCTCTCTATTCGCTCCTATAATCTACCACTTCGAGAAGGAACGGAGTTCTGGCAAGAACCCTATTATCCCAGTCGCTTCGTTCGCCAATTTGGCTACCACCAAGCTGTGCCGGAAGATTGCTGATTGGTCACTGAGAGGATGCGTTGCTATGGAACTGGTCCTATCAATTGGGCCATGATATGGAAGCAATTGCTAGGCGGTCGCGTTGATTCTTTCTTCATAATTCCCAGTTGCGACCGCACAGTTTATACTTCTTATAGCTGGATGCGATGGTGGGATCACCAGTCATTCTTGGTTAATAATTGCTTACCAATGGATTCACCCATTTTTCTTCATCCGCCTAGGCTGAGGGGCAAAAAATTTGAAAATGGAATTGGCTTCATTCCAGAGAAGAGCCACGCATCTTATAACGGTGAAATTTGTCAAAAGATATCACTAGAAGATCCGATCAGTGAGAAGAAGCCCATTAATACTTTAGATGGCTAGATTGCTCATGAAGTCTTGACAGAATTTGAGCAAGTCGCTCGTGACTTTAGTGGTTGAGTCATAGAGGATGTTGAAGGAACATCTTCTCCTATTCTGGCAGAAACTACGGCAACTCAAGATGAGCTAGCTCAGAATGAACCAGTTCCTCCTTCATAGCCCACTCCTCTCGGTTCATCACCTCCTATGACCAGATCTCGAGCACGCTTAGAAGCGTCACCATCTGTTCATCAGGAAGGAGGTAGACAGGCATCCACATCCCCTTTTATCCTAGCTAGCAGGGAACCTCCACTAGAAAGTAGCTGATCTGCTTCTTCTAAAGGAAAACAAGTTATGATTGAAGAAGTAGACGAAGAAAGCTTAGGTAGGAGACGAAAGTTTAGCTTCTTCATCAAAGGGTACTGCTTCTATGGAATATGAAGATCATGAGGATGACGAAAGCGGCGAGGATAAAGATGATGATTTCAAGGAAGGAGAAGTTGATGTAGGTGGAGAGGAAGGTGTAGTTGTAGAAAATGTTGAAACAGAACTCCCTCCTGTGGGTTCTGAAACTCTTCCTAGTGCTAATATTCTTATAAAGTCTCCTGCGACAATAAAGGAGGAAGAAGAACCTTTAGATTATGGAGAGTATGGATATTCAGCAGGTAAGGAAAGTTTAATTTTACATGTATTTATATGCATATCTAGTGATAGTTATCTCATTATCCTCATCATATTTTTATTTCAGCTACTCATGTTGCAAATGTCGAGATGGGTGATACTCCTCCCATAAATCCTCCTGTAATTGTACTGGTGATTTTGCCAAGGGCTCCTTTGGTTTCATTAGTGGCACCAAAAGTGGTAGGCCGTGAAATTATCTTTCCAATAGAAGCTACTGATTTGCCCACTCCAACTACTCGAGACTCAAGTACAAAGGCCAAAGCGCCCTCTTTTGCTGACATGTTAGGGGCTGGTTCTTCTACGGGTCAGGAAATCCCACCTCCTACCAGTCATACTTCTACGGCGGGTATATATACATTGATTGCTTTATTAAGAGCTATACATCTTCTAACTCTTTAGCATTATTTTGAATTCTTTCCTTATTTATATCATAGGAACTCCTTGCAGTGGGGCAACAAGCCCTAAGTCTATTACCACTGCGTCTGAGCTACTGTCACTCACGAAGATTCTCGTGCATAAGATGCTTTTAATGAAGAATTCTCTGTCAGCGGTAGTTCACATCTTCAAAGACCCTGAACAATGGTCAGACCTGGATATTGCCATTGAAATTCTTGAAAGTTCTGTAAGGATGGTAAAAATCAACATCTCCACTCTACGTGATTCTCTTTTCAAGTTTTGCGATTCAATAATCTCCTTAGCCTCAGCGGAAAATGTTACAATTGCTCCTAAGATCTTGGAATATGGGAAGCAGCTGACTTTGTCCAAGGAAAAGCCTTCTCTCATTGCTTCCACTATTTCTGAATTTGACCAGGAACAATTAGTTCTTGAAGAACGCTGAAGGCTTATACCGATGATAGGGTAGTTATTCGAGACCGCATCGCCACTCTGAAAGAGGAGATTTCGCAACTAGAGTTGAAGGATTGCGAGAAGGAATCGTCCATAAAGGAGATTGAAGAAAAGATACAAGTTAATATTCAATCTGCTAATGTCGAGAAGTCTGAACTACTCAAGAACGAAGAGATGATCGCATCTTTAGAAGATAAACTGACTGGCATTCCTGATCAAGTATAGATCATTCTTGAGGAAAAATCAAAACATGTCGCAGCTCAGATGCAATTAAAGGAGGACTTGCAAAAATATATGGGGATAGTAGGAATTATAGAAGAACTTTAAGCATGTAATCTCTTTCGATTCTCAGCATATGAATACATGATAATATTTTGAGATATTTTATTCTTCTATGCATTTTTATATCACCAATCATTTCAAACATATTTATCTATGTAATAATCTTGACATAATATTTAATAAGGAATTAATATAAAACATTAGCATTTTATGCTTGTTAGTACAGGATTTCCTATATGATTCCTTTTTGTTTTAATTGGTAGCACTAAGTTTCAATTTAGTCAGTTATACACAGTTTAAGCTCTTGAGTAGTGGAGCCCATGCAGTTTTTTAGACTCTTGAGTAGTAGAGTTGGGTCTTACGTGATAGTCTCTGTAACTCTTAGGAGTTCACTGGACTTCTCATAGCCTAGTGAGTTTACAAACCATGATCCATCAGAGGGGCCAGTGAAGCTACCGGGACCGTGAACTTGGTTGGAATTACGCACAGGGTTGGCCGCAATAACTCTCTAAAATTCATGGGGCTCACAAGGCGACCTTTGGGGTACTAAATCTAAGGCTGCCAGTCCATCAATGAGTAGGTTTAAGCCCTTCCTCATGAGTTAGTACTGAAATCAAGCCAAAGATCTGGGGGGTCTTACGCATGGTTAGCCTATCTATGGACGTAGCCAAAGAGCTCACACTGTAGCCCGCTTTTCCTTTGTCTGTAGGGTCGAGCCCATTCATGGGAGGGCATTTTCCTCCATTCCCTATGACACTGCCAGAAAGCTATACAGATTGCATTGGTCTTACACGTGACTGGCCTTTGAGGACTTTTTGGCCTTTTAAGCTTTTAATCACTAGCTTCATCAACTGGCCGCATGTGTATGCATATAATGGCCTTTATGGGCTTTTTAGGGCCACTGGCTCCTCATTGCTGCCCGAATGGTAAAACTGATAGGCTTTATGCGTAGCTGGCCCTTTTAAGGCTTAGCTAGACTACTTTAAAATGCCTTAGATGACAACAGTAGGTGTGATCATCATTGCTGCAAGAATGATAGATATCTCTGATTGAGATTGATACATCACCACTTCTACTAATATCTTCAACGGTATCCATCTATATTGTTTATAATATATCAGCTTGGTGACAATACCAATTTCAACGGAATTTTGCAGAGCTCGCTTGATGATGACGATGCTCACTTTCTTTTCACAATACTTATTGGTACATAGCCTTGATATGCTTGTAAATTTTTTCTTTATTCATTCATCTGATCGTATATAGCCATGGTCTTGCCCCCTTTTGATATAGAATCATTATTCTGATAATATTCTAGATCAAAACAGTAGCATCTTCAGGGACGGTATCTTTTGATGAAGCGAGCATTAACCGGTATACTGATACCTTGTCTGTCTTGATCCATGACTCTGTACGCTCCATTGGATTACACTTCCTTTATTATGTATGGCTCATCCCATTTAGGCTCAAATTTGACCCCTGTTCGACGGGTGACCACTATAGGTCTTTTCAACATTAGTACCATATCTCCTTTTTCAAAAGAGCGATATTTAACCCGTTTATAAAAGGTGGCCGATATCCTTGCTTAATATGATTATAATCGCAGTTGGGCTGCCAGGCATTTCTCATCAAGCAAATCTAGCTCTTTCAGCCATATTTTTGCATTTTCATCATCTGTAATAGACTGATGTACAACCATTCTGAGTGACGCTACTTGTATTTCAATCGAAATTACTGCTTCTACACCATAGATCGGCGAATACGGGGTTGGTCTTGTTGTTGTCTGATGGGTAATTCTGTATGCCCATAAAGTTTCTTGTAACCTTTCATCCCAATCACGCCTATTTCCTATCACTATCTTTTTCAGTATCTTGATAATCGTTTTATTAAACGCCTATTGTGGAGCCATTTCAGGAAGCTCGATTGTCTTGGGATCCTCTTTCGATGATTGCGCAGCTATAAGCATGTTCACTGATGACTCTGCTCCTAGTCCTTAAAATTTTATTCATTTTTCCTGACTGACCCCTATAAGAATTTGAATTCCTCTCCCATGATTCAGGCCGGTGGGTTCTTCATAATCAAAACCCATGTTTCTCATGATCTTCTTACTTGCTAGACTATATTTCTTGAGATCTTGTGGCGTTAACCTACCACGGTATGCATTATTCTTGGTCTCTCCTCATTCCTTTACTTCTACTGCAGCATAAAATTCTATTGGTTCCGGGTGTTTTGCGCTAGCCTTAACCTGAAATCTTCCTGGGGTGGCCGAAAATGGCTTGTTTCTCTCAACATATGGCAGTAGCACTGTATAATTGGATTGCAAAATTTTCAACTGCTCGGGTGACAACAGGGTTAGTGGCGACTGTCCTGGTTGTCTCAGATGCTTTGACACAAAATTGAATTTCTTCTTGGCTTCGGCGGTCCTCGATGATTCTGCCTTCTCGGTTTCTTCTTTAATCATATTTACTTGAATGTCCTTTAGGACTTTGCTTTCATCATTCTTTCATTCTTCTTTAGTGAACCCTTTATAATAACTGGTGTCCGCAAAGGACTCGGCCTCTCTATATGGCTTTGCATCGGCCATTACTTTATATTGTATTCCATCTTTACAGTATTTGAAGCATTAATGCAGAGTAGAGGGTACAATGTTGTACTGATGGATTCATGGCCTTCCTAGGAGAAGATTGTATGTCGTCATTGCATTTATAACATGGCACACAACATCATTAGTCAGTTCTCTTATTTCCAGCATCACTGTAATCTTACCGAGTGCGCGTTGCCCATCTTGATTAAAGCCTTGTATCATCATTCCACTAGGGCGTAGATCTGAACAACGATAACCCAGTTTACTCAACATCGAGAATGGCAAGAGGTTCACTGTCGACCCATTATCTATCATAATTTGCTTGACCTTCTTCCCATAGATATGGCCTTCTATCATTAGTGACTTGTTATGCCCTTACAGATTAAATCATCATCGGAGAAGGAAATGACTGGTAGGCAATTTTCTTGCTCATCATGCTCTTCACGTCTCATCTCTACCAGTAAGGTTTCTCTGACATTATGATTAGACAATGCTTGGACCAAGCTCTGCCGAAATTCCTCTGATAACTTAAGCGCATCGTAGACGCTTAACCGAGCTGGTATGCCCTTCAAATGACTTACTACATCATAAGTCACCTTTGCCGCCTCACTCTTCTTTTCTTTCTTGTCATCATTGCTCTACCTTTTAATGACTTCTTCACTTTTAATCCCTGCTTTTTGCTTCATAGGGCTTGTCATCTTCTTTCCTGATTGCAACGTAATCACTGTTACTTTCTTTGTCATCTTTCAGTCCTCTTTCTCTTTTATTTCTTGAGCCTTTTCTCGGATTGTGAGCATATTCACCGTCGCCATCGTACTCCTTTCTTTTTCTTTACTAATTACTATTTTTCTCTTGTCTATCATTTACTATATTATACATTTCAATGTATAACAATTCTTTATTGGATGCCCCACCAGGCAATGATAGCAGTAAAAATCTCTCTGGTTCTTGTCACATCTTTAGGGCGTTTAGGTTCTGGTAACTCTATTGTGCCGACTTTTAGCAATTGGTTCATCATAGGAACAACATCTTCCCTATCGAATGTGAACCCCTTGTGAGAATTGAGCATCCTGGGCCTTTTTCCACTATATCTATTTCTTAGCTGATTCCATTCTTCTTTTCATGCCGGCCTCTTTTCACTGGAGTATCTTGTATCTTTGCTTCTCTTATCATGACCGATGGTATTTATGGACATCCTACTGGTTGCTCTCCTAGCTGTCTCATGGTGAAATGCTGGCATCTTACGAGTCATCAATTCCAAAGCATGAGCCTTAGTGGTTAGGTCACAAAAAGTTCTGATGTCGGTGCTGATGAGTCCAAACATGATTCCTGTTTCCATAGAGTTCAGGCACATCTTGACGTGTTCCCTTTCTTCTGGCAACTGCCTACACGAGGCTCCCAATGTCTTCCATCTATCTATAAACTTTTCTACTGGTTCTCCTTCTCTTTGTCGTACGGAAGCCAATTCCGTAATACTAACATCGTCCTCCGAACAGAAGAAGTTTGACATAAAGGCGTCTTGCATTTGTTCCTAAGTATGTATCGACCCTGGGGCCAAGCTGAAATCCATCAGAATGTTTTGTTTGTCAGTGACGACCCGAACAATCGCAAGCATTACTGTAGTATCGTAGAAAAATTCCTAATGCTAGTAATGAAATGCATTAAGTGCTCCTTTGGAGATCCTTCCCCATTAAATTTTTGAAAAATCTAGATGCTTGACATTAGCTAGAAAAGGGATGTCCTCTACCTCTCTTAGATATTACGTTCGGTACCTAAAACAGCCAGTATTTTCACGTTCTTTCTACTCTGACAGCTTCTTTAACAACTTATCTCACTTCATCTTGTGTTATGGTTCTCGCAGCTGGAACAGACCCTCGTGATCCTGCCCCCTATGGTTGAAAGCCTTCGGGCTGGTTTTCTTGTCCGTTCATCGTGCCCATCATTGGTGGAGCCATTATCTAAGCTACATTATGTGCAAGGGTCGCTAAAGCCTCTCTGAGATTTTTGTACTCTTCCATTAGTGTCTTCTGTGCTTCTGCCATTACATTCATATGATCTTCTGTAGTTAGCATATTATCCTGATTTGTCCCCGCCATATGCACTGTAGCTTCTTTACTCTTTGATGAAGCCATAATTGGAGTAGGGGGGGAATATGTTGATGTAATAGGACTTACAAAGAGAGGACAGGATGGAGTTTCATTCGACTTCGCTATGCTTCTGGTGCCATTGATTGATTGGGGAGATACAAATATTGGTGTGCTTGTCCGGGGTGATACGAACATTGGTGGACTTGCCATTAACGCTTGCCCTTTCTGCTCTCTCGTCCATCTGACCCTTGGAGCGACCAAAGTCAGAAAGTCACGCAACGTTAACTGCGGGACTATTTGCACAGGATATATAGCTGGAGGGGCGAGTTCAGGATTCCTTCTAGCTGCATTGCGTGTTATCGGCCCTCTAACTCTTGGCGAAGGTAGATCCATCTTGGGGCTTCTTACATTTCGTGCTCTCATCCTATGAGACATTACGACAGTCCAACTCTTATCTCCTTTCGGCAGTTGAGGCGAAGCAGATACAACCCCAGCCGTTGCTCGAGCCCTGTTATTTTTGCTTGTAGGAAGTCAAGTCATGTACTCTGGAGGTTGGTTCGGTGTGTACTCTATCATGAATCCAGTTGGAGTGAAATGGAAGCTCACTTTTCTTACAAAAGTTGCCATTGGTTATATTTCTTATTGTTGAATTCAGAAACCTTCGAACATAAAACATAACTGTAGTTAGTATTTAAAGAATCAAATAATCTGTCTTAGAGATGAATGGGAGGATGTTCCCACTGAGAGTTGCCATTTTGGCGTCAGAAAGATGTCAACTATGATGAAAGTTTTTAACTATCTCAACATTGTTGTAAAATAAGATAAAGTCCCCATCAGAGTCACCATTTTGTTTCGAACAAGAAACAAATACATTTGATTTGGGATATTATCTTATTCAAACATAACATAGAGAAAGAATTAAGGACAATCATCACATTTCATTTCAACTGGCTTCATTTACACCCTTAAACATCCCTTGATTTTAAGATAAATTATTTAGAATGTAGGAATTGACAATTGACAAAGTTTAAATATTCAAGTCAGATATCAAATCCGGCAGCACTTCGACTCACAATTTGATCATCTCTTTAAGAGGAATATGACACAGATCTCTCCTATTGATTCCTCCTCTTGAAGCCTGAATAGAAGAAATCTGGAGACCTGGCCATTTCAGCAGCATAACAGCTCCTTAGCTTCCCAGACTGCAGGGCAATCTGGTTGCGCGGATCCGTGCAACCGATATGGTGTGCACGGGTCCATGCAAACCACCGGAGCCTTCTCTTTCTCACCTTTAGTCTCCCTCCTTACTTTGCTTCCCCTCCAAAATCTTCAATTGGTCCAGATGAAGGAGGGGAGGGGGTATTTATAGGCCCTTACATGTGTGGTACCTCGATCTTGGTGCAAAGGGACCCACCTTGTATCAATCTTAACTGTTCAAGAAAATCATCTCCTAAAACTAGTTGCACATGACTGTGCAACTGATATTTGGTTTGCGCAGACCCGCTCAACAAATATCATTTGCACGGACCTGCGCAATCAATCGTAAAGACACTTCTCTTTCTTCCTTCTTTTTTTTTTCATTTCCATTGTCTTTCTTTCCAATCTTCCTTTCTTCAATCCTTTCTCATTTTTTATGCCTCGACACTAGCATATTCCACAGTACTCTGATATCCCATACTTGGCATATACCTTGCGCATACACTTACACCACCCTCTAAGCTTTCTATAATCTTATGCATGACTGTTGTGTGCAGGTGACATTAGGACGCAACAACAACACTAAGCAGAAGCGTGCAGCTGAGCTTTTAAAGTTTCAATATCTATCTTTGTATTTGTTTCGAACAAGAAACAAATGCATTTAGTGTGGGGGATTATCTTATTCAAATATAACAGAGAAAGAGTACATTAAGAACAATCATCGTATTATTGATATTGAGTTCATTTACATCCTCAGGTGTCCCTTGATTCTGCGATAAATTATCTAGAACATAGAAATTGACAAAGTTCAAATATCGAAGCTGGATGTCAAATTCAGCAGCACTTCGACTTGTGATTTGATCATCTCTTTAAGAGGAATGTTATGCGGATCAGATCAACTGATTTCTCTTCTTAAAGCTTGGACAGAAGAGGAACTGGAGTCTAATCATTTCAGTAGCATTTGGTCTCTCACCATTATTGACTGCATGGCAGTCTAGTGTGCGGACTCGCACCACCAACATGGTTTACGCTGGTTCACCCAAACCCTAGCCTTCTTTGCACTCTTACCTTTAGTCTTCTCCGCTGCTCTGCACTTCTTCCAAAATCTTCAATTCTCCTAAATGAGAGGGGGAAGGGGGTATTTATAAGCCTCTACATGTGTAAAACCTCGATCTTGGTGCCAAGGGACCCACCTTTCATTGATTCTTTTCATTTATGGACAACTAGTCCAGAAACCAGTTGTGTGACCCACGCAACTGATGTTACTGGCTGCGGGGACCCGCGTAACCAATATAGTTTGCGCGGTCCCGCGCAAACTCCCCTTCAAGGTACTTGTTCTTCTTCATCTTCTTTTTCCTTCCAGTTTTTACATTTAATCTTTTTTTCTTCAATTCTTTCTTCTTCTTTTTTATGCCTCAATAGATGCCCCCTTGATCCTTTCTTTGTTTCCCAAGAAATCAAAGAATAAGGATCAGTTTTACTTTGAAAGGGGTTTATGGACCCACGCAACCGATGGTTGTTGATCGTACTCGGCCACACACACTATAAATACTTTGAATTTCATTCATTCTGCACTTGCTTCAGTCCGCAATGAACATCTGCCTCTCCATCAAACCCCCGCATAACCACTTTTGGTTGCGCGAACCCGTGCAATAGGTTTGCTGTTTGCGCAAGTCTTTTGGCCATTGTGTTGCCCTGTGCAAAGGATTTTGATTGCGCGAGTCTACGCAACTAGGACTTAGAAAAATTTTCAGTCCTTGATCATTTCTTCTTCAAATACCCTTAAGTCCTTAACCTTTTTCCATCATGGCCCGTATTTGGTTGACCCATCGACTATCAACCCTCTCACCAAGATTTGCCTAACCCATCTTCTTTTCATCCTTCTCCATCCTCTGATCAGCCACAAAAAAGTACACAAAAACCACCACCTGCCATCCTACTTACTTCAAGGAGACCGTGCTCCCAACCTTTGACTTTACTGATCACATTTCCTCACTACCTTCTCCTATTCATAGGGCAATTTTGATGGGAGACGTAGAACACCCCCCAAAACATGGCCATGAGTATGACTGGGATGAATGGCTAAAATCAACTACCCACATTCACACTGACAGCCAAAGACCTCCCACTCAAGAGGATACACCTCCCTCCTCTTGATAAAAGAAAACTCACCGCAATAAGGCCAAAGAATTCGAAGAGAAGATCAAGGAGCATAACAAAAAGAAGCTCCAAAACTCATGGGAGATGGTCAGAGTGATTGAAGGCATCATGAAGTTTGACAACCCGCACTCGGAGGGTATGACCATAATTCCTCTCAGTCTTCATCGCCATCGATCCATGCTCGACTGTGAGCTAAGATATCACATAGATGGAGAGAGACTGATGTATACTTCTTCTTGGTCGTCGAGAGAACCGCGCATTCTCGAGGGGATCTTGCTAGCACATAAGTTGTGACAACGTATTGGGGAGGTCTATCCAATGATTTTCCTCACCCCTTCTCACAATCCTCACAACTTATTCCCCACATATTTCTATGAGACGGTCCAACAACGTTTCCGAGATCGTGAGCCGCTTTGGGGACCAGAGGAATTTCGAACGAGGGGTCTCCTAACTTCGCACCGTTACTACTCGGATTGGGTGTAAGCTATCTTGACCAAACACGCAAAGATGCTTGTTAAGATAGGCTTGTATAATGCCATAGAGGTTACATCCCAGTACTTCTACAGAGAGCTGACTATAATAAAAGGCTTCCTTGATTACTGGTCTCCCACACTAACTCTTTTCATTTGCTAGTGGGTGAAATGAGCATCATCACTAAGATCTCCATTGAATAGAGGGCCTTCCACTAACAAGGAAGTTGTACGATGAGTTTGTCCTGTCTAATAAGGAGTTAGAGTTCGTTTCTTCACCTGACCGCAAGCCTTCCATCTCAGAAACCACCATCCAACTCTTCAAGGAAATGTCAAAATTTCCAAACATTCACAAGATTTCTCCTCCACAATGGCTTGTACACTTTACCAAAGCCCTCAAGTAATTTTAAGTTCATAAATCAATTATTTTCTTCAATTACATCCTTCTCTCGCTCATCTTTTACTTTTCCTGCAGATTTCGCGATTGTCATTCTCGAGAATTAACGGAGCTTCACACCAATATCAAAGAGAGAGTAGAGTACAGTCTTTATGGGGAACTCATGGCCTTCTTAGCTTATTGGCTAAGCATCGTAGTGCTTCCCAGTTCAAAATTGACAGATGTCATTCGCCCCATAGTCTTTGTCATTGCTGGCGCCTTGGCGGAAGGCCATAAGTATTCACTTGCACCTCCAGTGTTATGTTCTATTTATAAAGCCCTTGGGGAAATAGCCACTCATGTTAAGAACCCTACCATTGGAGCTTCCTCGTCATACACTCCATGGCATTATATCACTGGCTGGATGTGGGTCTATTTTCCTTGGACTTTTGGAGCTCTAGAGAAAGCATACGTTCCTCCTTTGCACCTTCCACTCTGGTTTTTTAAGCAAATGGCCATGGCAAAAAGATCATACAACTAGGTAGCTAAGAAGATCCGGGACACTGATCGGGTTGATTTCTTTCAATTTTGTCTCCATCGCTACATTGAAGATATTGATATGGTAGACACCGCGACACTCACTGTAGGGGAAAGGGCATTCTTTCTCTCCATATGCTCTTGTAGCTTGCCACTGTGGGAAGGAACGGATTTTTGGAGAGAACCATACTATCCCAGTTGCTTTGTTTATCAGTTCGATTTTGATCAAGCTATTCTAGAAGACTGCGGATTGGTTACCAAAAGAATGCGCTGCTATGGTACTAGTCCTTACAATTGGGTCACGGTATGTAAACAACTACTAGGTGGTTGCGTTGATTCTACTTTGATAATTCCAAGTTGTGATCATATAGTTCATGCTTCTTATAACTGGATGCGATGGTGGGATCACCAATCATGCTTAGTTAACAATCGTTTGCCAGTAGATGAACCCATCTAGCTTCCCCCGCCCAGGCTAAGAGGTAGGAAGCTTGAAGACGGAATTAGCTATATACCGGATAAGAGCCGCGCACCTTTTCACGGCTTTATTTGCAAAAGAATATCTTTAGAAGATCCAATCTGTGAGAAAAAAGGCCATCAATTCCTTGGAAGGCTGGATTGCTGATGGGGTCATGACAGAATTTGAACAAGACCCTCATGACTTCACTAGCCAGGTTACAAATGACGTTGAAGGAACATCTTCTCCCATTCCGGCAGACACTGTTGCAGCTCAGGATGAGCTAGCTCCTCCTTCACAGCCTACTCCTCCTATCTCATCTTCTCCTATGACTATGTCTCAGGTGCGCTTGCAAGCGTCACCATCTGTTCTCCAAGAAGGGAGTAGCCAGGCTTCTCCATCTCCTTCGATTCCAGTTAATAAAGACTCCAACTAGAAGGAGTCAAGCTCCTTCTTCTATAGGTAAACAGGTCATGATTGAGGAAGTCAACGAGGAAGACTTAGGAGATGAAAGTTCAGCCTCTTCATCGGTGGGTACCGCTTTTGTTGGATATGAAGATGATGAAGACGATGAAAATGATGAACATGATGATGATTTCGAAGAAGGAGAAGTTGACATCGACGGCGAGGAAGATGTCATTGCAGAAGGTACTATCAAAGAGCACCCCCCACTAAATTTCGAGACTCTTCTTAGGATTAATATACTTACAAACTCTCTTGCAGTAATATAGGAGGAAGAAGATGAGCCTTTGGATTATGGAGAGTATGGATATTCACCAAGTGAGGAATTCTCTCTCTTTCTTTTTTTCTGTTTAATTCCATATATATGTGCATTTTATGATAGTTATCTTATTATCATTGTTATATCTTTATTTTAAGTGCTCATATTGTTAATGTTAGGATGGGTGATACTCCTCCCACGAATCCTTCTTCGACTGCACCGGTATTTCACCAAGGGTTCCTCTAGTTCCTTTGGTAGCACCAAAAATGGTAGCTCATGGAATTGTTTTCCAAGTAGAGACCACTGATCTGCCAACTCCAACTACCAGAGACTCGAGCATAGAGGCTAGAGCGCCTTCTTATGCTGCTATGCTAGGAGTTGGTCCTTCTTCGGTCCTGGAAGCTCCACCTCCTATCAATCATATTTTACAGCAGGTATATATATATATATATATATATATATATATATATAAATTACTTTATCAACATTTCTACCTCGTCTGGCCTTGTTATAATTACCCTAACTTTCTCTTTTTATATTACAGGAATTCCTCCTTGTAGTGGTGTAGCAAGCTCTGAGTTTGTAACCACTGCATCTGAGCTATTTTCTTTTGCGAAGATTCCTACACACAAAATGCTTTTGATGAAGAACTCTATGTTAGCAATAGTTCATATTTTCAAGGACCATAAGCACTGGTCAGATTTGGATATCACCATCGAAATTCTGAAAAATACTACAAGGATGGAGAAGATTAACATTTCTGCCCTACATGACTCTCTTTTCAGATTTCGTGATTCAATAATTTCTCTAGCATCAGCAAAAAATGTTACCATTGCACTCGAGATATTGGAATATGGGAAACAACTAGCTCTCTCCAAGGAAAAGGCTTCCCTCATCACCTCTGCTATTTCTGAATTCAATCAAGAACAATTAAAAGCCTGTGCTGATGACAGGACGATTATTCAGAATCGTATTGGTATCATAAAAGAGGAAATCTTGCAATTGGAGTTGAAAGATCATTTAAAGGAATCGACCATGAAGGAAATCGAAGAAAAGATGCCAATCAGTATCCAATCTACTAATGCTGAGAAGTCTGAATTACTTAGAAGAGAAGAGATGATCACATCCATAGAAACAAGCTAGCTGGAATTCTTGACCAAGCAAAGATCATACTTGAAGAAAAATCAAAGCATGTAGCAGCTAAAGAAGTCATTTCATTTGTGTATGTTTTTTTTGGTAGAACATGTAGTTCCTTTTGATTTTCAGCATATATTAATGAAGACATGATGAAATTTTTAGGATATTTTGCTCTTTCATAAAATTTTAAATCACGAATCATTTCAAGCATATTCATTTATGCAGTAATCTTGTCATGCTATTTAATGAAGAACTGAAATAAAACATCGACATATTATGATTGTCAATATGGGATTGCCTATATGATTTTTTTTAGATAGGCAGTACTAAATTTCAATTTAGTTAGATGATCACACACAATTTAAGCTCTTGAGTAGTGGAGCAACACAGTTTTTTAGACTCTTGAGTAGTGGAGTCAGGTTTCACATTTTAGTCTCTTTAACTTTCATGAGTTCACTGAACTTCTCACAGCCTAATGAGTTCACAAACCGTGATCCATCAGAGGGGCCCAGTGAAACTATCGAGGCGGTGAACTCGGTTGGATTTACGCACGAGGTTGGCCGCGGTAACCTCTAGAGTTCACGGGGCATATAAGGCGACCTTTGGGGTACCAAATCCAGTGCCGCCAGTCCATCAATGAGTAGGTTTAGGCTCCTCCTCATGAGTTACTACTGAAATCATGCTAAGAATCTGGGGGCTCTTATGCATGGTTGGCCTATCTATGGACAATGGCCAAAGAGCACACACTGCAGCCTGTGTTTTATTTGTCTGCAAGGTCAGACCCATTCACAGGAGGGCAATTTCATCCATTCCCCGTGACGCTGTCGAAAAGCTGTACAGACGGCATGGGTGTTACGCGTGATTGGCCGTTGAGGACTTTTTGGCCCTTTAGGGATTTCAATCACTGGCTCCATCCGCTGCCGGCATGGGTATGTGTACGATGGCCTTCCTAGGCTTTTTAGGGCCACTGGCTTCTCACCGCTACCCGCATGGGTATGTGTACGATGGCCTTCCTAGGCTTTTTAGGATCACTGACTTCTCATCGCTGCCCAAAGGACAATGGAGATAGGCTTTATGCATAGTTGGCCATATAGGCTTGACTAGGCTGCCTTAAATGATATAAGCTGCCATTATTATCGTAACAATAATAGGTGTCTTGATCTATATATCACCACTGCTGATAATGTTGACGATATTCCCGCTATGCTCATAATAATATATTGACATGGTGATGATACCAATTTCGACGAATTTCAATGAAGCTTATTTAATAATGACAACGATGGTTACTCTCTTTTAAGAAATCGCTGATATGTAATCTTTGATGATATATTTGGAATTCCTCCTTTATTCAATCATCTGACAAAGAATATATGAACATGACTTCACTTGTCTTTGCCCCCATTTGATATGGAAGCATTATGGTGACAATCTTCTAGATCAAAATTGGAACCATCTTCAAGGATGATATTTCTTGATGAAGCGCGCATTGACTGGTATATTGATACCCCGTCCATCTTGATCAACTACTATGTATGTTCCGTTTGAATATATTTCTTTTATAATGTATGACCTATCCCATTTAGGCTCAAACTTGCCCTCGGTTCTGCGGGTCACCACTATTGGTCTTTTTAACATTTGTACCATATCCCCTTTCTTGTAGAAGCGATATTTCACTCATTTATCAAAGGCAACCAATATTCTTTCTTGATACGATTGTAATCGCTACTAGGCTGCCAGACGCTTCTCATCAAGTAGGTCCAGTTCTTTCAGCCTTGTCTTCGCATTTTCGTCATCTATAATTGACTAATGCACTACTACTTGAGTGATGCAACTTGTGTTTCAATTGGAACGACCGCCTCTATGCCATAAACTAGTGAATACGGTGTTGCTCTTATTGTCGTTCGATGAGTAGTCCTGTATGCCCATAATGCCTCTTGCAATCTTTCATCCCAGTCGCGCTTATTTCCAGTCACCGTCTTCTTCAGTATTTTCACAATCATTTTATTAAATGCCTCTACTAATCCATTTGTTGGTGGATAGTAAGGTGTCGAAAATGAATAGTGGATACACTTTTGACATAGTTTCTCCATGCCTATGTTCTTAAAAGGGGTACCATTATCAGTAACGATCCTTTTTGGAATGCTGTGGCAATATTTTATCGCATGTCGAATGAAATTGACCACATCTTTCTTTTTGACATTGTGCAACGCGATCGCTTCTGTCCACTTGGAGAAGTACTCTATTGCTGCCAGAATATACTGTTTTCCTTTAGATGAAGGCGGATTTATGGGCCTGATAACATCAAGTCCCTAGGCAGCGAAAGGCCAAGAAGTGACTGTATGATGGAGATCTTCAGGGGGAACATACACGACGTCTCCGTGGATCTGACATTCGTGGCACCTTTTTGCATATTCTATTGCATCTTTGAACATTGTGGGCCAGTAATACCCCATTCGATGTATTCGATGAAATAAATTCTATCAGGCCTAGTGTGCCCCACATTCTTCAGAATGAGCTTCTCGTAACATCTGACTTGCTTCTTGTTCATCAAGACAATGTAGCAGCATCCCGTTGTAAGATTTTCTGTAAAGCACTTCACTACAAATGATGAATCTTCTTGATTTCTTTCTGATTTGTTGCTTTTGTACTGGATCTTCTGGCAAGATATTATATTTGAGGTAATCTATGAATGGCTGTCTCCAATCATTTGCTGTCACTTCTAAACATGATATGGGAAGTGCTTCGACGACTTCATCGATAACTTCGGGAGAGGGCAGGAATCTTCTTTCTTCTATAGTCACTTGAAGCGGACTTCCGTTTGAATAGGACAGGGCTATTGCCAGACTAGCCAGAGCATCTGCCTTTTGCATTTTCAGATCGAGGTACATGCTTGATTTCAACATGGCAGAATTACTCCAGTAACTGTTGGGCTTTTCGACAGTATGGCAAGAGTTCTTGCTTTCTTATTTCAAACTCAGTCGTTAGCTGATTTATAATCAACTTGGAATCTCCAAAAATCTGCAACGTCATTATTTTCATTTCTTAGGCAATTTCCATTCCAATGATAAGAGCTTGATATTCGGCTTCATTGTTCATGCAAGCAGCGCCCAATGTGAAAGAATAAGGTAATAAATCACCATGAGGTGTGATGAAAATAAATCCTGCCCCCACTCCTGACGCTCGAGAAGCACCATCGAAATACATATGCCAATGACCTTGTGATTCAATCATCATTACTTGCTCATTGCAAAAATCATCGTAAATTATCTTACTTTCTGTTACGAGATGCACTGCCAAGAAATCTACCATTGCTTGTCCCTTCACTGCTTTCACCGGTTCATAAGTGATTGTGTATTTTAAAAGTAACAACATCCATTTGTCCAATCTTCTTGATAACATCGGCTTGTCATTAAAAACTTTATTAGATCTTCTCTTGAGATCAAAGTTATGTCATGGGAAAGACAATAATGTCTCAACTTCTATACTGCTAATATTAGTGCCAGACATTCTTTCTCAATCAGAGAGTAGTTACATTTCGCGCCTATCAAAGTTCAACTCAGATAATAAAGAACAGTTTCTATTCTATCTTCATCACCTGTGCTAACAGAGCTCCCAACGAGTTTTCAGTCGCAGATATGTAATAGATAAGTGGTTTACCTTTTATAGGAGTTATCAATACCGAAGGTTGTCTCAGCAATTCTTTTATTGAATCGAACGCATTTTGGCAGGCTTTATCCCACACGAACTCTATTCTTTTCTTCATCAAATGGGAAAACAACTGACATCTTCCAGCTAGATTTGAAATAAAATGGTGAATATATGCTAGTTTCCCTTGCAAGCTCTTCAATTCCTTCAATGTTTTTGAAGGTGGCATATCTTGGATGGCCTTGACTTTCCCTAAGTCAATTTCGATACCCCTGTGCCTGATGACGAAGCCAAGAAACTTTCCTAACAGCACTCCAAAAGCACATTTAGTCGGGTTCATCTTTAGCTACTTCTTTCTGAGCCGACGGAAGACTGATGCTAAATGCTCGCGATGTTCCTGATGATTCCCCGACCTAACCACTAGGTCATTAACATAACATTCAACATGCTTGTGCATCATATCTTGAAAGATACATGGCATCGCCCGTTGGGATGTTGCCCTAGCATTCTTAAGATTGAATGACATAACCTTATAGCAGTAAATTCCCAGCGAAGTTCTAAATACTGTTGCTTCTTCATCTTCAGGAGCCATTCTAATTTGATTATAACCAGCATAGCCATCCATGAAAGACATGATAGGATATTGTGTCATACTGTCAATCAACAGCTTCATTATTGGGAGGGGAAAGTCATCCTTCGGGTAAGCCTCATTTAGGCCCTGAAATCTATGCACACCCTAATTTGTCTATTTTTCTTCTTTACTGGAACACTATTCGATATCTAGTTGGGATATTTGACCTCTCTGATAAATCTGACTTTGATTAGCTTGTTCACTTCTTCTTCTATTAGAGGGACCAAATCTGGATGAAATCGCCTTTGAGCTTCCTTAATCAGTCTTTTGTCCTTGGAAATATTTAATCGATGCACTGCCACTGAGGGTTCCAGACCCGACATTTCTGCATGTCCAGGCGAAAACATCTTTATTTTCTTTCAGCAGTTGGATATATTCTTTGGCCTCTTGTTCAGGAAGACCAACGCTTATAAATGTATTTCTCAGTTCTTCTTTTGTGCCCAAATTTACCCCTCGTAAACAGTTAATTGTCGGCTACCCCCATCTTCTATCTACTTGGGAGCTGTCTCAGGATGTTTGACTATTTTGGGATCTGTCTCTGATGGCTGATCAACTGTGACTATATTTATTGAAGACAATGCCCCCAATCCTTGAAATGTTTCTCTCTTCTTCTGACCGACTCCAATAGGGACCTGAATTCTTTTCCCATGATTTAAACTAGTCGGTTCTTCATTACCAAAACTCATCCTTTTCATCATTCTTCTGCTTACCGGACTATATTTCTTAAGATCACGAGATGTCAACTTTCGGTGATACACATTATTCTTGGCCCTCACTTCTATTTTAACTTTCGAAGAGGCATAAAATTCAATTGGCTCTGGATATTTCACATTGGCTTCAACATGAAACTTCCCTGGAATAGCCGAGAATGACTTGTTTCTTTTAGCATATGGCAATGGTACTGTATAATTTGACTGCAGGATTTTCAACTGTTCAGGTGACAGTAGTGTTAAGAGCGGTTGTCCTGGCTGCCTTAGATGTCTTGGCACAAAATAGAACTTCTCTTTTGCTTCTGGAGTTTCAGATGATCCTGCCTTTTCGGATTTTCCTTTTATTGCCTTCACATGAGTATTTTTCAAGGTTTTTCTTTCACCATTCTTTTTCTCTTCTCCTCTAGCAAACTTGTCATAATAACTGACATCTACAAAGAAAGCTTCGGCTTCTGTGTATGGTCTTGCATCGGCCATTACTTTATACTATATTCCATCCTGACAACATTTGAAGCATTGATGATGGGTGGAAGGTATAATACTATACTGATGTATCCACAGTCTTCCCAAAAGAAGATTATATGTCATGACTGCACTGATCACATGACAAACAACATCAGTAGTTAATTCCTATTTCCAATGTCATCGTAATTTTTTCGAGCACATGCCATCTTGGTTAAAGCCTTGTATCATCACTCCACTAGGGCACAAATCAAAATGACGGTAACCTAATTTATTGAACATTGTTAATGGTAACAGGTTTACTGTAGATCTATTATTGAACATAATCCTTTTTACTTCTTTACAGTGAATATGGCCTAAGATCATCAATGGCCTATTATGCCCTATTTCACAAGCTAGATCATCATCAGAGAGGAAACTACTGGCATACAGTCATCCTGCTCTTTGCGTTCTTCATTTTCCATTTTCACCAGCAATGTTTCTCTGACATTGTGGTCAGATAGTGCTTGAATCAAACTTTTCCTGAAATCTTCTGATAACTTTAACATGTCGTAAACGCTTAGCCAAGTTGGTATACCCTTTAAATGATTCATGACATCATAAGTCACCTTTAGTATTTCATCATTTTCTTCTCTTATCACTATTTCACTAATCCCTAATGATCTCCTCTCTTGTTGTTCCGACTTTCTGCTTTGGGGGACTTGCCATCCTTTTTTCTGACCATAGCGTAATTACCACGGCTTTCCTTATCATATCACGATTTTCTTTCTCTTTTCTTTCATGAGCACTTTCCCAAATTGTCAACACGTTCACTGTCGCCTTCGTATCCCTTTCTTTTTCTTTTTCGATCACTATTTCGCCCCTGTTTATCATTCTTTGTATTATGCACTTTAATGTATAGCAATTTTTCGTCGAATGCCCTACTAGATGATGGTAGCGGTAAAAAACTCTTTCTCTTGATCTTTCTGCATCTTCAGGGTGCTTGGACGTGGGTAATTCTATCGTACCAGCTTTCACAACTAGTTCAACATAGGAATAGCGTCTTCTCTATCGAATGCAAATCCTTCGTGAGAATTAAGCGATCTGGGTCTTTTTCCTGTGAACCTGCTTCTGGAATGGCTTGATTCTTCCTTCTGCTCTGTCCTTTTTTCTTCCGAGTCCCTTGTTTCATGACTCCTTTTTTTATGGTCCATAGTAATTGTGATTAATCTACTGGGTCCTCTTTTGGTCGTTTCATAGTGAAACGCTGGCATTTTTCAGGTCATCAGCTCTAGGGCGTGGGCTTTGGTGGCCAAGTCACGGAAAGTTTTAATATCGGCGCTAGTGAGCTCGAACGCAATTCCCATTTCCATGTAATTTAGGCACATCTTAACCTGTTCTTTTTCTTCCGGTAGCTACCTACACGAGGCTCCCAGTGTCTTCTATTTGTCTATAAACTTCTCCACTGGTTCCCCTTCTCTCTGCTGTATTGAAGCCAATTCTGTGATGCTGACATCGCGCTTTAAATAGAAGAAGTTTGACATGAAGGCATCCTGCATCTGGTTTCACGTGCATATCGATCCTGGAGCCAGACTAGAATACCATCAAAATGCTTTACTTGTCAGGGATGATTTGAACAAACGTAGACAGTACTGTGGTATCGTGGAGAAATTCCCCATGCTGGTAATAAACTGCATCAAATGCCCCTCCGGAGACCCCTCTCCATTAAACTTTTAAAAATCTAAATGCTTGAAGTTGACTGGGAACAGGATGTCTTCTACCTCTCGTGGGTACGATGTTCAATATCTGAAATGGCTGACATTCTCACGCTCCCTTTCTACTCTGAAAACTTCCTTGACAACTCGCCTCACCTCTTCCTGTGTCACAGTTCTCACTGCTGGGACAGACCCAAGTGATCTTGCCCCTAGTGGTTGAAAGCGTTTGGGTTGGTTCTCTTGCCCATTCATTATGCCCATCATCGGGGGAGCTGCCATCTGGGCTACGTTGTGTGCGAGGGTCGCTAAGGCTTCCCTGAGATTTCTGCACTCCTCCATCAGTGTTCTTTGTGCTCGCGCCATCTCATTCATACAGTCTTCTGTAGTTAGCATGCTTTCCCGATTTCCCTCGACCATATATACTGCGGCTTCTCCATTTCTTGATGAAGTTGTAGTCGGAGTGGGATGGGAATATGTTAACTTGATAGGACTTATAAAGAGAGGAGAACATGGAGTGTCACCTGACTTTCTTGTACTTACACTACCATCAATCGATCGGGGTGACACAGAAATCGGTGAATCTATGAGCAGTGCTTTGCCCTTTTGCTCTTTTGTCCATTTAACCCTAGAGGCAACCAAAGCTGGAAAGTTGTACGATGTTAACTGCGAAGTTATTCGCTCAGGATATATCACAAGAGGGGCGAGTTCAGGGTTCTTCTTAGCAACATTACGTGTTATCGGTCCTCTAGCTCTTGACGAAGGTGGATTCATTATGAGGCTTCTCGTATTCTGAGCTCTCATCTTGCGAGACAATACAACAGTCCAGTCTTTGTCACCTTCCAGTGCTTGAGGCGAGGCAGACACAACTCCAGCCATTGCTCGAGTTGAGTTGTTTTTGTTTGCAGGAGGTTAAACCTTGTGCTTCGAAGGCTGGTTCGGCACGTATTCCACCACAAATCCAGTCATAGTGAAATAGAAGTTCACTTTCCTCGCAAAAATTTCCATTTGATCATAGTTTGCAATTTATCTTCTTACCTTCAAAAGAAGACACAAAATTACAATTATTATTTGAATAACAATATAATTTATCTAAGATATGAAGGGGAGGATGTTCCTACTGAGAGTCGTCATTTTGGTGTCAGAATGACTCCAAACTATAATGAAAGTCCTGTAGCTATCTCAATGTTAACATTAAATAAGATAGATATCCCCAGCAGAGTCACCATTTTGTTTTGAATAAGAAATAAATGCATTTGGTTTGGGGGGTTATCTTATTCAAATATAACAAAGAAAGAGTACATTAAGAATAATCATCGTATTATTGATATTGAATTCACTTACATCCTCAGGTGTCCCTTGATTCTGAGATAAATTATCTAGAACATAGAAATTGACAAAGTTCAAATATCGAAGCCGGATGTCCAATTTCGGTCTCTTTAAGAGGAATGTTATGCAGATCCAATCAGCTGATTTCCCTTCTTGAAGCTTGGACAGAAGAGGAACTGGAGCCTGATCATTTCTGTAGCATTTCGATCTCTCACCATTATTGACTGCATGGCAATCTGGTTGCGTGGACCCGTGCAACCAACATGGTTTGCACGGGTTCGCACAAACCCTGGCCTTCTCTACACACCTACCTTAAGTCTTCTCCACTGCTCTGCACTTCTTCCAAAATCTTCAATCCTCCAAAATGAGAGGGGGAAGGAGATATTTATATGCCTCCACACGTGCGAAACCTCAATCTTAGTACCAAGGGACCCACCTTTCATTGATTCTTCTCATTCATGGAAAACAAGTCCAGAAACCAGTTATGTAACCCCGCACAACTGATGTTACTAGTTGTGTAAACTCGTGCAACCAATATGGTTTACACGGTCCCACACAAACCCCCCTTTAAGGTACTTGTTCTTCTTCATCTTCTATTTCCTTCCACTTTTCACATTTAATCTTCTTTTTCTTCAATTCTTTCTTTTTTTTTGCCTCAACAGTATTATATTCAAATGTTTTTGTAACGCCCCAAAAATCGAGGGTGGAGCAGAAGCTCAACTCCCGAGTTCCAATGCATCACTTATGCAACATAGATAATGATGATTAAATGTTGTTTATATTAGTGCATTTAACCTGAGTGAGATTATACCAAATCAGCATGTCATACTCCAGAGACAGTTAAATTTGTGCATGCGGAAGACTGTGATAAATATATAAAGCATATAAGTGATTGTGAGTCTCCAGAGTATGAACGTCACCAAGTTAAATAATTACATGTAACCAAAATTTACAAAATAATAAGGTATAATATTTAACTAGTCTGTATCCCTGTGATCCTTGCGACGCAACTCTAGGTCTACATAGACCCGCCAGAGAGTTGTATGTAGGAGAACTCCTCCTCATCATCATAAAAGTCAAGCTCTGCCTCATAAGCATCGCCATCACCTGAAGCTACAGCAAAGTCTGGTTGGTGTTTTAAAACACCGTCCTACAGTGGGAGTGAGTGATCAACTTAGTGGAGCTATAAGACAAAGGTTAACATGTTATAGTCAAGCAGTAATGATAAAGAAATACAACAATCATGTACTAAGTACTCTGGTTAATGCAGGAATGATATGCTGAAATGATGCATGCCCTCGCCTACACTCCCTTAGCGACATCATCTCACGATCGCGCATGGCAAACTCTCTAAACATGCACTTCCTCACCAAAGCACATGTAATGCTTATTCATACAACAGATTCGGGAAGCTAAGGTACCTCCCTTTATATCATGTACCCAAATGATGATCCATATAGGGTCATCAATCCTAGTTAATCACATACGATAAGCAAGTTATAGGGCAACGTCACCCCTGATTTTAAAAAAATAGTGGACTGGCAAGTTCAGGTCACTACGGGAGGCTCGTCACCTCGACGTATGCCTAGTTTATACTCGAGGTCACTACGAGAGAGGCTCATCACCTTAGCATAGGCCGACAGCTCAAATATAGTGTCCATACCATCATATTTAGTTCACAAATTTGGTTTACTTACTGAACACTACGGGGAGTTTAAACTGGCTTTTTAATGGTAAGTGGTACTTAGATTCAAACAATAGCATCCATACATGGTGAAAATACATAAGGCCAATCCAGTTACTTGACAAGTTCGATTGGTATGAGCGCACGTTGAATTAATCGACATGGAGCACATACGCACACCTCGTGGCCTAACCACTGTCGATAATCACCGTACGACTCGGATTTATCGAACGTATCCATTGTGGTGAACTAGTTCAACCACTGATCTTAAGCCGTTACCAATTGCCTGGACTACGTATTAGTTCCAATCATACTCAAACACAATAGGCATTTATATATGATAGTCAAAAAAACATGTGACAATCAATCCAAATATAATTCTCATTTGAGCATTTTAACAAACACATAGTATACATGTTGTCATACATAGGCATTTCATCCATAAATCACGTAGTAGTAAGATAGGCTATATGAAAGAAACTGTAACTACAAATAAGGTAATTGAGAATCCTATCTCAATACCCTCATTAGATACATTTCAACAAGCATTTTCTTATTCAGGCATTTTATCAAACACTTAGACTACATATATCGACATACATGTAAGAAGTTAGTTATAACGTATATTATAGCAATTCCTTTCATAGGGGAATTGTCACACATACAACAGTCATGTATTCTCAATAAATTATCATGGCAAGCACAAATTATAATTTCATGTTCATTCAAACATTTCAACAAACACATAGAATGCATTATATTCAACGTAGTTCATATATATGTGTAATACACGGAAAACATCGCATCTAGGCACATGTGACAGCAATCAAGTCAGTCATAAATCATTAACTGACATTGAAAGCCTTGAAAACCATAACCTAAACATTTATAGTCCGCACCTTCCATCTGTAAACTCGTATCGAACTCAGTTCGAACACTACGCCTCTGCCTACAGCATAACGACTACCTAAATCAATGAATTAGGTTAACTATTTCACCAATTCTTCTATTTGAATCCCTAAAACATATATGGGTTAGGATTCCTTACCTAAAAGTGGAGTCGAAATCACCGGTATAGCGACACGGAAGAGGTGATTCAGCACGTGGAGTGGCGTG
This sequence comes from Magnolia sinica, assembly GCF_029962835.1. Lineage (NCBI taxonomy): Eukaryota > Viridiplantae > Streptophyta > Magnoliopsida > Magnoliales > Magnoliaceae > Magnolia > Magnolia sinica. The sequence continues at coordinate 42,990,879 of NC_080583.1, forward strand.
AACAAATCCAAGCGATTATCTCTCACACACTCTCTCTCTTCTCCTCACTCTTTCCTTCTCTTTTCTCTCTTCTCTCTCCTAGGGTTAGGAAATTCATATGGAATGAGAGAGGGGTGGGTTAAAGCCCTTATATAGGTCCAAAACTAAATCCAATGGCCCCATGGCCATGATATACTTAGATTATAGCCAAAAGTTGTCTGTTTCGGTACAACGGAGCTCATCTGGAGGTCCATTTCCTACATACGATCTGAAAAAAGTTTCCTGATAATGGATCTATGTCAGGTTAAAGTTTTAGTCCGATCAGGTTTGTAGATTGATTACAAAGGACCAGGTTCAGTTCAACGGTCATCGCCACTCGATCAGGGCCACAAGTACACTGACCTATGTTGAAAAATTTTCGTGATCCAAGTGTGTAGTTAGGTCAGAATCTGATGGTCTGAAATCTTATATTTGGCCTGCAAGCGAACGGCCCAATTCACTTAAGTTCGAGTTCATTTTCTAAAGATATTCATGTTTCTCACACACTTCGCTCTGGGCTCAAGTTGTACGTTTTTGGATACTATTTGGACTTGATTTTCGAGATAGTTGTCAAGCCTAGTAAGGCGGTCATAACTGTATAGTTTCACATTAATTGGACTTTTGACACATGGTCCAGGTCCGATACAGAGTTTCAATGTACTTCTAAGAGCAACTGGATTGTAAGGTTGATTCTAGGTTTTTAGGAAATGTTGGGTTAGCGATTTTAATGGTTTTGGGTCTTGCAGTTCGTATAAAAAATGATTCGAGCTAATTCGCCAATTAATTCAATTTAGTACTTAATTAATTTTTGTCTAATTTCTAAAGGATTCGGTCCTTAGTGATTTTTGCTTGAGGTGGTACTCAGGTCTTTATACGGATTTTTTCGAGACCTTACAATCTACCCCACTTAAAGAAAATTTTCATCCTCGAAATTAGTACCTTTCCATACTCCTCGAGAATCTGAGAGTAGTTCTTGTGGACCTCGGTTTCTGTTTCCCAAGTAGCCTCTTCCTTAGCGTGGTGCGCTCACAATACCTTCATAAGTGGGATAACCTTGCTACGCAGCACCTGGTCCTTCCTGTCTAGGATACGTGTTGGTCGCAGTACGTAAGTGGCATCTTCACTCAACTGATCTGCTCCCATCTGATAATGTGGGAAGGGTCAGGAACATATTTCTTTAGCATCGATATATGAAATATATTGTGCATGCCTACGAGTGGTGTGGGCAAAGCAAGGCGGTACGCTACCACACCCACTCGATCTAGTATCTGGAATGGGCCTATGAAACTCGGCGTGAGCTTCCCTTTCTTTCTAAACCAGAGGACTCCCTTCATTGGAGAAACCTTCAGGAATACGTGGTCCCCAACCTCAAACTCTAGCAGTTACCGCCTCGTATCGGTGTAACTCTTCTGTCTACTCTGTGCTGCCAGGAGTCGACACCTGATAATGTCGATCTTCTTTGAGGTCGCCTGCACTAACTCTAGGCCAATTAAACTCTTCTCGCCAACCTCTGCCTAGCAATGCGGTGTTCTACATGGATGCCCATACAGTGCTTCGTAGGGGGCCATGCCAATACTCGCCTGAAAGTTGTTGTTATAAGCAAACTCAGCATAAGGAAGACAGTCATCGCAACTGTCCTTGAAATCAAGCACACAAGCTCACAACATATCCTCTAACACCTGATTCACCCGTTCCATCTGCCCATCTGTCTGTGGGTGGAACATGGTACTAAACTTCAGTTTCACACCCATTGCTTCCTGAATACGAGTCCAAAAGATAGATGTGAATCACGTGTCTCGATCCAACACTATCTCCATAGGCACTCCATGCAAACGTATTCTCTCCTTGATGTACAGCCTGACCAACTTGTTTGTGGAGTTTGAGACTTTAATTGGGAGGAAATGAGCCATTTTCATCAACCGGTCCACGATTACCCAAATGGAGTCATGTCCCTTCCTCGTCTTTGGTAATCCCCAAATGAAATCCATAGAGATGAAATCTTATTTCCATTCTACTAAGGGCATGGGCTGAAGTAGTCTTGAGGTCAGCGATGTTTGGCCTTTACCTGCTGGCACGTGAGACAGCGGGATACATAGTCCGCTATGTGGGCCTTCATGTTGTCCCACCAGTATGAACGCTTCATATCTCGATACATCTTCGTACTACCAGGATGCATCTCCATCTTTGAATTGTGAGCAGCTTTGAGAACTTCTCTTCTCAAGTCATGAAGATTTAGGACACATAGGCGGCCACAATAATGTAAACTCTCATCCATACCGACTCTCCATTCAGAGTCCTCATCATCACTAGCTCGCTTCCTCAACTCAACTAACCATTCATCTTCCCCCTAAGCCATTATGATGCGGTCATCGATAAGGGGCTGTACGTGAATATGTGTGACACTCTCGAACAGTTCCTCTACCATAAGCTTCTGCTCAAAGTCCTGCATAAATTCTGTCATGTTCCATTCATCGATCATTAACGAAGCCACAAATGCTATCATCTTATGGCTCAACGCATCTACCACAAGGTTAGCCTTACCAGGATGGTAAGAGACCTCGAACTGGAAATCTTTCAAGGTTTCCATCCATCGTCACTGCCTCATATTCAGGTCCCTCTATGTAAATATGTATCTGAGGCTCTTCTGGTCGCAAAAGAGCTCGAACTCCTCTCTATAGAGGTAATGTCTTTAGAGCTTTAATGCAAAGATGACAGCCGCTAATTATAGGTCGTGCGTAGGATAGTTTTCCTCATGTTTCCTCAACTATCGCGATGCATAGGCAATCACTCTGTCCTTCTGCATCAGAACACAATCCAAACCAACACAGGACGCGTTGGTGAATATGGTATATCTGACCCCCTGCTCTGGCAATACTAGCATGGGTGTGGTCGTCAACTTGTCCTTTAGTTCCCAAAAGGCTGCTTTTGCCTTTCCATTCCAGGCAAACTTTAGATCCTTCCGAGTGAGCTAAGACAATGGTCTGGCTATCTTGAAAAAGTCCCTAATGAATCGACGATAGTAACCTGTTAGGCCGAGAAAACTCCTCACTTCAGTAACTGAACTGGGCTGCTCCTAGTTCTGAACTGCAGTCACCTTAGCAAGGTTCATAGCTATTCCTTCCTTGGACACTACATGTCTCAGAAACTTTACCTCTTCCTTCCAGAAGTCACACTTTTTGTACTGGGTAAACAATTAGTTCTCCCTATCATATCGAAGACTGCTCATAGGTGCTCCTTGTGATCTGCCCGACTCTTAGAGTATATCAGGATGTCATCTATAAATACGATGATAATCAAAATAGATATGGCCGAAACACCCGGTTCATTAGATCTATAAACATAGTCGGTGCATTCGTGAGTCCAAATGACATCACCAGGAATTTGTAATGCCCAAAACTGATTCTGAACGCTTTCTTCTGCACATCTTCCTCCCTGACATGCAATTGGTGATACCCTAACTATAAGTCGATATTTGAAAAATACTGTGCCCCCTTCAACTGGTCAAACAGGTCATCTATCCTGGGAAAAGATACATGTTCTTCACTGTCACTTGGTTCAACCTGCGATAATCAATACACAATCGCAGCGAACCAACCTTCTTCTTCACGAACAACACGGGCGCTCCCCAAGGAGATACACTCGGTCATATAAAGCCCGCATCTAATAGATCATCAATCTGTCTCCTCAGTTCTTCCATCTCATATAAAGGCATGCGATATGTCAATAGAGATATAGATATCACACTAGGCACTAGATCAATGGTAAAATCAATCTCGCGCCGAATAGGTAATCCAGGTATCTTCCTGAACATGTCTGCAAAATCCTGAACTATTGGCATGTTCCCAAGTGTCAGACCACCAACATTCTCTAACAAAGTAGCATAACAACTAATGCGATAGTACTAACTAACCTGAACTGGGAATGTAAAGATCGTGCCCTCAGGTCCATGGGCTATCACCACCCTTGTATCACAATCGATCTCTGCCTTCATCTTGGTGAGCCAATCTATACCAAGGATCACATCGTAATGACATAGTGGAGTAATAATTAGGTCGACAAGTACTGTTCTACTCCCTAAGTCTATCGAACAACCCTTACACACCTTGGTAGTGTCTGAGAAAGTCCCTGTGGTGGTAAGGAGTCTCAACCCAACCATAGGACTAGTTTCCAACCCCAGGCACTTGACTGCCGCGCATGATATAATAGAAATAGTGGACCTAGTGTCCACCAATAAGAAGATTGGTGTACCTTGGATATGTGTCGTGACTTCAAAAGCCAATGGTGCTGCAATGGCTACCTCGGATGCCTCAACTATAAGTGAATGCACATGAGCCTGTTGAGAACTGTTCGGTTGTGTTGCGATAGGCCATTGAGGCGGCCTAAATCGAGTTGCAGGTGGTGCTGATCGTAGAGGTGAAGTTGTGATGTCCTAAGGTAACTGACGGGTGATCTTCTGAGGAGGTGCAAAATCATTGTCCCTCATCTTGGTGAAGCAGTAAGTGTTAGTGTGGCTCAACCTCTTGTAGTAGGTGCACCACAAGTCTGCTTGCCTTAATTAAACCAGTGGAGCTATAAGCTAAGGAGGCAAATCTGCTCGTGGCCTCTTACTAAGGAATGGTCTGCTTGGAAAATCTGATCGAGGCCTCTGGCCCATGGGTGTGCGTGAGTGGGATAGTATGTCCCCGTCTTGCTCAGCTCGCAAAGACATGTTCACTAGCTCAACATAATTGGAAATGCCAGCACAACAAATCTTTGTGTAGAGATCCGACCGCAGACCATGTAAAAAGCATCGCATCCTCACTAGCTCATCTGTAAATATTAGGGGAGCGTATTTGGCCAGCTCCATAAAACGGTTCTTGTACTCTACCACGGTCATTCCTCCCTGATGGAGGTGAAGGAAGTCACTCTCCTTCTCGTTACGGTAGGTGAGGGGGAAATATTTCTCATGGAAGCAGGTCTCAAAAGTTTCCCATGTCTATACATACTACAGGCACTATCCGTAGGATGTTGTCCCACTAAAGATTGGCCTCCTCAAACATGTAAGTGACTAACTTGACCTTATCTGCCTCAGTGCAGTGCAGCGGCTTTAGCATCTTAGAGATGCGGTCAAGCTAATACTCGGCCTCCTCGGGTCTGTAAGTACCCACAAACGTGAGAAGCCGAAAGTGTTGAAATTGTTCAAATAGGCCACTAGCACTCATATTCCCAGCAGGGTGCATAGGTGGTGCAGGTGGAATCACATTTATGTTCTAGGCAAAGGCCCCAGCAATAGTGGTCCAAATCTACTACTGCTGCTACATAAGGAGCATCATCTGCTCCAGCCTATCATGAGGAGAAGCCTGATGCATGTGGGGCGTCGACGTGGACGCACAGTTCTGCTTCAGAACTAGTGGTGCAAAAGGTGTCAGCCCATTTGTGGGGCTAGTGGCCGGCTGAGAATCTGGCATAGTCTCGTAATCCGGGCCCAAAATGGGGTCCGTATGGCTATCGATTAGCGGAGGTGCCCCATCAATCGAGTCGCCAATTATAAGACTTGCCGTACTCCATATGGCCTTAGGTGGCATTCCCTATATACAATATAGGGTGCAACACGTGTAAGATTTAGCATAACAACACTCAATTTCTTAAGCATCCTACACATTTCATAATAAAAGGTGCCGCTTGCATTTTATTAAACCAAAATTGTCATAATACATGAGACGTAGCTTTTACATGGATCATGACAAAAATGCATGTGAGCTAATCTAAACAAGCTTTTAAACACTAACACATGCCAACCACTCTACCATATTACTAAGCCTATCAAGGCTATAACATAAAAAATAGGAAAACATGGAAAACCCAAAGACGACTACAACGTGGGACTAGTCGTCCGAATCTAGTGATGGTGGAGGTGCACCCTTGTCCTGCGTGCAACACAAGATAGCTTCTGAGGTGCAAGAAACCTTCTTGAATTTTTATTTCATGAAGGCCTGACCCTCTTTAAGCTTGGCCTGGGTCTCACTGACCTCCTGTTGCAAAGCAACCTGGCCCTCCTCTATCTGAGCCAAGAGGACTTCTATAGTAGCCTAATCATGGTGGGGTTCATGTGTAACAGGTGGAGAGCCCCCATCAGAGTCTTGAGCCTCCTCTTCTTCCTTTTCCTCACTTTCTTCCTCTATCTCATCTCCGCCTTCTTCATCACTCTCTTCCACTTCATTTCCTGTCTCAGCCTCACTCTCATCGAGTTGGGCTTGACGTTGTCGTGGCCCAATATTCATATTGTTGAGAGTAGTGTCGTTGATGAAATGGATCGGTGCAAGCCTTTTTGAGCCAAGTCTATAGCTGAATTCACGAGCAAGCTTACATATAAGTTGGCTGAATGGGAGTGAAATGTCTGTCCTAGGAGAGTATGCGGTCTAAACTATTTGTAGTAGTACATACGTAGGCAAACACAGCTTATCTCCTTGCCCATCTCGGTATAAGAAGTCCACCATCAACCGCATGCATTCAGAGCGATTGCTCCATCTAGGATACACATTGTGCGTGAATATGTGGTGGAGTAGGCGGAAGTCGTGAGTCATCTTGGTCGTTAGGAGGCAGTTGCCTCGACTCCAGTGGACTAGTAAGACACAAAGAAATCGCATGTGGTGATCTCTTTCACACACACCCCTAAGATTTCTCTCGCTAGCATGTACCTCTCCACGTAGTATCCCCATGATTCTGGCTATCAAGTCCACATTGACAATGGCTTCCCGCCTTCTCACGGGGATAGAACCATAGAGGTTCTAATAGTGGGTCTCATATATTGGCGTAGAAGCTCGGACAATGCCCTCATTCGCACGAGACTTACCCTCAAATATGGGACCCCACCCGGCGTCCAAAAGGAGATCCATCACTGGATAAAGCTCAAATAGTTTCTTGTCCACGTGTGCTGCAAAGAGGACCCTACGGTCTTGAAACCTTCCATGCACCATATCCACCAGTAGAGCTCTTTTGAGAGGAAGCTGGGGATTGAGATCCCGCTTCATCCTTAACTCCCAATTGACACTGTGCTAGCCTCGGTGCCTTTTTGTCTCCTTGAACGGGTAGGGCAGCTACGCCCAGCTTTATCCATGGGAGCCCTCTTCTTTCCCATGAGGGAAATAAGTGTGGAAAGGGAAAATATAGTTGCTACGAGCTCAAAAAGAGCTATGAGGGTGAACTAAAATGGAGGGATAGGATGAGTTATTGGACCTTGGGATTTTTGAGACATAAAGGAGGGTTTGTGTGCTCAAATGGGAGGAAATGAGGGAGATAGGAGATGAGTTTGAAAGGAATGGTGCGAGGTGGGTATGTAATGAAAAAAATGAAGAAAATATGAGAATGGAGGAAGGATTTGAGAGAGAAAAATGAGATTGTTGGGAGATTGGAAAGCTTGGAGGGGTGTAAGAGGAGGAAATGAAGCAAATAGGAGGGTTATATGGGTCCCCACATGATTTCGTGGGCCCCACATGTGCACACAGCCATTGGCCCGACCGGCCCGCTGCGACCCGACAGGCCGGGATAAACTGGACCGCGAGGGCTCGCGGTTGGGGCGATGCCATTGTAGTCCACTGGCCTAGGGCGATGGTATCCCTCCCCCCCAGGACATAAAAAATGTGTGGGGTCCACTTTGGTTCCCTCCCCCCCCCGATTTGTGTCATTTGGGCCCCCAAGTCTGTTTGAGTCATTTCAGGTTCCATCTTGCACACATTCACGTTTTTCAAGTTATTTAAGTGTGAAATATGTTAAATTATCATCTAACCCATCGATTTATGGTCCAAAAAAAAATGGGGGTCACCTCACATGATCACAGATGTATACGGGTCTCGTTTTTATGATCAGTTTCGCCTATCAACGAAACCTGGAATCCTACATTTGTTTCTATGTTTTAACGCTCCCTCCTAAGTCAAAGTACGTCAGTGTGCTTCGTGTGTCCATAACCCAAGTCCAATTTAATCCAAATCATGCTCTGATACCAACATGTAACGCCCCAAAAATCTAGGGTTGAGCAGAAGCTCAACTACCGAGTTCCAACGCATCACTTATGCAACATAGATAATGATGATTAAATGTTGTCCATATTAGTGCATTTAACATGAGTGGGATTATACCAAATCAGCATGTCATACTCCAGAGACAGTTAAATTTACGCAAGCGAAAGACTATGATAAATATATAAAGCATATAAGTGATTGTGAGTCCCCATAGTATGAACGTTACCAGGTTAAATAATTACATGTAACCAAAATTTACAAAATGATAAGGTGTAATGTTCAACTAGTCCATATCCCTGCGACGTAACTCTAGGTCTACATAGACCCGCCAGAGAGTTGCATGTAGGAGAACTCCTCGTCATCATAGAAGTCAGGCTCCGCCTCATAAGCATTGCCATCACTTGAAGCTACAACAAAGTCTGGTTGGTGTTTTAAAACACTATCCCAGAGTGAGAGTGAGTGATACACTCAATGGAGCTATAAGGCAAATGTTAACATGTTATCAATTCAGTTAAGCAATAATGATAAAGCAGTACAACAATCATGTCCTAAGTACTCTGGTTAATGCAGGAATGATATGCTGAAATGATGTATGCCCTCGCCTACACTCCCTCAGCGACATCATCTCATGATCGCGCATGGAAAACTCCTTAAACGTGCGCTTCCTTGCCAAAGCACATGTAATGCGGTGCATGATCATGTTAACCAATATTTAATTAGGTTTATTCATAAAGCAGATTCAGGAAGCTAAGGTACCTCCCTTTATATCATGTACCTAAACGATGATCTAATAGGGTCGTTAATCCTAGCTAATCACATATGATAGGCAAGTTATATGGTAACGTCACCCCTGATTTAAAAAAATAGTGGACAGGCAAGTTCAGGTCACTACGGGAGGCTCATCACCTTGGTGTAGGCCTAGTTTATACTCGAGGTCACTATGAGAGAGGCTCGTCACCTTAGCGTAGGCTGACAGCTCGAATATAGTGTCTCATACCACTGTATTTAGCTTACGAGTTTGGTTTGCTCACTGGACACTACGGGGAGGTTTGTCACCCCAGCATAGGTCGACAGCTCAACCACGGTGTTCTATATCACCATGCCTGGGTCATGAGTCTTAGCGATTCGTGGTACCAAGGTTAAACGGGCTTTTCAATTGTAAGTGGTACCTTATATTCAAACAGTAGCATCCATACATGGTGAACATACATGAGGCTAATCAAGTTACTTGGCAAGCTTGACTGGTAGCGCACGTTGAATTAATCAACATGGAGCGCATACACACTCCTCGTGACCTAACCACTATCGATAATCACCGTACGACTTGGATTCATCAAATGTATCCATTGTGGCGAACTGGTTCAGCCACTGATCATAAACCGTTACCAATTTCCTAGACTACGTATTAGTCCCAATCATACTCAAACACAATAGGCATTCATATATGATAGTCAAAACAACATGTGATAATCAATTCAAATATAAATCTCATTTGAGCATTTTAACAAACACATAGTATACATGTTGTCATACATAGGCATTTCATCTATAAATCACGTAGTAGTAAGATATGTTACATGAAGGAAACTGTAACTTCAGATAAGGTAATTGAGAATCCTATCTGAACACCCTCATTAAATACATTTCAACAAGCATTTTCTCATTCAGGCATTTTATCAAACACTTAAGCTACACATAACGACATACATGTAATAAATTAGTTATAATGTATATTATAGCAATTCCTTGCACAAGGGAATTGTCACACATACAACAATCATGTATTCTTAATAAATTATGATGGCAAGAACAAATCATAATTTCATGTTTGTTTAAACATTTCAACAAACACATGAAATGCATTATATTCAACGTAGTTCATATATATGTGTAATACACGGAAAACATCGCATCTAGGCACTTGTAACAGTAATCAAGTCAGTCATAAATCATTAACTGACATTGAAAGCCTTGAAATCCATAACCTAAACTTTTATAGTTCAAACCTTCCATCAGTAAACTCGTATTGAACTATGTTCAAACACTATGCCTCTGTCTACGGCACAATGGCTGCCTAAATCAATGAAATAGGTTAGCTATTTCACCAATTCCTCTATTTGAATACCTAAAACAGATTAGGGTTAGGATTCTTTACCCAAAAGTCCAGTCAAAATTACCAGTATAGCGACACGGAAGAGGTGATTTAGCACGTGGAGTGATGGGAATGAATCCTAGCAACTATCTCACACTCTCTCCTCTCCTAACTCTTTCCTTCTCTTTTCTATCTTCTCTCTCCTATGGTTAGGAAATTCGTATGGAATGAGAGAGGGGTGGGTTAAAGCCCTTATATAGGCCCAAAACTAAATTCAATGCCCCAAGGCCATGATATACCTAGGTTATAGCCAAAAGTTGTCTGTTTCGATACAACGGAGCTCATCTGGAGGTCCATTTCCTACATACAATTCGGAGAAAGTTCCTTGACAATGGATCTATATCAGGTTAAAGTTTTAGTCCGATCGGGTTTGTAGATTGACCGCGGAGGACCAGTTTCAGTTCAACAGTCATCGCCACTCGATCAGGGCCACAAGTACACTGACCTGTGTTGGGAAATTTTCCTGATCCAAGGGTGTAGTTGGGTCAGAATATGACGGTCTGAAACCTTATACTTGGCCTGCAAGTAAATGGCTCAATTCACTTAAGTTCGAGTTCATTTTATAAAGATATTCACGCTTCTCACACACTTCGCTCTGGGCTCAAGTTGTGCGCTTCTGGATACTATTTGGACTTAATTTCTGAGATGGTTGTCAAGCCTAGTAAGGCAGTCATAACTATATAGTTTCACGTTAATCAGACTTTCGACACGCAGTCCAAGTCTGATATGGAGTTTCAATGTGCTCCCGAGAGCAACTGGATTTTGAGATTGATCCTAGGTTTTTAGGAAATATTGGCTTAGCGATTCTAATGGTTTTAGGTCTTGCAGTTTGTATAGAAAGTGATTCGAGCTAATTCGCTGATTAATTCGGTTTAGTACTTAATTAATTTTTGTCTAATTTCTAAAGGATTTGGTCCTTAGTGATTTTTGCCTGAGGTGGTACTCAGGTCTTTGTACGAATTTTTCCGAGATGTTACAGTTTTATTATAGTGGATGTGTGGTGATGTTGTTTTGTGACTTGGTTATGCTCCTTCACAAAAAAAAATTAGACTGAAAATCCTCCTTATGGGATCCCAGGATCGGAATCTGGCATATGGGTACCGAGAGTCGAGAATGAGGCACTACGGAGGCTGTCGGCGCCAGATTCGGTCATTGGAAATTCTGTGAGCCCGGTTTCTAAGTTTGGGGCGTGACACTCAGGATATTCTAGAGGTACTAAAATAAGTGAAAGTCAACATCCCTCTACTGGATATTGTTAAACAAATACCCACATATGCCAAATTTTTGAAAGATCTATGCATGATTAGAAGACGAAAAAATATTCAGAAGAAAATCTTTTTTGACAGAAAAAGTGAGTGCCATCCTGAAGCAAGATGTGCCATAAAAATACAAAGATTCCAGTAGCCCAACCATCACTTGTGTAATTGGAAACTACCGGATTGAGCACGCACTTCTTGACTTAGGGGTAAGTTTAAATATGATTCTTTTCTCAGTTTACGAACAATTGGGTCTAGGTGAATTAAAACCCACTCGGACTACATTACAACTCGTAGATCTCTCAGTTCATGTACCAAGAGGGATATCAAGGATGTGTTGGTTGAGGTTGAAAAATTCTACTATCCAGTAGATTATATTGTCTTAGATACTCAATCCATCATGGACATGAGCACTCAGCTACCCATCATTCTTAGCCACTCATTCCTTGCTACATTAAATGCCATCATTAATTGTAGGAATGATATTATGAATTTATCTTTCGAAAATATGACATTGGAGCTTAACATACTTTTCAATATGTACAAACAGTCAGAGGATGATGATGATACCCATGACATCAACATAATCGATTCTTTTGTGGAAGATAGAGCACTCTTGACTCTATACTCTAATACTCTAGAGACATGCTAGCCGACTCCCCTGATTTAGATGATGACATGATTAGGGAGATAGATGCCTTACTTGATGCTATACCAGTACTTGAAGTTAACCGATGGAAGCCATAATTTAAGAAATTGCCCCAAACAGATGTAGTGCCTTTACCGTCTAGCCTCAAACACCGAAGCTTGACCTAAAACTTTTGCCCGTTGTACTCAAATATGTCTATTTATGTTAAGATGAGACATAGGCGGTAGTGATTTCATCTCACCTTGAGAAAGAACAGGAGAATGTGCTTATTTCAAATCTCATTGAGCATAAAGGGGCCCTTCGATGGGTGATTGCGGACCGACCTTAAAGGAATTGACCCTTTGATTTGTACTCATTACATTTATCTTGACGATAATGCAAAAACCTCCTGCCAACTACAACGTACATTAAATCCAAATATAAAGGAAGTGGTTAAGGTTGAGGTACTTAAATTGTTGGATGTGGGTATCATATACCCCATATCTGATAGCAAATGGGTGAGTCCAACTCAGGTGGTTTCTAAGAAGTCCAGAATCAACATCATAACCAATGTTAAAAATGTACTCATGCCAACTAGAGTCACTACTAGTTGGAGAATGTGCATTGACTACAGAAAGTTTAATACCGTCATAAGGAAGGACCACTTCCCTTTGCCCTTCATTGATCAAATCTTGGAAAGGCTAGCCGGGCACTCTCACTATTGATTCCTTGACGGATATTCGGGTTACAATCAGATAGAGATAGCCCTTGAAGATCAAGAAAAGACCACATTCACATATCCCTTTGACACCTTTGCTTACCGAAGGATGTCATTCGGACTGTGTAATGCCCTTGCCACTTTTCAGTGACGCATGTTGAGTATTTTTTCTGACATGAAGGGGCAATATTTAGAGCTTTCCATGGAACACTTCTCTGTCTTTGGTCCATCCTTTAACGAATGTTTAGAAAATTTAAAAAATGTGCTAAAGCGATGTGAGGAAAAGAATTTGGTACTAAATTGGGAGAAGTGTCATTTCATGGTTTGTAAGTGAATTATTCTTAGACATATCATCTTGTCCAAGGGAATTGAGGTAGATAAGGCTAAAATTGATCTTATCTCTAACCAACCTCCACCAAAAAACATACGAGACATGTGATCCTTCTTAGGACACACAAGATTTTATAGATAATTCATAAAGGACTTTAGTCACCTCTTCATCCTCTATGCAATCTTCTTCAAAAGGATGTACCATACTAGTGGATTGAGCAATGCCAGGAAGCTTTCACTAAGCTTAAGGGTATGTTACTATAGCACTTATCATGTAGCCAACCGACTGGAGCATTCCTTTTGAGATTATGTGTGATGCATCTGACTATGCTATTGGGGCAGTGTTAAACCAGAGAAAAGAGAAGAAGCCCTATGTTATTCATTATGCAAGTAGAACTCTAAATCCTGCCCAAGTGAACTACTCTACTACGAAGAAGGGACACTTGGTCGTAGTATTCACTTTGGACAAATTTAGGTCTTACTTAATTGGATCCAAGATCATCATTTACACTGATCATACAGTGCTAAAGTACCTTCTTTCTAAGAATGATGCTAGGCCCCACTTGATAAGATGGATCCTTCTACTCCAGGAATTTGATTTGGAAATACGAGATAAAAAGGGAGTAGAAAACGTAGCGGCTAACCATTTTTTAAGACTTGATCTCCCTGATTTGCCTGAGATGACGCTTATAAACAACATGTTCCTTGATGAACAACTATTTAAACTCTCCCAATTACTTTGGTTTGTTGATATTGCTAACTATCTTGCGACAGTTTTCACGCCGACTCATTAGACTACCCAAGATAAGGAAAAATTCTTCCCTGAGGTTCGTAAGTTCTTTTGGGATGACATGTATTTGTTTAAATACTGCCCAGACCAAATTCTAAGGAGATGTGTGCCAGATAATGAACACCAAAGTTTCATATCTTTCTGTCACTCTCAGGCCTGTGGTGGTTATTTTTCTGCTAAAAAGACCACGACCAAAATTCTACAATGTGGCTTTTACTAGCCCACTATGTTTAAGTATACTCATGAGTTCTACAAAGCTTGTGAGTGTTGTTAAAAATTGGGAGCGCTATCTTGTCGAAATATGATGCCTCTGAATTTCATTCTGATCATTGAAGCATTTGATTGCTGGGGCATCAATTTCATGGGGCCATTCCGCCAATCCTTTGGGAATTCGTTCATTTTGATAACAGTAGACTATGTAACTAAATGGGTCGAAGTGATCTCATACTGAAATAATGATCATTAAATGGTCATTAAATTCTTAAAAGAAAATATTCTTTCCCGATTCAGAACGCCTCGAGCCAACATTAGTGATGGCGGTTTACACTTCCGTAATAGGCTGTTTGAGAACTTAATGAAGAAATATGACATCTCTCATAAGGTGAGCACTCCATATCACCCGCAAACAAGTGGGCAAGCTGAGATTTTCAACAGGAAAATTAAACACATCATAGAAAATATGGTTAACCCTGATCGCAAAGATTAGTCAATCTGCTTGACCGATGCTTTATGGGCCCACCGTAATGCTTTCAAAACTGCAATTAGAGTGTCTCCCTTTAGACATGTCTATAGGAAATCTTACCACTTGGCTATAGAGTTGGAACATAAAGCCTATTGGGCTATTAAAATTTTAAACTTTAACTTGGACAACCCTAGTTCATTGTTCACGACCTGAAGTGTATGTTTGCGATGCAGTAATAATCTCGGTGAGACGAGGTCAAATCCACAGGGACTGAACTTGTATGTTTCTGAAATTAAGTAGAAGTAGAAGTAGAAGAAGATGTGATTCTAATTCTGAAGTAATTGAGAGAGTAATTGTGATTAAAGTAATAAAAACTTATAAATTTAAAGTTGGGAACTAGGGTTTCCAAGGATCCACTTATAGCAATTAGGGTGATACTATGCTTGATTCAAGGACACAATAGGAATCAAAGTCCTATCTTATCCAGTTAGAAGAAGAGACAGTCAGATCTCTGAACTTCTCATGAATCTAGTCATCAAAGGAGGATAATTGGGAAGATTGGAAGGGATTCCGTCACCTAACCATGCCCATGGGATGATGGTAAACAATGGGATTTACCAATCTATCAATCTCAAAATAGGGAAGGACGATAATCAAAGCTATCACAGATCTATTTAATTTGTCCTAACAAACCATTAAAAACTAAAAATATTTCTTATAATCAAACTAGAATCAAAGAGAGTTCAATATAAACATGAATCAAAGCAATAGAAATATCCCATCATGCTACAAGCTTCACCTCTTAACCTTAGTTAAGAGGTTTAGCCAACCATAGACATGATTGAACTAAAGTCTATTAAATAAAACATGAAAACAACTAAGAAGAGGAAAAACTCTTGGCGATGGCTTCTCCACCCTTTTACTCCACTCTTCAAACCCTATAAGATGCCTAGGAATATCCTAGGGACTCCTATTTATAGTTGGGGAACTCTCTCTTGTGAACCGACCTTGAAAATTCGCAAACCGACCTTGGAACCGCCTTAAATTTACGCAGTCTGAGTGATGTTTGCATAACCTTCGACTAGTTAAGGACAGCCTTCGACTGGTTGAGGATCACCTTCAACTGGTCGAGGATGATAGGAATTTAGAGGATTTTGATCGCTAGAGTTCGAATCGAAGTTCCTTCGACTAGTCAAGGAAGAGCTTAGACTGGTCGAAGGAGGGCTTAGACTAGTCGAAGTAGGCAGATTTTTAGGGTTCTTTTTCTTCACTTCAAATCTTCAATTCTCTTCATTCCTCACTTAGTTTTCTTGGATCTTTGGCATGTGAATTCTTCATTCTTGGTCTCATAAGATCCATCCTTGGCTTTGGTGATTCCTGAGCATTAAATCCATGCTTTTAGCATCCTTTTCAATCCAAGCTCTTAAGTTCACCTTGCAACATAACCATGATTAAAATAGAATATTAAGCATTATCATGTTCATAAAACCAATTAATAAATGGGGGATAATATGCAATATTTGACCCTCAACACAATCCCCAACCAGCATTTTGCTAATCTCGAGCAAAGTATGCATGAAATAAACCTCAATGCTCCATGTCCAAAACCGCTTTTAAGAAAACAATCTTTTGTGCAATCAAGTAAGGACACAAAAGTGGGATTTTGAAAACCTAAAGCCGAATTACATAAGCGATCTATCAAATAAATTCTTTATTAATCAAATTAGAGTATAAGTCTATATATCATGTTTTTCAATGTGCTTAGTGAGAATCAACTTACTTCCCATAAAAATTCTATCTTTTCATCATGTTATCCATGCTCATCACTTCAAGATTGGTTTAAAACTCAAGTACTGATTCCGAACTAATCCCCTTCTCCTTCTTTTTTCAGTTTTTTATTTTATATTGATGGTCAAATTTTTGTTTTTTATTTTTTTTTACAGATATTTCATTATTTTTACATTCTTTTCCAGTCTTTTCCGATCTTTCCACCATACAAGAACTTTTTGTCGATCTCCTATTTTTAACTGGTTCTTTTCTTCTTTTAAGGTGGATAAAATTCTCCAGACTTGATTCTAACCATCTATCAATGATTCACATACTAATAATCTGAATTCTAGCATGTCTTACAGAAGACAAATTGAATGTGTCTTATGATTTAGATTAACATGATATTCAAACTACCTCTTAATCAATTAAGTGCAAGAACTTAGGTGATAGATTACTTAAATGATCAAACCCCAATAATCCAAAATTCGATCTCTATCTTATCATAGTCAGAGCATTCTTCAGTACACAATTCATCGCTTCCTGAATAGATTTCAACTTGAAATATTGAAAATTTTAAAAAAATTTACTCAAAACTAAGAAAACACTAATTATTTTACCTAATCCCCCATCCCCAACCTAAAATCTACATTGGTTCTCAATGTAAAAGAAATAAGCATGTAATGCAAAAGAGACAATAAAAAGAAAAGGGAAGTGATGGAAAGATAATACCTGAAGAAGGATTTTTGAGGCTTTTCCAATGATCTCAGTGTGAAGATGGGTTAGCACAAGAATTAAACCAAAAAAAAAAAGCAAACTATCCTAAACAGCAAAAAGTAAACTATGCAAACTATCCTAAACACAACATATATGAAAGCAATAAATTACCTATACCTCCGTCAGACTAGGAGGTCAATCTTGGTAAACAGGATCAATTAGAGGTATGGACATGTCCTCTGAATCAAATTTCTCAACAAATGGCTTTAATCTATGTCCATTCACTTTGAAAACATTGTCATTATTTGGATTCTAAATCTCAATGGCCCCATGAGGATAGACAATAGTAACAGTGAAAGGATCGGTCCAACGAGATCGGAGTTTACTTGGAAGAAGATGTAACCGAGAATTGAATAAAATGACTTTTTGACCAACTAAAAATGATTTCTGAAGGATTTTCCTGTCATGGAACACCTTTATCCTGTCCTTGTAAATTCTCGAGTTCTCGTATGCGTCATTTTAGATCTCCTTATGTTCATTCAATTGTAGTTTGCACAGCGAACCAGCGTTGTCCAAATTGAAGTTCAAATTCTTGATAGCCCAGTAGACTCTATGTTCCAACTCCATAGGTAAGTGGCAAGCCTTCCTGCAGATAAGTCTAAAGGGAGACATTTCAATAGGGGTCTTAAATGCAGTACAGTAAGTCAATAAAGCATTGGTCAATCTCCTTTCGGTCAGGGTTAACCATCTTTTCCAAAATGTGTTTAATCTCCCTGTTAGAAATCTCAGCTTGCCTACTTGTCTGTGAGTGGTATGGAGTGCTCACCTTATGAGAGATGTCATATTTCTTCATTAAGTTTGCAAATGGACTAGTAAAGAAATGTGAACCTCCATCACTAATGATGGCCTGAGGCGTTCTGAACCAGGAAAGGATGTTATCTTTTAAAAACTTAATAACCGTCTAATGGTCATTGTTCCGACACGGGATCGCTTCGACCCACTTAGTGACATAGTTTACTATTAGCAAAATGTATAAATTCCCAAAGGATTGGGGGAATGGTCCCATGAAATTGATGCCCCAGCAATTAAATGCTTCAATGATTAAAATGGGGTTCAAAGGCATCATATTTCAATGGGACAGTGCTCTCAATTTCTGACAATGCTTATAAGCCTTACAAAACTCATGAGTATCCTTGAACACAGTGGACTAGTAAAAGCCGCACTGTAAAATTTTAGCTATGATTTTTTTAGTAGAAAAGTGACCACCACAGGCCTGAGAATGACAGAAGGAGATGACACTTTGGTGATCATTGTCTAGCACACATCTCCTTAAGATTTAGTCTGGACAATATTTAAATAAATATAGATCATCCTAGAAGAACTTGTGTACCTTGATGAAGAATTTCTTCTTATCTTACGTAGTCTAATGTGTTGGCGTGAAACCTATGGAAAGATAATTAACAATATCCACAAACCAAGGTGAATTGGAGACTTTAAACAATTATTCATCAAAGAACATGTCATTTATATATGTTGTCTTAAGGGAATCAAAGAGATCAAGGTGGGAAAGATGATCAGCCACTACATTCTTTACTCCCTTTTTGTCTTTTATTTCCAAATCAAATTCCTGGAGTAAGAGGATCCATCTTATCAAGTAAGGCATAACATCATTTTTAGAAAGAAGATACTTGAGCGCCGAATGATCAGGGTAAATGATGATCTTAGATCCAATCAAGTAGGACCTAAATTTGTCCACAACGAATACTATGGCTAAGAGTTCATTCTCCGTAGTTGAGTAATTCACTTGGATATGATTTAAAGTTTTACTTGCATAATGAATAACGTAGGGCTTCTTTTCTTTTCTCTGTCCTAACACCACCCCAAAAGCATAGTCGGACGTATCACACATAATTTCAAAAGAAAAGTTCTAGTCGGGTGGTTACATGATAGGTACAGTGATTAACATGCCTTTGAGCATAGAAAAAGCTTCTTGGCATTGCTTAGTCCACTCGTATGATACGTCCTTTTGAAGTAGATTGCATTAAGGATGAGAGAGGTGACTAAAGTCCTTTATGAATCACCTATAAAATACGGCGTGTCCTAAGAATGATCCACATCTCGTATGTTCTTGGGTGGAGGTAAGTTAGAGATAAGATCAATCTTAGCCTTATCTACTTAAATTGCTTGGGACGAGATGATATGTCTAAGGACAATTGCCTTACAAACCATGAAATAACACTTCTCCCAATTTAGTACCAAGTTCTTTTCCTCACCTCGCTTCAACACACATTTAAGATTCTCCAAACAATTGTTGGAGGATGGACCAAAGACAGAGAAATCATCTATGAAGACCTCTAAATATTGTCCCACCATGTCAAAAAATACTCATCATGCATCGCTGAAAAGTGGCGGGGGCATTACACAGTCTAAATGACATCCTTCGGTAAGTAAAGGTGCCAAAGGGACATGTGAATATTGTCTTTTCCTGATCTTCAGGGGCTATCTCTATCTGGTCGTAACCCAAATACCCATTAAGGAAGCAATAGTACGATTGACCAGCTAGCCTTTTCAAAATTTTGATAAATGAAGGGCAAAGGAAAGTGGTCCTTCCTTGTGATGGTATTCAATTTTCTGTAGTTAATGCACATTCTCCAACCATTAGTAACTCTAGTTGGCACAAGTTCATTGTTGACATTGGCTACTATGGTGATTCCGGACTTCTTAGGAACCACCTGAGTTGGACTTACCCATTGGCTATCCGATATAAGGTATATGATACCCACATCCAATAGCTTAAGAACCTCGGCCTTAACCACTTCCTTCCTGTTTGGATTTAATCTACGTTGTGGTTGTTGAGAGGTCTTCACATTATCCTCTAAATAAATGCAGTGAGTACAAATCAAATGTTTAATTCCCTTGAGGTCCGCAATTGACCATCTAAAGGCCCCTTTATGCTCAATAGGAGTAGAAATAAGTATACTCTCTTGTTATTGCTCGAGGTGGGAAGAAATCACCATCGGGTATGTCTCGTCTTGGCCTAAATAGACATATTTCAAATTAGAGGGTAAAGGTTTTAGGTTAAGTTTCGATGCCTTGAGGTTAGACGGCAGATGTACTACATCAGTTTGGGATAATTCTTTAAATTATGGCCTCCACCGGTTGACTTCAAGTACTGGCATGGTATCCAGCATGGTTCCCATCTCCCTAATCACATCATCTTCTAAATCATGGGGGTGCACCATGCATGTCTCTAGAGGGGCAGAGGATAAGGTCAGAAGAGTTTTATCATATACGAAAGAGTCCATCAGGTTAATATTATGGGAATTGTCATCATCCTTTAACTGTTTGCCTGTATTGAAAAAGATATTTAGCTCTAATGTCATATTTCCAAAAGAAAAACTCATGACTCAATTCCTGAAATTAATGATTGCATTTGATGTGTCAAGGAATGGGTGAGCAAGAATGACAAGAATTTGAGCGCTCATGTTTATGATGGGTTGAGTATCTAGGATGATAAAATCTAATGGGTAGTAGAATTTGTCAACCTGGACTAACACATCCTCAATTATCTCTCTCGGTACACGAACTGAGTGATCGACAAGTTGTAATGTGGTCCAGGTGAGTTTTAATTCACCTAGACCGAGTTGTTCATAGATCGAGAATGGGACCAAATTTATGCTCACTCCTAAGTCAAGAAGTGCGTTCTCAATATGATAATTCCCAATTACATAAGAAGTAGTTGCGCTATCGAGATCTTCGTATTTCTGTGGCACATCTTTCTTTTGGATGGCACTAACTTTTTCTATTAAAAATATTTTCTTTTGAATACCTTGCCTTCTTTTGGTTGTATACAAATCTTTTAAAATTTTGGCATATGAGGGTATTTGTTTAACGGCATCCAGTAGAGGAATATTGACCTTCACTTGTTTCAGCATGTCTAAAATGTCCTGAGAGTTAGAGAGAGGTTTTGGTGCAATCAATGGTTGGGGGAATGGTGCAATCAGTTTGCCTTGAAGTTCTGGTTCTAATTCTTGTGGAGCAGTGCTAGGTCTATCAGTTTCATCTATTTCCAGGTCCTTAGACTTTTCACCCCTTACCAGAATAGATTTGTCAATTGTTTTCCCTCTCCTAAGGGTGGTGATAGACTTAGCTTACTCCATTTGATTTGAAGAGCTTGGATTACTTATTTCGTATTGTAGTTTAGGATTAGGGAAAGGTTGAGCAGGAGGCATCCCCTTCTCTATAACTGTAACATGTGAATCTATCTTTTGCATAAATTTTGTAAGTTCTTGTAATGCTTGGGTAAGCTCCTGAGTTTTTGTGGAATTTTGAACCAGTTCCTCTTGAGATTTCCCTTGATTTAGAATTTGATTAGAGAATCATTGAGGAGTAACAGTTTGTCCATTCCTCCAACTAGAATTTGGATGATTTCTCTAACTAGGATTATATGTATTGGAGATGGGTCCATTGAAGGGCCTTTGGTAATTATTCATGGCATTAGATTGCTCATTCAGTACCTCTTGGAAAGAAGGTATTGCTGGGCAATTTTCGGTTGTGTGAATGTTGCAAGAACAAATACCGTAAATAATTTCCTTAGCCTTATCCTTCTTTAGTTTCATGGCCTTGAATTTTCTTATGAGATTAACCACTTTAGAATTGATATCGTCATCCTCTTTCAGAAGGTATCTTCTGCCTCTCTCCTTTGATTGAGTGGGCCTAAAGGTGGTGCTCGATTTCGGGGACATGTCCCATGATTGTACGTTTTCATCAAGTCTATCCAAATAATCCCACACATCTTCAACATTTATGTTCATCAATTCCCCATTGCAGATTGTCTCGACCAATTGCCGCATGGAGGATGTTAGTCCATCATAGAAAAAGTGTGTAATGTGCCATGTTTCAAAACTGTGTTGTGGGCATGAACTGACTGTTTCGATAAGAAACAAATGCATTTGATTTGGGAAATTATCTTATTTAAACATAACATAGAGAGTATGAAGAACAATCATCGTATTATTAATATTGAGTTAATTTACATCCTCGGGTGTCCCTTGATTCTGAGGTAGATTATCTAAAATATATAATTTGGTAAGATTTGAATATTGAATCTGAATGCCAAATCCGGCAGCATTTCGACTTGTAATTTGATCATCTCTTTAAGAGGAATATTGTGCGGGTTTGATCATTTGATTTCCCTCTCTTGAGCTCATATCCTTGTGCAAAAGGAGAACTAAAGACTGTGAAAACCAAGATCAACAATTTCGGCAGCATGTCAGTTCTTAACCATTACTAGCCGTGCAACAGTACTGTTACGCAGACCCGCGCAATAGATATGGTTTTCGCAGACCCGTGCAAATCCTTGCATCCTTCTCTTCTGATACCTTCGGTCTTCTCTAGAGCTCTGACCTTCTTAAAAATTTCTAACCTCCTCAAATGAGAGGGGGAGTGGGGTATTTATAGACCTCCACATGTGTGAATCCTTGATCTTTGTGCCATGGTGCCCACCTTCCATCAAATTTAAGCATCCATGTAAAACTCCACATACACCCCTTTGCGCGACTCGCGTAACCGATATGGTTTGCGCGGACCTGCGCAATCATATGATCATACACTTCATTTCTTCTTTGCTTACAAATTTCTTCTATTTTTTGTCTTTTGATCTTTTCTAACTTTATTATATTATTATTATTATTTTATGCCTCAACACTGACAAGATCCTGAAACCGCTTCCAACATTGGAAGAATGTTTCATCTTCCTTTTGGGAAAAGTTCATGATTGACTTTCTGAAAGTTTCATTTTATGGCATGGAAAAATTTTCTTTATAAACTCCCTTGTCATATTGTTCCATCTACCAATAGATTAAGGGCATAGCGAATGCAACCACGTCTTAACTTTCTCTTTCAAAGAAAAGGGAAAGAGTTTCAGCCTAACCGTGTCATCGGACACGTTAGGAAAATATAAAGTGGCTATGATCTCATCAAACTCTTTCAAGTATAAATATGAATTTTCATATTCAAGTCCATGGAATTTTGGAAGGAGTTGGTGAAAAGGACGAGCTATATGCCCTAGAAGGGGGGTGAATAGGACTATGCCAAATAAAAATTAATAAGCGGAATATAGATAACAGATAGCCAAAAAAAATATAAATAACAAAAAGAAAGAACAACCTCAAAAATCAAGTATTAAGAGGTTGATACAAACTTCGTTCTAAGGACAACCTGACACCAAAAACCAATGGCTTATGGCAGGACAACCTTACTAGAATATGGGTGAGTATCAAAACTCAAACTCAAGAGGATATGAAAGAAATAGAAACTAATCTATTACAACATTCACCACACATTGCTGAAATATAAAGATTACAACATTCACGTCGACATATACATCCCACAATCTTAAACCATAAAAGATAAAGAAATAAATCACACATCCACCAAACACAGAGAATTATAGTGGTTCGCTTGTGTATACACCAATTGTTAAACAACAGCCACACAACTACTCCACTCCTAATATCCACTTCCTCAGGATATTAGTGTTCACTAATCAAAATAGGTTTTTTAAGGTTCACATAAAACCTTCACAATTGTGTCTTTAGATGGGCTTACATAATTCAAAAAATCCCCCGCTCTGAGATTTTCTGGATCACCTTAGACAAAACCAAAATAGAGATTTTCTGGAACAATCTCACAAACCAAAAATGAATCGAATTATAAAAAAAGTAAAAACTTATCTGTATGACGATTCTGAAGCAGCCCCGTAGAACTAACTTGATGACAACGTAGATGTTCAACGTTCAGTCTCACAAGTGTATAGGGTTCTAAGTCTAGATGATTTTTAATTAAATCAGCAAGGGTTTTGTATTGATTTTGATCTTAAGGAAGGGTAAATCAAATATCCCTTTTCAAAATGAGAATGGAATAGAGAATCAAAATAAAAAATAAGAGCTACTTTAAAGAATATTAAATATGTACAAAATAACTTAGAATGTACTCAAAATTATCTCAGAGTAATTACTTAAGAATGATAAGAATTGAATAAAAAATTCTAAAATTCGAGCACTATTTATATTGAAAAATCGGTTTGCATGACTTGACTCTGGTTAGATACAACTGGCCTTATCCAAATAGATTTTAAAATATTCTAGTGCGATAAGATTTTTCAGTCGCATGACTGGCCTTATGGGTCCCACGACTGGTTGAGTGGCTTGCTCGACTGGTTGTAAACACCCCACGACTGGTCGTGTGATTCTAGATTATTCGCTGGAAAATGAGTCGAGTACTGTACGATTAGTCGAGCACTATTCACATGACTGCTCGAGCAGTTTCTAGAACTGGTTGTAGACCAACAGAAAAATTTTTAAAAATCATAACGAATCCTGGACTGGTCGAGAAAATACTAGGACTGGGTGAGCCAGTGCTAGGGCTAGTTGTAATAATAGAATTTTACACTTATAAAATGAACAAAATGACTGACCGAAAGTATGAAATGATCTAATTATGATCTAAGGTCAATCTAGGTCAAACGTACCTTACTTGTGAGATAGAACATATGAACACTGAATCTATCGATCACTTCAGTGGCTTTAATTCTTACGATCTTCAAAGCTTGAACTTGACATACCAAACATAATCTTCAACTAGGTCTTTAGTTCTTGGACTTTTCTGGTTCCAGATCTTGAACTGCAATGTTCTTGAAAACTCTGTCTTCACTTAATATATGAAAGTCTTCACTTTCTTCCAGTTTGAAGATCTCGGTAAGTTCGTCATAGATATCGGCAAGATAGATTCAGCACAAATAGAGCAAACGTCGAAGATTCAATGTGAACAGATGCACAAGCTTGATACAAATCAAGATACAAACTAGAATTGGTTTGTCACACAAAAATTTGACACTACTTAGGGTTTATCAACATAGCACTTTTAATCTCCCCCTTTGTCAAATTTGTGACAAAACCAAAATTGCAATATGCAATAGATATTCAAACAACACATTGCACAAACATGTTGCACTAACATGCATGCACATGTATGATATGATCCATAATAAATATCATGCACAATAATCAACTCTCCCTCTTAATCCACTACTCTCTGCAAATATATATATATATATATATATATATATACTAGCCACATTTCATCATATCATATCCTCATTCACATATCATTCAATATTACAATATCTCCCCATTTTTGTCACTACATGACAAAGGAAGCAAATAAGGATAAATGAAGAGAATAAGAGAGCATGTAGAATTAATAACTACTCATCCAAATCAAATAAATAGAGTATCTGAACTTAATAGATAAGAGTTTAAACAAAATTATCCAAGTAGTCATAGGGAAAAGAGTTAAAATAAAATTATTATAGATACCATCAAATCAAAACAAAACTAATCAGATCCTGAAGAGGGAGCAGGAATAGATGGATCAATTTGATGTAAACTCTTATTAATACGCCTCATATGTTTGCGCATATAAACAAATTGAGAATCCTGGGTTACACGAATCTAAGCCACCTGTTCCTCAAGATTACACAACCTCTCATTGAAATCGGAGGGCTAATAATCAGGGTCAGCCTCAGAATCTGATTCAAGTTCATCAAATAAATCATCCATATTAACATCTTCTTGAGGTAAAGCATCGGCTTCTTCAACTTCTTCATCTCTCCAGCATTCCCATCAACTTAACCAGGTGTTAAGTCCAAGTTCATCTTGTTGATATTAGAATTGTTAAATGGATGGAGATTAATAGAACCTTCTCCAACAGGCATAGCTATCAAAGCATGATTAGATAAGGCAGTTATAAGATAAGTGAATGGAATATCGCTATGACTAGGATGGAAACGAAATTGAATAATATGGTGACAGATAAGAGAAGGAAGATAGATATGGATACCAGATACAACTGAATGCATAATGCGGGCCATAAAAGAGGTCAGCTCAGTCTTGTTACCTGAGCGAGGATAGACATTCGAAATAAAAATTTGATGCAAGACCCTGTATCTGGGCAACATATATTTGGAACTGAGCACAGTACTGCCATTCCATTCCGCATTCATGTTACAAAGAACTCTCATAATCAATTATTTAACATTTTCAGAAGGTCTAGATTGCAAAGTGGATATGGGTATGCCGTCATCAACAACAGGTATATTCATGATTGCTGAAATTAAATGAGGGTCCACCTCAATTGGACCTTCTCTAGTTAACACAACAAATGTCAAATCTTCTTGAGAGAACTCAGTAATACAAGCGTACATGGCCTACGTAATGGATCGGTATGCAGGACCGCCCCAAGATAGTATGTTTTTCCAACCTACAACTTGAAGAAGAGGGACAATGTTGAAGCGCTCAAGATGATCAACAATGACAACACGCTTAACAATAATATTTCTAAGACGGGAATCCCTCACATACTCGGGAACCTCTTCGGGAGGCCGAAGGTGACACACGGTAATGGGTGCGAAACGGGATGAAGAGGGACCACGAGTGGTTTTCTTCCTATTTCTTCATTCCATTGCAACAAGAAAATAAAGAAATGAAGGATTGCAAAAATAAATTAAAGGATTCCAAGAAAATCAGATTTTAAGGGAAAAACCCTTTCAAGATGCCATAAATCATGAAACAAGAAGCAAAATCAAGATTAAGGATGATCAAGGAACTTAAATTTACAAGGAAATAAAAAATGAAGCACTAACCGGAAAGTAATCAGAGATGGGCTCGATCGGTCGTGGTTGGGCTTAATGGAGAAGAAGAAAGAAATGAATAAAAAATGACATTTTCCCCAAATAAAAACCCATTTCATGAGTTTCACGACTGGTTATGTACATACTCAACCGGTCGTGCCACGACTGGTCGAGTGTGTACTCGACTGGTTGTGTAACACTGAAAATGTACAATTTTACATATATTTAAATTTTAAAAATGTAAAATAATATATACATATATTATGATACAAATAAGCACAAATCTTCAGTTCATATTGCACATACCAAGATCAAATTTCAATTTTGCAAATCGATTTTTGTCGAGCGATTTTGTGAATAGGTTAGCTAGTTGATTCTCGGTCTGAATATATTCTAATGAAATTATTTTTTCTTCCACCAATTCATGAATATAATGATACCTAATGTCAATGTGCTTGGTTCGTGAATGCTGAATAGGATTTTTGGAAATATTAATTGCGCTTATGTTATCACAATATAACATCATAGATTCTTGCACAATTCCATAATCACTTAGCATTCTCTTCATCCATACTAGCTAAGTGCATGCATTAGCTGCAACAATATATTCAGCCTCAGTAGTGGAGATAATACAGAACTTTGTTTCTTACTTAGCCAGGAAACTAGACAGTTTCTGACATAGAAACAACCACTGCTGGTCGATTTACGATCATCAATGTTACCAGCCCAATCAACATCCGTGTAACCAACTAATTGCATACTAGTATCATGTGGATACAAGAGACTAAGATTAGCTGAACTAGCAACATATCACAAAATACACTTAACAGTTATCAAGTGGGGCTCTTTAGGGTCCAGTTGATATCCGGCACAAATTCCAATGCTAAAAGTAATATCGGGTCAAATCACAGTTAAATAAAGTAAACTTCCTATCATACTGCCATACAACTTAGGATCCACACTCTTACCTGTTGAATCCTTAGAGAGTTTCAAAGTGGTACTCATTGGAGTATCAAATTTTTTTCACTCTCAAATCTGAACCTTTTAACTAAGTTCAGAGCATATTTGGTTTGAGAGATGAAGAATCCATCAGGAAGTCATTTAACTTGCAACCCTAGGAAATAATTTAGTTCTCCGACCATGCTCATTTCGAATTTGAACTTCATAAGATCTACAAACTCAACAGTCATGTTAGCACAGGTAGATCCATAGATAATGTCATCAACATAGATTTGCGTAGTTAAAATATGATCATTATGTTTCTTAACAAATAATATTTTGTCTACACTCCCCATAATAAACTTATGACTTAATAAAAATTTAGTTAATTTCTCGTACCATGCCCTGGGAGCCTGTTTTAAACCATAGAGTGCCTTTTTAGGTGATAAACATGATTAGCATGCTTAGAGTCTTCAAAAAGCCTTTGGTTGTTTAACGTATACTTCTTCATACAAATCACCATTTAAAAATGCACTTTTAACATCATATGATATATTTTGAATTTTTTAAAACACGCAATGGATATAAACAGTTTGATTGATTCAAGACGAGTTACTGAGGCAAAGGTTTCATCATAATCAATACCTTCAATTTAGGTATATCCTTGTACAACCAGCCTAGCCTTGTTTTTAATTGTGTCACCAATTCATCAGACTTATTCTTGAAAATCCATTTTATTCCAATAATATGTTTATCAGTTGGTCTTGAAACTAAATACCAAATATCATTTCTCACAAACTGATGGAGCTCTTCTTACATAGGTACAATCCAGTTTTCATTAATAAGTGCTTCTTTTACGTTAGTCGGTTCTATCTGAGATGTAAAGCACATGTAGTTACACATAACTTCTAATTGTTTACGATTGTGTACACCAATGAGGGGATTTCCAAGGATTTGATCAGAAGGATGATCTTTATTTATTCGTAGTTCGGTGCTATTTTGATTAGATAAAGAGTCTGGTTTATCAATTAAAAGAACCTCATTATCTTCTAAACTTGAGATAGGTGTATTCAAATGATCATCAATGCCTACATTGATAGATTCTTGTATTACACCGCTCCTCTTGTTAAGTAACCGATATGCTTGACTATTTAGAACATACCCTAAAAATATCTCTTCATCACTTTTGGTGTCAAATTTACTCAAATGTTCTCGGTCATGCAAGATATAACATTTACTGCCGAAAACTCGAAAGTATTTGACAGAAGACTTCTTATCAAACAACATCTCATAAGCCGTTTTATTATTTGATTTTCTAATATAAACACAGTTAATTATATAACAAGCAGTATTTACGGCTTCAGCCTAGAGATTTTTAGGAAGCTTCATACTATTTAACATTACATTTTCCATTTCTTGAATCACCCTTTTTTTCCTTTCCACTACCCCATTTTGTTGTGGTGTTTTGGGAGCAGAATATTCATGTGATATTCCTTGGTCACTACAAAATTTTTCAAAACTGTTATTTTTAAACTTGGAACCATAATCACTACGGATCTTAGTGACTTGTAACTCTTTTTCATTTTGGATACGTTTAAGTATCCTTTTTACTTCATCGAGAGTTGCAGATTTCTCTTTTAAGAAGACTACCCAAGTATACCCTGTAAAGTCATCTATAATGACCAGAATATACTTCTTGCCACCTCAACTCTCCGTTCTAGTTGGTCCAATGTGATCCATGTGGAGAAATTCAAGTGGTTTAGATGTGGCATTGGAGTTTATCTTTTTGTGAACACTTCTGCTTTGTTTACCAATCTGGCACTCACCACATATCTTATCCACTTTCTTTATTTTGGGTAGACTTCTTACCAAATCACTTTTGCTCAATCTATACAAGTTGTGATAGTGTACATGTCCTAAGCACTTATGCCATAGTTCGGTCTCATCAGTTTGGACCATGTAACACGATAGCTTAGATGAGCTTGAGTCACTAACTATATAGCAGTTCTCAGAAGTTTTATGACTAGTTAATATTACAAAACCATTCTTATTTAAGATTTCACACTTTTGGTTTGAAAATTTTACATTGTGATTATTATCAAAAATTTGAGAAATGCTTAATAAATTATGTTTTAAACCTTCTACATATAAAACATTCTCAAATAGAGGGAGGTTAGGGAGTTGAACCGTACCTTGGCCAACAATTTTACAGCTACTACCATCACCGAATGTGACTGAACCATCAGTCATGTCTTTAGGACTGGTGAACAGACTTTTATCACCTATCATATGTCTAGAGCAACCACTATCCAGGTACCACTTTGAAAGGCTCATGGCTTTGAATGCTATGTGGGCAACCAAACAAGCAACCTTAGGGACCCATTCCATTATAGTTTTGAGTTTAGGAGCATAGTTGGTCTTCTTCTGATTATAATTGTTATACTTCCTACCCATTGAGTTAGATTTTAAGATCTCTTTAAGCAAGTCAACAATTTTCTCAGCTAAAGGATTACGGTTCTGATTTTTATAGTTGATATGGTTCTTTTTAGGATTTAAAGACTGAAAAGTTTTAGTCATTTAGGAATATTTTGATTTAAATTTTTCCCTTTTGAGTTAGAAGACTCTCCTTTAACAAATTTAGGTGGAGTATTCTTATATTTGGGAGAAATATTTTTATCGTAGCCCAATCCAAATCGATCACCACATTTTCTGGATCTGCATAGGAGTTTTTCTAATTTAGGGTCACCTTGGGCATACCTCCATGTGTCCTTCAAACTCAAAAGTGAAGAGACTTCTAGTTTTACGTTTTTATTTTCAGATTTTAAGTTTTCAACTTGGGATGTTTTGAAGTCCAAGTCACACTTAGTTTTTTTCAAAGCAATTTGAAAGGTGTGATTTTTTCAAAACCAGATTATCAAAATTCTCTTTCAATTTTAAAAACTCTTCTTTCTATAGTTTTAATTTTATAGTTATTTTACAACTTTTCCTATATAGGGCATCATAAGCATCTTGAAGATCTTCTTCATTCTCATGATCACTTCCCAGATTTTCTTTACTGGTTGTATCATTATCTGAGAAAGTGAACTTGGCTAGAGTCATTAGGGCTTTAACATCATTACCTGACTCAGTTATAGAATTTTCTGACTCAAAAGAGGCTTCATAGTAGGAAGATTCATCCCATGTAGCCAACATACTTTTCTTTTTAGGTTTGTCCATTTTAGGACAATTGTTTGCTAGATGCCCATATTTATGACAGTTGTAGTATTGGCTGTCTTTTAAAGATTTTCAATTTTTAGATCTTGATCTTTTCTTTTCAGTAGGTTTTTGAACACTTATAAAACCTTCTATCTAAAAGGGCCATATCATCTTCAGAATTTTCTAAATTAGAATTGTAATTTTCATAAGAAATACTTTTAGAAGACTTAAGGTGTAAGACCCGTATCCTAGACCGTACCGATCCGTAGGTTCCCGCGATCTTCCCAGTCGAATTCCGGCAACCTTCGACCCTTAACCGGTATTTGCGCACGACCTTGATTCACATGTCATCAACCTGAGTCGACTCAACCCAAGACTTGTACCCCTGCGACCACGCTGTCGCCGCTGTTCCGATGCCGTGTCTCACGCGCCGATCCGATACTCTGGCTAGGAGATGTGGGCCAGTGTTCGGTGCAAGGAAAACACGGCGCGTGCGAATTATGAGAGAATCTCTACAAGATGTCACCTCAATCAATTACTCAATCCATCCCATCATGTCAAGTACATGTTAAGTACACATCACCTTTCACCCATCCCCAAACAACCCCAAAGTCAAAAAGTCTCTTACACACCCATGCCTTTCTTACACCAAGCAACCACAAAAGTCAAAAGAAGCCTTACACACCCATCCCTCTCTCTCCCATCCATCACTCCATCACACATCACCCATCTCTCTTTACAACTCTCTCTCCTTCATTTTCAAATCACAATCTAAGCAACCCAAAAACCTCCATACGTCCAAGCTCTTCCACTCCAAGAGAGCCACAAGTGTGGCCCACCTTTCCTACCCTTTCATCTCCCATCTCAACCATCCAAACCTCATCTCCTCCGTTAAGATCGAAGCTAAGGAGCAAAGGAAGCCAAGGGAGCAAGAAGATCGAATGTGGGTGCTTCATAGGCTTAGATTTGCATGTTTTTAAGATGGGCCAAGTGAGGCCTACCGATTGATGGTATGGATCTCACTTTGGACCCTAGGTGTGGCTGATGGCCGACCTTGATCCACATGATCATTCCATGATAGGGCCATTCTCCATGGACCCCATCATGATGTTTACCTTCCTAGCTTGTATATGGGTCATCTAGACCGTCTATTTTTGTGGAGAAGGAATCTCCACCGTGAGATTCTTTTTTTTTGAATTAATGGGCCCACATATAATGGGACCCACTTGATGTATGATTGATTGCAACGGAGGGCCCATAGTGTCGGGGTCCCTCCATCACACGCGTGTCCCACTCTCTTTTCCTCTCTCTCTCTCCCTCTTTTTGTTTCCATTTTTTTTATTTATTTATGTGATGATGATGTGGTTGTGTGGCCCACCTGGATGATCCCCACCATGAGATATGTATTTTACCCAAAACACATAGAAGTGGGGCCCACCTTATATGTGTTGTACCCACACCCTCCACCATTTGGTGGCCCACCTAAGTAGGGCCCACCTCAATGCATGTATGACGCCAAGCCGTCCAGCGTCCCTGGACGCTGGACAAAAAGGGAAAAAGCACAAATATTAGCTTATTTCCAAGCTTATGGGGTGGCTCACTCTTATAGGCCCCACCTTAATGTATGTATTCAATCCACGCCATCCATTCCTTTTCGAAGCTCATTTTAGGCGTTGAGCCAAAAGATGGGACTAATCAGACTTTCGGGTGGGCCATAGCATGGCAAACAATGGGTTTAATGTTGAAATATCCCCTGTTGTTTCTATACACCGAAATAAGCTCAATATTGGGCTTGTTTTGCTTGTAGTGAGCCATGGAGGACCATTGGATGGGGTGGATTCACCTAATGTGGGCCCCACATGAGCAAAACCCTAGGAAAACTAGAAAACCAAAAAATAAAATAAAATACATACATCACAGCAGTAGCAGGCGCTGCTGCTGTCAGAAGGCAGCAGGCGCTGCCTGTGCACAGCAGACAGGCAGCAGCCCACGGGCCCAGCCGTGGGCCACTCCCTGAAGTGGGCCCACTCCAAAAAAAAGCTTGATCTAGAGCTCAGGTGGCCCACACCGTAGGAAACAGTGGGATTGAACGGTGACCTTTGAAACCCTTCTTGGGTCCACAGAAGGATCAGGATGAAATTTATTTTTACTCTTCATCTAGGTCCACGTGACCTTATCGATGGGTTAGATGGTGTATAAACATTATGGTGGGCCCCACGTGGAGCCCACAGTGATATATGTGTTTTACTCCCACCGTCCAGGCCGACGGTGGAGCCCACTATGATTTATGTGTTCTATCCCCACCGTCCAGGGGACGATGGGTGTGTGTGTGTGCGTGTGTGTGTGTATATATATATATAAAATATTATATTATATATAATATTGTATATACTATATATAAAATATATATTATATTTTATATAATATACTGGGTGGTGGGCCCCCCCCCCCCCCCCCTCACCATGATGCAAGTGTTGCATCCAAAACCATCCATCCATTTTGAGAGCTCATCTAAAATTCTAGTGGACCCCACCATTCAAAGTAGTGGTCAATGACGCCCACTGTTCAAAATTTCCAAGGGGCCATAACAGTTTCCCATCAGGTTGATATTGACCCCACTCCATCTATCACTATGTAAATTATGGAAGGGGTTAATGGGAAACATATTTTATGGTGGGCCTTAGGAATTTTAATGGTGGAAATCATCACCACCACTTTTGTTGGGTGTGGCCCATTGGATGTGCATGGGGCCTAATTGGTGCGGCCCATTTGATATGCATAAGGCCCATGTGATTAGGCCCATTGTGATGTATTTTAAGGCCCAATGGGTTATGGCCCATTGCAATGTACATAAGGCTCATTGATGAGGCCCATTAATGTGGCCCATTTGATGAATGTAAGGCCCATGTGATATGGCCCATTTGATATAATGAAGGCCAATGGGATGTACCTAAGGTCCATTGCAATGTGTGATCCCAACATGGTTTATGTAATGATGTTTACGACGGGCTATGCCTCGGGAGTAATGTTGGTTTGACATCCACATTGCAAGTATAATGTTGGTTAAATGTCCACATTATGACTCTCCCTAGGGCTCATTGATAGGCCCGTACATGTAATGTGTGGGCCGTCTAAGCCCATCTTCATTATGAATTGCATCCATTACCATATAACATGCTTAGTATAGTTCCATGATTCACGATCATACGCATCATATGTATGCTTGATATGAGAAGTGACTGATCATAGCATATGCCTTCGGGCAGATTGTTTAGAGGCTCCCGGATAGGCGGTGTTGCCCTACATGAGCGCACGATACGCATAGGATTGTTGTATGACTTGATAGTGTGATTCATGCATTCACATTGTGTGATATGGTTACTGTACGCCCTAACGACATCAGGGCCGTAGCCTCCATAAACGTATCGTAGTTGGTAGGATTGGATACCAGAAATCTTGTTCTACATGGAGTGCTATAGATATCCTTGGGTGAAAGTCCCTAAACCCTTATGGTACTAAGGGATTGCTCCAACGTCTAGACCGAGTGGGTGCATGAGCGCCGAGTGCCGATTACCAGACAATTGTGCTTTCCACTGTGTCGTGGTCGGTTGGAAGGGGGTCCGGCCTTACCTGCCCGAGAGGAGGGGGCAAAGCTGGGCTGAGTTTGACCAGCTCAAGGAATGGGTCCGCTATTGACAAGTCGAGCCCGATATTGGCAGGCGGATAATGAGGACTTTTTCACTCACCTTATTGTGCGCGATGGGGCGGCAATCTGGCTTGGAGTGTACTAGACCCCGGTGATATTCCAGAGTGGAGCTATATTAATGTGGACTTAGATGAGGATTCGTATGCTTGAGTTGCATTTCGCACCGCATAGCCTTGATACAGCCGACATCATTCATGCCTTGCACCGCATGGCCTTGGTATAGCTAATAGCATTCATGGATTCATCAGCATATTCCTCATTACTCTGATACTGCATAACTACTACCTTGTGCACACACTTTCACCGCCTTCTAAGCTTTCCATAAGCTTATGCACGACCGTTGTTTGCAGGTGACGTTGGAGCGCAGCAACGCTGAGGCAGGAGCACTTTGCAGATCATCTTGGAGCTTTTTGTTTATTATCATTGTATTTCCCCTTTATGCTCATTGTACTTTTAAAGTTTTTGATCATAGTGGAAATGTGATGTAGTTTTTGGTTGTTGTTTGTGGGTTATGCCTTTGGTTATGCTTATTACGAATCAAACTGGTGTTGAAAATCCTCCTCGTAGCATCCCAGGATTGGAATCTAGTGAATGGGCACTGGGAGCTGAGAATGGGGTTCTATAGAGGCTGTCGGCGCCGGATTCGGCGATCTGGAATTTTGTGAGCCCAGTTTTCGAGTTTGGAGCGTGACATAAGGGCGATAGATTTACCTTTCGGAGCTTTAAAGTTTAACTTTTAGGTTTGTAAAGAACCAACCAGTTCTTCAACTTGCATATGGTCTATATCACGAAGTTCTTGAATGGTCGTGACTTTTGAATTGTACCTTTTAGGTAGTGAGCGTAGTATCTTTGCACAGACTTTGCTTGCTAGGATGCTATCTCCAAAACCCCACATAAAGTTGACTATGTCATTCAACTTAGTATAGAAGTCCATGAATGTTTCACTTTCTTCCATACGTATTTTCTCAAACCTAGTGGTGAGGATTTCTAGTTTAGATTTCTTGACAGTAGTCGTACCCTTGTGTGTCATTTCTAAGATATCCCGGGCTTGTTTCATAGTATCACAAGATATAATTCTCTTGGGTTCA
This sequence comes from Magnolia sinica, assembly GCF_029962835.1. NCBI lineage: Eukaryota > Viridiplantae > Streptophyta > Magnoliopsida > Magnoliales > Magnoliaceae > Magnolia > Magnolia sinica. The sequence continues at coordinate 43,026,553 of NC_080583.1, forward strand.
TCTGGTGATAGTGCGCAAATAATTGCATTTAAAGCCTTGGCATTGGCACTACTCTTGGTTCTCTGAAGAGTGGTCCAAGTGCTATAAGGACCAACTTTCGGAGATTTAGTTCCATCAAGGCCTAGAACTTTAACAGTAGGTGGAGTTCATTTAGTTATTGTGGCTTACCACACATTCTCATCAAGAGACCTCAAGAATATTCTCATTTTGGCTTTTCAATAAGCATAATTAAAGTCATCAAAAGGTAGAGGCCTAGTGCTAGAAAGGCTATCAAAATTTGACATCTTAAAGCTCAGATCGGTTAGCTCAGGAATTAAATCCAAATAAACAAGCTATTAGGCTCTGATACCACTTGAAAAGGCCGAGCTATATGTTCTAGAGGGGGGTGAATTGGACTATGCCAAATAAAAATTAATAAGCGGAATATAGATAACAAATAGAAAAAAAAAAGATTGCAAATAACAAAAAGAAATAACAACTTCAAAAATCAAGTTTTGAAAGGTTAATACAAACTTGGTTATAAGGACAACCTAACACCAAAAACTAATAGCTTATGGCAGGACAACCTTACTAGAACATGGGTGAGTATTAAAAACTCAAACTCAAGAGGATATGAAAGAAATAGAAATTAATCTATTACAATATTCACCACACAATGATGAAATATAAAAATTACAACATTTACACTACAAATATATCCCACAATCTTAAACCATAAAAGATAAAGAAATGAATCATACATCTACCAAACACAGAGAATTATAGTGGTTCGCTTGTGTGTACACTAACTGTTAAACAATAGCCACACAACTACTCCACTCTTAATATCCACTCCCTTGGGATATTAGTGTTCACTAATCAAAATAGGTTTTTCAAACTTCACCTAAAACCTTCACAATTGTGTCTTTAGATGGGCTTATACAATTCAAAAAATCTCTCTCTCTGAGATTTTCTGGATCACCTCAGACAAAACCAAAATAGAGATTTTTTGGAATAATCTCACAAACCAAAAATGAATTAAATTATAGAAAAAGTAAAAACTTATCTGTATGATGATTCTGAAGCAGCCTGGTAGAACCAACTTGATGACGACGTAGATGTTCAACATTTAGTCTCACAAGTGTATAGGGTTCTAAGTCTACATGATTTTTAATTAAATCAGCAAGGGCTTTGTATTGATTTTGATCTCAAGGAAGGGTAAATCAAATATCCCTTTTCAAAATGAGAATGGAATAGAGAATTAAAATAAAAAACAAGAGCTACTTTAAAGAATCTTAAATATGCACAAAATAGTTCAGAATGTTCTCAAAATTATCTCAGAGTGATTGCTTAAGAATGATAAGAATTGAATAGAAAACTCTAAAATTCGAGTACTATTTATAGGTGAAAAATCGTTTCGCACAATTGGCCTTTGGTTAGCTACGACGGGCCTTATCTATACAGATTTTCAAAAATTCTGGCACGATAAGATTTTTCAGTCGCACGACTGGCCTTGTGGGTCCCATCACTAGTCGAATGGCCTGCTCGACTGGTCATGGACACCACACGACTGGTCGTGTGAGTCTACATTAATCGCTGGAAAACGAGTCGAGCATTATTCACACGACTGGTCGAGCAGTTTCTAGGACTAGTCGTAGACCAAGAGAAAAATTCTAAAAATTCATAACAAATCCTTAACTAGTAAAGGAAATACTAGGACTGGTTGAGCTAGTGCTAGGGTTAGTCATAAGAACAGAATTTTACACTTATAAAATGAACAAAATGACTGACCGAAAGTATGAAATGATATAATCATGATCTAAGGTCAATCTAGGTCAATCATACCTTACTTGTGAGATAGAACATATGAACACTTAATCTATCGATCACTTTAGTAGCTTCAATTCTTGCGATCTTCAAACTTTGAACTCGACATACCAAACATAATCTTCAACTAGGTCTTGAGTTCTTGGAGTTTTCTGGTTCCATATCTTGAACCACAATGTTCTTGAAAACTCTATCTTCACTCAATATATGAAAGTCTTCACTTTCTTCTGGTTTGAAGATCTTAGTAAGTTCGTCGTAGATATCAGCAAGATAAATTCAACACGAACAGAATGAATATCGAAGATTCAATCTAAACAGATGCACAAGCTTGATACAAATCAAGATACAAACTAGAATTGGTTTGTCACACCAAAAATTTGACAATACTTAGGGCTTATCAACATAGCACTTTCAGTTGGATCACCCCTAGCTTGATTTCAATATGTCCCATACTTTCTAAAAAAAACTCTGCATGAGGGCATCCTCATCCCTGACGGTTGTAAATAATCTCATAAAGTACAAGGCGAGGGTGCTTGATGCACCTTATTCTCATCTTGGATTTTCTCAACCCTAGGTTAAGGTGGATTGGAGGTTGATCGGCCATTTGATTGGCAACCATAACTTCAGTTAACTCCGTGGATCTCGAGTGGTATTTAATCTTGTGATGGATAGATAACCCCTCAACCAATCCTCATTCACTCAAGAGACGTCGAGTGTTATCACACACCCACTTGGGCATGAAACACTCTCAACCCTCAATTTCAGAATCTAACCTAAACCAAAAAGGAAAGAGGGAAATAGAAATCTAGAAATAGAAAGAGATAGAATTAGAAATAAGTTACCAAATTAGAAGTTTCTATATTGGGATCATATAAAAGAAAAAGGAAAAAAAATTAGTTTCTAAAAAAGAAATAAGAAAGCAACCTCGCTGGTATTGCCGGTGCACTAAAAGTTCGGTGCACCCTCGCTGTAGTTTTCTGTAGTTTTCAACCAATTTCAAAAAGTCATATCTCCCTCGTTATTACTCTGATTTAGGTGATTCAAAAGCCAGATTGAAGCTTGATAAGTCTAGTTTTATATAAAAATAATTAAAATATATAATAAAAATTTTAATATAATTAAATCTAGGTTTATGTGACAACTATCCAAAAATTATTAGTTTGGACAGCTGCTACTTCCAGAATTTTTAGAAATTTTCTACAATATGAAATCTAATGAACTTTGGTAAAGATAAAGTAAACTGATGTTGAACTACTAAAAAAATAATTAAAATAATATACTAATTAAAAGTGTCAAAAAGGAACATAGAACTACCCTACGACCTTATTCTATCAAAATTAGGGCGGAATTTAGTTAAGTACTAAACTAAAAAATTGATGGATTTGGCTTGAACCACTTTCTATACAAACTACAAGACCCAAAACTATTAAAATTACTAACTCAACATTACTTAAGAACCTAGGAGAAATCCCAAAACTCAGTTGCTCTCAAGAGCACATTGAAACTCCGTATCGGGACTGGACTGCACGTCGAAAGTCCGATTACCGCAAAACTATAAGCTTATGATCGCCTTATTGGGCTTGACAACCATCGTGGGAATTGAACCCAAATAGTATCCAGAAACACACAACTTGAGCCCTGAGCGGAGTGTGTGAGAAATGTGAATATCTTTAGAAAATCAACCAGAGATTAAGTGAATTGGACTATTCGCTTGCAAGCCAAATTTAAGGTTTCAGACCGTCAGATTCTAACCCAAATACACCTATGGATCAAGGAAACTTCCCGGCACCCATTGGTATACTTATGGCCCTGATCGAGTGACGATGATCGTTGAACTGAAACGGGTCCTCCACGATCGATCCACTAATCCAATCGGACAGAAATCTTAACCTGGCATAGATCCATTGTCAAAGAACTTTTTTCAGATCGTATGCGAGCAATAGACATCTAGATTAGCCCTGTTTATTGGAAACAAGCACCCTTTGGCTATAACTTAAGTATACCATGGCCCTGGGCCATTCACACCACTTTTGAGCCTATATAAGGCCCTTAAACCCACCTCTTTCTCTCACATACGAATTTCTCCAAAACCTAGGAGAGACAAGAGAGAAAAGGAGAGAAAAGAGTGAGGAGAAGAGAGTGAGATCAGAGGATCGTTGCTGGGATTCACCCCCACTATTCCACACATCGAATCGCCTCCTCACTATCACTACAGGAGTGATTCCAACTCCGATTTGGGTAAGAAATCCTAGTTGTAATCTTATTTTAGGAATCTAAATAGAAGAATCGGTGAAATAACTAACCTATTTCGTGATTTACGTACCCGTAGTTCTGTATACGGGAGAGTAGGATTCGAACTGAGTTCGAAACGAGTTAACCGACGACAAGTGTGGACTATAAACATTTAGGTTATGGTTTTCAAGGCTTTTAATGTCAGCAATGATTTATGTCTGATTTGATTACTGTTATATGATCCTAGTTACAACATTTTTGATATATCATATATGTGTTAACTAGGTTGTACACTAAATGCATTCCATGTGTTTGTCGAAATGTTTGAATGAATATGAAATTATGATTCGTGCTTGCCATGATTATTAATTGAGAATACATGATTGTTGCATGTATGACAACTCCTTTGAGAAAGGGTTTGCCCTAATATATGTTATAACTAATTTACTTCATGTATGTAGTAATGAGTAGTTTAAGTGTTTGATAAAATGCCTGAATGAGAAAATGCTTGTTGAAATGTATTTAATGAGGGTGTTGAGATAGGATTCTCAATCACCTTATCTATAGTTACAGTTTTCTTCATGTAACCTACCTTGGTACTACATGACTTATGGATGAAATGCATATGAATGATAACATGCTCACTATGTGTGTTAAAATGCTCAAATGAGGTTTATGTTTAAATTGATTGTTAAATACTGTTTTGACTATCACATATGAATGCCTATTGTATTTAAGCATGATTGGGACTAATACGTAGTCCAAGAAATTGGTAATAGTTTTCAATTGAGTGGCCAAACTAGTCTCGCCACATTGAACATGTTCGATGAATCCGAGTTGTACGGTGATTATCGACAGTGGTTAAGCCACGAGGAGTGCATATGCACTTCATGTCAATTAATTTAGCGTGCGCTCATACCAATCGAACTTGTCAAGTAACCCAGTTGGCTTAATGTGTGTTTACCATGTATGGATGCTACTGCTTGAATCTAAGGTACTGCTTACCAATGAAAATCCCATTTCAACCTTAGCACCAAGATCCACTAAGACTCATGAGCCGGACATGGTGGTGTATGGGACACCGTGCTCAAGCTGTCGGCCTACTCTGGGGTGATGAGCCTCCCCGTAGTGACCAGTAACCCAAACTCGTGAGCCGAATATGGTGGTGTATGGGACACTATATTCGAGCTGTCGGCCTACGCTAAGGTGATGAGCCTTCCCGCAATGACCTTGAGTATAAACTAGGCCTACACTGAGGTGACAAGCATCCCATAGTGACCTGAACTTGCCAATCTACTGCTTTTAAATCAAGGGTGATGTTGCCCTACAACGTGCCTATCATATGTGATTAACTAGGATTGACGACCCTAGATGGATCATTATTTGGGTAAATGATATAAAGGGAGGTACCTTAGCTTCCCAAATCTGCTATATGAACAAGCCTAATCAAGAACTTGGCTAACACGATCATGTCCCGCATTACATGTGCCTTTGGTGTGGAAGAGCACAGTGGGAGTAGTATGTGTGACTGTGAGATGGTGTCGCTGAGGGAGTGCAGGCGAGGATCATTATAGCATATCATTCCTACATTAACAAGAGTACTTGGGACATGAGTGTTGTACTACTTTATCATTACTGCTTGACTGAATTGATAGCATGTTAACCTTTGCTTTATAGTTCCACTGAATTAGCTACTTATTCTCACCTGGGATGGTGTTTTAAAACACTAATCAGACTTTGTTATCTATGCAGGTAATGATAGAGTCTATACAGTTGAAATGGACTTCATGGATGAGGAGGAGGAATTCTCCTATGTTCAGATATCAGGCGGGTCTTCATAGACCATGCTGTGATTCGACGGGATTATAGGGTCACATGGATTAGTTGGACATTTACACTTTGATATTTTGTAAATTTTGGAACCATACATGTATATATTCAGCCTGGTAACATACTCATACTCTGGTGATTGTGAAACACTTATATACTTTATATATCTATCTTAATCTTCCGTTTGCCTAATTGCATTAAATCTGGAGTATGATAATATGTTTTAGTATAATCTCACTCATGTTTAAGTGCACTAATATGGACAAGATTTAATCATCATTATCTATATTGCATAAGTGACGCGTCGAAACTCGGGAGTTGAGCTTTGCTCGACCCCCCGAATTTCAGGGTGTTATAAGATGTTATTAGAGTATGATTTGGATTAAACTGGACCTAGGTTATGGGTAACACGACGCAATCTGACGCACTCTGACTTAGGAAGAGGATGATGGAATTTAGAGACAACATTAGGATACCAAGGTTTCGGCGATAGGCGAGACCGAATACTGTAATTTAGTCCACAATGCATCTTCAATCATGTGAATCGACCTAGGTTGCCTTTAGGCCGTCAGTCGATGGGTTTGAGTCGTTAGTTGACGAATTCCAAACTTGAAATGAATCCAAATGGCACAAATACGGGCGCGTTGGACAACAAAAATGGACCCTACGGGCCTAAGGACCTAAACCAAGAAGTTTAGAGCGGAGTAATGAGATAATTAGGACCTCGAGAATGAGGATTATATAAACCACAATGACTATCAAATGTTGAGACATTTAGAGTTTTGGACCTAATGTAAGTACTCCTAGATTTCAAAAAATTTGACAGTATAGGAGATCCAATAAATTAATAACATGAACCCTAGGACCTCCTTAGCTGGTATGGGCATATGTGAAGTGCTCGAGTGCAATTACATTCAAGTTCGGGCAATTCAATTCTAATCAGACAACTTTTGACCCTAAGCAATAAACCAAATTTTTGTATTAGAAATGGTATGAAATCATCTAGCGTATGAGCATAGACTTTGGATTACAACTATTGGATTACTGCTACTCATAAGTTAATACTAGGCTACTGGTTATACTAAGGAATGTAAAAGACTGAATATGCTAAGATAATTGAAAGATAAACTTAGTTAGTTTACTTGATTTGGTTAGAGTGAGACCTCATTCCTTCGTTGAATCCCCCTAATACTTATAAGCTTCTTTAATAACTCTTAGGAAAGTTGTTTTAACCTAGAAACTATTCACGCTTAGAGAAAACTTACATATCTGTTGGATTTAACGCTAAGACAAACCAACACACCCCTTAGAATTTCATTCCTAAGGACTTATTACAATCGGGAACATGGAGTATAGGAATTATATCTAAGCGAAGTATTCGCGATTTGAATCGAATTCTGCTTCCTGGTAGTTACCAATGAACTCAATGCTCTGATCAAGCAGAAGATCGAGATCAACTAAGATTAAGAACTGATATGACAAATTTTCTGTCATAGCTAGGAAGAAGGTCTATGTATCTGGCTCAAACCCACTAGACAACTTTCTTTCCGTGTTGGCCCAACCACTTACAACCAAAAGTTTATTACTTCCCCTTTGAGAAGTGTTAAGAACATATAGCAAATAGATATTTTTTTAAAGCCCAAGAAATTTCTCAAATGGACAACAGACAGTTAGGAATTAGGTCTCGAATCATAGACCATTCTAGCATACATATTGTGCATATGAACTTAGAAAGATAGTTAACGTATTTTGTCCAAATTCCTTATGTACAAATAATCTATAGATTATCTTACGGTATTAAACTGGATATGATTAGAGAGGGTAAGTCGGGACCATTGCAAAAGTCCCTTTTTAGTAGAATTAGACATCTTGCCCATAAACTCACACCTATTCCTGAAATCAACCACAACGCCCACCATTACTTTTATCTCCTTTCTATGACCATAGGTACCAATGTTATGATACACATCATCGATGAAAAGAAGACCAATGTATTGAGAGATCGTTTCCCATTTCATGCCAAGAATAGGTCCTAAATTATACCTTGTTCCGACATACGGATCAGGACAGATTCTTGAGCCTTGAGAGTAGAAATAATTTTTAAGGGGGGTAGAACATTATGAACCTAATCCAGTTAGGTTGGTTAATGCTCCATTTAATCAAAGTGGCGCAGCGGAAGCGTGGTGGGCCCCTGCCCCACTGGCCCAGGATCGAAGGGAATTGATCCAAGCTATACATAAGGATAAGTCACTAAATAGGATCTGAATCTTCCTTAGAATGTCAATAGTGAAGTCATCGTAGGAAAGTAATTAGCGTTCAAGTATTAAAAAAATTCATATTAAAGAATAGGCCTAACAATGTGTACGAGATTAATTACAATATCCAAGGTCACTGTATCACCAAATGCACTCGTTGAATAAGAACCCAATAAGAACCTTAGCCAATTCCAGGGCGAAAAAGATTTAAGGAGGGTAGACTAAAGAAAGCCAGACTAGCTTAGATAGTATGCACCCTACCATGCATATAAACCTGAAATCAATAAAACTTAGGTAAAAGGAATAATAAAATCTTTACTTATTACCCTTAGCCAATTTCGGGGACGAAATTAATTTTTTAAGGGGGGTAGATTGTAACGTCCTGGATTTTTACCAACCTGGAGTTAGATGCCCTTAGGCAATGGGTCGATCATAACACCTTATTGACTTCTCAAAACTCAATTCCAAAGTCTCAAATCTCCTTTTTTACCCATTTTCTTCAAAAATCTTACCTTTCACCACCTTGTTCTTCAAAATTTTTTAATTACTTTCATATTAGACACCAATCCTAAAGTTTAAATGATAAAGAACTATGCTTAAACTAAAATTTACTATAAATAGTAAATATATAAATAAAATGGGCTTTTGACCATTAACCGTAGGTGATATCACAAAATAAATAGGTTATTTGGATAAATTAGCTTCTCCTACCCCAAAATCATATATGGCACGTCGCGTAACTCATTTCGAGTGGAAGATACACCCATTTCAAGAACACGAGTGGTAGAACCACCACCAAGTGAGAGTGATGCCATCGCGCCTACCGACGGTCGGGTCCAGTGGACCGCAATGCCATCACGCCAACCGTGAGGCATCGCTGGTGCACCGAACCCTTGCTGCAGTTTCAACTAATTTCAAAAAGTCATATCTTCCTCGTTATAATTTCGATTTAGGTGATTCAAAAGCCAGATTAAAGCTTGATAAGTTTAGTTTCATATAAAAATAATTAAAAAATATAATAAAAATTTTGATATAGTTAAATCTAAGTTGATGTGATAAATGTCCAAAATTTATTAGTTTGGACAGCTGCTACTTCCAGAATTTTTAGAATTTTTTTACAACATGAAATCTAATGAAATTTGGTAAAGATAAAGTAGAGTTGATTTCAAACTATTAAAAATAATAATTAAAATAATATACTAACTAATAGTTCCATAAAGGGACATTGAACTACCCAGGACCTTATTCTGTCAAAATTAGGGCAAAATTTAGTTAAGTACTAAACTAAACAATTGATGGATTTGGCTTGAATCACTTTCTATACAAACTATAAGACCCAAAACTATTAAAATTACTAACTCAACATTACTTAAAAACCTAGGAGAAATCCCAAAACCCAGTTGCTGTCGAGAGCACTTTGAAACACCGTATCGAGCCTGTATTGCGCATCGAAAGTCTGATTACTGCGAAACTATAGGCTAATGACCGCCTTATTGGGCTTGACAACCATCGTGGGAATTGACCCCAAATAAAATCCAGAAACGCACAACTTGAGCCCTGAGCGGAGTCTGTGAAACTTGAATATCTTTAGAAAATGAACTAGAGCTTAAGTGAATTGGGTCGTTCGCTTGCAGGCCAAATTTAAGGTTGCAGACCGTCAGATTCTGACCCAAATACACCCATGGATCAGGAAAATTTTCCTGCACCCATTGGTATACTTGTGGCCATGATCGAGTGATAATGACCGTTGAACTGAAACGGGTACTCCACGATCGATCCACTAATCTGATCAGACCGAAATCTTAACCTAGCATAGATCCATTATCAGAGAACTTTTTGCAGATCATATGAGAGCAATGGACCTCCATATGGGCCCCATTTATCGAAAACAGGCACCCTTTGGCTATAACCTAAGTATACCATGGCCCTAGGGCCATTCACACCACTTTTGAGCCTAAATAAGGCCCTTAAACCCACCTCTCTCTCTCCCATACGAATTTCTCCAAACCCTAAGAGAGAGAAGAGAGAAAAGGAGAGAAAAGAGTGAGGAGAAGAGAGTGAGATCAGAGGATCTTTGCTTAGATTCACTCCCACTATTCCACACACCGAATCGCCTCCCCACTATCACTACATGAGCGATTCTAACTTCGATTTGGGTAAGAAATCCTAACCCTAATCTTATTTTATAAATCCAAATGGAAGAATCGATGAAATAGCTAACCTATTTCATAATTTAGGTACCCATTGTTCTGTATAAGGGAGCGTAGGATTCAAACTGAGTTCGAAACGAGTTAACTGATGACAGGTGCGAACTATAAAGGTTTAGGTTATGGTTTTCAAGGCTTTCAATGTTAACAATGGTTTATGTTTGATTTGATTGCTGCCATATGATCTTAGTTACGACGTTTTTGATATATCATATATGTGTAAACTAGGTTGTATACTAAATGCATTCCATGTGTTTGTTGAAATGTTTGAATGAATATGAAATTATGATTCATGCTTGCCATGATTGTTGCATGTATGACAACTCCTTTGAGAAAGGGTTTGCTCTAATATATGTTATAATTGATTTACTTCGTGTATGTAGTAATGAGTAGTTTAAGTGTTTGATAAAATGCTTGAATGAGAAAAAGCTTGTTGAAATGTATTTAATGAGGGTGTTGAGATTGGATTCTCAATCACCTTATCTATAGTTACAGTTTCCTTCATGTAACCTACCTTGATACTACGTCACTTTCGGATGAAATGCATATGAATGATAACATATTCACTATGTGTGTTAAAATGCTCAAATGAGATTTATGTTTGAATTGATTGTTAAATACTATTTTAACTATCACATATGAATTCCTATTGTATTTGAGCATGATTGGGACTAATACGTAGTCCAGGCAATCGGTAATAGTTTTTTATTGAGTGGCCAAACTAGTCTCGCCACATTGAACACGTTCGATGAATCCGAGTTGTAAGGTGATTATCGACAGTAGTTAGGCCACGAGGAGTGTGTATGTACTTCATGTGGATTAATTTAGTGTGCGCTCATACCAATCGAACTTGTCAAGTAACCCAATTGGCTTAATGTGTGTTTACCATGTATAGACGATACTGCTTGAATCTAAGGTACCACTTACCAATGAAAAGCTTGTTTAAACCTTAGTACCATAATCCGCTAAGACTCATGAGTCAGACATGGTGGTGTATGGGACACCGTGGTTGAGCTGTCAGCCTACGCTGGGGTGATGAGCCTCCCCGTAGTGACCAGTAACCCAAACTCGTGAGCCGAATATGGTGGTGTATGGGACACTGTATTCGAGTTGTCGGCCTACGCTAAGGTGACGAGCCTTTCCATAGTGACCTTGAGTATAAACTAGGCCTACGCTGAGGTGACGAGCCTCCTGTAGAGACCTGAACTTGCCTATCCACTGCATTTAAATCAGTGGTGATGTTGCCCTATAACTTGCCTATCGTATGTGATTAAGTAGGATTGATGACCCTAAATGGATCATCATTTGGGTAAATGATATAAAGGGAGGTACCTTAACTTTTCGAATCTGCTGTATGAATAAGCCTAATTAAGAACTCGGCTAACATGACCATGCACCGCATTGCATGTGCCTTTGGCGTGGAAGAGCACAGTCGGAGTAGCATCTGCGACCGTGAATGGTGTCGCTGAGGGAGTGCAGGCGAGGGCATGCATCATTATAGCATATCATTCTTGCATTAACAAGAGTACTTAGGACATGAGTATTGTACTGCTTTATCATTACTGCTTGACTGAATTGATAACATGTTAACCTTTGCTTTATAGTTCCACTGAATTAGCTACTTATTCCCACCTGGGATGGTGTTTTAAACTCTGTTGTAAATGCAGGTAATGGTGGAGTCCATGCAGCTGAAATGGACTTCATGGATGAGGACGAGGAATTCTCCTAAGTTCAGCTATCATGCGGGTCTTCGTAGACCTTGTTCTGATTCAACAGGATTATAGGGTTGCATGGATTAGTTGGACATTTATACTTTGATATTTTGTAAATTTGGGAACCATACACGTATATATTCAGCCTGGTAACATACTCATATTCTGGAGATTGTGAAACACTTATATACTTTATATATCTATCTTAGTCTTCCACTTGCCTAATTACATTAACTCTGGAGTATGATAAGTTGTTTTAATATAATCCCACTCATGTTTAAGTGCACTAATATGGACAATATTAATCATCATTATTTATGTTGCATAAGTGATGCGTCGGAACTCGAGAGTTGAGCTTTACTTGACCCTCCGATTTTCGAGGTGTTACACAACCCCAAGTGTAGGGGCGTGATGCAGTAATAATCTCAGTGAGACTGAGATCGAATCCACAGGGACTGAACTTGTACATTTTTGAAATTAAGTAAAACTAGAACTAAAAAGTGTGAATCTAATTCTGAAGTAATTAAGAGAGTAATTGTGATTAATGTAATTAAAACTTGTAAAATTAAAGTTGGGAACTAGGGTTTCTAAGGATCCACTTGTAGCAATCAGGGTGATATTATGCTTGATTCAAGGACACAACTGGAATCGGAGTCCTATCTTATCCAGTAGGAAGAAGAGACGGTCAGATCTCTAAGCCTCTCATGAATTTAGTCATCAAAGAATGAGAATTAGGAAGATTAGAAGGGATTCCATCACCTAATCATGCTTATGGGACAATGGCAAACAATTGGATTTACCAATCTATCAATCTCAAAATAAGAAAGGATGATAATTAAAGCTATCGCAAATCTATTGTAATTTATCCTAACAAACCATTAAAAACTAAAAATATTTCTTATAATCAAACTAAAAATAAAGAGAGTTCATCACAAACATGAATCAAAGCAATAAAAATATCTCATCACACTGCAAGCTTCACCTCTTAGCCTTAGTTAAGCTGTTTAGCCAACCATAAACATGATTGAACCAAAGTCTCTTAAATAAAACTTGAAAACAACTAAGGAAGAAGAGGAAAAATCTTGGCGATGGCTTCTCCACCCTTTTGCTCCACTCTTCAAACCCTATAAGATGCCTAGGAATATCATAGGGACTCTTATTTATAGTTGGGGAACTCCCACTTGCGAACTAACCTTGAAAATTCGCAAACCGACCTTGGAACCACCCCAAATTTACGCAGTCTGAGTGATGTTTACGTAACCTTCGACTAGTTGAGGATGACGGGAATTTAGAGGATTTTGATTGGTGGAGTTCGAGTCGGAGTTCCTTCGATTAGTTAAGGAATAGCTTAAACTGGTCGAAGGAGGGCTTAGACTAGTCGAAGCAGACAATTTTTACTGTTCTTTTTCTTCACTTCAAATCTTTGATTCACTTCATTCCTCAGTTGGTTTTCTTAGATCTTTGGCATGTGAATTCTTAATTCTTGGTCTCATAAGATCCATCATTGGCTTTAGTGATTCTTGAGTGTTAAATCCATGCTTTTAGCATCCTTTTCGATCTAAGCTCTTAAATTCACCTTGCAACACAATCATGATTAAAATAGAACATTAAGTATTATCATGTTCATAAAACCAAGCAATAAATGGAGGATAACATGCAATATTTGACCCTCAACACTCACCGCACAAACTTCAATTAAACGAACTCGAAGAAATTCAGAATGACGCATATGAGAACTTTAGAATTTACAAGGATAGGATGAAGGTGTTCCATGACCAGCACATCCTTCAAAAATCATTCACACCAGGCTAAAAAGTGCTTCTGTACAACTCTCAATTACATCTTTTTTTCGAGTAAACTCAGATCTTATTGGACTGGCCCTTTCACTGTTACGAATGTCTATCCTTATGGGGCCATCGAGATAAAGAATCTAAATAATGGCAACGTTTTCAAAGTAAACAGACATCGTTTAAAGCCATTTGTTGAGAAATATGACTCAGAGGACATGTCTATGCCTCTGACTGATCCTATGTACCAGGATTGACCTCCCTGTCTAATGGAGGTGCAGTTATATTTATTGTTTTTATAGAATTTAGGATTAGGAAAGTTTGCTTTCAGTTTGTTTTGTCTTTGTGCTAACCCATCTTCACATTGAGAACCTTGAAAGAGCCTCAAATCTTCATTCTTCAGGTACTATCTTTCCATCACTTCTCCTTTATTTTCGTTGCCTCTTTTGCAATGGATGCTTATATATTTTACATTAAGGACAATGTAGATTTTAGGTTGGGGGTGTGGATTAGGTAAACTAGTCAACACATTCTTAGTTTTTGAGCAAGAATGTTTTGAGTATGATGATATGATGGAAATTGAATTTTGAATTGTTGGAGTTTTATCAACTAAGTAGTCTTTCACTTAAAGTTGTTGCACTCAGTTGATTAAGAGGAAGTCTAAATATCATGTTAATCTAAATCACAAGACACGATCAATTTATTTTCTTGAGTTGTACTAACATTTCTTATTGTTAGCATGTGAATCACTAATAGATGTTGAGAATTGAGTCTAGAGAATTTTATCCACCTTAAAAGATGAAAAGAACTAGTTAAAAAACAAGTGATCGACAAAAAGGTCATGTATGGTGAAAAGACTGAAAAAGAATGAAAGAATGTAAAGTCTAAAGAAGAATGGAGATGAAAAGACTGAAAATACTGAATGAATACAAGTGATCGTCGATATAAAATCAAAAAATGGAAAAAAAGAGGAAAAAGCGTTAAGTTTAGTATCAGCACATGAGTTTTTAACTAATCTTGAAGTGATGAGCATGGCTAGCATAATGAAATAATAGTATTCTTATAGAGAGTAAGTTGATTTTTGTTCACAACCCAAAGTGTAGGGTTGCGATGTAGTCATAATCTCGGTGAGACCAAGGTCAAATCCACAGGGACTAATCTCTTGTGTATTTTGAGAGCAACTAGAAGTAGAACTAAAAAAAGATGCAAATCTAAATATAAAAATAAAAGAAATAATTATGAGAGATTTAATGAAAAACTTAAGAAATTAAAGGTGGTAACTAGGGTTTCTAAGGATCCACTTGTAGTGATCGGGGAGATCTATCTTTGATTCAAGGACACAACTGGAATCAGTCCTTTTTTTATCCAATTGGAAGATATCTCAGTAAAACCAAATCTGAACTTTCTTTGAACTAATTCTTAGTGGATGAGAGTTGTGAGAACTGGAAGTGATTCCATCACAAAACCATGCCTAGGAGACAATGGCTCACAATAGACATACCAGCTCATAACCAAACATAAGAGAATCATGAAGATTAGAAGGAATTCTGTCATCCAACCATGCCCATGGGACGATTGTGAACAACATGATTTACTAACTTCACAATCTCAATACATGAAAAAAGATACTCAAAGCTATCGCAGAACTATTGTAATTTGAGTCACAACAAACCATTAAAAACTGAAAGTATTTCTTAAATATCAAACTAAAATCAAAGAGAGTTCAACTTAAACATGAATCAAAGTAATAGAAAACATCTCATTATGCTATTAGCTTCACCTCTTAGCCCTAGCTAAGAGGTTTAGCCAACCATAGACATGATTGGAACTAAAACCCTAAAAGAAAGCATGAAAAACTAAGGAAGAAAGAAGAAAAATGCTTGGTGATGGCTCTCTGCCCTTGTGCTTCGATCCTCCAAACCCTAGATTAATTAGATAAGTCCTAGGGATGCCCTGGGGACTCCTATTTATAGTTGTGCAATACCTCCTTTCGCACCTCTTTGGAAAAATTCGAAAACTGCCTCAAATTTACGCACTCTATGTAACTCTGTGCAACTTCGCGCGATCTGTTCGATGACATCGAACAGCCTTCGATGTCATCGAAGTTATCTTTTGTACATACTTTTTTTGTGCTTTTGTAACTTCATCCGAACTCCATGACCTTGCATGTCATCAAACTTACCTTCGATGTCATCGAGCATTGTTCGAGGAATCGATAATGTGTTCAAAACAGTCCAGAGAGTTATTCTAATTTCCTCAATAAATTCGAAATTATCGAAGAGACTTTCGATGTCATCAAGTAGATCTTCAATGTCATTGAGGAATGCTTCAAGTAACCGAAAATGGTGCCCAATGTGTCCAGCAAGTTTTGTTGAAATTTCATAGAAAATTTGATGTCATCGAGCAGGTCATTGATGTCATCGAGCAGAGCTTCGAGTCAACAAACAAGTTCTCGAGTCATCAAAAACCGTCTTCAATTTGTCTAGTGACCAACTAGATTTTCCTTCATAAATTTGATGTTATCGACTTATGTTCGATGTCATTGACTGGTGCTTGATGACACAGTCAATGTGTATTCTGCACTTGTTCTTTCAGTTTCATTCCTTCTCCACTTGGTTTTCTTGAATCTGGTGACCTTGAAATCTTCAATGTTTGTCTCCTAAGATCCATTCTTTGGTTTGGTGATTTTTGAGTGTTAAATCCATGCTTTTAGCACATTTTCCAATGCAAGCTCTTAAATTCACCTTGCAACATAAACATGAGTAAAATAGGACATTAAGCAGTATCATGTTCATAAAACCAAGATATAAGTGGGGTTCAATATGCAATATTTAATCCTCAACACAATTCCCAATCAGCATTTTGCTAGTCTTGAGCACAGTATATGTAAAATAAATCTCAATGCTTAATGTCGAAAATCTCTTTAGGAGAACAATCTTTTATGCACTCAAGTATGAATGGATAGAAATAAGATATGAAAGTGAGATTTTGAAAACCTAGAACCAAATCACATAAGCAACCAATTAAATAAGTTCTTTGTCCATTAAATCGCAGTATAATTTGTATATCAAGTTCTTCAATGTGCTCAATGAAAGTTAACTTACTTCCCATACGAATACTATCACTTTATCATGTTAGCCATGCTCGTCACTTTAAGATCAGTTTGAAACTCAAGTGCTGATTCCGAACTTATCCCCTTTTTCTTCTTTATTCAGTTTTTGATTTCATATCGACGGTCAATTTTTATTCATTCTTTTTATTTTTGCATTCTTTTCCTGTCTTTTTATTCTTTTTCATGACCCCTTTGTCGATCTCCTATTTTTTAACTAGTTGTTTTCTTCTTCTAAGGTGGATAGACTTCTCCAAACTCGATTCTCACCATCTATAAATGACTGACATACTAATAGTCAAACTTCTAGCATGTCTTACAAAAGGTAGATTGAGTATGTCTTGTGATTAAAATTAACACGATATTCACACTTCCTCTTAATCAATTGAGTGCAAGCACTTAGGTGATAGATTACTTAGATGATCAACTCTAACAATCCAAAATTCAATTTCTATCTTATCGTACCCAAAGCATTCTTAAGTACACAATTCATCGCTTTCAAAACAGATTTCAACTTGAAACATTGAAAATTTCAAAAAAATTGTTCAAAACTGAGAAAACACTATTAGTTTACTTAATCCCCCATTCCCAATTGAAAAATCTACATTGTCCTCAATGTAAAAGAATTAAGCATGTAATGCAAAAGAGGCAATGAAAAGAAAAGGAA